>NC_060138.1:763895716-764630091 GCF_021461385.2 Schistocerca piceifrons | reverse complement strand
TGTTTGACTTATGAGACGATGCACAAACATCCCCAGTGAGCCAGCTTGAAGTGTTACAGAAAAAGAAGTATAACATTTACTTACATTGATAGTGACATTACAACTGAACACTCACAAGATACTAAAAAACATGTTCTCCTGTGATACAGAATATGGAATTTACAACTTCGAATCAATGAATTCTTAAAAATTGAGTACTTGCAGATAAAGTTATGTCAGGAACTGTTTTTAGAATTACATTTAGAATTTAGAATTACATTAGAATTTAGAATTACATTACATTATCAGACAGTATGTTGTCATTACTTGTTTACATTGCAATCTCTTTCCCAATATGTACATAGACAAAATGGGTTCTGCTTTTTTATAGAAAGATTTCCAGAATTTTGATGGGAATTTTAAATGTGATGCACTACAGTATTCTGGTGTGTTTCATTCACACTCATTCAACATCTCAGTAAAATTTCTTTGCTCACACAATAAATCCATATAATTTTTCTTTGCACAGTTTCAATATGCTTTTGTATCAATCCAGTAAAGATTTTAGTGTAAATGTGATACTAACAAAAATAAATAAAATAAGACAGCGAACGATTTATGAAACAGACCCTTCCTCTACTTCTTGTAATTTACTGGATCCCTGTCAGTAAAGACACTAATCTTCTCTCAAAGGTTTCAAAAGTGATAATGCTACCTGAACACGAAATTACAGATAGAACAAAGCTGAACTCCTGAACATAGAGTGCTGCTATTTATATAAACATCGAATATTCCACAATACGCAACCATTACCAGCACAAGAAATTTCAAGAACCTTCCAGAAATGATAAATACTGCATAACAAATAACTGCAGGTGGCTGGATCTGAACTAGTGACCCACAGCATGCCTGCCAGCGATGCCAATCACTACACCTTATTGTATGCAGCACAGCTGGCCACAATATCGAATTATCAACACTAAATTGCAGCTTAGATGTTCAAAATGCCCATAACAAACTGATTCCCCCTAACGCTGTATTTGCAGAAGAGAGCCTAGTTGCTGCATTGATACAGGACACTAGCATGTGATCATATAACAGGCCAGATGTCTTACAGGTTTACTTCCTCCCTCTCTTCAGATCCCACACAAAAAGCAAACATGGGTTACTCTGAGAAAGCCATTTACACTTTTTGCACAAAAGCTTACTTAAATCTGCTGCAATGGCTAAATCACTAATAGAAGCATAATGCTGGTTAGATATGTCTCACTTCAAATAATGACCTAACTGAAATCTATTAACAAATATACCAATGAGATCCTTTTCTGACAATTCATCTTTGTAACATTTATGTCCAGGCAGCATTACAATCTCTAGGACTTTAATCAACACTCATGGGAGGCGATAGGTTAGAAAATAATGTCCTACTCAGTATGGAAGGAAAGAAGGAAGAATGATTGAGGTTTAATGTTTAAGCAAAAAACCAAAGGCACTATCACTATTCCTGATCACAATAACATGTAACTGAGGGTACAGTTTAATATCATTGAGGATTCAATCTATTCCCTACTACCTCCACAATTAACTTAATAAAGAGCGACAACATAAACCACGAATTTTTGGAAAGTAAGTGCACGTGCCACTGGTCTACATAATAAACATGGAAAATCTGTAATTCAAAAAGATAATAAACAATAGCAAATAACATTGAAATGAAATGAAATTCATAAACATATAACTAAAAATCAAACAAAAAGAAACAAAAGAATTGTTGGACATGCTCTCCATCAAGTACCTAATGTGTGGTACTGTAATGGATCTGGGAGATGTGTTATTTTCTACCAGATTTGACGATACCGAATGAGGGAAGTTGTAAATGTTTTCTTATATTTTTGTCAGAATATTTTTTTTTTTTTTTGTGAATTGTAATTTGCCTTATTTTATGCTAATTTACTTATAGTTTTTGAGAGTGACAGCATATTGATTAATATTAGTAGATGTGACGAAGAATATCAAAGAGAAGACTGGTTACAAGTGGAAGCTTGTGTGTTGTGTAAAATGTCTTTGACACTGGAGCCGTCTTTGACCGTAGTCAGTCGGCAGTGAACTCTTGGTGTGTGTGACACTGGAACAATGTGCAGGTTGCCGTTATAAATATTTGCTAGTGAACAGGAAAAATAAATTACTACTTCTTTTATATAAACATCAAGAAGAAACCACATTCAAAGAAATGGTATTTGAAGCACCAAAAATGAGGCAAACACATTGAACCAGGTCATTTCTGCAGCCGACGAAACTGCATTGTGGAATCATACTTTCACTAGACGACTGAAGCCAACACAAAAAGACAAATATCGTCTTGTAAACATTTCACGAAAAAGGTACTGTCACGAAATATGCTAAATACAGTATATAAAAATAGTGAGCATATTTAAGATGTATTCTGATACTGGGCACTGGATGACTTTATATTTCTTTAGCAACTACAGCTGCTTCTTCTCTCATATACAGTACCGCACTGCAATACCTGAGCTAAAATGGGCGCAGAAAGTGTTCAGTGGTCAGTGTTAAGGTGTAAAGTTTTAGAGTCTTGGAGCCAGCAGAAGAGCATCCTGACGAAACCAGTGCACGATAAAGTCAGCTGCAGCTGGTGAAGGGGCTGTGTGGTCAGCAACTTCGCGACAGGCCACACTGCTGCCAACCTGTGACAAGCCTGTAGGAGTATCACAATCCGGTTATAACAGTTGGGAGGTCAGTGATACAGTCCATATAGTTTGGTGTAGCACACTAATCACAGTAAACAACAGAAACCAGCACAGAAAAGTAGTATTTAAGGACAGCCCGTCATCGTTGAATAGCTGGGCAGTGATGTGATGTTGAGCTTATGCTACTCTGCACCAATGATGCAGTTGCTTCTGCCACACCCAGGACACAAACTGCTGCCTACTGTCTAAGCCTCTGTGGTGCCAGGATCAGCTCTGCACTTGGCCACCATCCAGGAGTATGAGGGGAGGTTCCAATTATCTATGTCATGCTGGAGAGCTTACAGAAGACTACTATACTCCCAGCCTGAGAGCGCAACGTCCTTGGGGTCACCGACACCAGCAACACTCACTACAGCCAGGAAACGTGGGAACTTGGTGATGCAGCACCAGCCACCCAGCAATGGAACATGCACTCAGCAGGCCATTGCCTCTGGGGAGATGCAATCATGTACTCCACACCACCCACCACTATTGATTGTAATCAAGCCACTGTTGATTGAAATCGAGCCTCAATGAAGAAGTCGTCGTAACTATCATCGGGCTTTCTTCAACTGCCCAACATCTGCCCTCAGCAGAGAAGCCTAGCCAACACTAAGCTATCAGAGCCATTCCTGTTATATCAGGCACACGAGACCATGTTAAATGTCATTCAATTTATGTCGAATGACTAAACTGAACACTTCATCTTCCTAAAAGTGACTGCCTCCAAAGGAACCTCCACCACTAAAATAATTATAATTGCATGTGACCCAATGGCTGGGTGCTAGACTGTCAATTGTATGCCACTTCAGATACTTGTGTGTCCTGAATCTACCCAAGTTATCCAATAAGGATTAGGAAACCCACAGTTTAACGTGGAACCCCAACAACATGTCATTCATTCCTAGCGAATCCTAACACCACTGCGAGGTGAAGGTTTCATTAAAGACAGACTGAAAATTTCTGTGGGATGCCTGGGATTCAATTCCATGACCTCTCTTTTCTCTCAGTTAGGTCATTTCTAGGTACATGCTCTTACCATTAGACCATCAGACCTGATACTTCCACCATTACTCCTCTGCTTTCCCAAACAACTAATCTGTGCCAATTACAGACCAAGTTGTATTGAATCCACTTTACCTCTGTTATTTTGGTTCTAAAAAGATATTCTCAAAAGTAATAAAACAAAAATGTTAATGCATAACATGTCACTCTTCCAACAAAAATTTTGTTTGCCACAGGCTCATTCAAGTGACCTTCAACCTGCGCTGAAGCATGAGACATAAAATGAATGCAGCAAAACTTGTTCTCTTTCACACATAAATGCATTCAGATGAGTTAAGAACACAACAACAAGAACTTGAAAATTTTAAGGATGAAACTTTACAATCATTCACCAGATTTTCCTGAGAATCATGCAAAACTAACTAACTAGTCAATGTATTATGCAGAGCATGCAGTTCTGCATTAGGAAATGATAATATCATTGGCATGACTTTATTCAACACAACAATACAGGACCACATTGTTAGTTGCAGGTAACAGTCACACTAGTGATTTAAATTTGAAATATGCAATTCTTATCATCAAGGAAGATGTATTAACATCAACAATCTTATGCTAAATGTTACAGCCCTTTAGTATGAGCACATGTAATCAAACAGTGAGCAATACAAGTGCCTCCACAGCCAGCCTAGAGGGGTCACCTCGCAAACTAAACAGATGGTGTACCCAATGGCCAAATATAATCCGGGTACGCCAAGCCCGGTGCGCCAGGCCCTCGGCCTCACTTATGTTTACTTACTTATTTACTTCTGATAACGTGTCTGTACAACATTACAACACTATCAGCAGAGAGTGTCTCAAACCATGCATATACAAATCAAGACTGCAGCAACTGATAAATGTCAACGTAGAGTGATGCCATACAGAACTGGGAAGAGTCGAACTAGGAAGAGTTGTACTGACCTCTCAGCTCATGACATGATCAAGGTTCAATTTGCAACACTACAATAGTGCCATATAATAAAAGTTTTTACAGTGAAACATTTGTTCAACTGCAAAAATAATGAAACAACTGTTCTACAATTCTTAGAACTCAGGAAATTAAATCTGAACCAATGAAGAATCCACTGATCAAGTCATTCTAGAAGTTATATACAGCAGAAAATCAACAAAATTCATGAGTATTGAGCAAAAGTGACTCAGGGAAGCAATTTTGATTTGGATATATAATCACATCCTCTATTTTGTGGATGGCACAGAAAACACCACCAGCTAAATAAAAGCAGAAGACTGATTAGATTTTTAGTATGACATTTTTTTCAGGTTTTTATACTCACATCTGTAGTTTTCAATGGCAATATAAAGATATACCAGCAGTCAAGCTTTACAAGCAATGTTATTAACACCATAGCATCCCATTTGATTGCTAAGTATTTAAAACAGATTTGGAAAACCTCCACCAAAACAAATGTGATAACCATTTCATCAGTTAAACTATATTTACATTGCGCACTTTTAAAAAAACAGGTAATTATAATTAATTATAATTAATTCATCCATTAACATAACATCACATGTAATAATTTTCATAGTAAGCAGTACAGTGAAACAAATGGTGATACACTGCCAATAATATCATAAATAATCTAAAATATGGTTTTATGCCTTCTGGCTTGTATTAAATCACTATAATATTAATACTCATTTAATATGAGAAGAGTCAATTAACTATAATTCAGATGTTTATGATTATTATCTACTTGGAAAAGAGGTTTACTGTATCCTCTATCTTTCCAGTGGTGAAAAATAAAATGTTTTACTGACTTGTTTTCATAATCTGTAATAAACCATTTCACAGCTTTTTCATAATTTATCATGTAGCTGTACGCTCATTATGATTTACAAAGAAACATTAATAGTATCCCTCTTTGCCTACTCACTTTACCACTGCAGCTCTTATTTTGCTGCCCTTCAGTTCCCACTTTCCTAGGAACATGAAGTTCAACAAAGCAGCTGCTGTTGATGAACTGTGGGTTGAACGAAGTGGAAATTTGGACCAAAAACACGGAAATAGCTCCTGGACATGATTAACACTTGTGTGTAAAAACTGCACATCCCAGAGAGTGGAGGGAGGCCAAGGTGGTCACACTATTGAAACTAATGAAGGAACCAAATTACCCAAAAAGTTTCTGACCTGTGTCATTGTTCTTCCATGCCTTTAAGATCATGGAATCTTTGATATTCCATCAGATCACAAACATCCTAGAAAAGAAATTCATGCACTAGCAAGTAGGCTCCAGACCTGGGAAATCATGTTCTGGCACATTACTAAACCTGACACGATGCAATAAGGAAAGATTTGAGAGAAAGAACACTACTGGAGTGGTCTTCATTGACCTCACAGCTGAATATGCCACTGTCAGCAACTGAAAGCTATTGACTGAACTGTATGACATGGCGGGAGACTACCGTCTGACATCCTGGGTTGGCACCACTCTCCCAGTATGAGATTCTGTGTCAGCCTCCATAGGAAGAATAATACGTAGAGGAATCGAAAGATGCCTTATCATAACAAGGTGTCCCAACACCATGCTGTATAAAATATACAAAAATGACAAGCCAATACCAAACCGCATCACACAATATGACCCGACAATGCGGCAGTGGCAGCTCAAGGCATGATCTTCTCAGAGTACAAGAGAAACTGACACAAGCTCCAAATACACTCTATGTTATATTGTTCACCACCCGAAGTAAAAAAAAACACACACACACACACACACACACACACACACACAGCAAGATGCATATTTGCATCTTTCCCCTCAGTAACAGAGAAGCACAGCAAGAACTCAAAAGCAGAAATATATCTAGGTGTGACCCTGGATTACACCCCAACAGCCGGCTGGTGTGGCCGTGCGGTTAAAGGCGCTTCAGTCTCGAACCGCGTGACCGCTACGGTCGCAGGTTCGAATCCTGCCTCGGGCATGGATGTGTGTGATGTCCTTAGGTTAGTTAGGTTTAATTAGTTCTAAGTTCTAGGCGGCTGATGACCTCAGAAGTTAAGTCGCATAGTGCTCAGAGCCATTTGAACCATTTGAACACCCCAACATTTAAACAGCATATCAGGTATCAGGTCCTGATGAGCAGGACACTTAGTGCAATCTCCGACTACTGCAGGCATATGACACTGGATATGCCTGATACTGAGTATGCTGTTTCACTGCTGAAGGCATCTCCACATGTGAGGAAGGCAGTCAAAGTGAACAATACCAGTGTGGATTGCAATGGGAAACCTGAAGTTGACACTAGTGCACAAACTCTACCTGCTCATTGTCACTGCATCCAAATGAGCTGAGACACTGCATCCAATGCGGAAAGAACAGAGATGGAAACCAAGTCCACCAGTCAATGAACGGATCTCGGCGCATTGGGAATTCCCTGTGATCCAGGAAAAGGTTTCTGGAAAGAATGCAGATCCTTATGGGTGCCCTTCAGAGGCACCATGTGGGGAGGTGGACAGCAAAGCTGAAGAACAGAGACATTCTCCTGAGAGAGGATGCCAAAAATCAGAAAGTGTCGTTGCTTCTTTCGCAAAGCTGGTCACAGGTGATGCTCCAAAGACGACCAGCTTCGCAAAGGAAGCGGCGACACTTTCTGCGCAATCCACCCATCATTTTGGATGACAATGCGCGGGCGCATACAACGCAAGCTGTAGCTGCTCTGTTCGTTCGATGGGACTGGGAAGTATTGTACCATCCACCATACTCCCCAGACTTAAGTAATTGTGACTTTGATTTGATTCCAAAGATGAAGGAACCACTTCGTGCCATTCGCTTCAGAACAGTTCCAGTGATTTGACAGGCAGTAGAACGCTCCATTCGCACAATCAACAACAGAACAGGCTCTGCTAATGGTATACTACGCCTTCCACATTGCTGACAATGGGTTCTACACAATGCTGGTGACTACTTTGAAGGACAGTAACAGGTGCCAACATATAACTCTTTTGTATCGGCTGTGAATAAATAATTGTCACTATTTAAGTTCCAACCTAGGTATAATGGGATAACAACATCGTGAGATAGAGGAATATGCCACAGTTGTCGTAAAATAATTACTCTCTCTCTCTCTCTCTCTCTCTCTCCCCCCCCCCCCTCCCCTCCCCTCAAGGAGTATGTTGCACCAGTTTCTACAGGAAAGTTCAGGCTTCACTGTATCTGATGCCTGATCAGCTAAAATCGTAATCTGCATTTACTGAGCAACAACCCTGCTCAAGATATTCTTGATCCTGTATTGATAACTGAATTACAGGGTATTCCAAAATGATCTTGGCAGCTTTGATCATGTGTATTTCAGAAATGCAGATAGGTAAAAAGGTGCAGTTTGTGGTATAATATCCACAAAGGCTAGTTACTGATGAACATGCCCAGCCCACAGCAGATGGTACAATGTGTAAGAGAGACCATATCTCATACCCACATCCAGCAGAACTTCTGGACACATTAAAGAAGCACACGACCATCACGTCTGACTATCAGACAGTGGTACACAAGGTTTAAGGGATACAGAAATGTCAAAGAGGATGAGTTTTGGACATCCAAGCATGAGTGATGCAGATCTGGAAAGGGTGCAACAGGCATTTATTCAAGCCCAATCTATCAGTCAAGCATCTTGACAGCTGCAACAACCACCAACCACAAAAGTGCTGTGCAAGGTACTGAAGCTTCATGTCCACAAGGTGCAGCTGCTATGATTCAATCAGATGACAGGCCAAACCGTAAAGCATTTGAAACTGATATTCTGAGTTGTTTCGATGATGACCCAGACTCTCTGAAAAAGGTGACATTCATGAATGAAGATTGCTTTCACGTGTTCAGGAAGGTAAAACAAAACAATGGAGAACACAGGGCTATGAGCTAGTTACTTAGTTTACTAGTTAGTTTCATGTTGTACGGGTCATGTTGTATGATATATTGTAGTGATGTGCACAAGTAATTTTACATTCACATCTCAAATTACTTCGTAAATATGGTTACATACTGAACATTCTAACTTTTTTTAAAAATATACAGATGTCAGTCAGTAATTCCTACCCACAGTCTTTTACACATTACTATAGAAGAAATTTCACTTTATCATGGAAATTGTGCATAACAGTCTACAGGTAAATGTCATGTGCTCTTCTTCATGACCATGTGGTGGAACCATTTTTTATTGCAGAGGTGTCTATAACCTCAACCTTTTACCTTGGAACAGCTTGCATTTCCACAGGTCAATAAATCTGCATCTTGACATCATGCTGCAGCAGGATAGCACTCCTCCTCATTCGACCCTATTGTTAAGAAAGATTTGGACGACATTTCCAGGTTGCAGGATTGGCAGAGAACCAGTTTACTAGCCCCCAAGGTCTCCAGACACAACCTCACTAGTTTTTTTTTCAGGGCTTTGAGAAGGATTCTGCCTACCAGACCCCAGTGTTCTGCAAACTCATGTTGGAGTAGTAACTACTCGTGTTTCTAAGAACATGCTAGGCCAGACGAGGGAGGAACTGGAATAGTGCTTAGATATCCTGTGTGCTACAGACGACACACACACTGAACTCTGTTAAACGGGTACTGGAACTTTAGGTGTGCATGAGCATTTTGCTGCAAACTGCACTTTTCTACCTATCCACAATTATGAAATATATATGATCAAAGTTGAAAAGATAATTTTGGATACCTGGAGATGAAAATCAAAGAAAAGCAATGTTAAAATAGAAAACTGGAATATGTGAAGCAGAGTTAAAACATACTTTATTTTGAAGACAAAATCTCGAAACATGATACAAATACAAACTGAAAGTTTCTGTAGGACAGACTACAAAAGAAATAATGAAAGCTTAAAGGAAAAAAGTTCTCTTCCATAAAAAATAAAAGATGTCTCTGTTTGGGTATTCCGTAAAAAGGAAAAAAGTTCTCTTCCATAAAAACCAAAAGATGTCTCTGTTTGGGTATTCTGTAAATGTATACAACTGTTGGCAAATAATCTGGTTCTTTTTGAGGATTTTGGGTTTCGTGCCAATAAATACAGAACTGTTACTAAAATAGACTGCAAGCTGCAGGTTTGTAAGGTTTTTCTTGTTGATAATAAAGGATAAACATACAGTAAAAGATACATTGATAATGGAAGAAAATGTTAACTCCAGAGTGAGTTGGAACATGTACTGCACTTCGAACTAGAGCAGTGGTGTAAGGACTGGTATTCTGATTCTCATTTTGAGGAAATAACAAATTATTGTACCTCAAACAACAACAAACAACTACAAGAAAATTTTTCCTCTAAGTATATCAGTTACATTTTGCAATATTGATACAATAAATGAGTTTAATTACACACATCTGGATTAGTATTATTAGTGCTTGACATTTTGGACTGTGGGCAAGAGTATAGTCAAAATACTACTGACAAATTTATGTTATGTAACCAAACTAGCACTGATATGACCAGGTTAGCAAAATAGTCTCATTCAGTACTAATTACTCAGAAGTGTCTACAGAATAGAATCTCAAAATGCAATGGATGTCCAAGGGGATCAGGTGGGCAAATGTACGTCACAAACTGCTCAGATTTAAGTGGTATCTTAGCACGCCAATTGATAACCTCTCTATTTCAGGCTGTTCAGAAAAGCTGAAAACAGTACATTTATAGGCATGAATGGGTGATCCGTCTTGCTGATATTTGATCAAAATGACGTTGTCTGGCATAATTTCCCTTTGATATTCATTATGGCACAAGTAGTACACTGAGAACTGTGTCAGTTTCTGGGAAGCAGAACAATGTAGTATGAAAGCAAGAAAGGATCAATGTGATTTACCAAGTTTTGCTAGAACAACTAATATAATGCATATATTATGAAAAGGAGAGATTGCTACTCATCATATAGAGATGTTGAGTTGCAGACAAGCACAACACAAAGACTGCTAGACATGTGATCTTCCAGCCAATGGCCTCCTTCTGAACTAAGACAACATACACACATTAACACAAGCCCACCTCACAAAGACATGACCACTGTTTGTGGCCACTGAGCCAGTGGTATGTGTGTGTGTGTGTGTGTGTGTGTGTGTGTGTGTGTTTGGAGGGCAAAGAGGGGCAAACATGAAAATCCAAAGCAAAGCACATCAAAGTACATATTTGCAAACATAATTTCAAACAAATCAACTGACCGTGATTGAAAATGATGTGTAAGGGCTACTGTTTCTTTGGAATGAGCCACAAAATAGAAAAAATTGCAAGAGAATACAAGCAGCTACCAAGTGTTTCCACTCTGTTCATCACACATACTGTAGGATGAAACTCTTCCCCTCCTCCAAGTATGACCTTATATAAAACACGTATTGTTATAATATTGACATACGGATTATAAGCAGCAACACTGACTCAAACCACGGGTAGTTGCTTCAAGGCAACTAATTATAGTTCATCTGCTCTTATCTTTAGAAACCAAAAAAATATCAAATAAACCAATTAGAATATAGGAGAGAAAATTGATTTGAAAACTGCAGTTCTGACTGGGAGCACAAGAGAATATTTCAAAGGGAATCTAATATGGATAATACACAGAGGACACCCTTGTGAGATTTGGGTAAAATCCTTACAGACATTGAAGAGAAAGTCCATTCATGTATAATACAGAGAATGTAGTTGGACAGAATGAAATGCAGTAATATCTGAAACAGTGAAGAGACATGGTAGACTAGCTTACATACATATTTAAGCAAATCCTGAATGACAATAAAGTGATTGAAGCCCAGAAAGCACAATGGCCATAGTACTGAAGAGCTAAAACTCACACTGAAGCACACATTTCTCCACATGATTTCTATCATTCACAGATAGGAAATAACTGACAAACAGAACAAAAGGTCAGGAATCTTTCCACTAATACCTCGAGCCATCAAACTGCTCCACTAACATGCCGCTGCACTAATATGAAGTTACTGTGTCTTCATTGTCCTCTCTAGATGTAAACCACAACTGTTGTTGGGTCTGACACAACATCACAAACAAAACGTTATTTCATTTCATATCTTCTCTTCCATGAGAGTCTGCAGCCTACTGCTGCTTCTGAAGTTATAGCACATATGAATTGCATTCAACCACCATTTTCAATGGACTGTGAACAAGAGATAACATTTCCTTGGAAGAAAACGGAAGTCTACCACATTTACCTGGTTAAGATGACACTGAATATAAGACAAACGAAACTTTCATTTTAAACATATTCTGATTAAACAAAATTACAAACTGTTTTATTGATACAAAGCATCTTAAGCTCTGTCTACAAATTAAACACTATGTCTCTTCTAAACTTACGCCACTCATTGATTATCCATATTTTGGTATATATAAAGAAAGAAATAGTTTACATGAATTTTTATCTTTACAACCCTTGTTTGCTTACAATCTAAGTCAATAGTCTGTGGTATAACTATTTTTTAATCATCACCACCACCACCACCACCACCATCATAATATCACCATGCCTGGTATAATCATTTTCATTTCTAAGCCTATTGTCATTTCTTGCTTGCTGGCACTCTACCCATATTATCTCATTTTCTAAGCCATCCATAACAATGGAAATGCACAACTTTTTGAATTCTTTCATTAGAGAATCACTAGATTCTATTCCGTGCAGTAAGGATGCACTGGCCCACTGTGTATTTGTTTTCATGATAAATCAAAACATAAAGTGCACATTGAAAATTCATTTGGGATGGAACGAAAGTGGTTTACAATGCAGTGCAACATTTTTCACTGTGGAAACACAAAAATCATTGAGAATTATTTCATTGCAAGAAAACTGCCAATACAAATGCGCCAGATGGACATTTCATGTAAGTTGCACTACAATACAAATATGTTGCACAGCCATTCTGGTTAAACGTTTGTAATTTGTAAATTATTGTTTATCCTAAGGCAACTCACAGGAAACCAATGTATAATACGTACTGATGAAAGCATTAAGAAACCATCTGATAATGAATTGTAAAAGAATTCAAAACTGGCAATGGTACTTTTCAAATAAAGTAACCTGAAGCCATTTTCTGGCTGGTTGCTGTACACCATCAACAATTGATTTTACATAACAAAAGCCACAATCTCCAACCATGTCTATGTATGACAAAATTGCACATGGATATAGCCCATTGGTAAACACATGTTCAAGCAACGTTCTTGGTGGGGCAAGTGGCCTTTCCCAGAAGAACCCTCCAACTGCACTATAGGCACACAAAAAATCAGCTGTCCATTTCCTGTCCAGCAGTGTAGAGCAACATTTGGTGATTTGAGTTGATTCTATTTGTGTCATTCTAGTTATCAGCATCAAATCAATTCAGTTTATATGTTCTGTAATATACTTAGTTATTCAGAAGTGATGGGTACGCACACTACATCACAAGAAAATGTGCACAATACAAAGGACAGTTATATTCTGAGTAAAGAGTGTTTCATCGTCTCAAATGTAATAACAGTTTGTAGTAAAGAGATGACACAAAATGAACTGTTGGCTAATATTGGGACCCCCGATCAAGGGCTGCAATTTATACTAAAATCAGCATTGTAATAGAAGGATACACTGGAAACAAATGAGAAAACAAGCAACGTGGTTTACTGGAACTGTCAAGAAAAAGTAATAAGAATTTTAGGAAGGAAACCCATTGTTATGTACAGCTTCAAAAAACTGGTAATTTGACAGATGACTGGGGACTTCTACATAAATCAGGAAACAGTGCGACTTTACACAAATTACTTATTGGTGTATAGCCAAATATCAATTTTCTTTAGCTGAAACATGTATAGCACAAGCCCGTGTGAAATGGGATTCGTCTGGAAGTTATCTGTAACTAAAAGAAAGGTTCTGGTGGAGAGAAGTTATGTAATTGACTGGTGACGGAAAAACTCGGTACAAGTAAGGAAATTGAGAGTAAGGCCGAAAGTTCTTTTATACCAAAGAGCTTTGGTTGACAACAACACTATTTTCAGAAAATTTTGAAAGGGTCCTGCTGTTGATACCATATTAGACAATGTTAGTGGAAGTAAAACCAGTATTGCATCTAATGCTGGGTTTACTTATTAGTCTACAATAATGTTACTGTTTTCTAAATATTTGCCACTCTATATTATATAGTGATGCCAGCACTTTTCTCATTTTGCAAAATACTTCTGGAACTCTATCTTTGGGATGGCTTTTAGCTCTCCCAGTGACGCATTTTTAATCTCATCTATGCTTGTAAAAGACAACCTTTTCATATGTCATCTGTGTTTGGGAACAAAAGAAAGCTACATGGAGAGAATACAGAGCCCAGGGCATCATTATGGCCAAAAATTCACAAAACACAACTAAATGGGTGTAGGTGCATTATCGTCATGCAAAAACCATGAATTGCTCTGCCACAAATCTGGCTGTCTTCTTTTAATTTGCTTCACACAAATGGTGCTGAACTTGTAAGTAGTTCTCCTTATTGTTCATTGCACTTTGTGGCAAGAGCTCATAGTGCATTATGTTGCTGAAATTGAAGTACACGGCGAGCATAACCTTCACATTTGAGCACACTCGAGGTTTTTCCGGTCTCGGCGATCCAGAATGCTTCCACTTGAATGACTGAGCTTTAGAATCAATGTCATATCTGTCAACATGTTTCATCACATATTATGATCTGTTTCAGTAGGTACGTATCATTGCTGACTTCATCTAGTGAATCCTGAGCAACTTGTATTTGCTACTGTTCTTGTTCAAAATTCAACCATTCTGGAACAAGTTTTCCTGAAACTTACAAAAGAATTTAATGGTATGAGCCAGGTGATATACCAACATTAATGGCTTCTCAGACAGTGGTTTGGTGATTGTTCATAGTAGTTGTATTTCACTTTTCCCATGATTTCACCCGCGATGTGCTGGGGCATCCACAGCATTCATCATCTTCAGCATTTTCACAACCTCCTCCAAAATGCTTATATCACTTGTAAACCCTTGTTTTACTCATAGCAGATTCACCAGAAGCAATATTTAACATTTATAAAACTTAGATGCACCTTATTCTGATCTTACAATAAAATTTAATACAAATTCCCTGCTCTATTTTTTACACAAAATGATTGCCGATACTACCAAAACACCTGCAACCTTTTTGACAGCTGACAACTGGTAGACATCCGATATGGCTAACACTGTGCATGTACTTTCCAGACAGGTTTACCAACATAATAAGAAAAAGTCACGCAAATCAGACTAATACAACATGCAAAATTACAAATCATCGTTACTTTTTGAATATTCCTGTGGTTCAGCACAGTTCATCGAAGAAAACTTCTACTTATTAGCTGAAACATAACTTAAGAAGAAGCCTTCAATTCTACGTAATAATTGCACTACATTATGTTCAAAACCCTAACGGAATACATTCATCATTTTAGGAGATAGTAAACAAATATGCATTCAGATAAAAGGCATTTGGATTCAATATTTGTAGTAGATATGTGAATCAGGACTTATGACTTCCATTTCTATGTTAATGTTATTTATTCTATAATGTTGTGTTCTGGAAGACAGCAGTTGTCTTATGTAGCCCGAACAGTGTTAAGTCGTTTATCTAAACACAAACATTGCCCAGATGTATCTGCACACAGCGTCAGCACTGATTTAAAGCACATGCCACAGAAGGGCCAGTACAACATTGAGAAACAGCTTGTAGAAGTGCCTTGTTATGTAGCTTGGTTGGCAGAGTGGGGACTCTGCTTGCTCATAAGTTAACTGACAGACTATATCAAGGGTTCCTCTAAACACCGTCCCCTGTCCCCACTGGAGTGAGGGTATGGTCTCCTTCAATGTCTCTCACTGTAAAGTTGTCGCAGGTGAGTCTTGTGAATTCTTGTGATCAGTCACAACATCAATTACTTGAAGTTGCGACATCAAGCCACAAGGAATTATTTACCAGCACTATTTGTTCTTTGATATCGGATTTGTAACTTACCGGGTGAGATGTACCCTAAAATAATCCTGCATCAACATTTTCCTTTTGAATAATAAAGAGCCCGATAGTCTGCTCCAAACAAGCTTCAAGTTATTTGTCTTCCATCCCTTTTCTTGACATCTAAAGGCAAGACCCACACACAGTTTCTCTTCTGGCATCGTTTCCCTGGAAAGATCCAATATCAGGGCACTTTCCTTCCCTCTGTCACTATAGCCAGTATTACTGTTCTTCTGGCCTTTTTCACTGCGAGAACTTCTTATAGGAACACTTTTATTGCCATTCAAAGCAGCAGTAACTATTGATGGCATATCAAAATAAACAGGCATCTGATCGTTGTCTATAAGGCCTAGGCAAATAGTTGTGCCATTTTCTTAAACTGATATCATGAAATGAATACAGAAGTAATTTTTCATCAAACACAGGGGGAAGTCAAGAGCTATCATTTTTCCATAGGCCCCAGCCTCTTCACCATCCTCACACACCAATCTAGTCTTGCTTTTAATTCCGCAATGCATGCAGAATCTTCATTTGGATAACTTCTTAAGTAATCAGGCAGTCTTCACTGCATTTCTCTCACATGTACTTAACAACCTGCTTCTCCAGTTCCTGAAATCTTACCTGCTTTGGTCCCCAAAAAGTGTAGCATGTAGAACTGGTGTTCTGTAACCAAGTATTCTGCTAGCATTCATTGGTGTAACACCATGTTTCCATAATTTATTTCTGCTGCACAGTTGTTTATGGTCTCTGCTTCATGACTCACTATTAACTAAAAATCTGTATTGAATTGTCTATGTGAACCACAAATTCGAAGATCTGCATTTCTCTCGTCACAATTGTGATCTGCATCCATTTTAAATTGCTACAATTTAATGCTCTTACACCACTGGCAGTCTAAGCAAACAGAATGATAAGAATTCATTGTCCTCTCAGCTCTCTACTGATTAATCGACAGAAATTGGGACTACTTTGGGCTAACAGCATGCTTGATCTTTCGTTGCCTAACTTGAAACTCAACAGTGTTATGGAGCAGTAATAACTTTAGAAGTATAATTGAAGATCATATTTCATTTGTTGTTTTGCAATTCAAGTGTTCTGCGAGAGCATATTTATGATAGAATTAATATGTCTCCTCTCGAAATGTTTTATATTTTTGAGTATTCGTTCATTTGCAACGTCAGTTCAATATAGACTACAACTGGATTCAGGGGAACTGCAGTTTAAGTGTGATGGATGTTAATAAAAAGCAAGCTACATTGTATACATTCTCCTCCTCACCTTCTCCTAGTGTTTGGTTAAGTTTATGCCACTGCTCCTCCTCACACCTTTCTAAAATGTCAAATTAAAGCTGTAAATGACCCCTATTACCGAAGCTTCATTTGTAAAATTGAGGGTACATTTGTGCTGAAGCCATGGTGCTGCCACCTCAGTTCTCACAAATGGCACATTGCTGACTGTGCAGGAATCTCACTTCTTGCCGGGGATGTTTACTGTATGTCTGTTTGTAACATTAGTTGAGTGGATTACTTGAAGTGTATGGTATTCTGAGGATAATCTGACGTAATTGTGGTGTGTTCATGCTGAAAATGCGATTATTAAAAAGGAGAAAGAGGTATGAATGCATCCTTTGAATGCAGACTGCCCTCATGACATATTTTCACAAGTTCTCACAGCAGCTCACAAATTACCCACAGAACTTTTTCAGACAGTTACAAATTTTGTAAAACTGTTTTAGTTTAGTCTAATTACTGAACAAGAACTAGAATAGCTTAAGATGTGAAGATTTGATCCAAAATTATTAATGTAAGGTCTGTTGAAGAGTGAATGGTGCCACTTGTAGATTTTCATGCTGATATTCTAATGGAGAAAAGAAAATGATAAATTATTTAAAACAGAGGAACTAATTTATAAAAATTATTACATCTAATTTTATCCATTATGTAGCAATTATGATGATCTGTGTGCCTTTGGTCTCAGACAGCTTTGCATCCAAACACAGCTGAAGTAAATGCCTGTTTAATATCGTCACTTGTAGTTCTCACAACACGGTATGGTGGTTTCACTAGTAGGGTACTGGGAAAATGCAATCAATCTACAAAGAAGATTGCTCAGAAAACACTCGTGGTATCCATTCTGGAATATAGCTGTGTACGATCCATATCACAAATACGAGTATTAGCAGACACTGAATGTATGAAAAGAAGGGGAGCACCAACGGTCATGAGGTTGTTTGATCATGAGAGAGCATCACACAGAATTGCAGAAAAACCTGAGCTGGTAGATGCTGGAAGTTACATGCAAACTATCTCTCGATTGAGTGCTTACAACATTCCAAGTACCAGTACTAAGAGAGGAATGCAGGAATATATTACAGCTATCTACATAACAATCTCACAATGGTGAGGAAGATAAGATTAATTTAATTACAACTTGCACAGTCATATTTAAGGAGTCATTTTTCCTGTGTTCCATACCATTTTACAGTATAAGGTACAATGGGAAGCACCCTTTGTCATGTACTTCACAGTAGTTTTGAGAGCAAGGATGTAGATGTAGGCTGTGTGAGAAACCGCACAATAAGGAACGGCTTTACTAAGAGCAACCTTGAGGCAGCCAATCATAGCTCAAGGTTCAGGACCTGTCACAATGGTTGAGGCGCGAAATACAAACTAGCTTAATATCATTGCCTAGCTAGGACTAGACTTAGTGGGCTTGTTTCATCACTGCTGGGCCATTCTGGTGAGCACCTTATGGCTAGTACTGTATTAAGCTAATATGCAATGCAAAAATGTTAAACTAAGCAACAGTAGCTAACCTGTGAATATCAGACAAACTTGTATTTTTTAAAAGATGTATTTGGTTGGGAAAATCTCATCTTATAGTAAGGTAAATATAGTGTTTAAGTAGCTTTATGCATTTTACAGATTGAATGGTATCTGTCACTATTTTTTGAGGAGGGGGGGGGGGGGGGAGGGAGGGAGAGTGTGTGGGGGGTCACTTCTTTGTTTTTAATAGTGTTATGTTTACATCTTTCTCTCTTTAAAGTCCCTGCAAAACATTACACAACAGTGCAAAATTTGGACTGACACAGTGGTGGATTTACAATATTTTATTTTCAATAATATGTGACTCAATGGAAGGACTTGTTTCTAGAATGTTATTCAGCCATTATTATAATAATGTGATGTTTCAATATACACTCAGTTCCTAATATTATCACATCTTTACCACACAAAGAATTCTTGGTCCCTTTGGGACCACACTCTTCAATAAATTGTGGTTCAGTGATTTCTTTTACTGTTCTGCAACTCAACTGACTGTAAAGGCACAACCAACATGATGCAAAAAACAAGTTACCATGTACATTAAATTTAACATTTGCCTACCCCCCCCCCCCCCCACCCCACCCACCCACCCCCACACACACACACATTGGTGTGCACCAAAATTAACTTTCACATGACATGTTACTACTAAGTGTGTAGCTCAGTGAAACTTGGACATACATAAAAAGGACTGCTGCTGTATATCAATGAAGGTAGCTGAAAGAAACACACGATGAGATGAACAGAAAATACACTTTTATTGAAAGACTATAATTACACTGATGGCACTGCGATTCATGATGGGCCCTTGGACATTACAATAAAGTGAGACATGGTTCTTAACAGGGTACATGATCACCACAAATGGTAATGTGTGCTCTACACTCCTATGGTGAGAAGAGGGAACACATATTGCAGCCAGGACAGGAATGAAGTCAAACATAATCATTTTTGTGGTACAGGTGTTTTACGATGTGGGGAGGCATAATGTTGCGTGGACGTAGTGACTTCCATTCTCCAGTCAAAATTATTGTGACTCTATTCCTTCCCAACATGCATCTCTACAGGGATTCATTCAGCCTTTACTTCATTTTTACGGATAAAAATGCGCAACCCCATCAAACGGTACGGGTGGAGGAGCTTTTGGAATGAGAAGACATTCGGCAACTGGTCTGACTGGCCCATTTCCCCAGTGTAAATCTCATTAAGCACATGTTGGATACTTGGATACAATGGGCTGACACATACACAAGGAGCAACAACCATCCAGCAGTTGTCACCTATGCTGGCAGAGGAATAGAAGAACAACTCCTTACCAACCTCGTGGCTAGCATGGGAGCACATTTTAGAACATCCATTGTTGTTGGTGGTGATCACATACTCTGCTAACAGCCACATCCAGTCTTTTGTAATGTCTGGAGACTATCATAAACCGTGGTGACTTCAGTGTAATTACTGTCTTTCAATGAAAGTATCAGTTTTGTTTGTCTTATGGCATATTTGTTTCAGTTACCTTCTGTATCAAGTTATGTTACTTGCCAGTTAGAGGGAAACATTCCACGTGGGAAAAATATATCTAAAAACAAAGATGATGTGACTTACCAAACGAAAGTGCTGGCAGGTCAATAGACACACAAACAAACACAAACATACACACAAAATTTAAGCTTTCGCAACCAACGGTTGCTTCATCAGGAGAGAGGGAAAGACGAAAGTATGTGGGTTTTAAGGGAGAGGGTAAGGAGTCATTCCAATCCTGGGAGCGGAAAGAAATGTCTGCTTTTGTCTGTATATGTGCAGATGGGTATGTGTGTGTGTGCATGCGTGTGTATACCTGTCCTTTTCCCCCCTAAGGTAAGTCTTTCCGCTCCCGGGATTGGAATGACTCCTTACCCTCTCCCTTAAAACCCACATCCTTTAGTCTTTCCCTCTCCTTCCCTCTTTCCTGATGAAGCAACCGTTGGTTGCGAAAGCTTGAATTTTGTGTGTATGTTTGTGTTTGTTTGTGTGTCTATCGACCTGCCAGCACTTTCGTTTGGTAAGTCACATCATCTACATATCTGTGTGTGTGTGTGTGTGTGTGTGTGTGTGTGTGTGGTGTGTGTGTGTGTGTGTGTGTGTGTGTGTAATGTAATTTGGAGGCGAATAAACATTTGAAAGACAATTTTTCAGACTTAATATCACTGGTATAAAAGTGATGTCATGCACACCACTTCTGTAATCCTAGTATTTAAAGCCTTAGATACCTGATCATTACAAGAATCATATAAAAATTTCAGAAAATCAAATTTTAAAAACGCGTAAAGTATTTTCCTGAAGCATTCCCATGTATCAAAGTGGGCTTCAGAGTATACCACTCTGCCTACCGACTGAGTGACCACATGCTTCAATGCACGCACTGATCTTTCTTATCTTGTTCTCATAGTCCTTACAGAAGATTTACTATTGTACTATGGAACAAGATGAAGCAAGAAATTTTTTAATCACAAATCACAGAGGGAGAGGGAGAGAGAGAGAGAGAGAGAGAGAGAGAGAGAGAGAGAGAGAGAGAGAGAGAGAGAATTCTATCAAATGATTTGCAATAACACAGCATGCATAAAAAAAGCCATGCTGCATAAAAAGCCATTGCATTCCAACAACAAAGTGAATGCAGGTGAAGGTACGCACCAATATTATTACTTACATGAGACACCAAAGTCCACTGGGAGCATAACAGAAAATAAAAATAATTATTATTGTCTAAGTATTGAACTACTATTATACAATAGAAAAGTAAGATGGTTTATTTTTCTATACAATTATAAATGAAATTTAAAAAAAAAATGTTAGTTATGTTTACCACATGTTAGTAACATGCTTATGAAATGAAATAACAATTCACCTCAGCCACCTTTTTTCCCTGGAAATTCTCAGGTGGATGTAACACAACTACATTTTCATCTGCTATATTTTTAAGCATTGAACATGTTTTTATGAGTTTTTTTAATTGTGCTACTTCTATGTTTCAAACTTGTGCAAATCAGTCCAAATTTTGTAGGAATGTGGATAAATACATGTAATTAATGGTCATCCTGTTGTTTTGTGGAAGCTTTAGTCCTTAAGCAACACAATTTTGTTCGTCATATTCACTGTTTTAGGAAAGCCTGTAACTGTTTCATTCATGATCTAAATGATGAAAACTGTACCAGTTACTCATTTTTTCATGCTTAACACATTGTGTTTCGAGAGTTTTTGCTTATTTTCAAGTGCATTTGTCTACATGAATAGTTTTGGTGATGTTTGCATGTGTGCTTTTCTGCCTCCCTTGCGTCGTTTTAAGGCTATAAGGTATGTGTTGCATATTTTGTAAACAAACAGTGTATGCAATTATTTTCACGTGTGTGATATTCTGTATTATGGAGGACACACAAGACCTTATACTCTCAAAAAGACGCAACATAGGCAGAGAACCCCCACATGCATTCATTATTTAAATCATGAACGCCAATAAGAAAAAAACCTGTACCAGACCGTTCATTGCCTAAGTCAACAAAAATTTAATTGATTGCCAATCTATGTCTTTCTAAAGTCAAAACTGTGGTAGACTGAAAGCTGGGAACCAGAATGGAAAATGCTATCATAGCGTAAAAAAAAAAGGTGATTGTGTCATGGGCGTAGTTAGGGGACATAAAAGATGGCAATTAGCTTTTTGACTTATCTGGCAGCTTCAAAGACATTTAAATGAGAACATCTTCACATAGCTTTTTTTACATGTTAAACCTATTTCTCTACTGCAGTCAGCTGTCTAAGCTGCAATGTGTTGGCACACCTCCATCTTGCAATTTATTGCCTCAAGTCCCCATTCCTGTGTCCAAAATCTGTAAGTTTCGCCATATGCAATACGAACATTAGCAAAACTGACGAACTGTGGATTCCTGTGTGGAAATGGGAGAAGGAAAGGTACTATGAACATGTGTTCAGAATGCATCATCGCCACAGTAGATGCCACTGACGAATGAAAGTTCCTCTGAATATGTGCCGAGTACTCCTTGTATGTTGCAGGCTGTGTGACTGACACAGCATACTGAAAGCAGCAGAATGAATATGCAGACTCATGCTTTGGCTTATACCATGTTGGCAGGCCAGTTGCTTGGAATTGTAGTAGAGTTTGTCTCTATATCCTGTAGAACTTGGCCCTCCAAATCTGGTGCAGGCACAGTCTGCTGCCTCCATGCAAGTTTGCCTGTCTGAAAGGATCCACGATCACACAAATGCCCAAAAGGGGCTTGTGTGATGTGGTTGGCATCTACGAGGGTACTTATTATTTTGGTACAGTCATACTGCCTCTCAACTGTTTTCATCCACTTGGCTGTACACAAACAACGATCTCTGTTTCTTCCTGACATGAACACCAGACTGTACCGCTTTTTACAGTATGCTGTGTCAATTACACAGCCTGCAACACACATGGAATACATGACACATAGAGGAACTTCCATTCGTCAGTACCCCCTACCGTAACAATGCATTTCCAGTCACATGTTCATAGGACCTTTTCCCCCATTCCCAGTCAGAAATCCGGTCCTGCAGCTCATCGCTTTTATTAGTGTTCATCCTGTATAATATCATATTGCTAAATAGCATGCATGTAATAGCTAAAAAAGTTTTTCTTGGAGGAGATAAAATTTTGTGGGGGTGGATTTATTCCTGGGAGGGAGAAGGGAGATTGACACTAAACAATTTTTTGATTTCTGGGTGTAAGGGGCTGCTTTTTTCCCTGGAAGGTACCATCCCTTCCCGAAACTCGCCCTTTGTTACATGGATAGTTAGGAATGTAACAACAAATAGACTCAAATTTGGGTGCTTCTAGAGTATAGGACGAATCTATAATACGAAGTATCTGAGAGTGGGCCACATCTATAACAGGAAGTATCGCAGAGTGAAGGTGCTCGTAACCTAAACTTTAATGACACATTCTGTCGTACTGCAAGACATGACAAATGACATGTTGGATGACAAGATGGCATGTGTCATATCATATGACTTGACATCAAGTAGCACGTTAGTTTACTTGGCACGACACATTATATTGAAGGAAATGGGAAATAATACTACCAAGTAAAACTAGCACGAATATGTCAACACGTTTTGATTTAATTATCTCTGAGGCTGCCAGATACATAGAAAAGCTAGATCCCTTCTTTTACATTGTATGTCTAGGCCATATTTACCTTTCTTTGTGCTGCGATAGGGACATTTTTCATTCTGGTGAATATGTAAACAAACTAGTTAGAGAGCTTGTCGACATGTACACAATTACTCTTGTTCAGCCAATATCTCAATAAAACAAAGAGATACTCACAGATAATGGTGTAACAGCATCAAAACACGCAAGTTGAATACTCAAACTCATTTTTATAAAATGTTACTAGTACATGTTAATGAAACAATGTTTACCTTTTAGGTATCAAAGTAATGTACCAATAAAAATTAATGAGTGGATAATTGTTTATTGCCTGACATACAATAAGTTTACTGTATCTCCCCTAAAATTTAGTTCTTGGGCTATTGACATGCTTTCTTATTCTCATGCTAAGTTCTATCCCAGCTCTCAGTTTTAAGAATCTTGCGCCTCCTCTTCCAGCTTACAAGCACGCTCTTGTGTCAGCAACGTCACAGCCAGTTATGAATTATGGACGAATGTGCTTTACAATATATTAATTTCTGTACAAATTGTCGTAGGCAAATCTCTTACCAAGCGATAGTTAAATGTTCTCAATGTATTTATACACATGGAAGCAGAAAAAAAAGATGAAATGAGAAGAAATTGGAAATTACATTTACCTTAGCATCAATTTAGATACAGATGCTATGCCCGATTTTAAAAACTTACATTCTTTATTATCAAATTCCTTTTCTATTGCAGCATCAGTGTCAGAGACAGGCAAATCCAACATTTCCACAGCCACAACAGATGTTAATGCTTCTTCACGCACCCAAAGCATTTTTCCTACAATTACACAGACCAATTATGCACAATTAGGAATAATGCACAATAGTTATATTTTCCATACTAATAAAAAGTGAACATACTCCTTATATAACACACAGGCATTGGATGAGAATATAAGATGTATGTACATGTCTTTAAACACAGAGGAATCACAGAAGTGCATACACAATCTAATTGTAAGGCATCATGAGTGGGTAACAGGTAGTAATGCATCAAAAAGAGTAGGTGCAAAATTATTGTGTGCAATTTGATCCTGAAAAACTGTGCCTTAATCAGCAACAAAAAACGTATGGAACACTGTACAACCCGGACTGACTCTCTCTTCATTAACAAAAGTTATTCATATTGCCATTTTTCAATGATAAGTAAATGTGAAAATATCGGAGACGTCTAGTGTTACAGACAAATATTGTAGTCCAGTGTTGCGTATAAATATCGTAGTCCATACACAAAGTGAAATAAGCTGTAAAAGAAATAAATAAAAGCATCAAGAATAGAATGATGAAACTTTGTATGTATTTTCCCATCACTGATTTTTATTTTCCATCCAAAAGTGGGAGTTATCAATCTTAAATAAGGAGTTTATATGTGCTGCTGAAGATGATTCCTACTTCTGAATAATTCTTAATCGAAATTAATCTTTGAAATATCTATGACCATTAATCTATTTGAAATGTACTGATATCTGTATCTGGCTATCAATGAATGGCGGGGGGGGAGAGCGGGGCGAGGGGGGAGAGCGGGGCGAGGGGGGAGAGAGAGGAGGGCGCGAGAGAGAGAGGAGGGCGAGAGAGAGAGAGAGAGGAGGGCGAGAGAGAGAGAGAGAGAGAGAGGAGGGCGAGAGAGAGAGAGAGGAGGGCGAGAGAGAGAGAGAGGAGGGCGCGAGAGAGAGAGAGGAGGGCGCGAGAGAGAGAGAGGAGGGTGCGAGAGAGAGAGAGGAGGGCGCGAGAGAGAGAGAGGAGGGCGCGAGAGAGAGAGAGGAGGGCGCGAGAGAGAGAGAGGAGGGCGCGAGAGAGAGAGGAGGGGGGGGGAGAGAGAGGAGGGGGGGAGAGAGAGGAGGGGGGAGAGAGAGGAGGGGGGAGAGAGAGGAGGGGGGGAGAGAGAGGAGGGGGGGGAGAGAGAGGAGGGGGGAGAGAGGAGGGGGTGAGAGGAGGGAGGTGGAGTGAGGAGGGGAGAGAGAGGGGGGGAGGGAGGGTGGGAGTTGGGCAAGGGATGGTGGGAGTTGGGGGAGGGAGGGAGGGAGGGGAGTTGGGTGAGGGTGGATGGGCGGGGGAGGAGGCAGTTCAAAATTCAGAATATTTCAACAGCACAGCAAATAGGTACATAATGCCTTTTATTTAGATAGTATGATTTTGTTTGCAAAAGAACTGGGAATTCCCTTTAACGACACAAACATTACTCAGCACCTAGAACGCACGAAAAGTGGTGACATCCTCATCCAAAACTACAAATGATAATGATTATGTAACATGTAAGTAAATTATGTGAAAATTGTACTGGAAAGAAAAAGAAGTATAAGAGGTAGCTGCTGCTTTTATAGCTCACAACATGTTCATCAACTTGTTTCAGTTTAAGACTGTGTCTTTCGAAAACCAATGCTCTCTTAACTCTGGAAATGAAAACTGTCTCTCAAAGGCACACACCCAAGTTCCACCAAGTGACTGTATTTTTACTTGTATTACTTCCTTCTTCCTATGCTCTTCTCAATTCTGTTTTACATCCCCCTCTTTCTCATCATTTATACTTGTTATCTTCATTGGCCTCTACCTTTCCATCTGATACCATTATTTTTCTTTTATTGCCAACTTTATTTTTCCTCCTCCTCTAACCCCATGCTCATTTTTTCAGCATTTTTAATGTCTGGTTATTAACTTCACCTAGTGAGTTCTTCATATTTCACTAGTAGTCTTTCACTGGAGCAATATCACAAAACAGTATCACAAAACAATAAACTTTATTGTTCTTTTGCTTCCCATGTCTTATATTCTGACTGACCACTGAATCATGACAGAATGAGATTAAAAATAATATCTCATCAGCAATGAGGTGATTAAAGACAGACTACAAGCCCATATAGTGCAAGGATGGGGCTGAATCAGTGCATTTGCCTTTATCCATTTAAGGAAGCAATCCAAATTCTAGAAGTTGTTGGTTGAATGGGGATTTAAATCCTACTTCTTCTCAAAGCAAATCTATTGCCTTAACTACTGTGTCACCTAGCTTGGTACTGACTCATACAAAAATCAACTCTAACAGTTGCTTGCACACTAGGCAGAATTTTGCAGGCATCAAAAATCACGCATTTAAATACAAAACAATGTAATTTTCCACACAAGAGATGAATTAAAATCTAATGTCAATATTTCTTTATCCAGGCTATGTTATTTCTTGTCCTTTAAGAAATTTCAATGGAAATCAAGGTAAGATTTCATAGAAATGACGAGATATATATGTGGTATTCCACTTTAAGATATTTTAAAATGTGTTACACTTCAACAAGAAATCAGAGTCAAGATGTGACCCCCCTTTTTTTACATACTTGACATATTAACAGAGATGAAAGTCAAATGTGCCAAAAAATCATCAGACTGCATTGGCCTCAGCAGCCAATGTATAGATATTTAACCAGCTGTTCCATTAAATCATCATTCTCATTCATGGTGCTCCTGTGCTGGTAACAGCTAGAGCTACATGAAATTTGCATACGCTATAAACACGAAATGTTTCCAAAGTGTAAAAAATGTTACTCCAACACTTCTTGGGTATAGTGCGTCATGTTTTAATTTCAGTTTGCAGGAGCAATTCAATGCCTGCCCAAAAGGAGAAGGGTTTTACTTTCATGATAAAAATTCTTTTACATGTAGCTTTCGTAATGTGAAACTCAACTAGAAGGAGCAGGACAATTTAGAAATAAACGTTGAAAGTGCTAGTCACAAGACAAACAAAGTGGCTGCAGGAGCTTCATCTAAAAGGCTGGCTGCTATGGGTGAGATGCTAGGCAATGCCTAAAAACCAAAACTGAGGATGGATCTAAGCACCACAACAAAATTGAAATGTGTTTACAGGCAAACATCCTATTGACAGAACTAGATAATCAGAATGAGATTTTCACTCTGCAGCGGAGTGTGCGCTGATATGAAACTTCCTAGCAGATTAAAACTGTGTGCCCGACCGAGACTCGAACTCGGGACCTTTGCCTTGCGCGGGCAAGTGCTCTACCATCTGAGCTACCGAAGCACGACTCACGCCCGGTACTCACAGCTTTACTTCTGCCAGTATCTCGTCTCCTACCTTCGTACCGGGCGTGAGTCGTGCTTCGGTAGCTCAGATGGTACAGCACTTGCCCGCGAAAGGCAAAGGTCCCGAGTTCGAGTCTCGGTCGGGCACACAGTTTTAATCTGCCAGGAAGTTTCAGAACTAGATAATGTTTAAGTTACATCTTTTTTTTAAATAATATGTACTCAGTGTTTGTTGTACATTCGGTTCAGGTAGACTTGATGAGAATGTGTCAGTGTAGTGACTAAATGCAAGAAGAAATCAAAGACGCTGTGAAAGATGTTCCTATTGTCATTACTGCTGACAAAACTTGTGACAAAAATGGAAGGTGTTATTTGCTGTTTTTTCAGACTACTGGTGTTACAGAATAGAAACTGCATCTGGCTTCCTGTAACTTTTTAGAAGTTGCTAACAGATTTACTTGTACCCAGGCCATAGTAAACACCCTAAAAGACTTCAGCATTAAAAATGAAAATGTTTTGCTTTCAGTATCAAACACTGTACTAAGTTCTGATGCATTTAAAAAATTGACTGGCAACCATTTAATACATTTCAAATGTTGGGAACACAAAATGAATTAAGTAGGTGACATCCTCGTGAAAGATCTAAAGGAGCTAAATTTTATTGACAGTAAGGTGGAAATGACATTTCCGCACTCCAACAAAATGAAAAGTGCATATATTCGCTTTCTTCAATAGAAATTTCCTCACCCATCAACAAGATGTTTTCCTGGTCCAATAATAAAATGGAATTCTCAGTTCCATGCAGTGCAGTACTTGGACACACACTTATCGGTAATCACTGAATTTTTCAGATAATTCGAAAACAAAAATGCTACCATTGAGCTCATTCTTGATCATTTCAAAAATGAAGCTGTGTCAGATTAAGTCTTTTTACAATGCAAATTTGTAAGTGACCCATGTGCTAGCATTGTCAGTTTAATTACAACACTAGAAGGCATGATTTACCCATTTGCACATTTGCTGTGGGTAGAGACTGGAAGTAACAAATTACTACTGAAAAGAAATTCTGAATGTTGTTTTTCAACAAACACTATTAATTATTTTGACACACTCCAAATCGAGGCACAGAAAGCATCTGCAAAAAATTGTCTCAAATCTGCTGCTATGAAAAGTTTACAAAAGCTATGTAAACACACTATACCACACAAAGCTAATATTTTTTAAAAGAACATTGGTGGCAAGCTCTTCAATACAGTAGTTTGCGGTGCACAGCTATATTTGAATGATTCTGCTGTTGTTAATACAGCAGAAAAAACTCCGAAAGTTGAAACCATTCCATCTGACATTTTTTGACGCATTTTCATCAATTCATCAACACACTGTCTGAAAATGATGAAAAGCCTAATACAGTGCAACCTCTACTCTGTGAAAAGCTTAAACATGATGAATTTGGAAGAGCTGCTTTATCTGGAATTTGTAAACCTGCCAAAAGTGTGGAGACAGAGAGCTACATCTCAATATACAATTTAGTTATACATGACAGGAGGTGGTCAATAAAGCCAGACAGTTTGGAAACAACTTCAATGATTGCACTGAATACGTAAAAATTTGTATATAGGCCTATAATGTATGTTAATTTGAATGAGAACTAATGCTGTGGTGTTGCATTAGAGAGATAATCAATTTTCTCAATTTTTTTAAAAGAAAACTGGATAGTGAAAAAAAATCCATTTTTAAGGTAAGAATTTTGTATTTATATGATGCATAAAGACACCAAAAAAAATAATGCCAAATTCAAATTTCAAAGTGCTACATTTTTAACATTTATTTGCTGATTCACATAGCTCTAGTAATAATGCATCCCTCCTAATGAACTGATCAAAATAATAAATGAAAATGCAGTTTTTTAACAGGAGTTCTTTTTCTTTATACGAAAATGATGAAGTTGCCCCTAAACTTTGAAAAATGCAATTCTTTGATATGTATGGTTATATTGGTAAATATATGCCCCTGCCGCCTTCTGACTTTGAACTAACTTATCCAGGCAGTAACAGGGGAGCCATTAGTTTAACGTGAACTCCAAACTGTGGTGGAACTTAGCATTTTTTACGCACATAAATCAATGCCGGAGGTGGCAGTAGCAGTAACCAACAGAAAAAATCTTGAGAGTGAATGGGGATTGAAGACCAAACCTTTGGAACTGTCATCTTATTCTTACTGACTGGACTACCAACACCTTACAAACACAGTAAAAATACTGTTAACTTCTACTGTCTTACAGCTTCCTCTGTAATTATGCTATTAAGAAATTTACACATTAAAATTAAACAGATATATAATTTACCAGGATGGTGGAGAAGAATGACTGCGTTGTCTTCTGTCTGAATCAGAAAGCGGCATCCAACTCCTCTCTCTCTCCGAGGAGCACATGCAGCTTGAACCATTGCAGGTTTACCAACTCCAATTGGATACTTTAACTGGGACGTTAAGTCTGCCACTTGCTTTCCATTATCAATATTCAATGCAGTTACTGCCAAAATCTGAAACAGATCATTATCCTCATATCAAAGATGGTAATAACACTGTTGTCTCTGCAACACAAGACTGCTAACAAAATTATAATGAAGCTGTGCAGAAAGCACACTATGTCAGTGTACAACACGTATTTGAAGCAAAATAAAAAGGCATGGTCATGAGCTGATTCATCACTATACATAACAGGAGGGAACTGTTACTGGAATAATCTAAAGCATCAACGGCATACATGTTGAGTTTAAATATCATTGTAAATGCCAACTATCTACTTCTCTTTTCAAAAGGCATAGCTAGCAAACAAGTTTGCATATGTACAAAATTTTTCAAAACAAAGTTGAGATTTAAAGCTATTTGAAGCAAGGCTCTCAAAATAAATTTTATAGAACTTTACACTGTAGGAACTACTGCAACCAGCCACAAGCTTTTTAGAAATGGTTTTATTGTACCATTACTAGTTTTGAGGCTGAGCCCATTATCAGACAGTAGTATTTATTTCTTGACAAGCTGAACATTTGTGTCCTAAACTATAACAAAGTTTTGTCAGTTACATAGTTATAAAAGGTTTTACATTGCATGTAAGCTCTATACATAGTACTTCATGAAAATCTCTCTTTTACATATAATAAGGGAATCAAACCTCTCTCTTTGTATATGCAAAGAAGAGCTTTCCTTATAGTAAGTACAACATACTGAGCTTATATACAATGTAAAACCTTTTGTAAGCTATGTAATAAAAAAACACTTATATTTTAAGACACAAATGTAGAACTTGCCAAGAAACCAACACTACTGTGTAAGCATGGGCTCAGATCCAAAACTAGCGACAGTACAATAACATCATTTCTAAAAAACTTGTGGCTGGTTGCAGCATTTCCTACAGTATAATTTACAAAAACAGCTGTGGAGTTATCTAACAATAATGAACAAAATAATTATAGAACTTTGCTGGAAGCCACACTATATTTATTTTTGTAAAGGGCATGCACACTCAACAAAAATGAAGAATATCCCATAACTTTATTAAGGTTTTATGACTGAAGTCAAAACAATGATTTGTATAAGTTGCACCAGAATGAATTGCTGTAGATCTACTGACAGCCCATACCAGTGTGGAATATTAAGTTGGGAGTTCTTGCCCTCTGTAGCCATTCATGAGCACACATTGTTCAAGAAATAAGAGGATCTGCTATTATTAATGCTTGATTATAAAAAAGGAATACTATCAAAAGGATATTTCTTATGAAGTATAATTTCTTTTTTTAGTACAGATGGTATGGAAGTATTTTCAGTAGTTGTCAACCAACTTGCTTGGACTTTTCTGCACGCACAAAGAAAATATTTTGAGAGTTGTCTGCCATATCACATCACCAACAGTTACTTCATTTTGCTGTGAAGTCTTGATTACATGCAACTACAATTCTTCAATAATGTCAGGTACTTCCAAGGTTCATGGACATATATTTGCAAAAGTTGATACAATGAGCAAACTCACATCTAGTTTTTATTAACTGTTATGCTTTCTTCGAGATTTTTATGATGTTGGAAAGCCCTTGTTGGAATAGAAATAATGGTAGGGGCACATGCAACCACTACAGTGTAGCTGTGTTGAAGGGTCAGCAGGAACATCAAGAAGTTTTAAAATCAAAGCTGGACTTTCAGACAACACTTTACTTCAGAGTGAACTATTTTTTGTTTTTCTCTTTGAAGAAGAATATTGTCCAAAAGTTCAGCAATGATGTCAGTATTGTTTATTTGCCTTTTTGTAACCATTGTACTGTTAGTAACAACAACTTGTGATCCTTCACCATTTCTCTCTACCATCATCTGTCTTCTACATTTCTGATCTCTCTGCCTACCTTAGGGTATTTGATAGGATGTCATTGGGTAGCTTTTTCTTTGCTTCCCATCTCTTAGGTGTCAGTCATTTATGGCTGCTGTCCAACTGCTTTGAGACAATTTCCAAACAGCTTCACTTAATTTTGCAAATTTCCTCCTTGATGTCTCTTAGGCTACTGGCCAAATGAATCCCTCTATCTGGTAATATGTTTTTTCAAAGTCTGAAGATGAGTCTTAAATACAACCGAAACCGGTCACTCCAATAAAAATAAATAAGTTGCGATCAAGAATGTTTTTAATCTTTAAATTGAAACTTTTATTTCCACATTTTGCTATGTTGATTACAAGATTTCCACAACTAAGCAGCTGGTAAATGTTTGGTCCTCATTCACCTTGAGGTTCTTTTAGACAGAAGTAAAGCTCTAAAGCTCTGGAAACAATAATCTATCAATATTTATCAATGGAACTATTGTACAAGAACGTTTCATAGCATTCATCGACTGCAAAGCGATTCTGTCATTTTCACTTGAAATTGTAAAGTGAGGTTTGCATGAAATCTGACACACTGGTTTTACATGCAGCATTTTAGGGTATAACAAACAGCTACAAATTTCTCTGTATTACTACCTTTTAATGATATCTCCTGCACACATCTACTTGGAGTACACTTCATCATTCTGTGACTTCCTTTTCCTGTTTAACTAGGTTAAAGAAGCATTGAAATCAGGAATGTTCATCTCGTCTGCAATTCATAGGGCCTGTCTCATATATCTCCCTTGGTAACGGTGCACTGACTCTCAGGAGCAGTTCTAAATCTTTAGAATTATTTTTCTTTCACACTTTTCAAATTTCATTTTGGCATATATTTCATAGTTCATGTAAGTCTTTCTTTTATTTATAAAACTCACATAAAAAAAAACTGGCTTTGCACATTGCTTAACTTTAAGAGCATTTTTATTTATTTTGCGCCCACTGAAACCAATCACTGCAATGTTTTCTTTGGGCTAGGAAGATATTGTATTTTTGTTCTGGACTTAGCACAACAAATATCATTCGAACCACAATTCATGAAATTGTCAAGAGTCATTTTCTGTTTCTCCTAAAGTTTCCATGATTTCTAACAAAACTCACCATTATTTCAATGAACACATATGTAGGCCTTTATGAAAGTAGGTGATTTCTACTGCTAATGGTGATCTTCATATTTCATCTTTGCAAGGCCGAAGACATTAAACAGGTAGATGCTATTAGCACGCATATATGACGAAAACACAAAGAAAATTAATTGTTTTACCTCCACTGTTAACACTGGCAACATTGCAAAGGCAACTGCTAACTCCTATGGATATTACATGAGTTGCAAATTAGAATGAATAAACGAAAACTGAAATTCCCTTTATACATTATGATCACATTGTACCATGCTATCAATTTAAAGAAAAGCCATCACTCAAGGCTATACATCTTTCATACTGTATGTGCGCTGTCTCCTACAGCTATTGTAGGGGTATACATTTCTCCAGCTGACTGATGAGCTACAAATTTGGCGATTTTCTACATTAAAAAAAAAAAAAAATGCTTACAGTATGTCTTAGCAGCTAAAATTCTGACACAATGTTTCTTTCAGTGTATTCTTTCCGTATAAAAAATTTCAGGGCACGTTTTGATATGTCAGATTGGGCTGTTCCCTTGCGAAATGAAGAGGTCACACAAGAAGTTGTGCTTGGCTGCAGCAATCCAGTCAGAAGACTGGTGACATCTGTCTGCAGCTGGATCTTAGAGCAAACTGATGCTTGAACACTATTTTGGAGGTAAAGAAGTATTTCTACAAGAACTAGCATGGGCTTAGAAAACACCAGTCATACAATATACTGACAGATTTTTTCATGTATTTTCTCCTTGCACATATTAGTTGAAAGGGAACACATGACTTCCATTTGCCCACATTTATGAAAGGCATTGCAACAATGTACGACATAGTCAGGTAACAACAAAGATGTTATATTACAGAGTTTCTTCACAAATATGTGACTAATAGAATCCACAATGTAATACTGGACAATGTTCTACAGAAACCAAAGGAACATTGACATGCCTCAAGAGAGCAGGTGTAAAATTATTCAAACAAAGCCTGACTTCTTCATGTGTAGCAGTTTACTGGCAAATGAACGGACTTGGTGACTGAGATGGTGCAATATCTGTACTGTGGCAAATGCAATTACGCCGAGTACATTGCGCCAGTATAACAAAGCCCATACATAATGCATACGATACATTAAAATTATTAACACATAACATGGACAGTTATATTCTTTTATCCTTAGTAGTACAAATGTAGATCACACTCCGTATACTTGTACAAAACATGTTTTCCATAACTGATTTAAACACCTTTGATCAACGAGAAACAGGCACGCAGCGCAGGTGGACGGATTACACCGCTGGCTGTGGCGCCTCAGCGCCCAAAGCAGTCAACGGGTTAAGAATGAGATTGATCTTGTCTTCACAAATATTAACATATCAGACTTGAATGAGTTGCCCATGTATTTGATGGATATGAAAATATATTGAATGTTAGATTACAATTGGTGTGGAACATTTATTTCTAAAATGTGGTGTAGAAAAAATAGTATGTTTTGAAACTGAAGTAGTTATTAGTTTTACTAATAACTAGTTTTACTATTAACTGTATGGCTACATCTGAACCACTGCCTTTTACATACTACAATAATCGAATTCTAATGTGGAATACGAGGAGTTGTCAAGTATAATTTGAGCTTGTTTAGCTGTCTGTCAGACATCCCTTACCAAAGGGATCAAAATTTTTTGATTGCAGCACCCCTTTTTGTGCTAAAGACAAAAAAAATGAGGAGTAATGAATATTATTTTTTCTCCTTGTTTTTGTGTACATCATTGTTTCTTCTGAACTGTGGTTTATTATCTACAATAGATTTCATAAAGGAATAAACAGACTCTGAAGCACCAATCAAATTGCTCCAGTCCTTAAACACTTGTCTACAAGATGATTGTGTGTGAGCATCCTGTATTATACTCACAGCACATTTTTGACAAAGAAGTCTTTCTTGAAGATGTATAACCCCAGAACATTATTCCATATGACATTATTGAATGAATGGTCTGGCTCCAAACTGAAAGAAACTGTGGCCGTGTGTGTGTGTGTGTGTGTGTGTGTGTGTGTGTGTGTGTGTGTGCGTGTGTGGTTCTTTTTTTTTTTGTGACAAAGGCCTTGTCGGTTTAAATCTCATTTTGTGACAGTCATTTTGTTGTGCCAATCTGCGACTCCTGAACTACCTCATAAACTATCTAAAATTATTTAATTGGATGGATAAGAAATCTACTCACCAAGCAGCAGCAGAACACACACATAAAAGACTACTGTGATTGGCAAGCTTTTGGAGCCAGTGGGTCCTTCTTCAGGCACAAGGGTTGAAGGGGAAGGAAGAAGGGTGAAGGGAAAGGACTGGAGAGGTCTAGGAAAAGGGGTAGATTTTGGGAAAGTACTCAGAACCGTGGGTCAGGGGAGACTTACCTCTTCCCTTCTCATCCTGTATGGTAAGTCTCCCCTGACTTCTTCCCTTCTCACCCTGTACAGTAAGTCTCCCCTGACTCACAGTTCTGGGTGACTTTCCCAAAATCTACCCCTTTCCCTAGACCTTGTAGTCCTTTTCCTTTGCCCTTCTTCCTTCCCCTGGCTCCAAAAGCTTGCCAATTATAACTGTCTTTTATGTGTGTGTTCTGCTGATGCTTGGTGAGTAGATTTTTTATCTATCCAATTAAATAATTTTATCAATAATTGATTGTTTTCATTAACTATCTATACACACGTCGGGCCTGGTAGTGTACTGGTGAAGCACATGCTTGGAAAACAAGAGGCGTGTGTCAAATCCTGATCTCAACATGGATTTTTCAGTCTTTGTTTTAACATAGCCTCATCTCTCAATGATGTGAGGAGTCACCAGAAACAACACAGGGTTTGGATTCCATGTAAAACTGTAGGTGTCCTTTCCCAGGTTCAATAAGTTGGGTTGGTTAAGGACACACAAGTCAACAAAGTTTCATTGAAATCAAAAATTAACATTTTGTGTAACTGGATAGATAAAAAATCTACTCACCAAGGGGCAGCAGTAAAGCACACATTAAAAAGGTATTACATATGCAAGCTTTCAGAGTCAACGCTCTTCCTCTGGGGAGAAGGGCCGAAGAGGAAGAAGGGCTGAAGGAGAAGGAAGAGGGGTGAAGGAAAAGAGCTGATGGGATTTAGGAAAAGGGGTAGAGTTCATAAAAGTCACCCAGAACCCTGGGTCAGTGGAGGCTTACTGGTTGCTATGAGAAGGAAAGAGGGATCTTCACATCTCACCTGCTAAGTCTCCCCTTACTCAGGATTCTGGGTGACTTTTACAAACTCTACCCCTTTTCCTAAACCTTACCAGTCCCTTTCCTTCACTCCTCTTCCTTCCTCTTCAACCTTTCTGCCAGAAGATGGAGCCACAGACCCTGAAAGCTTGCCTATGTAATAACTTTCTTTAAGTGTGTTCTTCTGCCTCCACTTGGTGAGTAGATTTTTTTATCGATCCAGTTACATTACATTTTCAAAAATTGGTTATTTTCATTAATACATTAAAATTTCAGTTTGATAATAAATACAAACAAATGGAAAAAAAACTGCTTCTGTGGAGAATCGAATCAGTAACCTTGCGGTAACAAGTCTAGAACACTACAACACAGCTACAGACTGTCTTGGTGATAAATTAAGAGATATTTTTATACTTAAGTGCATCTGGAAATCTTTATAGCCAATGTTTTCAGTTTCTTTTAAGAAGTGCATCATACCGCTTTATAAAATTAAACTTCAAATTCTACAAGTATGAGGAAGAGTAAGGAGGACAGAGCAGTCCGTAAAGCCTTCTTGTTAGTTGATTCCAGCCAGTTTTGTTGAACAAATTACATACAAATTTAATGTCAATAGTTTCTTTGAAGATTTTATTCCGTAAGCTATTTGGTTATTTGTCCTAAGTATTGTCAGACAGTTCAGTGGCAGTTTCACAATGGTCACCAGAAACTCACTCTCCCAAAAAATTACTGCTTAAGAAAATGTTTGATGGTGCACTTAAAGATAATAAAATAATAACTCTGGCTTAGTAATCAAAAAACCACTGAAAGTAAGCCAATGGCCTTGCCACTGTAGTAAGACCGGTTCCCATCATATCAACAAAATAAGTGCTGTCAGTCTTGGCTAACATTTGGATGGCTGACCGTCCACATCTGCCGAGCACGCACGGTGCACTCAGCCCTGGTGAGGCCAACTGAGGAGGTACCTGACTGAGAAATAGCAGCTCCGGTCACGAAAACTGACAACAGCTGGCAGAGCAACCTGTTCACCACATGTCCCTATAATTCGCATCCAATTATGCTTATTAGCCGAGGATGACATGGCAGTCGATCAGCACCGCTGGGCCTTCCGAGGCTCGTTCAGATGGAGTCACTGAAAGTAAACCAATCAATGGTATCTTCAATGAAAATCATTGTGTTCGACTGAACTGGGCACAGTATTTGTTGAGATGTAGCAATATACATTGCCTGTAGGGAATCTGACAGCTTTTTTGCCATATACAGTGAGTCATGACCTCAGAGAATGCTTTCTGATTCTGAGAGTGACATATATTTTTGTGCGAATAAGCAGGCTCTTTAAACCATACTTGTGCATGATACAGCTATCAAATACTATATATATTGTTATCAACTGTTAATGACAGTTCTAATAACCCAATTATTGTGAAACTTTGTATAACCTTTTGTAAAGTAAATAGTCAAGTATGAATTTCAGCTTTTTATGTTAACTAATTTTTGGTATGATAAAAATGATCTAGAAATGGAATTTATGACTTTCCTTGAGAAATAACCTCTTGACACATTAATATGATATGGGTACGAGCCAGTGAAGAATGTTGACTAAATACACGATTTTTTTAATGATGGAGTTCACAACATTTTGATAAAAAGAATAACAATTTCTTGTAACAGTTTCAATGTTAGAGTGCCAATATTATTCTATTTACTGAACAATATTATTTTCATTTGTTTTCTTGTCTGAGTGAGTGAAGGAATGAATTCGGCATTTACGTGATGTATGAATCATTGAAACTGTGAATAACTAAGTGTATTGTGCAGTCTCGATGTGAGCCACATACAAGGGAAAGGGGGGGAGGGGGAATAAATGAAAAGCAGCGGTATTTTAGAAATGTAAAACTTACACTTCAGTCCTTCAGATGATTAAAGATGGAGTTAATTTGTTTATATTTGCTTTTTGGGAGTGCGTTATTTTGTAATTTTGTGTAAATAAATGAAATAATGGGGACTGGGCCAAAGAAGGTGACTAACAAGTTATGTAAATGGGAATATGAAGCTAGCAAATTGAAGAAGAGATCTTTTACATGCCCTGGTACTGGGGAGAGGAGCTACACATGTAAGTCATGGGGATTCTGTGGTCAGCTCTTGTGAGCTGAGCTCATGTAGTGCAGAACTTTAGGCATTTTCTTTAAAATTGAGTTATAGTGGTCTTTTGGAGGATCTGAGTTATTTGATCATTTGAAGATGATGTCTACAAAAATTCTGGACTTTTTTAGTGAAATTTAGACTTTGTTTCTGGGGGTATAAATTCTGCATGTTATTCTGTACAGTCATAACCATGAACTTTCAGTCCGCCAGTGATGATCTCTACAGCATTCAATGATCTTTCAAAACTACAACACCTAGTGTTTATACAAATTGTTTATTAACTGACAAAAGTGTGATTATTTGAATAACTGGTCTGAATTAAAACCTTAAACTGGCTGCTGAATGTGTGTGTGTGTGTGTGTGTGTGTGTGTGTGTGTGTGTGTGTGTTTGTGTGCCATAAGAGTGATACAATTAGAAAAAAAGCTGTGCTTAGTTTAGTTCTCTCATTTCTGGAACTGTATGTTATGATAGATTGGCAGCAAATGTACATTCACAAAGACACAATACAGAACAAGTCCATCGATGCGAGGACTTTTCTTCATTTAGTTGTTGCAGCAGACCTGGTAAAATTATCTCACTTCAACATTACAGTTCTGTTAAATATATCTGTGAACCTTGTTGACATAAGTGGAGCTAATTTTTTACATTTTTTCTCAGATAAGAAACATTATATGTCATTTCATGGAAAGTAATGTTTCTGATGAACTCACTGACGTGAATACTTTCTAAGTTAGTAGGAAGGGAGAAGAAAACAGCCACATGTCTAGCAGATATTGCAGCATCAGAATTTAACACAGGTAGATTTGAAAAAAGAAAATTGATGTAACTATTTCCAGTACTTAAGATGTAGTCTCCATAATGACGCAAGAATATACCTATACTCACTTCACTACTTTGAGGAAGAAGATGCAGCAAAACATTGCCATCATCTCCCACAGCAGTTGCAACAAATTCTACTGGCTGAGTGAGTTTGTAATCAAGGACAGATAAACCTTTAGGTCCCACTGCAATCACGGCAGTAGTACCCAGCTTGTCCACAGCCAACAACATTGGTCTCACTCCAGGCACTGCACGCAGGTCTCTTAGTTCTCCAAGAGATGTTAGCATCGTCATTTGCGCTATAGGCCCAGCAGCAACTTCATCAGCTGCCTCAGACAGCATAAGATTTGATGAATAAACTCTTCCATCAACAGCACCCACACAAGCCAGGTATGTTGAAGTCACTGTACACCTGTGGACAAAACAGTGATTAAGACAACAAAATCACTTGCTAGCAGGGTGACACACACATGTAAACAGACAAATATTTCCTCCATATTGTCATGGGTGACCGGTAGCCATACTATCCATCTGCCTTTCGCATGGAGACAAACATCATATTCTACATGCATCATTCTAGTAAAATGAGTCTTGCACACACAAGTCAGAGTTCTACATCAAGGATTAAATGATATTACACTGAACCATAATGGAAAAAGATAGTGCACAGTGATTCAACCAGTACATCAGTAGTTATGAATATTTTGGCATAGGGGAGAGACTTAATGTTTTATTACTTTTTCATAAAGGGTGGTTGTAAAGGTGCAGAAAGCTACAGAGTTTAAAAACTGGCACAGCAAAAGTGCATATGTGAAATGAACAGCAGTTAAGAATGTGATAAAACTGTTGAGAACAGAAAAAAAAGAGAACAACCCAACTGAAGAGTGGAATAATCTACAGGTTCAATAAGCACTGAATTACATCTGCTATTTAGATGTTTTTAAACACCGCCCATGTGAAACTTTACACACAGAAATGCAATTGATAATATCCATAAAGTGTCAGGCAGCTTTACATGCAAGAATTTCAATCTCTGGGGAGCAGAAGACCAATGAAGTCTTTCTATGATTGTGATTTTGTTGTGGACTGAGTGTACTAAATAATGTTACCTTTATGACCGCACAGCAATCATAAATTTCAGAAGGCACTACACAAACACAAACATTGTATGGGAATGGTTCAAGTGGTTCAAATGGCTCTGAGCACTATGGGACTTAACTTCTAAGGTCATCAGTCCCCTAGAACTTAGAACTACTTAAACCTAACTAACCTAAGGACATCACACACATCCAGCCCGAGGCAGGATTCGAACCTGCGACCGTAGCGGCCACGCGGTTCCAGACTGTAGCGCCTTTAACCGCTTGGCCACACTGGCCGGCTTGTATGGGAATGATTCAAGGAGTTCAGCATTGTCTGAATGACCTGAAACATTAAATTATTCTCCTGCAGAGCACTTGTCTGACCCCAATGGATATGTTGTCATCCTACATTCCAACACTGACAAAGACTACAATGCTGATATGTATGTGGTCAGATTACAGGACTGGACTACTAATGACAAATCATTACAATATGTCTGGAATGTGTTCACACTAAATGAGAGGGGAGAGAGAGAGAGAGAGAGAGAGAGAGAGAGAGTGAGAGAGAGAGAGAGAGAGAGATACGGTATTAGGAAAGTGGCTGTACATCAATTATCTCGCAATACGTATCAGCAAGTCCCACTTTTTTTTTTTTTAAGCTATCCTTAACCCAAACAATAGTTTGAGCAACTGTAGGATCCTATTGGAAGGAAAGAATAAACTCCTATGGCATTATAAGTTGGGTGAGACTGATGGGTAGATTTAGCAAATTATATCAGAAAAGCTCCCCTTCTTCTGCACAAAATAATCCCCTTCCTTCACTTTGTGTGTCTTGACTCTTTAATATATCTGTTGAATGTATGTGACATTAATGGATGTGTATACAGAGTAGTGACTCAGATCACAATATCAGGTCATCGTCCATGGAGGTGCCAGATAAAAATATAACAATGACAACACACATCAAATAATCAACGAATAAGTGCTAAGAACGGAAATACGAAATAGCATGGGAACATTCTATATAACCAGTCATTATATCCACTACCACACAGACACCCAAATGGCCATGGGAATGTGCATGGCACTTGCATGTTTTCCCTTTTATGTGTGTCTCTGTGCTCCAGGCGTCAGTGTTTTATAGGTGTGTGCTTGCCTTTCCCTTACTTTACGTATTACTCAATACAGGAATTTCCATTATTGTTATTCAAGCATTATTTTCAGCACAGCCGGGAGATACAACCTCACATGTAAAGGTTAAAAATAGCAGAAATACTAGAACAACACAACAGGCATATATATGAATTGTAGAACAACACAACAGGCATCTATATGAATTGATGTTAATGCAACTATCAAAAGAGGAATGTGCCTTCAGGATGCTACACAAGAGTTTGGGCTTCAGTTCATGAATAGGCCTCTTAACTGGCCTGTAGTGCAAACTGAAAGGCTTGTGATGGACTTGCAACAAATGATGATAATATTTTACACTTCACAATAACAGATGCAGAAGGTGACACATGTAAACATACAATTAGGGAATATGTCCAATCCATGTAAAGTGAATTGGGAACTTTTTTCAGACAGAATTCAAGGCAAATATATGAAAAAGACTGAGAAAGAAGGCTAATCTCCATTGAACAACAATATGATGGGCTATTACATCAAACAAGAGTAGAAAAGTGGGAGACATTTGTTAAAAATCAAATGGTAACCAGTATGTGGGTTTTCCACACAAACTTCCAACAAACAATGTTTGATCAACCACAGTGTTGTATACCTTCAAAATACCTGATGGCACAATGACTACAGATTGGGAGACATCAGCACAATACTTACAATGCACTTTGCTGCCAGATGACACAATGGTGAAAGACAGAATACCACAAACACTTTAGCTCTGAATTGCAACAGCATGTGAATAATTAGATTGTGATTCCATATGCCCATCAGGAAGTGATGCTGGCAATAAAGGATAAATATCAGCTTAAAAACTCAGCGTAAGAGACTAGAAGGAGACACACAAGAAAACAAGATGCTCTAAAACAAAGGCCACAACCACGTCTTCCGAGAAGCAGTGAGGAGATGGAATCTATGAAAGAACTAGGAAGGATTTCCTAAGAAACTGAGAGTCACCTCCCAAAATTTGCCTTTGGTAGCACAGCAGCAGAGCCCCTCTATTCTGACAAGGGAACCTCCCCATCGCATCCCCCTCAGATTTAGTTATAAGTTGGCACAGTAGGTAGGCCTTGAGAAACTGAACACAGATCAATCGAGAAAACAGGAAGAAGTTGTGTGGAACTATGAAAAAATAAGCTAAATATACAAACTGAGTAGTCCATGCGCAAGATAGGCAACATCAAGGACAGTGTGAGTTCGGGGGCACCGTGGTCCCGTGGTTTGCGTGAGCAGGTGTGGAACGAGAGGTCCTTGGTTCAAGTCTTCCTCGAGTGAAAATTTTACTTTCTTTATTTTTGCAAAGTTATGATCAATTCGTTCGTTCATTGACATCTCTGTTCACTGTAATAACTTTAGTGCCTGTGTTTTGCAACCGAACCGCAAAACTGTGCGATTAGTAGACGAAAGGACTTGCCTCTCCATTGGGAACCGAAAAGATTTGGACGCAATGTCAAATGTCAACTAATTCCTCCAAAGGAAAACACGTCTAATATATTCTATACGACACTAGTGACGGCATGTGCGTCACATGACAGGAATATGTTGTCGACCCACCCAACTTGTACACTTGGCACGTGGGTAAAAAGATTCTTCTACCTTGCCCGATTTAGGTTTTCTTGTGGATGTGATAATCACTCCCAAAAAAGTGATGAAAACATAAGAGTTTGTCACATAAACTGAAAATAAAAAATTAAACTTTCCACTGGAGGGAAGACTTGAACCCAGGACCCCCGTCCCGCAGGTGCTCAATCTAACCACGGGACCAAGGCGCTCCTAAGGTTACATTCTCCTTGATGTTGCTTATCTTGCGCATGGACTACTCAGTTTGTATATTTTGCTTATTTTTTCATAGTTCCACACAACTTCTTCTTGTTTTCTCAATTGATCTGTGTTCAGTTTTTCAAGGCCTATCCACTGTGCCATCTTATAAATAAATCTGAGGGGGGTGCGATCGGGAGGTTCCCTTGTGAGCTCTACCTCAATATATGAGGGACTAGCAATCCAGAAAGGATGAGGAAAAACAAGTTTTGTTTTAGACAGTAGTGTAGTGTAGAATTATAAATTATAAAATCTGGAATGAAGCACTAATGAACAACAGAATGTTGCTATAGTGTGCACCTTCTGTGTTTCAAATGAGCCTACTTGTTGGACAGATGACCTAAGGCAGTCCATTTCTCCCAACACGCCCCCCCCCCCCCCCCCCCTCTCTCTCTCTCAAAAAAAAAATCTTGTTGGTATTGTATGATGACGAGAGAATGGAGAGGCTGTACCCTAGAGTGCTGACACATAGCCTACTCCTCTTGAATAGCACCAAGAGGCTGCCCTCACTCCATGAGCCACAGCACAGAGCTTGGAACATTGGCACAAAGATTGGTGATTGGGGACTGTACACCACCCCATCTACTCCCCTTGCCAGCAAAATAATGATGGTGAAAATTTCTTCCACCACCAGGATTTGTACCGGCTACCTCTGAGTTGAGTGCCACCGCACAGGTGTCCATCAGCAACCTTGGTTGAGGAGGTGGGTCAGTCCTATTGCAGCAGGTATGCCATTGTCTTTCTCTGAAACATCATGCAAATTTGGCATTTTTCATACAAGCAAATCATTGCCAGAGATTAAACAAGTGCTAACTGACAGAGAAAAAAATCAATACCAACTGAGGACTGAAAAGTGTGCCTTTGGATACACAGTCACATGCAGCTTGTTGATGCAACACACATTGTGGATAAATGTGGCCTGTAACTGTAATCTTGGGTTGTCGATGTTTTAATAGTTAATTCTTGTGTCACAGTTGTGGATTCTTACAGTTCTACTTACACATGAAAACTCAGATTTATAGGAAGGCTGTTACATTCTCTACTTATATAAATTACCACCGAGTTGGTACTGAATCAAGGCATGCTGCTTTAACAGCAGTTAAGAGTGATGAATGTTTTTGCACGTTTGGCCACAGCTGACTTGTCTCAAGAAATATTTAGTCTCTTGTTTGTTTTACAAACTAAGATGCTATTTACTCTGCAAAATACATCATCTGATACTCAGTCATCCAAATATGGTACAATACAAAATAATTATGAACTATATGAACTGCTTGCCACACAGTCTTTGAACTCATTCTGATATTCTACAGTGATACTGCCTTGCCACCAAATGGCTTTCACACAAGATGGACCACCTCTCACTATCTCACTCTATCAGACACAAATGTGGTGCAAGCAGCACTCAGCACTGCTTGCTATATGCCTTATAATTCTTATTCTTGGCTTCTGAGGGACCTGATGCCCCCAATGTTGATTTCACATGTTGCCTCTAAATGCTTCTACCTTGTGCTTCCTGCCAATTATTTATGCCCATTCTGTTCCACACTGTTTTAATATAATTTACACATGTACTCTCAGGTCTCTTCCCCCCCCCCCCCCCCCCCCCCGCCATCTTACCCAATGACTTCTCCATGAATATTCTTGAAACCACTTGACCTCTTTCATTCTCATCAGATAGCATGTCCATTGAAGTCTCCTGGAATTTATTATGCTGATTACGCCTGATTATTATAATAGTGTGTGTATTTCTGTGTCATGTCTTCTTTTTCAGCTTTGCAATTCCATTATCATAGTGAGGGCCAAAGATTTTCCAATGAACCTTGATTTCAAATACTAGTAATTGGTGTTCTTCCCTTTTAGTTAAACTCCATGTTTCTTTGTTTCTGCTCCATGTGTTAGTACTGGTCTGTTTAGTTTTCCTTGTCAGTAATTTAGACCCTAGAAGTTTTTGTGTTGGAGTAGTAGGCTCTATTACCATTTTGCAGTCTCATTTTCACTTCTACTTGTCTCTGATTTTGTTTGTTTATCATTGTGATAAGATACTTGAATTGTTCAATGTATTCGAATTTATGTTTGCCAATTATTATTTGTGACTGGCCATCTTGTTCATCCCTACATGTCTGAACTATCACATAATTTGTTTTGTGATCATTTACTTTTAAGGCAAGTCGGATGCTTCTTCTAAGAGTTCCATGAATAACTGCTCAATCTCTATTTCACTTTATCCAGTGAGCACTGTATGGAGTCATTAGTTTTCATAAAATCAATGAACGAGTAATGTATTTTTGTTTACATTCCACAGGGTTTGCCTGTGTGTGGAATCATAAACTTTAATAAAACCGATGAGCAAATAATTTTTGTTTACATTCTCATACTTTTTCATTTATTGTTTTGATTACAATATATTGTCAGTAGTGGATCTATTTCTGCAAAAATCATGTTAATAATCCTAGATTACATATTCTGTGTATTGTTACAAGCAATTTTACAACAGACAGAATGATATCTTATATCCTGTGTTAACTAATGATATTTCCCTATAGTTTCTGAAGTCTTCTCCCTCCTTTTTATATAGTGGGACTATCAATTATACTTTCGATTATGTTGGTGTGGTGTCAGTTTTCCAGATTACCTGTATCAGGTGAAACAAACATCTATACAGTGCTTCTCCTCCGTATATTTCAGGGCCTCAGCTGGAATTCCATTGCTTCGGGCTGCCTCGGCATTTTTAGCTGTTTGATACTTCCTGCCACCTCTTCATACGTTGGTTCTGGAATCTGGTCATTATTCGGGTGTTGCTGGAATTTCTGGATCAGAACAGTTCAGCAGACTATCAAAATATTCCTTGCTTGATGATAAAATTTTAAATGGTTTAATGGCCAAATTGCTATCCTTGGTTATGAGCTGTAGATTAAAACTGAAGAAACTGCAAAAAGGTGGGAATTTAAGGAGATCGGACCTGGGTAAACTGACAGAACCAGAGGTTGTAGAGAGTTTCAGGGAGAGCATTAGGGAACAAGTGACAAGAAAGGGTGAAAGAAAGAGTACACAAGAAGAATGGGCAGCTTTGAGAGATGAAATAGTATGAAATAGTGAATGCAGCAGAGGATCAAGTAGGTTAACAGACGAGGGCTAATAGAAATCCTTGAGTAACAGAAGACCTATTGAATGTAATTGATGAAAGGAGAAAATACAAAAATGCAGTGAATGAAGCAGGCAGAAAGGAATACAAACGTCTCAAAAATGAGATTGACAGGAAGTGCAAATGGCTAAGCAGGGATGGCTAGAGGACAAATGTAAGGATGTAGAGGCTTATCTCACTAGGGATAAGATAGATACTGCCTAGAGGAAAATTAAAGAGACATTTGGAGAAAAGAGAGCCACTTGTATGAATATCAAGAGCTCAGATGGAAACCCAGTTCTAAGCAAAGAAGGGAAAGCAGAAAGGTGGAAGGAGTATATAGAGGGTCTATACAAGAGCGATGTACTTGAGGACAATATTATGGAAATGGAAGAGGATTTAGATGAAGATGAAATGGGAGATGATATACTGCGTGAAGAGCTTGACAGAGCACCAAAGGACCTAAGTTGAAACAAGGCCCTGGGAGTAGACAACATTCCATTAGAACTGCTGATAGCCTTGGGACAGCCAGCCCTTACAAAACTCTACCATTTGGTGAGCAAGATGTATGAGACAGGCGAAATACCCTCAGACTTCAAGATGAATATAATAATTCCAATCCCAAAGAAAGCACGTGTTGACAGATGTGAAAATTACCGAACTACTAGTTTAATAAGCCACATCTGCAAAATACTAACACAAATTCTTTACAGACGAATGGAAAAACTATTAGAAGTTGATCTTGGGGAAGATCAGTTTGGATTCTGTAGAAATGTGGAACATGTGAGGCAATACTGACTCTACAACTTATCTTACAAAATAGATTAAGGAAAGGCAAACATACATTTCTAGCATTTGTAGACTTAGAGACATCTTTTGACAATGTTGACTGGAATAATCTCTTTCATATTCTGAAGGTGGCAGGGGTAAAATACAGGGAGCAAAAGGCTATTTACAATTTGTACAGAAACATCTCCAATGTTATTCAGTCTGTATACTGAGCAAGCAGTAAAGGAAACAAAAGAAAAATTTGGCGTAGGAATTAAAATCCATGGAGAAGAAATAAAAACTTTGAGGTTCGCCGATGACATTTTAATTCTGTCAGAGACAGCAAAGGACCTGGAAGAGCAGCTGAATGAAATGGACAGTGGCTTGAAAGGAAGATATAAGATGAAGATGAACATCAACAAAAGCAAAACGAAGATAATGGAATGTAGTGGAATTAAATCAGGTGATGCTGAGGGAATTAGATTAGGAAATGAGACACTTAAAGTAGTAAAGGAGTTTTGCTATTTGGGGATGATGGTCTAAGTAGAGAGGATATAAAATGTAGACTGGCAATGGCAAGGAAAGCGTTCCTGAAGAAGAGAAATTTGTTAACATCGAGTATAAATTTAAGTGTCAGGAAGTCGCTTCTGAAAGTATTTGTATGGAGTGTAGCCACATATGGAAGTGAAACGTGAATGTTAAATAGTTTAGACAAGAGTAGAAAAGAAGCTTCCGAAATGTGGTGCTACAGAAGAATGCTGAAGATTAGATGGGTAGATCACATAACTAATGAGGATGTATTGAATAGAATTGGGAAGAAGAGAAATTTGTGGCACAACTTGCCTAGAAGAAGGGATCAGTTAATAGGACATATTCTGAGACATCAAGGGATCACCAATTTAGTATTGGAGGGCAGCGTGGAGGGTAAAAATCGTAGAGGGAGACCAAGAGATGAATACACTACACAGATTCAGAAGGATGTAGGTTGCAGTAGGTACTGGAGATGAAGAAGCTTGCACAGGATAGAGTAGCACCGAGAGCTGCATCAAACCAGTCTCTGGACTGAAGACCACAACAACAACAACAACAACAACATTGCCATTCTTGCCCTTCATCATCTTAGATTTGTAATTAAAACTTCCTTTAGTTTTACTGACTGTGCCACATTTTCCAAAAATTATTATTTTTATGATATTCATGAATAGATATTATTTTTACGATATTCATGAATAGATTCAATCTGCTGTTTAAGGTATTGGATCTTTTTCTTACAATTTATTTTATTAGTGTGCTTTTGCACCTGCTGATAAGGAAGTTCTATCTCAGGATTCTTATATGCTTGTAGCCATTTACTGTGTAATTTCAAAACCTTGTCTTCAGCTTCCTCACAGTCTTAAAATTATTTCTTCCTGCCCTTTTTTTACTCTCTGCAGGTTATTACTTGTAACTGCAAGCATGATTTCTTTTATTCTATTCCCGCGCTCATTACTGGTCATTTCATGACTTTCTTCCATGCCACTTAGAACCTCAAATCAGTTTGAAATTTCAACTTAGTATTTCAGTATTTCTTCTGTTCCTATTAACAATATTATGAAAAAGAAAGTTGATACTCACCATATAGCGGAGATGTTGAGTCGCAGATAGGCACAACAAAAATAGACTGCCTTCTCTGGCAACTGAAGCCATCTGTTCCTATTACATTTTACAGATTGAATTTGGTCATGTTTCCAGATTTAACGTTTGTTTTACATGCTACCTTCAACCTGATTCTCACAATACTCGTTACTAGATTGTGGTCTGACCTTATTTCTACTCCTCGGAAGGATTGTACATCTCTAATTGCCTTTCTATGTCTGTTATCTATGAATACATGGTCCATATGAATTACCATCTTTTTTATCACTTGAATTCAATGTTTGTTTATGTATACATTGATGAGGGAATGTAATGCTGCTAATAATCATGTCCAATGTTGTAGGAAAATTAGTTTTGTTATTTTGTTCTATAAGACTGACAGGTTTTCATAGGTTATTCTTTACATCATCATCTTTGTTATTCGTCAGTGCATGACAGTTTATTAGTGACAAGTTGACAGATTTGGACATTTCCAAGACAGCATTATCTTTCATCAGTTATTTCAAAGATATTAGTGGCATAGGAAATCATTTTGTGTGCAGAAGGCTGTTTCAAAATCATGAGACATTTTCTTTATGACTATTAAAAACTGTCTATTTATCCATATCTTGGGTACTCCTGCCCAGCAGTTTTGTTCCTGTATTGCTGCTACTGTTGAAGTAGGTTTAGTTGTTTACTGAGCCTTCTGAAGGATCCTGTTTTAAACGTACTTTGTACATTCTATGTTCCCTGTCTCATGTCCATTTTCCAGCTAAATGTCATAATAATTTGAGGTCCACATTTCGCCTGAGACATATTTGAGGTATTTGTTATCTTGAAGTTTTTCTGCAGCTGTGTTATTACCCCTGCATATAAACCCCACCCTGGAGGACTCTGTCTTTTTCTGTAGGAGTCTCCCTCCATTAGTATTTGAAAATTCCTCTACCTGCCACAAGGCAGCAGTGCTGCTTTTGGTCCAACCTGAGTATTTCATTTCCTCAGTACCTCTCATATCTGATGGGTATTCTCCTATCCACCTAATAATTGTGTGAACAAATATGTGTTCCTGATTGCAAAATAAATTGTGGTAAATAAATGTTACAAATAAATGAACAATGTGGGCAGGAAACATCTTAACCTGGGTTACCCAGATTGTCTGTATCATCTTATCATTCACAACTACAGAACATTACCGCCTCAGTTAGCAGATGTTTGCAAAATCACTTGTGCTTTTGTTTGAGTTTAGTTATTAATGTTTCCAGATGTCTTTTCTTATATGACATACAGATTTCTTCATCTCACTGATGTGTTAATTCTTCAGAATTGTTAGATCAAGTAGTCATTCACTATAATTTATTACGTAATTTTTACCTATGGCCATAGGTGTAGTGCTTCTAATATGCAACAAGTTCCGCTGTCATGATACTCACCTCTACTGATATCACTATATAACCACTTCATGGTAATTTTCAGATGTAGATGAAGAAAGTCTGATTTTGAGTTTTTCTGTCTATGTGTAGGCTAATCTCAGGAACCACTATAAGGAATTTGATACAAATTTTAGATTAACAACAGCCTCAGTTGCAATGTTTAACTAGATTTACCTAGATTTCAGTTGGGATAACGCAACCTTCTTCAGAACAAAAGGAACTACGATTTGTCCATAATGGACAGTGTCAAAAACTATAAAAGATATTTAGGCAGAAAAAAGAAAAAAAATGGACAGACCAGTTGGCCAAGGATCTTAGCTACTTGGAGCAAAGGAAGAAGATGCCAAGGTCAGAACACCATGGAGAAGGCTATCTGATGAGGTCATAAACTGAGTGTGGTTTGTGGGGCCAGGAGAGTAACTATGTAAGCTGTCACTGCTAGATCCATAACAACCATTTCCATCAATGACTGAGCATGCCATCACAAAGCATAATTTTAGAACAATCTTCTTTCAATAAATCTGTCCTCAGACAGGTATCAACTGGACTTCCTTTACATCTCTCTGTCTTGAGCATCCTACTCCATTTGCTTGAGAACTTCTTCCTCTCCTCATATCTATTAGTATTTCCAACTTCCTTCATTTTCACCTTCTACTTTTCCCTCCATGTTTATCAGTAGTAGACAATTCTTACGTAATTTGTGTCCCATCCAAGATGTTTTCCTCTTCTGTATCATCCTTGTGAAGTTCCTTTCCTCAAATATTCTGCTCAGTATCTCTTCATTTCTCATTGTGTTGATCCATTTCACTTTCTCCATTCTTCTACACAAACACATTTCAAAAGTTTTGAAATATTTTTATTCCTTCTGCCTGATTGCTCACACTGCAAAACCATAAGACACCACACTCCACACTAAATATTTGGCAAATATCTTCCCAAGTGTGATGGAGATCCTTCTGGCTGTCAGCAAAGCTTTCACTCTCCCCAAATGTCTCTTTCCCCCTGAGATTCTGCATCTCACTTCCTACGTACAGCTTCCGCTGGAAGTTATCAAGCTTCCCAAATACTGGAATGACTACACCTGTTCTCCTACCATTCCAACTAGTGATAAATTAATCATGTCGTCATCTGCTCTGGTTCCTCATCACTGTGGTCTTGTCAATGTTCAGTTTCATTCCAAACTCTTTACCCACACTAATATTCTCCACCATTACCTGGAGCTCTTCCCCCATTTCTGCTAGCACAGTCCTATCATCAGTGTGCTTGATGGTTTTTTTCTTCTAGTCCCACTTCAAGTCCTTTGGATTTTTCGAAGGTCTTATTGATTAGCTTTTCAGCGTATGTAGTGAAAAGCGCTGGTGACATACAGCAACCCTGTATCACACTTCTTTCAATACCCACCTCTTCAGTTCCATCTTCTTCTGCTCTAAACAATACTTCCTGTGCCATAAAAAGTTGTTTTAGCTGAGCCAGACTGGTAATGCCTCGAGTGCGACAGAGTGATTGTAATCATCCCTGGACATTATTGAGAGTGAACACATGTATTGTAGTGCCCATCTAGGTGGCACAGCAGTGGCACTACAAAGATAGATTCTGTGCTGGCGGCGGTGTGGGGCTCTCTCGCAGTTTCGGCTGGCAGTTAGCTACCTAAGCCCCAGTGACTTAAGACTGACATGCTGAATATAATCGTGTGCTTAGCGCTGGTGCAGTTAAATCGCATTTCTGCAAGTTCTGCAGTGATAATTCTGATCTGAATTGCCACAAGCCTGTCAGATATTGTGGTCGAGTTCTGCAGACTTCGACCTTTAGAGGGTTAATCTGTTCTACAGATCCGCACATCCAGCATCATTTGATGATTAATATGATACAACTGAAGTGTAATGGAGTGAAGCAAGTTCCAGCCAGCACGGGGTGTACCTGACTGTGTGCAGAGATTTGATGCCATTTACAATCTGCAGAATGTGCCTGTTAATGATTGGGACAGGTTTTGGTACTAATTAAAGCTTGGAGAAAACACTCAGCTGCATTTATAAAGGTGAACGTTGCACATGTTTGATGCATTGGCATATTAATAGTACAACTAAAGGTTAATTCTTTAGCTGAACCAGATTATACTAGATAAAACTCTTTAGTTTTTTTATTTATATCTTCAGTCATATTATCACGGTTTCTCTTACAAGTGGTTGTAAGAAATCACAATTTTATGTAAATATTGTACTGTATAGTCACTAGCTTTGACACTATCTGTTGCACTCTCCACTGTGCTATTAAAACAAGAAAAGATTTATAAAACAGTTATGTGCGCTAAACTATTTGCATTAGCCAGTCAGTTAAAGTTTTACTACTCTTATTATAATAAGATAAATGCATTTAACATTTCTGCTACATGTCTAGAATTATTTTAATGTTTTAAGTTACTGGTTTAGTGGTTTATGCTTATTCACAAGCTGATCAGAGGAGGTACATAAAAATGAAATCACCTCTGTACTTGGGTAATCATACCGTTTTTCACTGATTAATTTAGCGTCAGGCTACTTTTTTCTCCATGTTCATTTGCACTAATAAGTTGTATCTTGTGACTATTTAACAGTGTAAACTTTTCCCTGTTTTGGTGGTATTATCAACCTGTATGTAAACATTTGAACAGTTGTGGAGGCGTAAGCTGAACTGGCTTCCGAACTGCTATTATGAAAGTCTTTTGTAATTGTTAAATTCAACATTGTGCAACAACTCAAATTAATGCCCTTACTGATTTCATGTTTTCAAGACAGCTTGGTCAAACTGGTTCAACTTGTGCAAATGATTAATGATCTTTGCTATGACTTGTGAAGCTTGCTAATTAAAAATAGAAGTAAAGATTTTGACTTTTTTTAAATTAAAGTTTGCCATGGCCTGGTACCTTCCATTCACCCAAATCATCGCTAGTCATTTATAATCTGCAGCTTGTTGGCCATTCATGACTGACATGTTTTGCAACTAATTTAACCATCTGTACCAACATTTTTCAGAATGTTCAGCAGCATGTACCAGTCAATTCTGTCAAATGCTTTTATCAAAGTGACAGAACAAGCACAAATGCCTTTATTCACTTACAAAAATCTTTCTCACATCATCCTCAGACATCCAATTGCATATCTGATTTCTCTTACTTTTCAAAATCCGAACTGATATCCTATATTTTTCTTTTTATTCTTCTCTGCATTATTATGGTCACAGCCTTGGTAACACAGCAAATAAAACCAATTCTCCTATAAAATTTATGTAGATTGATAGTGCATTTCTTTGGTAAGGGAACAATTATGGTCTTAAGGAGATCTTCAAGCAAGACACCTGAGTCATATATTCTATTGATCAGATATGTGATTCTAGTTATGGCATCATTCCCTAAGGCATTCCGTGCCTCAGACAGTATTTGATCACAGCCTGAAGATCCTGGATCACTTTCTCTATTAGAACAAGGTGGATACTCAATTTCCAACTAATTCCCATCATCGCGGAGGTTATGCTGATAGTCATCTCACATTTCTGCTAAATATTTCATGTGCATCTTAAAAGTCCATTCCTCTCCCCCCCCCCCCCCCTCCCCCCAATGAGGAGCTCAAACTGTCTTGATGGGGAAGTATCACAATTGTCTTGATGGGGAAGTAGCACAATTACCTTTGACACTTCATGCACAATAAAACATGAATGAAGATGATAAAGCTACGGATATTTCCAAGCCATTTCATTTACATCAAATGCACCACACAGCCTTCTAAAGGCATACTGTAAATAGATGTGTTGATACTCTAAACATATATGTTGATCATCTGAACAATGCAGAACTTCTGCCTCCTCTGAAAATATTCTACACTGCTATGTGTTAGTGTAAATGTTGTAGAGTAGGGGTGTTAAAATTGAAATCATGTCTCTATAACAAAACAGCAGTTTATCAAAGATAAAAATAACAATTGTTCTGCATAACTGAATGTTATGTTTTGTTCCTTTATTTTCAAGACTAATGCCAGGAGGCAGGGGTATTGTGTGCACCACTAGAAGATGCACATTTCTGCCAAAACAGATATAAGATCCTGACCTGATTGATGAGAGTTTCTTCAGTATCTTTCCCATTTTGAAAACACACCTGATTACTTGGGAAAAGATCAGAATATTCAAAATACTATTCTAACTAGCATTTGATCATCTGCTCCTACATTCTGTAAACACATTTTAGTAGTATTACTGGACATTACAATGACATCAGATCAATTCTTCCCCCCTTCCTGCCCATTTTCTGAAGCATAATGTTATTATGTTTACTTCATGTTCTACTATAAACATCTAGAACATATTGCTATCCTTCACACGATAAAACCAAAACCAAATTGTAGTGGACACTTTCTGGATCAGGTGGAGTATTATATCAAAGTTGAGAGTGCTCTACAGCTTGATCACTTCCTGGCAGATTAAAACTGTGTGCCAGATGGAGACTTGAACTCACGACCTCCACCTTTTGCGGGCAAGTGCTCTACTGAACAAGGCGTCCAAGTATGACTCACAATCTGCCACAAAGAGTGTTTGCCTCAAAAGGCAAAGGTCCCCAGGTTCGATTCCTGGTCTGCCACACAGTTTTAAGCTGCCAAGAAGTTTCAAATCAGTGCACACTCAGCTGCAAGGCGAAAATTTTTCCAGGGAACAATCCCCCAGAAATGTGGCTAAATCATAACTCTGCAATATTCTTTCTCCTTGGAGTGCCAGTTCTGCAAGGTATACAAAACAACTTCCGTGACGTTTAGAAGGTAGGATATGAGGTGCCGGTGGAAGTAAAGCTGAGATCCTGGACGAGCACCCAGTTTTAATCTGCCACAAAATTTGGATGACTCTTGTCGGAATGTCTGTGCTTGTAGGATTTTTGACTGTGGGTGGTGTCTGCTTCTCTAGCATCTGTTCAGTACTGAAAATTATAGGTAATGGATATTAGTAGTACACAGAAAAATCTGCCAACATGTTGTTTTTTCCTCCTCCTCATCCTTATGCATTCTCTTAGTTGTTGTTGTTGTTGTGGTCTTCAGTCCTGAGATTGGTTTGATGCAGCTCTCCATGCTACTCTATCCTGTGCAAGCTTCTTCATCTCCCAGTACCTACTGCAACCTACATCCTTCTGAATCTGCTTAGTGTAGTCATCTCTTGGCCTTCCTCTACGATTTTTACCCTCCACGCTGCCCTCCAATACTAAACTGGTGATCCCTTGATGCCTCAGAACATGTCCTACCAACCGATCCCTTCTTCTAGTCAAGTTGTGCCACAAACTTCTCTTCTCCCCAATCCTATTCAATACTTCCTCTTTAGTTATGTGATCTACCCATCTAATTTTCAGCATTCTTCTGTAGCACCACATTTCGAAAGCTTCTATTCTCTTCTTGTCCAAACTATTTATCGTCCATGTTTCACTTCCATACATGGCTACACCCCATACAAATACTTTCAGAAACGACTTCCTGACACTTAAACCTATACTCGATGTTAACAAATTTCTCTTCTTCAGAAACGCTTTCCTTGCCATTGCCAGTCTACATTTTATATCCTCTCTACTTCGACAATCATCAGGTATTTTGCTCCCCAAATAGCAGAACTTTTTACTACTTTCCTTTACTACTTTAAGTGTCTCATTTCCTAATCTAATTCCCTCAGCATCACCTGACTTAATTCGACTACATTCCATTATCCTTGTTTTGCTTTTGTTGATGTTCATCTTATATCTTCCTATCAAGACACTATCCACTCCGCTCAACTGCTCTTCCAAGTCCTTTGCTGTCTCTGACAGAATTACAATGTCATCGGCGAACCTCAAAGTTTTTATTTCTTCTCCATGGATTTTAATACCTACTCCGAATTTTTCTTTTGTTTCCTTTACTGCTTGCTCAATATACAGATTGAACAACATCGGGGAGAGGCTACAACCCTGTCTCACTCCCTTCCCAACCAATGCCTCCCTTTGATGTCCCTAGACTCTTATAACTGCCATCTGGTTTCTGTACAAATTGCAAATAGCTTTTCGCTCCCTGTATTTTACCCCTGCCACCTTCAGAATTGTCAAAAGCTTTCTCTAAGTCTACAAATGCTAGGAATGTAGGTTTGCCTTTCCTTAATCTAGCTTCTAAGATAAGTCGTAGGGTCAGTATTGCCTCATGTGTTCCAATATTTCTACGGAATCCAAACTGATCCTCCCCGAGGTCGGCTTTTACTAGTTTTTCCATTCGTCTGTAAAGAATTTGTGTTAGTATTTTGCAGCGGTAATTGTCACATCTGTCAACACCTGCTTTCTTTGGGATTGGAATTATTATATTCTTCTTGAAGTTGGAGGGTATTTCGCCTGTCTCATACAGCTTGCTCACCAGATGGTAGAGTTTTGTCAGGACTGGCTCTCCCAGGGCTGTCAGTAGTTCTAATGGAATGTTGTCTACTCCCGGAGCTCTGTTGCGACTCAGGTCTTTTAGTGCTCTGTCAAACTCTTCACGCAGTATCATATCTCCCATTTCATCTTCATCTACATCCTCCTCCATTTCCATAATATTGTCCTCAAGAACATCGCCCTTGTATAGACCCTCTATATACTCCTTCCACCTTTCTGCTTTCCCTTCTTTGCTTAGAACTGGGTTTCCATCTGAGCTCTTGATATTCATACAAGTGGCTCTCTTTTCTCCAAAGGTCTCTTTAATTTTCCTGTAGGCAGTATCTATCTCACTCCTAGTGATGTATGTATCTACATCCTTACATTTGTCTTCTAGCCATCCCTGCTTAGCCATTTTGCACTTCCTGTCGATCTCATTTTTGAGACGTTTGTATTCCTTTTTGCCTGCTTCATTTACTGCATTTTTATATTTTCTCCTTTCATCAATTACATTCAATATTTCTTCTGTTACCCAAGGATTTCTACTAGGCCTCGTCTTTTTACCTACTTGCTCCTCTGCTGCCTTCACCACTTCATCCCTCAAAGTTACCCATTCTTCTTCTACTGTATTTCTTTCCCCCATTCCTGTCAATTGTTCCCTTATGCTCTCCCTCAAACACTGTACAACCTCTGGTTCTTTCAGTTTATCCAGGTCCCATCTCCTTAAATTCCCACCTTTTTGCAGCTTCTTCAGTTTTAATCTACAGTTCATAACCAATAGATTGTGGTCAGAGCCCACATCTGCCCCTGGAAATGTCTTCCTAAATCTCTGTCTTACCATTATATAATCTATCTGAAACCTGTCAGTATCTCCAGGCTTCTTCCATGTATACAATCTTCTTTTATGATTCTTGAACCAAGTGTTAGCTCTGATTAGGTTGTGCTCTGTGCAAAATTCTACCAGGCGGCTTCCTCTTTCATTTCTTTCCCCCAATCGATATTCACCTACTATGTTTCCTTCTCTCCCTTTTCCTACTGACGAATTCCAGTCACCCATGACTATTAAATTTTCATCTCCCTTCACTATCTGAATAATTTCTTTTATTTCATCATACATTTCTTCAATTTCTTCATCATCTGCAGAGCTAGTTGGCATATAAACTTGTACTACTGTGGTAGGCGTGGGCTTCGTATCTATCTTGGCCACAATAACGTGTTCACTATGCTGTTTGTAGTAGCTTACCCGCATTCCTATTCATTATTAAACCTACTCCTGCATTACCCCTATTCGATTTTGTGTTTATAACCCTGTATTCACCTGACATTACCTTGTATTCACCTGACATTCTGTTAGTATTGAAAAATATTTCTAGCAAGTTGTAATTTTGCTGGGTGCTATGTTGCTTATAGTTCCTCACAGTTTCCTTCGTTCACTGAAAACACTCCAACACCCACTATTCCATCATACACAACTACTTCTATTTTTGAAGCAGACTGATGTTGCACAATTGTTTCTGCGGTGGTCTCACTAACACAGTACTGCAACTTAGTTTGGATTGATTGGAGACTGGATAGATGTCTCCATTTGAGAGCAGCTCACTTTTAATGCGTCAAAATACTTTTCTAATCACTTTTCTTCATCTTCCCTCTGTGTAATAGGTTATCAGAATGAGTCTTCCATTTTGTCAAGAAAAGTAAAGAATATTGGCAAGTGTTCCCAGAATGGATTTTCACTCTGCAGCAGGGTGTGCACCAATTTGAAGCTCCCTGGAAGATTAAACCTGTGTGCCATGCCAGATGAAGGTCCCAAGTTCAAGCCCAAAGACACATTTTTAATTTCCCAGAAAGTATTGATTGCTAAGTGATTGGAATCCAAAGGATTTACTTCTCTTTCGATTTCTGTGTTACTTGCAGTTATGCAATCCTTAGGATTACTATCGACCTTGTCTGTTTATTTTGTAAGATTTGTGGTGGGTCTCATACCAGCATCAGCAGGAAGTTGCATCCCTGGCCGATATAACAGGGCAATATTTTGCCGACCCCCAATACACTGCCAGATGAAAGTAGTATAACCTTTATCCTCTTTTCTCAGAGTAGTTTTTTGGTGGTCTGGATCCTTCTGTGCCACCTCCCTGTCGATCCAACTGTGGAAGATTCCTGGAATGCTTCTGCAAGTTCTCTCGACTGTGCTACTAAATAAATAGCCACACTTCTCACAAACAGGGGTATATTTTGCCCACTATTTTTACTATTACTTTCAACAACACAATTAACAATTGCTACAGTAACAGCACTCTCTTGAGTACATTCAAAACGTTTAGATATGCATACTGTAGGATTTGAGAGAAAAATACACATAAACAACTACCACTCTTCAATTGTTCATTACGCCCTTGTTGGTTCGTTGTTTACTCCATGGCTCTCGAATTCAGGTACTTGCTGCACCATGGCACAAATGACTCCTGGACGATCGGTGGTTATAATACCATTTTTACTGGTCTCCTCGCTGGTTCCACCACTGCTCCACATTCACTGCATACAAGAAAGGAGAACACAGTTTCCCTTTCCTACTACATTTATCCTTATTCAACTTACTCAAAAGCATCTCTTGTCGACAGTTTTCCAGTGGTGTGTGGGGATGTTTACAAATATCCCAAAACACTACAAGCAGAACACATCTTTGGACGATGTGGGTAGGATTTTGGTAGATTATGTACTTATGAGTTAGATCTCGTTACATAAATTGTTAGTTCAGACTGTATTATGTAATCTGGGTCTACTAGTGAACTTGTAGACATTATGCATTTCTCAGTCAGTTACTGCCAAGCTGCTAAAATATGAAACCAATATGTTGAAGTCACGTAAATGAATATTTAAGTCAGCCATGAGTGTCATTAGTGAATGTTAGTTAATTAATGCAACTTACTGACTGCTTCAAACATTGAGACTCCTGTCTATTACAAAGCTGATCATCAGAAAGGGAATATAAACAGGAAAAAACTGAAAATAATTTCCTGCAGCATTGTGTATTTTCTTTCAAGCCCATTCATACCAGGAGGAGATTTAAAAAGGTAGACACCACAGGCAAAGATCCAGAGCAGGGTATTTATACTCTGGCACAGATGTCTCAACATTACGAATCATCGCTTGATTCATTATAAAGACACGGGTATGTATGCTTCTAGGTTATTTCAAGTCATTACTTCAATACTAATCAGAGCATTTGGAACTGCAGTGTCCTTAATTTTGGTTCTTCCTGGAGTCAAACTGTTCAAAATATTATTTCCTGTGATACTATCATGCTGTCTGATTTATTTTTTTGGTTTGTGGTGTTGGCTGTGACTTGCTGATTATTTATTTATTTGGTCCATGTGATCTGATATTACACAGTGTGCTACAGCCCTCGAGCAGAATACATTAATGTACACAATGAGCAGATTATGATTTACCAACAATATATTGCAACAGGTTTGCACAGGGTGATACATATAAACCTGAACTACTTCAATGGGCCATAATTTCCCTCCAGAAGCTCATAGAAATGGGTAAGTTGTTTTAATGATTTATTTATTTATTTGCATGTCTAGTTCCATAGGAACAAATTGAGGAGCAAATCTCCAAGGTCATGGAATGGGTCAGTACATGAAATTACAACATAAAAGTAATAACAGATAAAAATAAAATGTTCATAGACCCAAAAAAGTCAAGCCATAATTTTAAGTGAATGCAATCAACAATATAACACAACAATCAGCTTAATTTTTCAAGGAACTCCTTAACAGAGTAGAAGGAGTGACCCATGAGGAAACTCTTCAGTTTCGATTTGAAAGTGCATGGATTACTGCTAAGATTTTTGAATTATTGTGGTAGCTTATTGAAAATGGATGCAGCAGTATACTGCACACCTTTCTGCACAAGAGTAAAGGAAATGGGATTTCTGCCCAGTATCAACTAAGAGAAAGCTGCTAATTTTGGGGAATAAGCTGATATTGTTAACAAGAAATGACAGTAAAGATTATATACATTGAGAGGCCAATGTCAAAATGCCCAGACTAGTGAAGAGGGGTCAACAAGAGGTTAGTGAACTTACACCACTTACTGCCCGTTTCTGGGCCAAAAATTCCTTTTAGAATGAAAAGAGTTACACCATATGATATAAGCGAAGTGGACTAATTTTTGTGTCTAACGATTTCTTACTTCACATACTGTTCAAATAGTAAAAATGGCAGCATTAAGTCTTTGAACAAGATCCTGAACATGGGCTTTCCAAGACAGTTTACTATCTATCTGAACATCCAGAAATTTGAACTGTTTAGTTTCACTAATCATATGCCCATTTTTTGAAATTAAAACATAGGGTTTTTGAAAACTGTGTGTTAGAAACAGTAAAAACTGAGTCTTACTTTGATTTAGTGTTAGTTTATTTTCTACAAGCCATGCACTTATGTTGTGAACTGGACTATCTGAAACCGAGCCAATGCTGCACACCACATCCTTTACTACGTAGCTAGTGTCATCAGCAAACATAAGTATTTTAGAGGTACCCATAATATTAGAGGGCATGTCATTTATATAAGTAAGGAAAGAGTGGTCCCAGCACTGATCACTGAGGCACCCCTCACTTGACCGTATCCCACTCAGAACCCACATCACAGCCATTCTCAACACTCTGAATAATGACCTTTTGCCATCTGTTGTTATAGTAAGAGGTGAACCAATTGTGAGCTACTCCCCGTATTCCATAATGGTCCAACAACTGGAGCAATATTTTGTGATCAACACAATCAAACGCCTTAGTTAAATCAAAAAGTATCCTTAGCATTCAAAGCCTTTAGTTTAATCCATCCAGTACCTCACAGAGAAAAGAGGATATAGCATTTTCAGTTGTTAAACGACTTCTAAAGCCGAACTGTACATCTGATAGCAAATTGTGTGATATAAAATGATCAATTATCCTTACATAGCCTTTTCAATAACTTTTGCAAACACTGATGGCATAGAAACAGGTCTAAAATTGTCTACATTATTCCTTTCTCCCTTTTTACAAAGCAGCTGCGTACTTTAATTGTTCAGGAAACTGACCATTCCTAAAGGAAAAATTACAAATACGGCTAAATACAGGGCTAACCTGTGCAGCACAGTATTTTAATATTCTGCTAGGCACTCCATCATATCCATGAGAGTCCTTTGTCTTCAGTGATTTAATTATTGACTCAATCTCCCCCTTGTCAGTATCACAGAGAAGTATTTCGGACATTAATCTCAGAAAGGCACTTGCCAAGAGGGTTATAAGATTCCCTGTACAAACTAAATTTTTATTTAATTCACCAGCAATGCTCAGAAAAGATTCTCAAATACTGTATGTATATCTGATTTATCAGTAACAGAAATATCTTTACTGCGAACTGACTTTATATTGTCGACCTTGTGCTTCTGAGCAGACACTTCCTTCACAACTGACCATATGGTTTTAATTTTATCCTGTGAATTAGCTATTCTATTTGCATACCACATACTCTTTGCCTTCTTAATAACATTTTTAAGCATCTCACAATAGTGTTTGTAATGAGCTACTGTAGGCTGACTGTGACTAATCCTAACATTTTGATATAATTACCACTTTGTTCTACATGATATCCTTATCCCACTAATCAGCCACCTAGGCTGCCTTTTACTGCTAATATCCTGTTTACAACATTCTAATGGAAAGCAACTCTCAAAGAGCATGAGAAATATGTTAAGGAAAGCATTATATTGGCCACCTATGTGATCGGAACTATAAACAATCTATCACTCTTGTTCCTTAACGAGATTTAAAAAACTCTCTATTGCCATTGGATTAGCTTTCCTACATAGTTTGTAATTATATGTGACACTTGAGTACAAAAGCCTTTTAGTGTTAAAACTTGTACTTCATGGTCTGAAAGGCCACTCTAGTAATGAAGGCCCATCTAGTAATGAAGAATGAATAACAATATTGTCTACAGTTGTGCTACTGTTCCCCTGCGCCCTAGTTGGAAAAAACACAGTCTGCATCTGATCATATGAGTTTAGGACATCTACCAACATCCTTTTGCTTGCACAATCATACACTAAATTAATTCATTGATCTCAGTAGCTCTGCGAATAATCAGAAGTACTGTCTGTTGTTGGCAAGTTGCTTGTTGTTTCTGTGCATGATGTCCTTTGCCCAGCATAATGCCACATTGCTTGGCTTGTGTTAGTTCATTCGCAGCCTTGTTGGTCGCGGTTTGTGGAGTCTGAGTGTGTGTAGTTCAGGCGGCGTGACAAGAACAAGTAAATTAGTCATTTTTTCACAGTCCTTAGTTGGCAGAAACATGCAATACACACTTCGGGATCGGGTTTTTGTTGTGGAGCCATAGTGGAAGAGAGACTCATTGGTTATAGCACAATGGGCATTACAGAGACAATTCAATATGCACGATGTTCCAACAAAGGTAACAATGTTACCAATCTTAAGGAACTGGCGTACTAAACAGTGACAGTGGTAAACAAAGTCCACCAATGAGGGCAGAGGTTACTGATAAATTCAGAAGAAACTATAGCATCGACTGAGGCAGAAGACAGGCCTTTCATATGGCACATGCCAGAGAGCTGCAAAAAATTTGGCACTGGGACCATACAGAGTGCGTAAGATGCAAGCACTGTAAGAAACAGACCAAGTGAAAAGAATGTGTTATTGTCGATGGTTTCAGAGATTTCTAATTTAACATCCAGCCATTCTCTCCATAACTTGGTTTAGAAATGACGCATGGTTCCATCTGTCAAGTAACATCAACACACAAAACAGCAGATACTAGGTTGTTGTAAGCCACCATATCATCCATTAAACACCACTGCATGATGAAAAGGATGGAGTGTGGAACACAGTGTCAGCTTGCTTGATTATTGGCCCCATTTTCTTTGATACAACCGTAGACATTACAGTTAATATGAGCATCTTCATCTTCAATACATTTGTAGAGCAGCTGGATGACGTCGAACGTACAGAAGGTTATTTCCAACAAGATGGAGCAACATGTCACACGTCTAACACTTCCATGCAACTTGAAACCAGTTTCTTTTGTGATAGAATAACTTCAAAAATTTTGTGGGTATCCAACCACCTGATCTATGCCCCCCCCCCCCCCGGCATGGCTTTTCACTAGTGGAGATACCCTGAAAGCCGAGTGTACAAGAACAGACTAAGGACAACTGCAGAACTGAATGAGGCCAACACACAAAGTAAGCAACATTGGTGAGGACGCACTTCACAGAATGTCACGGAACACGGTAAAATGGGTACAGTTGTGCATGCTGGTGGAGGGTGCTTTCACCATTTGCAATGAGGACTCTGTATCTCTGTATGTATGTATGTAAGTATGTATGTATGTCATGTCCTAAATGTGTACCATCACATACCAAAATTGAAAATGTGTCCCATAACTGGTTCACATGTTGCGACTCATTAAAATAGTTCACATTTATATGGATTGCACTGTACAGTGGAACCTTGCATAGTGAGCATAATTCAATCCAGAATCTTACTCATAGTGCGGAACACTCATTAAGTGAAATAATTTATCCCTTATAAATTAATGTAAAATACAATATGCATTCCATGCAGAAAAAGTACTGAAAGTTTTATTTTATGCACAACTTTTATTCAACGAAAATTATACATGCAATGTTATGTACTAATTCTTTTTCACTAGGAAGCCAGAAGGTGTCATCAATAAGTAGTAGGTCTTTTAAACTTTTTATTGAACTACAAATCCTTAGTATTACTTGAAGTAGTGCCCTTCTGCTTCAACACAATGTGTATAACGCGATTCCCACTGCACGTACGCCTTCTGGAACTTGCTTTCCTTGATCCTCTTTAGAGACACCATCATGGTGTTTTGGACATCTACAGAGTTGAATCAGTGACCCTTGATGTCCCGCTTGAACTGGGGAAAGAAGAAGTAGTCTGCCAGTAACAGATCTGGACTGTATGGAGTCGGAAGTAATGTGGCAACCCTATGCTTGGCCAGCAAACCTATGATTGGCCAGGTATTCCAACACCCACAGTGCACAGTGGCACGGCACGTTCTCATGGTGCGACTGCCAACAAGCAGCGATGTCTGGCCTCACTTGGAGGATGCATTTGTGCAATCTTTCAAGCACTTTCATGTAAAATTTAGAATTGAGAGTTTGTCCAGGGAGCACAAACTCCTGGTGAACCACACCACAATGGTCAAAATGCAGATGAGTATGGTTCTGACCCTTGGCTTGCTCATTTTGGCTTCCTACTGATGCGGGGAATTGGCAGTGTGCCACTAAACGCTTTGGCATTTGGTCTTCAGGGCGTACTCAGAACACCACGATTCGTCACTGGTAATCACACTGAAGAAAATTTGAGTTTTCTTGGACACAGTTCAGAATTTCCTGGGAAATTTGCACATGATTCAGTTTCTGTTTGTCACTCAGGATTTTTTGAACAAGCTTGGCGCACACCTTTCGCATGACCAAATCCTCAGTAACTATTTCTTGGATGGTACCATACAAAATCCCCAATTCATCAACCATCAGACGAATGTTTAAGCACCAATCAGGGTCCAGAAGTGCCTTCACTTTGGCCACATTTTCATCAATCCTTGAAGTTGATTAGTGACCTGCGTGCTGGTCATCTTCAACCAGCGCCCGCTCCTCTCTGAACACCTTGTGCCACTCCAACACTGTTGAGAGGCTCAGGGCAGCATCCTGTAGGCATCCTTAATCATTTCGTGGGTCTCCATCATGGTTTTCGTGAGTTTCACGCAGAATTTAATAGCATAGTGCTGCTCAAGATTTTTCTACGTATTGAAACACGACCGCACTACCGAACAGAAGACCACAAAAATCGACATACTCTCCGCTTCCCTGCAGGTGACTGTAAAAAATATCTGACTCTACGAAAGGCTCCCCACTTTCATGACCAGGTGGTCCAAGCTCCCACCACCACTCCATTCACACTACAGAAATTCAGTCCTACTATTTATTGATCACACCCTGTATTTAGTCATTTGTTTCTGACAACCTTTCAACACTTGACAAAAATGCAACATAGAATTATTGTCAAATAAATTTGTAGCGCACATAGCCACTGCTTTTATGGGGTTATGATTATCACTGTATGAGGCAACTGATTCCCACACTTTCAGCATTTCTTCTATTGCGCCAGAAGATTACTCCTTCTCCTCTGAATAACTCCTCTCCACAACTGCCTGCTGTGAAACACACTCTAAATCCATAAGATCTTTGGTGATCATTTCTTGGGTGTGATCTTCCAAAAGTTCATTGATATCACTGTTATCCACTTTTAGTCCCATGCTCTTGGCCCGAGACACAACCTCGTTGACTACGGGATCCACAGGTACTGACTTAAGTGCCTCAGAGCCACATTCAACAATGCACTCCAACCAAAGCTTCATCGAGCCAGATGTAAGAGTTCTCTTGGTAACCCCTTCCCATGTCTTTTTATATCATCTTGACACACACAATGATGTTGAAATGATATTTCCAAAACTCTATGAGAGTGAGATTGGTAGCTTCAGTCAACTCAAAGCAATGTTTGAAGAGTGCTTCAGTGCAGATCTTCTTAAAGTTAGAAATAATCTGCTGGTCCATACGCTGGAGTAACAGAATGGTAGGGGGGCAGAAATTGGATCTTGACGAATTGAAGTTCTTCAAGGGGGTGGTTTTGTAGGGCTGGAGAATGGACAGGAGCAAAGGCCATTGAAAGCAGGACATGGAGTGGCAGATTCATCTCAAACAAATATTTTTCACCAAATGACCAAAAACTTCATTGATTCAATCACAAAAAAGATCACGTGTCACTCAAGCCTATAAAGGTATGCTTCGACACCTTTTTCCAGAATAGGCACATCTCACTGAAACTGAAAATCTGTTGTGGCAGATAACCATCACCAGAATCTATGAACATCTTGAAGTTGCTGATGAAATTGTCTGCTCCCTTTGTGTTAGTTCTTCTCTTAAACTTCTCGAACCACCCACGGCTTGCCTTAAACAGTTCTTTGGTCGCTGATGATCCCGATGTCATCTTAAAGAGGTCAGCAAAAATAATTCTCACCTCCTCACAAATGATGATCTCATTAACAGTGTCGCTTTGCAATTGATTTTCATTTGTCAGGGAGTATACGCAGACAAGGAAAAAAAATTCCCGGAGTTTTCCCGGATATTCCGATTAAAAAATATACTTTTTCCCAAGCAAAAATACACTTTATCCATGCTAAGTGACAGTAAGTTTTCGATAGATTGTCCCTCGGAACTGTGAACCTTATCAATCCTTTCAATGGTTAACGTTTTGTACACTGGTGTAGAAGATCCAAGTATTTTAGTGGGGGGAGGGGGAGGGGGTGGGGGGGAGGAGCGAAGTTTTGGAAAGATCTTTGATGTGCAGCAACATATACGCTGCATATTTTTGTATTATGAAAGTATAAATTCGAATTCCACCAAACACAACACGTTAGTTTCCAGAGAGTTAAAATCGAGATTTCAATGCCCTTTTGTAAACCAATCATATCTCATGCCACTTGATCTCACCAGCTGATAACAGCAGGTATTCGGAGCATAGGACACGTGTTGTAGTCAGCCAATAGCAAGATCACTGTTAAGTAGCGCGAACACACAAAGAGTAATAGTTCATGGTTGACATTAATATACACAGTGTAGCTACAAGAAAAGCTAAGCTTTTACATGTAATATTGGTCTTTTTTTTGCGTGTGTTATACTCTTAAGACATATCATCACCCAAATTTTCCAGTAAACTTAAAAAAATGACATAAATGTCTGGTCTTCTGACTCTGAAATTCTTCTAAGAATAAATTCATCCTACATTCTCACACATAATTCATTTTGCATAAAAGGAAATTTACTTTGAAATTAACACTTTTCAAACCACTATTCACAACCCTTTCTCTGAGACTGTTAGAAATATGTTTGTTTTGTCAGTTGCCAGGGAGTGCCAGAAAACAGGCATTATTTCACAAGTGCAGCTATGGTGATATAGGAAGCCTGCAAGTTCGTATGTACAAAGCATTAAGAGATCTTACATTACGCCATAAAAGAAACAGGACATCGGAGGATACTCCAAGAGCAGCAGAATTTCGAAACCACACGAAAATGTATAATTCAGCTTGACGTGCACATTGGTTTGTCCAGATTCACAATGAAGTAGGCCCCACCTGATATTAAGCTTTCCAGTGTGGTTTTCGGGCTGTAATTTTCTTGGAGTACCAGTAATGTACTATCTCATGTTTGGTTCTTTATTATGGCATAATGCCATTCATGGTAGAAGATGAAAACGTGCACTTGAAATTCAGCAAATAATTAGAATGAAACACTTCATTTCAAATAAATTGATTGCCTCAGCAGAAAAGATTAATAAAGCTGAATTTCTTCAACAAAGCAAAAAGCTTCATTGTACTGCAAGGCGATTTAGCTTGACTGCCAAAAATGTGGAAATAAAATAAAATCATAATAATATATTTTTGGCTTCCATAATTATGTGAATGCATTTTAATTCACTTGATAGCTCCCGGCCACAGAAATCCATTTTGTTTTCGTTTGACGTGGGAGCTGTAAATGAAGAGGAAACAGTTAAATCCCTTAACGTAAATATGGGTCATGTGGAGACTACCCCCTTCTTCTTCTTCTTCTTCTTCTTCTTCAGTAGCACTACAGCCCTTGGTGAGCCTTGGTTTCTTCAACGCTCTTCCTCCACACTTCTCGGTTATTTGCTGCTCTTTTCCACCCCTGGACTCCCATACTGGTGAGATCCACTATTACGTTGTCAATCCATCTTCTTCTAGGTCTCCCTTTTCGCCTTGCTGAATGGATCGATCACACCTTTCATCATTTTCTTTGGAATTCTGTCCCCTGCCATTCCCTCCAAGTGTCCTAGCCATCATATTTGCTGTGATTTCACAAATTTTACTATGTCCCTACCTTGTATTAACTCTTGTAATTCGGCACTGTAGCGTATTCTCCAGCCTTCCTCCTCCCTTATTGGCCCATAGATTTTGCATAGTATTTTCCACTCAAAGGTTCTTAGTGCATTTTTATCATGTTCTGTCAATGTCCATACCTCTGACCCATAAGTGATAACTGGGCAGACTAGGGAATTATATATTAGCAGTTTTGTTTTCCTTGTAACAAGGCTACTTCTGAAAAGCTGCATGTTTGCAAAGTAAGCTCTATATCATATTCATAGAACTTTTCCATCATTTGTTTTATCACAAATATTTGATCAGTTGTTCCTCTGTCTGGTCGAAAGCCACACTGATATTCCCCTAGTATGCCTTCTGCACAATTCTGTATCCTTTTGTTTAATGTAATTGAGAAAATCTTATAAATTGTGCTTAGGAGTGTTATAACCCTATAATTTTTACTGGCTGTTCTGTCCCCTTCTTATAAATTGAGTTTATTATTTCAGTTTTCCAATTGTCTGGCATAGTTTCTGTTTCCCGTATATTTGATATTAATGTGTGCAGTTCCTTTATTACAGCGTCACCACCAGTTTTTATTAATTCAGGGATTATGCTGTCTTCCCCAAGGGCTCGATTGTTTTTTGACTTGTGCACAGCCTGGGAGACCTCTAGTAGTGTTGGCTTTCTTGCCTCATTGGTATCATCATCTACTTCCAGCTCCACTCTTTCCTCCTGCACAGCTGTCTCTTCATCTTCTAGGCTGGTGCTTAGTTTATCTTTGAAATACTTTACCCATCTTCCCACTAACTTTTCTTCATCCCTTATCATTTTCCTATCTTCACTGGAAGAGGCCACTGTTTTTAGCTGGAATCTATTCTCCAATTTGCCTACAGCATGATAGAACTTTCTTACTTCACTCTGTTCCTTTAACTCTTCTAGTTCTTGAAATTTCTTCTTAGTCCACTCTCTTTTCTTTCTCTTGCACAGTCTGTTAGCTCTTCTCCTGAATCCTCTACATCATTACATTTTATTTCTGATTTCTCTCTATAGAAGTTTTGTCCTTGCCCTGTTCTTTTCCTCTATTTCTTACCTGCAATCTTCATCAAACCATTCCTGGGCTCTTCTGTTCCTTCTTATGCCTATTATTTCCTCTGCAGCATCTTTAATGGCTTTTTCAATCCTGTTCCACCTTTCATCTACTCCTACTGCAGTCTATTCATTGCTCAACTTTCTGCTTAGTGTTACTTGGTATTTTTTTACTTCATCAGGAATTTTCAGTTTATCTGGGTTTCATTTCATCATCTTTCCTATTCTGTTGCCATTTGTAAGTGAGAGTTCCTCTCTCAAGACTGATTTTATCACAAAGTGGTCTGAATCACAGTTTGGTCCTCTGGAGCTCCGTACACCCATAACTGACGTGGAGTGGCATGCAATCGCTAAAATATGGTCAACCTGGTTGACTACTCCATTGACTTCATACTTCCAGGTGCCCATATGGATCATTTTGTGTAGGAAACAGGTATTTATTATAATCATGCTATTCCTCACTGCAAATTGGCATAGTAAGTCTCCATTCTCATTGTTTTCTTCATGTAGTGAATATAGACTACCTCCTTCCCAATAAAATTTAGACAACTCTGTGCATGCTGAATCTGGCAGCTAGGGTGCATGAGACAAATTTTTCTCGTTAGCACCTGGCCGCTTGCTGCTACTGCTGATACAGCTAGTAGCCACATTCAACTAGCCAGAAGCAGGCGAAGGTACAGCTCATACGTGAGTCAACTGCGCATGCCATGAGCCTGCTCGCAATCGCTCAATCGAACCTAATGAAAACAGCTGTGACGTCATGCTCGTAGAAAGCAGTTTATTGTTACAAAGTACTGCATAGTCTTTGCCCTATGGCCTTTGACATATTTTTGCTGTTTGCAAATGCTTGTGCAAGCACGATGTTTTGTTGTTGTAAATGACGCATTTCCTTTCCAACGAAAGATTGTTTTCCCTTGTTTATGTTTTACTGCTGCAGTATTATTCTCAAGTAGCAGGATACAGTAACATCCTTTGCTAGAGTATCAGTTCTCACCAGCAAAAATTACAAAAGTTTAACTGAAAACTAAAACAAGGAATAATTCCCGAATTCCGAAAAATTTCTGGGTTTTTCCCAGGTCGTATACACCTGTTTGTCCATATAAGGAGCAACCTTCGACATCGTCCAGAATACGAAACAGTTGTTTAGATACCATTGCCACTCCCTTTGAAGCGTCTATCTCCTTAATATTGTCCATGTTCTTGAGGCTAGTGCAAATATTTGATGTAGACCAATTGTATGTGCATGCTAAATCAGCAACAAAGGTTATTAAAATCTTCACTAAAAAAAAAAAAAAAAACTGAGAAATCACAAGTTAAAAAAAAAAAAAAAGAAAAAAAAAAAGAAAAAAAAAAAGAAAAAAAAAAGTGTGATCACAAGCTGCACTAAGATGGTAGCAGAAAGAGTGCTAATCCCAGACTGCAGAACATACTAAATATGCCGCTGCCAATAATGAAAGGTGTTCATATAGTAGAACATTCCTCCCCCCCCGCCCCCCCCCTTGCACACAAATGACTGGTGACGTCACATTAAATCATCGTCACTCATTATGCAAAACATCGCTCGTTAAGTGAGTCATTTTTTTACAATTTGTTTTGGTCGTTATGGGATTTGCTCATTATGGGTCGTACTCTTTAAGTGAGGTTTCACTGTATAAGGTTTACTTCACTGAATAGTTCAAGCATTACCCTTGCACATAAACAGCAAATTTACTAGCTTACATATTATTTTATAGAGTAAAAATGACGACACAGCAAATATTAGTTCAAGGCTTTACAAAATTGTGTACTGCCTTCCATAGATTTTAGATTTGATGGGAGCTTATTGAATGGCTGGAGGCCAATGCGGAATGCTCCCTTTTGACAAGAGTTGTGTTAGTATGCAGGTTTGAGTTTCTTCTAGTATTATGTTTGTAAATCACTGTTCTTCTTAGGTCAGCATTTGATTGACATTACGCATTTATTTTTCTTTCCTTAAGCATTTTAAAGTATCAAGAACATATAAGCAAGGCAGTGTTAGGATTTACAGTTTCCTGAAAATGGGTCTTCAAGAGTCTCTAGTTTACCTTCCTCGTGGCTCTTGTCAAGGGCAGCTGTAGAATTTCCCCACAATATCACATATCTGATGTGTAGTAGCGAGCCAGTGGGTATGTTGGACCTTCCATCGACCAACGGACCACCTTGAAGATGTCTCCCGCAGTCGGAGACGAAACGTTGGGAATTGAGACAAAATTCATCAACTGACCACGGCATAACAGCCAGGATAATTATAATGGACATGATATTTCCAGCCGTGAAAGTCTACATTTTAGAATCAGTTTTTGTATAGCTTTTTACATATTTTTTTCAAATACTGTAGAGAGAGAGGATGAAATTGTGATAAGCACAGAGTTGTTCATGTCTTTACTATCTGCTTTTTTGAAAATAGGAATTACTTTCAACATTTTCAGTGACTCTGGGAGTATAACTGCCTGGAAAGAACAGTCACAGAGGTGAGTTTGTGGTTCAGCAACAGTGTGTGTTCAGTTCCTGACAACAGTTGCCAGAACTCCATCAATGGCAATCGAATAAGAATTTTTCATTGCTCTGAGGGTTTTTTCATCATCATCATCATCTTTAGTGACTATAGTAGGCCTAATGAAAATTGATATAGTGCATGTATGATTTTTCTGGTTTACTGGTTGATATTTGTAATCAGTCCATCAGCTATTTTTTATCTAGCCTCTCCATAAAGACTTACAAAATGGCCATTGTCATACTGGCTGGCTGGGTGCTTATTTGTAAGCAGAGCATTTCCATTACTTCAGACATTTTTTTGCTGGTCAATGCTAGCTGTCATTTAATTGTATCAGACTTGCCCCTGCAAAGAGAGAACTTTATTGAACTTACTGGGCAATTGTTAATCCTCATCCTCTTTATGGTGGTGTTTTGCTGGTTGGTTCATGACAGGCATCACCATCAACCAGCTGTTCACTTGAATGAATGGCCACCAGCAAACTGTGCCCAAGAACAGAATTGATCACCCTGTGGCAGAACACGCTGCTGAGCACAAAATGTTTGATTAACAGCTGCTTCACAACCTGTGCCATATGGATCCTTCCCACAACACCAGCTTCTATGAATCTGAGAATCAGATAGAGGGGAGTTGTCATTACAACACAGACTTTAATCAAGTAACACTCCTGGCAGGAATCTCCAATAGCCCAATAGTGACCTCCACCTGTGGTCCAGGACCTGAACTTCATTTCATCCTGCATCCATACCTTCTTACCTCTTCCTCTGTTCTCTCTCACCCTCCCAGCCCACTTCTCCACTTCATGATGTGCTGTGCACAACGTCCTTTGCCAGCAGCCTTAATGAGCTCACCTGTGCTTTCCCCAACTATCACTCTACTCCCCACCTCCTCCATTTATGCACTTCACTCAATACAACCCCTCACACCAGTCAAAAGTCCCCCTAAATCGACAAAATGTTGTCAGACTTAATAATGTAGCCATACAGGTGTGTGTGTGTGTGTGTGTGTGTGTGTGTGTGAGTGAGAGAGAGAGAGAGAGAGAGAGAGAGAGAGAGAGAGAGAGAGAGAGCACATGCAAGTACTCTATAGCTCTGTCAAAGTATTTTTCAAAATGATAGAAGCATTCTGTCTTGGTTTTTGTGCCTATCAATGACTCACTGCCTCTACTCCTAGAATTATTTACATTCCAATATATTTGGTATTAAAATTGCCAAGAAATGTGCCGGAACAAAAGGGTGTATTTTACAGTAATCAAATGAAAAATATGTTGCATCTGAACGAGAAAAATGGTTTATATACATTATTCTTACCTAGAGTCGTCCGCAAGCCATGGTGATTGAAGTTTACTACCACCAAACTTTGCCCCTGTTACAAGTTTGAACACTGTTACCGTTACTTGTTTTTGAGCCTCTGGTTCCACATGGTATAGATTCCCAGAGTTTACAAACCATTTGCTAACTTTTAATCTGAAACCATCAAAAATATATTTCTGAAATAATGTTGTCATTCTGGTAATGATAAAAGTACTACTATTCAACAAAAATCACAAGCTCAGTTAAACTGACTGACTGGCATTCGCTAATGCTATACAAATGCCGGCAGCTGTGGCAAAGCTGGAAAAACTTTTAGACTATTAAAAACGTAGAATTATACACAACATATGAAGAGACAGAATTGTTGATATGAAACGAAGCACAACAACACAGTCTGCAAAAAACAAATAAATAACAATTAACAGTGTAGAAATTTAAATATACTGCAGACACTTTAATGTGGCCATACTGGGTGGGGTTTTTTGGACTGTGGTTGCATAAGAAACCAGAAGTGACCTGGCATGTACTACCTCATCTACGACAGTGTCAACATCAGGTGGAAACTGTGTGGTAGCTGTAAATGAATGCTTTGAGTACTATGCTTTGCTTTGAATTGTGCGTTGCCTGTTGTTATCTTTTCTTATTTTGAAGTGACTGAAGAGACTTGGTCTATCATAGGATTTGAGCATGAATCATAACACAAGAAAGGATCGGCATTCTCTATGACCATAATGACAGTTCCGCTTTAGCAGAACAACAAAACTTGAGTGTAAACTGCCAGTTCTGAGGGAACAAGGCTGAACTTGTTTCCCTGCACTTCTTCTCTCCTCACTGTGGTACACATTCTTGTTTGTTTACTATCATGGTGACTGCCACATTACAGTGTCTGCACTGTACAAAGGGAATAAATTACAACAGGGCCACCAGTAATAAATAGCATTACAGAAAAGGGAAAGAGAGTTGGGAACAGTTTATCAATTATATAAAATATCTACAACAAAAATTGCACTTCAAATAATGTAAAACTCATCTACTGCTATGAACTACAAAGACTGTATGCCCCCAAATGAAACCCACTCAACATGAAACATTACTGCAGATCATGGTAGGATGTGGAGAGGTCAGGGGGGAGAATAACAGTCTGAGGAAAATCAAATATCCTAAAAAGATTAGCAGAAAACAAGAAATTTTATATGAATATTGAAATAAATCATCTTCTAATATAAAAATTATCTGTGCTTCTACAAAAATAATACAACAGCAGCATTGGTTTAAAGAAGTATAGACTGTCATATCTGCAGAAGAACAAGCTGCCAGATCACTCCGAATGAAAAAGTTTTGGGAAAGGAAAAAATTGTTGACTGCCAAGATTTTAACTTGTTCACCATAGACACTGTTACATAAAGTTTCATTTTAGTGCTCTAATGTGGGTGTAAACTATGTAAATAAATAAATAAATAAGGGCACCAGAGAAAACATTTCAAAGGGGTCTTGAAAACGTAGAAAAAAAGAAGACATAAATTATCTAAAGAACAAACAGGGGGAAATGGTAGAAATAAATACAAAACAAGAAACAGAAAACAAAGACTAGATTACAGTTCGATTATGAATGAGTCAATAAGGAGAAAGCTGCATTTCAACAACACTAAAAATTCAACTATTTGAGTTTTATGAAGAGGGTTAGTTCCTCTTAGGAACTGCTTTAACAAATGCTTAATATTCTGCAATCCCTTCCTTGTCAACGAAGAAAAGAGGGTTTTACTGTCAAGATCAAGTGGACAAAGGGCCTGAGAAAGCTTTTTTAAGGGGGGTAGGATGTCAAACGGGCCAACTTGGAGCAGGAGAGGCACCACAGGACATTTTATTTTCTACGTGTATACTTTTACAAATAAAGTCATAAAACTTCGTTGGCATGACCAGGAAGGATTCAGGATTCACACTCATAGCAGTGGAAGTGCAAAAACATAACAAAATAAATTTTTTAGATATGAGATTTCATCATTTTTTCACTTACTGTTGGCTGAGTTTGTTGCTATAGGTACATTTTTCTTCACAAGTAAGAGAGCTTCTTTGATGAATTTTGCACAGCATACAAACCACACTTACAGGTGTATGAAATTCTAGAATTTTCCAAATCTATTAAAAACGGTGGTAAAAATTGAGATAATTAACTACAAAATTTGATTTTTTTCTAAATATAAAGTTTAAAACGTAACAGCTCATTCATTTTTTCATAAATTAAATAGATTCTAGAGTTTCAGACACCTGTAAGTATGGTTTGTATGCTGTACAAAATTCATTGAACAGTCTCTCTTACTTATGAAGAAAAGTATACCTATAGCAACAAATGCAGCCAATAGTAAGTGAAAAAATGATAAAATTTCACGTGTAAAAAAAAATTATTTTGTTATGTTTTTGAACTTCCGCTGCTATGAGTGTGAATCCTGAATCCTTCCTGGTCATGCTGACAAAGTTTTATGAATTTACTTGTAAAAGTATAGACAGTGGAAATTAAAATGTCCTGTGGTGCCTATCCTGCTCCAAGTCGGCCCGTTTGATATCCTACCCTCCTTAAGGAAGCAAAATGTATAATATTTCTTTTCCACGAAATTATACATAGAGACAGATGTTAATTTTTGGAGACATGAATGTTAAATATAAATGCATCCTGATCAAGATGCCATAAAAAAACTGAGCTGCAAGTGTAGTTCAACAAAGAACATAAAGCTGAAAGGCCACTGTGTTATTGCAAGTCAGTGTTCCACCACATCCAGGCCGTTTGATCAAAAATCTGGAGAAAATTAACTGACTTCATTTTATGTAACAACACTGGCATATTTGTACAGATTGTTTGTGCTAATTATCAACTATACAACAGATGGTCTTCTTACAAACAAATAAGTCGCTGATGAATGTTTATATGTTAATCACAAACTTTGGATTAATACCCCAAGTTTCTCAATATTTTAAAAATGAAAGCCGAATTTAAATTCAAAACCAGAATATTAGCCCCTAGACCATGCTCTATGAAGTGGACTCCGGCAGGCCTGTTGCCTACCCACGTGTGCTCTCCAAATTGTGTCCACGCTGTCTGGTGGCACTGCATTGCGCATCTCCAAACTGTGCTTGCTCCCACACTTGGCAACATTTGGAAGGATCTACAAAATGTATTTAAAGTTTTATATCAGCTGCAAGAGTCACACTGCCTGCTGTAAGCATCATCTAACAGATATTGCTGGTGTGTCTGTTGTTTGGAGAAGACGGTGATCATCAGGACTTTAATGACAGTGATACAGAAACATCAAGAGGCAAAGGAGGTGTTGAAAAAGTGCTGACAGCTGTTCAACAAGTCAGAGATCATGTGTAAGAATTCATTTTTCATGTCTTCCAAATCACTGGCATTTTCACATCCTTTTTTGATAACAGGTTGTTAACAATAATAATTAATGAAACAAACAAATATGCTGAGCAGTTTATAAGTTCATATGTGTATACACTAAAACAATGATCATAGGTGCACAACCAACAACTGAGAATTGTATTCTTCGACCACAAAGAAAATGGATAGGATGTGACAGTTACTTTTGGGATAAAAAATGTTTGTAAAATAACTTATACAGAAAAAAAGACAATGAATCAATAGTAGCGTTTACAACAATACGAGGTGTGATCAAAAAGTAACGTGAATATTTCTTTTTCTTAAAGATTCTTTATTTTTTCATCAGCATCAATTTTGTCCCCTTCAAAGTAACCCCATCAGATTTAATACACTTGTTCCAAAGCTTTTTCAACTCTTCGAAGCACTTCTGGAACTCACTTTTCATTATGGTGTACAGCTCCTTCAGTGATTCTGTTTTTATCTCATCAATGGTGAAAAAACAACATATATTCATGGTTCTCTTCAGCCTCAGGAATAGAAAGAAGTTGCAGGGTCCGGCGAATACAGTGGCTGAGGCAACATAACGGTTTTGCTTTTTGCTAAAAAATCATGAACAAGCATTGAGGTGTGATGCAATTTTCATGAGCAGTTTTGCCACAATTCTTGTCATTTTCTTCAGATTGCTTTACACAAATGGTACATAAATTCCACGTAGTATTCCTTATTGACTATACATCAATAAGGCAGAAACTCATGACGCACTATGCCATTGTAATCGAAGAAAACTGTGAGGAGAACCTTCACATGTGACCAAACTTGTTGAAGTTTTCAGTCTTGGCTCTTCTGGCAGTTTCCATTTGGCCTTGGTTTTGATGTCAAAGCCATAAATTGTCACCTGCTATAACATTCTTTAGAATGTTCTGGATTATTGTTGACTTCATCCAGCAATTCCTGTGTGATTTCTAAGTGACATAATTTTTGGTCAAAATTCAACTATTTGGAACAAACTTTGCTGCTACACATTTCATGCAAAATAATAATAATAATTTGCTTGTCATGAGCCAAAGGATATGTCGACATCATCAGTCTCTCTGACGGAGATTCTGTGGTTTCCAGAACCATTTTCTTTATTTTTCCACACTGTTGACAATAATTGATGTGCTAGAGCATCCAGGATGGTCATCATCTTCAATGTCTTCTCAATGTAAACTCTTTTAGATCTGCCAAAAGCTATAGTCAACATTTACAATGTGGTGCTGAACTTTATTAAATTCTTCAAACAAAATTTAATGTGAATTCTTTGATCCATCTTTTTCAAAAGTAAAATTTCGTTGAGCACTTGAAAACACACACAATCTTTTCAACCGTCAACAATAAACTAAATAGTCCAAGCATCTGAAAATGTAAATATATAACTGGGGCACATGTACCAGCAAGATAAAAAAATTAAAAATCAGATGTATAAAGCCTACAAAATAAAAAAAAAATCCCATTACTTTTTGATCACACCTCATAAGTGCGTGTTAAGATAAAATTAAACAATGGAAAATCCAGGACAGAATAATGACACAATATTACGAAATGGATAGATTGCTACTCACCTTATAGTGGAGAGGTTAAGTCACAGGCAGGCAGAACAAAAAGACAGCTAAGCAAGTGGGCTTTTGGCGAAAAGGGCTTCTTCTAAAGTAGACAGCGCGTGCCTGCCCGCCCACACACACACACACACACACACACACACACACACACACACACACACACACACACACACACACAGTCTCTGGCTGCCAAAGCTGGACCACGAGCAACTGTGCTTGATGGGAAAAGCATTCTGGATGGTGGGGGTAAGGAGGCAGCTGGGGAAGGGAGGGGGATAGCAGGGTAGGGGTTGGGGACAGTAAAGTGCTGCTTGTGGAAGCATACAGGGACATGGTGGGGACAAGGTAAGGCAGCTAGGTGCCTCCCAACTGCGACTGCACCTAGCTGCCCTGCCCTGTTCCCACCAGTCCCTGTACGCTCTCACAAGCAGGACTCTATTGTTCTCCACCGCTATCCTTCCCCCTCCCTGACCCACCCTCTTCCTTACACCACCACCCAGAATGCTTTTCCTATCATCAAGCACAGTTGCTCATGGTCCAGCTTTGGCAGACAGAGATAGTGGTCTCGTGTGTGTGTGTGTGTGTGTGTGTGTGTGTGTGTGTGTGTGTGTGTGTGTGTGTGTGTTGTCTACTTTATTAGCCTACATTATAACACATGCTCATAGGCTTCATACTCTACATTTTGCTTCCAAGGCGGACTGCTCAAGGTGGCAAAGCAATGGAGATGTGTGATGATCCTCCATTCAAGTCATGGCAGTAAAATTTCTATTTAACAACAAGAATTCAGCTGCTGAGATGGGAAGAGCAAATAGTTTAATATTGTCCACCATAAACTTGTAATATTTCATTAAGTACTATAGTGTGATTGCATAAATCACTTAATGGCGACCAACATTTAGAATATTTATTTTAACTTCAGCAGCTCTATTCCCCCCCCCCCTTTTTTTCTTGAGAAGCGCAGCAGTTTTGTTAGTGACACACCCCAATCCTGCCAAACATAATAATAATAAGACGAAAAATACTACTATGTTTAACATGCACACAGTGTCTTCATTTTCATTATTACGTAACTGAACAACTGACAGATAAAATAGAACCCGTATCATCCATTAACAATAATTACTAGAAAGAAATCATATCAATTTTTTTTTCAGTACTGACGATGATAATGTTCACCTTTATCATTTGTCACATGACCTCCATCAAATCCAAGTTTTCCATTTTAATGGTTATGCAGCTTAAGATGTGATATGACGTGAACAACAACACTAACAAAATATTTTCATTACAAATAGTGCCCACAGTAGAAATTGTCACTACCTGTCCAGAGAGAGTTGCAAAGGTAATGGCCATTCCCACAGGAGGTAACCAGCATTTTGATCCCAGCCTCGTAAAGTCAAAACCTTGTCTCCACTTACTGTCACCACAGCAGACCCATCCACACCCAAAAAGTGGATATCACCTTGTCCACCCTTCTCCAGAACTTGTCGCCATAAAATTTGACCTAAAAAAAAGGACCAATGCATATTAATGTACTAAAAAGCACATTTACCACTGATTATAGTTTATCATGACACACGTAAGTGAACAAACCTGATTTTGAGTTCAATGCAGCAACAACATTTTCCTCTGTAGCTACAAATATTCTCCTAAGAGACAAATTCACATCAAATTCTGCAAACTTCAGCTTCCCAACGTATGACTGTTTCCTGCAACATACAATTAGTTGAATGACATAGCACACTGCCTCTTAATCAGCCTGAAGGTGTAAAATACCTAACTGAATCATCATCAATTAATAATGTTATTTCAACTAAAGCTTACTGTCTAAATAATTAGTGACTGCCAAGTCTTATCCTTGACACAAGCGAAAAACCTTCTATAGCTAAGACTAATGTACCTACAACGGGAGTGCTGTGCAAGGGACATGACAACTAAAATCTCTGAACCATGCCCAATTACCTCAAAGATACTGAAGGAAGAGAAAAATAGTCAAATAATACACAACATTCAATACTGGTACAACTAATCTTTAGGGAGAAACACTAGGAATTTGGAATGTGTCACAACCACTACTTTTTCTCTCACACACACAGACCTATTAATGCAAGCTGCAGCACTTTCCATTCCTTGCCTTTCTCCAACATTTTTTTCTGTATGATGAGTTTCTGCTGATGTTGTCTAATAGTTCTTCTCAATCACTTGACCTTACATCCAGTCGTTATTGATTCTGAAGCATAATTCATTATGCAGACCATAACCATCAAATGACTCAGACTATTTCTTTTATTACTCATGACTGTCCTTAATTACTAGCTTTTCTCATTTTTTCCATTTTTTATACCTTTCTATTCCTTGTGCTTCCAGTCTGGTCCACATATACTTGTATATCTTCCTCTGGAGCCACATTTGAGGGTTTCTGAATGCTGCTCTATGCAGCGTCAATGGTGAGCCGTGATATCTCTCTTACCTTCTTATCCAAAAACTGACCACCTCTAAAGCTGAGTGATCAGCACGCCAGAATGCCAAGTGAGGGGCCCAGATTCAAATCACGGCATGGTCAGGGATTTTCTCCTCTTGGGGACTGGGTGTTGCGTTGTCTTCATCATCACTTCATCTTCGTTTAAACATATGTTGCCCAAGGGGCTTTAACTAAAAACACTTGCACCAGATTACCAGCATTCCCGATGGGAGGCCATAGCCACATGCCCATTTCATTTCATCCAAAAACTCACAAAATTTATTTTGTACATAGAAAAACTTACAACTACTATTCCGGTTTTCATGTTTTCTTCTACATTTACATTTATATTCTGCAAACCACCATGAGGTGCCATGCAGAGGGTATGTCCCATTGTATCAGTTATTTGGGTTTCTTCCTGTTCCACTCATGTCTGGAGTGCAGGAAGAATTGCTGCCTGAATGCCTATGGGCATGCAGTAATTATTCTGATCTCATCCTCATGATCTCTATGTGAGTGATATAGAGGACATTGTAGTATATTCCTGGAATTATCATTTAAAGCTGGTTCCTGCAACTTTATCTCTGGATAGTTTATCTCTGTCTTCAAGAGTCTGCCAGTTCAGTTCATTCAGTAGGTCTATGACTCTCTCCCACAGATTAAGCAAACCTTTGACCATTCGTGCAGCCCTTCTCTGTATAGTTCAAAATCCCGTTATTCCTATCTGGCATGGGCTCTGCACACTTGAGCAATATTCTAAAACTGGTTGCATGAGTAATTTGTACGCAATCTCCTTTGTAGGTCGATTGCACTTCTCCAGTATTCTACCAATAAACTGAAGTTTACCACTTGCTTTACTATGACAGAGCCTATGTGATCATTCAATTTCATACCCCTACCAAGTGTTACATGCCGATATTTGTACCAATTGGCCGATTACAACAGTGACTCATTGATATTGTAGTCATACAATGCTATGTTTTTACATTTTGTGAGGTGCAAAGTTTTGCATTTCTGAACATTTAGACTGAGTTTCCAATATCTGCACTACTTTGAAATCTTCTCAAGATCTCATTGAATATTTATGCAGCTTCTTTCAGATAGTACTTCATTATAGATAACTATATCATGTGCAGAAAGCCTGGTTTTACTATTAATATTGTCTGCAAGCTCATTAATATGCATGAACAGCAAGGGTCCCAATGCGCTTCCCTGGTGCATGCCCGAAATTACTTCTATATCTGGAGATGACTGTCCATCCAAATCATCTTCACGTCTCGTAACTATTTATTTTGCACTCTAATACTTACACTTGTTGTCCTCCTACACATTTTACCTCCAAATTAAAACACTTATTTTCTCAGTTACCATTGTTCTTGGCTTTTTTACATTTATTTTCATAACACATTGTTCACGGCTGTTCTTCAATTCCTTCCTACTGGTACCAATTCTCTTCTCACCTTCAGATAAAAATGCTCTATCATCAGAAAACCATCTGTTGCTATTCTCCCTTCATTTTAAAGATAGTTATTTATTGTTTCATCTAGATAAATGTTCGACAATGTCTTTGATTCACACTTCAGCCCATTCCCTCTTTTATTTCTTTTACAATTTCAGCATCCAAGGAAACAAATTCTGAAACTGTGCCACTAGCAAAAAAACTAACCTGAATTACAATGAAGCTAGTTCCTAAGAGGTCAAGACACTAACAGCTCAGATAATTTTCAGAAAAGCTGTTGGATTCACACAGAAACCATCGATACGTTGGTGGAACACGTACTGCATGAAATTTAGGCAAAGATAATTCCTGGCAAACTATACTTTTTTCACTGTTAATTAATATTCTTCCAATTACAGGAACGTTTTCTTAAAGAAGAGGCATAGAGAAAAGTAACTCATCATCTGAGAGGTAACAGTGCTTATTTAATGTTGTGTGTCACTTCATCACATATTTATGTCTTTGAATCTTGCCAGAAAGCTAATTTCTACTGTAAGTTCAACAATAATTTTGTAATATACTCAAAATAAAAATCACTGGCTTCAGTGCCAAAGGTGATGAAAAATTGTGAATTCCAAGGCTCTCCTTAGAGCAATTTTTCATTACCCAAATTGAACATTAACAGACAAGTGCTAAAGATGAATCTTTTGAGACAAAGCTCTTGTATTGCTCGACGGATCAAAACAACAGCTTTCAAGGTTTATTTCCACACTTATGCAGAAAGATTTAACGCCTTTTATTGAAATCACACGTTTCAGCAATAAGATCAGAATTCTTGGCATTAAAAAGAACAAACTTGTGTCAATACTGTTGGGCACTTGGCAGGTTGGTAGTAAGTTTTACACCCCAGGGTAGTACCCCCAAAGGACACTAAAAATTTGTCCAAGTTCTACCTTCACAGCTCCTGGAAGCCAAACCGCCTGTGAGCTTTAGACTGCCAGCTAGACAGAAATGCTGAGCGATTTACGGTAGACATAAAGACATGGAGGAGGAGGACATTAGTGTTTAAAGTCCCGTCGACAACGAGGTCATTAGAGACGGAGCGCAAGCTCAGGTGAGGGAAGGATGGGGAAGGAAATCGGCCGTGCCCTTTCAAAGGAACCATCCCAGCATTTGCCTGAAGCAATTTAGGGAAATCACGGAAAACCTAAATCAGGATGGCCGGAGACGGGATTGAACCGTCGTCCTCCCGAATGCGAGTCCAGTGTGCTAACCACTGCGCCACCTCGCTCGGTCATAAAGACATGATTGAAGCCGAGATATACCGTCCCACTAGAGTGTTGTAAGAAGACATAGATACAATGCAACACTAACCGTTCATGTGCCAAACCATTAGAAAAGAGTGTGTGAAAGGTGAAGTTGGGAAAGTCTGAAGTCACTAGGAGAGCTGACAGAGAAAGAAAATCATGACATGATGTCATACCCATCCTCACCTCCGTAGGGTGTACAGAAAGTGCCAGCAAAAATACCCCACCCTCCTTAACAAATGTCCAATTACTGAGTGCTAATTGCAGACTGCTCAGAGTGTAGTCTCAGCCCTTGAGACAGTTGCAGCTATCCGGTGATAAGGGGGGCGCAGCAGTTTTGTTAGTGACACACCCCAATCCTGCCAAACATAATAATAATAAGACGAAAAATACTACTATGTTTAACATGCACACAGTGTCTTCATTTTCATTATTACGTAACTGAACAAAAATCCCACATATTTTCCTTTTAAAATGCTTTTTCCAAAATGGCAAATGAGTTGGTTGTATCAACTACACAATAAAAATATTACCAAATGCTTCAAAATGAACACTGTTTTCTTCTGAGTTAAAAGCACTGAAAATTCCTGTAAGTAGCCTTCTCCTCATTCTAGAAACCTCTAATGTCTTTACCGGCTAATAAGTTACAAGTAAGTAGCCTTCTCCTCATTCTAGAAACCTCTAATGTCTTTACCGGCTAATAAGTTACAACATTTATTGCACAAAATTATCTTTAATAATGCAATATATGGTTCCTCTTCTAACCCACAGGATCAATACAGCTCTGAGTCTCTAACAGCTGATGATCTGAAACTTCCTGGCAGATTAAAACTGTGTGCCGGACCGAGACTCGAACTCGGGACCTTTGCCTTTCGCAGGCAAGTGCTCTACCGACTGAGCAACCCAAGCACCACTCACGCCCCATCCTCACAGCTCTAATTCCGCCAGTACCTCGTCTCGGTAGAGCACTTGCCCGCGAAAGGCAAAGGTCCCGAGTTCGCGTCTCGGTCCGGCACACAGTTTTAATCTGCCAGGAAGTTTCATATCAGCGCACACTCCGCTGTAGAGTGAAAATTTCATTCGAGGTGATGATCTGCTCAGCCTACACCAACATTTACACTGTATAGCACATAGTAGACAGTATTTCCCACTGTACCTCCATCTTTGGGTAAGGCCTGAAATTCGGTTCACATCAAGAGCTGTAACATCATGCTTCATCCAGCTTATAAGCCACGTGGTAGCATGTGGGCAATTTATGAAAGTCATTTCCATACTGGAATAGATCCAAGATGGAATGCCAGAGACTTCGTAGCACTTGATGGTTTGTAATCACTTCACTCATTGAGACGTGGGGACTTAGCAATCTCAACATAAAGGACATATTTTGGAATGGTTCTGCAGCCACTCTTAACACCACTGAAGATATTCCCTGATGTCTTAATACACCATATGATCCTGTCCCTTCATCTTGTTCTCTGTTTTCCCCATGTTCCTCTCCTCCTCAATTCTCCAGGAAACCACCTTATTTCTTACCTTACAACTCCACTTAATTTTCAATATCCTTCTGTAGTGCCACATCTCAAATGCCTCAATTCTCTTCTCTCCCAGAATTTCCTATATCAGGGCTGAGGCCTATGTTTGATACTAGTAGACTTCTTTTGGCCAGAAGTGCTCTCTTTACATGTGATAGTCTGCTCTCTTTACATGTGATAGTCTGCTTTTGATGTCTACCTTGCTCTGTCTGGCATGTTGTTTAAAAAATAATAAACTCCTTCACTCCGTATACTTGGTCTCCAATACTGATGTTAAGTTTATCACTAATCTCATTTCTGTTACTTCTCATTGCTTTCATCGTTCTTTGGCTCACTCTCAACCATATTTTGTGCTCAGTAGTCTGTTTATTTTAACTCCCAAGACCAGTAATTCTTCACTTGCAGAGCAGACAGCAATGTCATCAGTGAATCTTTCAACCCTGAATATTGACCCAACTTCCAAACCTTCCTTTAGTTTCCTTCATTGCTTCTTTGATACATGGGCTGAACAGAAGAAGAGAGACTTCATTCTTGCTTTACACTCTTTTCTCTTGGTCTTCCATTCTTTGCATTTCCTCTTGGTTCCACACTTGTTGCTAGCCGTAATACCCCCACAGTTGATTGTTTGTATCAGTCATATTCAGGTGTATAAGGTATCATGATCTGTACACTTTATACCACATTTCAGAAGGGACTTTTTGAATGTTAAATAATATTAGAGCAAATAAGCTCTCTATGCTGTCCAAGATTTGTGACTGACACACTTTCAGATAGCACAGGCCTCGAGCAATCTTTGTCTTCCTTCACTCAAATGAGGTAACAAACACAGCTCACCCAATGTAATTGTCAAAAACCTCACTAAGTTATTCACAATTGTCAAAGCTAGTGTTGGTGAAATATAAGTGTCCCTTAAACATTGAAAATTAAACAATATGTTTCCTTCTAGTGAAAATTTGAAACCAAAAATACCTTCCACCCCTCCAACTTCATCAGCTGCACCTTGTGTGTTCCTGTTGGAGTAGTAGCATCCACCAAGGCCATCCACGAACACACAGGTCAGAACTGGCTACCGTAATCATAGGTATCACACTGTTCACAGTGATAGGAAAAACAGTGAATTTTAAAAGACAATTCATCAGGAGACACCAATCCCCTGTTTCAACCTTGCTATTATTAAGATGACTGATGTATCAGCATAATTTTAAATTTGTCTTCAAAGTAAAAAATGGACAGTTGTGCAGGAAAGACATGTCATCATCTGCCATATGGTGTCATCTCGATGCCAAGTAAGGAGGTGGCTCTCCCAGCTGTTGTCTGTTTTCCACACCTTGGAGAAACTACTTATAATTTGAATAGATCCCAGACTGGTCTCAAGAGGCTGAGTATACCCCATCCCAGTCATCCCAATAAGAAATAATCCCTGGCAGTATCAGAAATTGAATCCAGGTTCTTCTTATATGGTACTCAGGTACATTGACAGTTCCACAATGGAGTCCGATCAGATTATGATATAGTGATTATTTTATTTTTAGACAAAAGTTTATAGTTTCAGCCCCAGAGGAAACTATAATAAGTTCATAGTGGTTGTGAAATGAAATATAAACAGTTGATTAAAACATGTTTTCTCAAAAATGGTATGTATATTCTTAACCTTATAAGCAACAGTTTCTTCCATTTGAGTAATTGACGAGAGATTAATCATGGTCAGGTTATTGATTTGACTGCCCACAGCTTCTAGTTTGCTACTTCTAATCTCTTGTAAAATCACATGATCCTTTTACTCGACAATGTGCTGAAGCTCACATAACATCTATTTCTCCTTACACATATTGGCTGCTTCATCTGCTGCATTGTGTACTCCACTGCAAAGCAAAATGTCATCTTGAGTTTATATCTGTTGTATTGTACTGCCAAGTTGTGAACAATTTTTTCACATTATGTAAATCTGCAGGATTACTCTCAGGATATGGGGAGAGCCAAAGCAGATAAGAAGTTTTCCACTAAAACGTTGTCTCACCCATTCTGGTGCATTAATGACTGTGTATTTTTTTGACAGTTAGCTAGTTATTCATTAAAGTAATATCTGAAGAGATAGTCAGGAAAAATTGTGGATTAGCTGAGGATATCAACCTGTTTACGCTAATTACCATACAAAACAATAAAATTGTGCAACACCTGCCTGTCCGTGAGCAAGAGGAACAACACATTACAAATTTCAGTACACAAGTAGCTAGGAACAACTAAAATTTATTAAGTTTAATGAACATATTACAACAGCACAGTTCCTTGGGACACGAGTTGGCACTAACTCGTTCATGCTGAAAAGCCAATCACTAAGGGTATGCTAGAATGTTCTTACATAGACAACATATGTGAGGCTGTGGCTGGCAGTGTGCAGCAGGTGCATGAAGATAGGTGAAGTCCAAGAGGCCATGATCAGATGTACTAGTAGTGCGCTCAAGTATGGGCAAATTGCTTAAGGTTGGAGTTGGCAGTGCTCAATAATGGATGTAGGCCGAAGCCTCTGTGGTTGAAGTTGGCAGTCAGCAGTAGATGCTTAAGGATGGATGAAGTGTGCGAACACTTTGGCGAGATACTCCTCGCTGGCTCAGCGATGTGAACTCCCAAATGTTGAGCTGCTAGGAGCAGTGGGCATAATCCTGGAGTGTGAACTGGCTGCACAGTGGTTCGGCAGCAACCTAAATACCTGTCTGGCAGAACACCATTTGCAGCGATGCTTATGCCTCTGGTGGTAAGGCTGGCATAACAAAGTACTGTGGTCGCTGCTGGAGGTTTGGTTGGAAACAACCTGTTTATTTTAGTTGATGTAATATCGTTTTCATTTGGTCGCTGGAAGTAGCCATATTAGCGGGCTGGAGTTTTGGCAACCCACAGTACATGACTGTAGGACTGGTGGCTGGGTCACTGGAGGGTACAGCAGCACCCTTCAAGTTGAAGAAAAAGAATACCTAAAAACCTAGCCTGGAACAAAAGATTTCTTGTTCCCTAGTAAGTTTCCAATCACTCTGTGCCTCTGAAGTATTCACAGCAACAGTTTATTCAATTCCTTGATCATTATCTTGAGGTCTGATAGATACAGTTTCTACAAAACATTCCTTAGAAAAGATTTCAAAAGGCTTGGTTGTACAACAGTGATTTCTGAACACATGCCCATAATCTGAGGTTGAGAGCAGATTACATCGTAGTGATTATAGCAATGCTAGTACTTCCTAGCTTGGCTTGCCATGAAGAGGTACTGCTGTGTTTGGATCAGTGGTTCACCAGCCCAGGCCCACACACCTTGGGCTGGTCAATGAGCACCTTTTGACTGTCCAGCAACTTGAGATCACAGGCATCTGCAGAAGAGGGCAGATGGAAAGGGTGGGAGCACTTGCCACCCTGCACCCTGTCCTCCCAGAAACAGAAAATGGAGTAGAGTTTTTATTCATATACTAAGTAGATGAACATTAATTTTTTGGAATATAATAAGTCTTTAGTGTCACGTATAAAATTTAGTTCTTATAACATAACGTGCCTCAAAACTGATTAGCTCTTATATAAAAAAAATGTCAATTTTAGTGAGTGTCATTCCCCAAATCAATTTTGCTGTCACATTGCTCGCTAGGTAATCAGTCTTGTCACTCCTGTGGTTTCTCTGTATGATGTGAGGCCCATGGGTAGCCAGTGTAGCTAAAATTGTGTAAAAGAACTCTGTTGGGTCATGACGGTAGTATAGACTAATAGTCTGCAGATTGTTCACTGGATATTAGAAACTCATCATGGCAACAGCAACCCGATCTGCTGTGAAGACACTCAATTCCTCCAGTAGAAAAATAGTACAGGAAGTGATTTGATGAGTACAGTTAAATGGGTAGATAGTAAACCTCTACAGAGATTTCCAGTCCAATTTCAATTCTTTCTTTTGGTGTTTCATTAAATAACGGGCTCTTGCTTACAGCTATTTGAAGATTATGAGACTGCCAGTTGGGGGAGTGATTTGAATCATTGAAGGCTTGCCATGGTCTGACAATACTTTTCCTTGTTCCCTCTCAAGACTGGTCATTAGTGACAAGGATTCCTGGATAATGGAACTGCTACATCCCCTCCTCCTCAATTACAGCTGTTACATCTTGACAGTAGGTTCAGATGTGAATACAGCAAAGTGACGTCAGAAATGTAGGTCTGCCAGTTTGTCCACTGGAATGACCAACAGGCTGGTTGGTTTGGAGGGGGCATGGAATGGGAACAACAGGTTCACTGGGAGTTGGTCACTGTCACATTGTAATAAGTTGAATTCACCACATGCTGTACTGACATGGGTATGGGATCCATTAGTGAGACTGAAACTCATCAATCAACTTTTCGATAAGGAAAGTGCTACTAGACAGTCAAGAACTCCCATCACAATGGGTTATGCATATTAAAATTCCCAAGGAGGGAAGGTGATGGGAGTTACTGTACCAGGTTAAGCACCTTAGGATACCATGTTTTGCTCTCTGGCGACAGGTAAATGTTCCAAAAAGTAACATCAAATGTCAATGGAATCTGTAAAGCCACTACATCGAACAGTGTTTGAAGGGGAACACTTTCCCAATAGAAATGGACATCTGGATGACTTCTCAGGGTTGGCAAGGTTCCAACAGTAACTGCAGTATAATTTAAGCTTAGAATAGTGATTATTACAAAGCTGGGTTTGTTGCAGGCTGGTACACATCACAGGATAAAATTACAGCAGCTGTCATAATTCAAGAAGGTGGCAGTTACATCCATTACAATTCCACCGTTTAATCACTATGGTGTAATCTGGAAGGATGGAAGCTGCCATTACCACTACTGTTTTGGATTTCATCTTTTAAACTTTTTGAGAGTGCAAAGATTTGCCCACTTAAGACTGGGAACAGAGAAATGAGCAGTCCAATGGCATGCGGTTCATTACCAGTGTTGAGCTGCAAGTCCACATAGTTCTGAGAAAAGGGTACCCCCAGAGGAGGTATGTGTACTGAGATGCTGGGCAGACAAATACCTCTCCAGTCAAAAATGGTGGTTAGGGATCTCTCTTTCTGGCAAGAGAAAGGATTATAAAAGGGTTGACTCTGCATCAGATCAAGGGGGTTTCATTGCAGTGTGACAAGGGATTAAAGCCATCTGGAGGTGCGGAAGGGTTCTCCCACAGTTGTCAAGAAACTGGTCACCATAATAGTACTGTAAAGACATTCCTATTTCTTTGCAACATCACAGCACTACAATCATAGGTCTTCAATTGTCCTTTGCTTCTTGTAAATGGGACACAGTGGTGAGCTATAGTCATGCTGGTCCTGACAACTGATGCAAGTTATGCGACGGATATCACTTGTTCACCGTATTGAGTACACAGACAGGTGAGCTCACTGGGACATTAATACGCCATATGAATAAAATCTTCTCGGTTTTAAAGCTGGGTCATATCCAATAAAATTCTTGAGCTTTTGATGGCTAGCTCCGCCATTGTCGTCAGGAGTAAAACTAGTGACTGCTGTTTGGCACTATTTCCCGCTTATATACCTATGGGCTTGGTCACTGGTACCAACAACAGAGGGCCAACATGACTCGTGCGCAAAAGGCGAGTTGGGCATCTCACAGCAGCTCCGGCCCACAGCAAGACCGAGTGATGGCAGGTGGCGCGAGGTGACTGCAACACATTTGAAACTGCTGCTCCTGCCAAGCGTTAAGCATCTGCTGTTGCTTCTTTCGATATCCAAAGGCTGCTTCTATGCCTTACTCAGTGTGTAGCCCTGGTCTCTGTTGAAATTGTTGCCATTCATTCTAATCTCAGCCGCCTCTTTTATAACGGATTCCCAGTATGTTGACGCATGAGCCAAGACCCTTGTGTTCTCAAACTGTATTTTCAATACAAGTCTTGGCTCATGTGTCAACATACTTGGACTCCATTATAAAAGAAGCAGCAGAGATTAGAAAGAACAGCAACAATTTCAACAGACCAGGACTACCCACTGCATAGGGTGCAGAGGCGGGCTTTCGACATCAAAAGGAAGCAATAGCGGATGCGTCATGCTTGTAGGGAGATGGGAGCATCAGATTCAAACGTGGTGTCAGCCCCTTGCGCCACTTGACGTCACTTGGTCCAGCGGTGTGCCGTAGCTGCTGTGAGTTACCCAACTCGCCTTCCGTGCAGTGTCGTTTTGGCCCCCTCTGATTGGTGCCAGCGGCCTTAGGTATATAAGTGGGAAATAATGCCAGCCCCGGCAGTCAGTAGTTTTACTGATGATGATGGCAGAGCTAGACATCGAAAGCTCGAGAATTTTATTGAAATTGAAATGGCTTGAAAAATGAGAAGGTTTTATCCAATCACACTGCCACACAAAAACTCCGAGGACACATATTTGATATGAAGGTCCTTAAAGCAGCATGTAGATGGTGGTATGAACAAGTGGAAGGCACAACAGCTTAAACTTCTATGGGATGTAAAAGGAACAGGAATATTGCCCAAAGGAGTGCATGAAAATAATGCCTGAGACTGAGCGGAGTCCACTGTCCTGATCAGCAAGGAGACCATCTGTGTCTTTTGCAACACACCACTTCTCCAAATGTATCTCTGGTGCATTCCATGCAAAACTGAGCTTTGGTAGCTAGAAAGAATGGACAAGTTTTAGGTCACTGGACAGATCTATTTCTCAATGCGTACTAAATCAGTACACCCAGTAAAGCCAAAAGTAATACAAAACTTGGCAACAGTAACACAGTATCAACATAGGATATTACATACAACTGGCCCTCCTGAAGTCACCACTTTCATTACTTGAAAGTTCTTAACAGGCAGCTGTATGCAATTTAATTAACAATTTTTGTCTGTGGGACAATATAGCATAAGAACTTATGATGAATATTTTGTGGCTCAAATAGGAAACCACAAGCATCTTCAGTTCTCCTGCTGCAGAGACTGTTACAATTTGTCTTATTATCCTTATAATTATAGGATAAGACTAGCAATCTGCTGATATCGCATATCAACAAACAAGAAATGTGGATACTGTTACAAAGGAGATAAATTCTAATTCAGTTCTCATAAATGGTTTAAGAAAGAGCACTTTAACATCAGCACTTAACAAATTAGCACCAAATTACAAACCTAAGACTGGTTGAATTGCATCTGGCTGTGTGAACAATACTTACGATCACTAATTAGTACTGCACTGCTAGATAAAGAAAGTTTTAAAAATACGTAAGGTACAGGCCATTTATGTATTACGTACATTCAAAACATTAAACTGTAGATAGTAGCAAGCATATAAAAATGTATGCTGAAGTATCCCAAGAACTATTCACACTACTGATATTGTTATTATTATTGTTTTAACACTGATGACACCAATTGCATTTAAATATGCTCAAAGGTGGAATAAAACATTTGTATTTGTGCTTGATTTCTATAGTTCCCTAGAATAGTAAAGCAACACAGAAAAAATGATATACGCACAGCAGGCATTCATTACAATGATAATTAGTCACAATGACTTTTTAAATGCTTAATTTGGCGGCACTTTTGCAGTTTAGAGGGTACATGGGCTGATCACGAGAAAAGTACCTATTTTGGAAGGAAACATGTATTCCTGAAAATATAAGCATATATATGCCCGGAATACAAAAAAAAAATTTTATTTCAAAAATTGTGTGTTACAGTCATATCTGATGTGCCCATCACCAAAACGTACTTATTTTCATATGGCTGAAAAAAAGTTGAATTAACTGTCTCAAAATTTTTTTATCAAAAATGATGTATTGCATATGTATGCAAAGAATTTAAAAAACTATTTTTTTTACAAAAAAGATGGAATTATTAACAAAATTTTCTCAAAAATCATATTTGTTTATTTGGCACAGATATACATTAAAGCTCGAATCACAGATTAGATAAAAACAGCTACATCAAGTTAATTTGTAGTATTAGGATAGATTTTTCGAACATGCTCAATGAAATTGTGGAACGGATTTTCCCCAAAACTTTGATGCTGGAGAAATTCCGCCAGGTAGTTATTCAGTGTAGCACGGTGAGTTCCAAAACGCCTTTTATTTTTTTTCCTTTAGCTTTTTGCCAGACTGATTCCACGTGATTTGTGGTTGCGTTTATAAAGGGATTGACAAAATAAAGCGAATGATTAACAGTCAGATGATTGTAGCGCAAGTTACCTATGGTGGTGTAAGCTTGCCACAAATCAGAAACTACTGTGGTTCAAGGCAAAACATACTGTTGCAAAATTGGCAGCAAATGGGTAGCATCACGTTCTGGCACAGCAACCATAACGCTTTGCTTTGTCTCAATGTCATAGCCACCAAAGACCCATTGCTCCCGCACCGTATGACCTCGATGGTACTTTCTCCTGACGAAGCAGATCTCGTCCATTTCAACAGTATGGCCAGGGCCGCCCAAAACTATTGGCAGATATTCATGGCAGATATCCCTACAAAATTGGCACCAATCGACCACAAGGTACTCACTGCCAATTTTGAGCTCCCTCATTAAAAACTTTTGCTTATTGAGTCCGAAAGCCCACAGTCGCAAAATTTTAGAAATGTCTAAATGACTGCCAGCAAAAAATGACATTTTCCTGATTGAACATTTCTTTCTACAGTCCCTGCCAAAGGAGCAGCGCCAAATTTCGCCATCTTTCCCTGTAGTTTTCTCCGGCTTCATTTTGTTGTATCCAACACAATTCCCATTTTCACACACCAGATCGTTCTTCAAAAGACCTTGTTGCCTAGCCCACTGCATAGAGCTTCCATGGTACAAATCTTCCATTACAAAGTCACTCAAATCTGGAATGTTTCTCGGCATTTTGGCACACTCGGTAATATACGATACTTCAAAACAGACAGCCTCAACAGAAAAATATAGGTCATTGAGCGCACTGATCAAGATACATAACTGTGAGCAACAATATGCAAAGCCAACAATAGCTATCATGGTTAGGATGTATGAAACTGTAAGCATTACCTATGGATAAAGAACACTGTGGGGTCATTCCATGTCAAATCAACCAATTGTACCACATGATTTGAACCATGACCTCTCAGATTTGGATGAATTTTTTTTTTCAGGTAATGTACCTACTAACACTAGTTTAAATTTGAGATTTCAAATTTTTCTGATCTTTGGTTTTTGAGTTTCAAGGGTTTAAAAATAAAAAAAACCTCTGTTTTTGATCAATCAATGATTGTTTTAAAATGCTGTAGCTCAAATACTATACAACCTAGAGAGCTCAAAATTGCACCATTGTTTTCCTCTAAAAATTCCATTCAGTTTGATATGTAACATGACTATGCTACCTAAATCTGAAAATTTTACAGTAAAAAAAAAAAAAAAAAAAAAAAAAAAAAAAAAAAAAAAAAAAAAAAAAAACGTACCCTCAGATTTCTTTATAAAAATTATGTGTGCTGTGCAGTCTAGATGACTACATGCATGCAAAATTTCAAGATGGGATCTCAATGGGTTCTTGTATAAAATAATATTTCACTACTGCAATACACACTAATGAGGTGAAAAGCAGACTATTTCTAGGCTACGAATACTAAGGTAGGCCTATGTAATTCTAACAAACTTAAATTATTTTGTTAGCCTTTTTATGCAACATTACCCTCTTATTGTTTGTTAATTCATTAAATGATATAGTGTTGTTTTAATTTCATGTTCATGATTATTTTAACTATGCATCAGAAGGAAGTTAAAATTTTGAATAAAGCCACTCACCTTCATCCTTAGTTGTAAATGGCAGAGATTATCTTTTGCTTGGTTTTCCAATGTTATTTGTAATCATTTACAACAAGTTCCTTATATTAGAAATTGGCATATAAGTAATTTCACTTGGGAAAAAGATTAACTTTTAGATATCTGCATGGATAGAACTGTATTTCTAATATCAATTAGTATTTACAAAGTTAATACACATGGTATCTATACAACTTAGTGTTTAGTGAGGGTAGGTGTAACATAATTTAAACGTGCTTCTTTTATGATCTTTTAAGATATTTTTCCAAAGCCAGAGAAGACAATTTCATTTCTTTAGCACTTAAAGTGTAGGTTCTTCCCATAGCTGTTTGTAAAAGAGTATTTCCTGGGACATCTAATATATCTCTTGGTTGCGGATAGTAAAAAGTCTGGGCTGGACCCTTTGGGTGTAAAAAATTTATTCGGTACATGTCATTGTATTTTTCTTCATAGCATCCTAGCCACCATCAGTAATATTTTCCACATGTGAGGGTGATATTTGGTTCAGTGTTGTCACATATTCAAGCAATTCATCAAGACTAAAATGATAAAGCTTGACAGTAATTTGACTCTCTGTGCAGGGTTTATATGAATGAAACTTTTGTGTTCCCACAATCGCTTTTGAGTCACTGAACCGAGGAAGTAAGTATTCTTTGGTCAGTTCATAGTCCTCTGTTGTGCAATGTTCAAAGTCAAAGTTTATTATGTTTTCCATGGCAAATACATGAAGTGATTTGGGTGTTAAGATTTGTTGGTCATATGGCTTTTGTAAGCTGGCATTAGCAGCTAGCCGCTTAACAGTTCCGCCAAGGCCATCGCATGCACTCTTGCCACTCTGCCTCAACTCCAAAATCAGTTTTATGCAAACACATATTAAGGAAGTTTTTCTTATTTTTATATTGTGCAGTGCTGCCATCAGAAAAGTAAGTAATCTTTTTAAGTGCAGAAGGCAAGTTTTGGTTTATGATTTCTAGCAGTTTTTTCTGGAATACATAGAAAGCGACTGCATTATGTTTTAGGCAATCTGATATGAAAACATACTGCAGATATTTTAGTTTTCCCTCCCATTTATAATATATGATGAAAGGATGCAGTGTAGCTTCCCCATTACATCAAGGTGGCCATAAGTGGGGTAGTGGCCAAAACTAGAGCCTTGACCCTATATGAAAATCTCGCATTTTTTTATAATAAAAAGTGAATGTCATACAAAATTGTAAGAGTCTTAAGTTATTATTTTTAAAAAAATTTTATTCTCTCATTAAAATATCTTTTAATGAATTAACAAACAATAAGAAGGTAATGTTGCATAAAAAGGCTGTCGTTGTTGTGGTCTTCAGTCCTGAGACTGGTTTGATGCAGCTCTCCATGCTAATCTATCCTGTGCAAGCTCCTTCATCTCCCAGTACTTACTGGAACCTACATCCTTCTGAATCTGCTTAATGTATTCATCTCTTGGTCTCTCTCTACGATTTTTACCCTCCACGCTGCCCTCAAATGCTAAATTTGTGATCCCTTGATGCCTCAGGACATGTCCTACCAACCAATCCCTTTTTCTAGTCAAGTTGTGCCACAAACTTCTCTTCTCCCCAATCCTATTCAATACCTTCTCATCAGTTACGTGATCTACCCACCTAATCTTCAACATTCTTCTGTAGCACCACATTTCGAAAGCTTCTATTCTCTTCTTGTCCAAACGATTTATCATCCATGTTTCACTTCCATACATGGCTATACTCCAAACAAATACTTTCAGAAACGACTTCGTGACACTTAAATCTATACTCGATGTTAACAAATTTCTCTTCTTCAGAAACGCTTTCCTTGCCATTGCCAGTCTACATTTTATATCCTCTCTACTTCGACAATCATCAGTTATTTTGCTCCCCAAATAGCAAAACTCCTTTACTACTTTAAGTGTCTCATTTCCTAACCTAATTCCCTCAGCATCACCCGACTTAATTCGACTACATTCCATTATCCTTGTTTTACTTTTGTTGATGTTCATCTTATATCATCCTTTCAAGACACTGTCCATTCCGTTCAACTGCTCATCCAAGTCATTTGCTGTCTCTGACAGAAATACAATGTCATCGGCGAACCTTAAAGTTTTTATTTCTTCTCCCTGGACTTTAATACCTGCTCCAAATTTTTCTTTTGTTTCCTTTACTGCTTGCTCAATATACAGATTGAATAACACCGGGGAGAGGCTACAACCCTGTCTCACTCCTTTCCCAACCACTTTTCCCTTTCACACCCCTCGACTCTTATAACTGCCATCTGGTTTCTGTAAAAATTGTAAATAGCCTTTCGCACCCTGTATTTTACCCCTGCCACCTTTAGAATTTGAAAGAGTATTCCAGTCAACACTGTCAAAAGCTTTATCAAAGTCTACAAATGCTAGAAACGTAGGTTTGCCTTTCCTTAATCTTTCTTCTAAGATAAGTCGCAAGGTCAGTATTGCCTCACGTGATAAAAAGGCTAACATAATAATTTAAGTTTGTTAGAATTACATAGGCCCACCTTAGTATTCGTAGCCTAGAAATAGTCTGCTTTTCACCTCACTAGCCTGTATTGCGGTAGTAAAATATTATTTTATACAAGAACCCATTGAGATCCCGTCTTGAAATTTTGCATGCATGCAGTCAGTCAGACTGGACAACACACAATTTTTATAAAGAAATCGGAGGGCATGTATTTTGGAAATTTCAAAAATTGTTTTTCTGGAATAGTTTAAAATTTTCAAATTTAGGTAGCATAGTCATGTTACATATCAAATTGAAAGGAATTTATAGAGGAAAACAATGGTGCAAGTTTGAGCTCTCTAGGTTGTATAGTTTTTGAGCTACAGCATTTTAAAACAATCATCGATTGATCAAAAACGGAGGTTTTTTTTAATTTTTAAACCCTAGAAACTCAAAAACAAAAGGTCAGAAAATTTTGAGATCTCAACTTTAAACTGGTGTTAGTGGGTACATTACCTGAGAAAAGAACTTATCCAAATCTGAGATATCAAGGTTCAGACTGTTAGTTGATTTGAGATGGAATGACCCTGTGAAAAAATATAGTAAGGTGTCTGCAGCATATTGGCAGAACAACATGAATAAGTTGGTGGAAGCAGGCAGTTTTTATTTTTTTTCATCCATATGAAAATAAGTACTTTTTTGGCATTCCGTGCATATATGTGCTTATTATATCTTCAGAAATACGCGTTTCCTTCAAAATTAGGTACTTTTCTTGTAATCAGCGCAAGTACCCCCTAAACCGCGTAAGTGCCAATTTGTCTTGCATAATGACTATACAAACATAGTGTTTCTTAAATATGGTGTTCACAGGTAACACTAGAGATGCGCAGACAAAGACTGCGCGCATTGTTGATGGATTGTACATTAAAAAATACAGCGGAACTGTATACATTACCACACAAATGTTTTGTAAAGTACGAGACACAAACACTTAAGGAAGATTTAAAATATTAAGTATATGTTTTTACACGTACGTTACCAAATATATGGCCATTTACTACAAATTAAGCGGTAATATGAAACTATCTGTGATTCCACATTACATGTAATAATGGAGCAACTGAAATAACCTACTGTAACGGCATGATAAGGTGTTTTGTCCCATTCCCTACATAGTGAATTGCGTACAAGAATACGAAATGTTTCAATATGCGCAACCGTCACACAATTACCACATAAAACACATCAAAAGGCAAAATTCGTGAGTTAGCCTAGCTCCACATTACTAGTAACTAAAATGTAATGTTACTATTGAAGAAGTCATCTGAAACAGAGCTGTCAATAGTGCTGTGAGCTTTTCTTCTATATTCGGGAACTTCATCTTGTTTAATAAGCTTCATGCAATATTCTATGAGGAAAATTCGGCCGAAAAGCACTATGCATGTTGAGTAATATGAGTCAAACAATACATCCACCTGTCCAGGTTTGGTTATGTAATTTATTTACCAGTCGAACTTTCCAATCTGATCTTCATAAAGACATGAAGAAGGTCCAAACACAGCAGTCACAACCAAGCAGAACAAAATTTTACAAGGACTTGAGCATATATAACTTGATGTCATTCCAAAAACCATGTTCACACTTAACACTCTCCCACGATACATACACACATGCAAACAACACTGCAACAACCCGGCCTGCAAAGATGTAAATAATGTAAAGATCAAAGATTAAACTACATAACATGTGCATTATGTAGTTGAAGATTCAAAGATAATAAGATGACAATCAAATATATAACGAGGAAGAGACGTATTTGTTGAATGTAGTTTTATTTGCACTTCGATCATAGTTTGCAACCATATTAGACATGGCAGCTATATAACGATTTGAACAAAAGATAATTTCCAAGAATGATTGCGTATCGAAGTCGCGAGGCCCAAATGATACATATCGAAGGAGCGCTCGTAAATCGATCATGCGGCTGTGGTGACGGGCGTTATGATCAATTATTTGTGATCGTCATTTTTATCTGTTTTTCGTCGTTCCCTCAGTTGCTCTAAATTACATACCTCCGCGAATTATTCGTGAGTTGCAAGGGAAACCCAGACGATGTATGTTGGTAGTGAGTGGGATGTCTGGTGTTCTTGACGTTTCTTCGAACATGGGAAAATCTAATTCCATGCTTATCCAGCGTAGAAAATTATTTGACTTTTTGTCGCAAATATGTAGTAGTTAGTTAATTAGTTAGTTGGTTGCGTGTTCCGTTGATCAAACGCACGGTACGGTAGCAGTTATGATGTGAAATGTGTCAGGTGCACAAGAAATGCACATATGAAACAATAATACAGTGTTAAAGATTAATATTTCTATTATTTACCCCATTCCCTTAAATGGCACAAAATGCATATACTGTATTTATAGATTTAGTTAGTCCTATTCAAGAATTCATCTATGGGATATAAGGAGTTGTCAAGGAGACATGATTTCAATTTATTTTTGTAGCTGTTACTGCTGTATGACTGACATTTTATTTCATCTGGGAATTTGTCGAAAATTTTTATAGCAGCATATTTTACCCCTTTCTGTGACAAAGATAGGTTAAGTAAAGAATAGTGTAAGTCTTTCTTTTTTCTGGTATTATAATCAAGAATGTTACTTGTTTTTAAACTGGTCCATGTTGTTGAGAACAAATTTCATTAGTGAGTAAATGTACTGTGAGGCTGTTTTAAGAATTCTGGATCTTTTAAAACGATGCCTACAAGATGTGCAACTATTGACCCCCACACATTATACTAACCACTTTCTTTTGAGCAATGAATACTTTTCGTCTAAATGTTGAGTTACCCCAAAATATTTTTCCATATGACATCAGAGAGTGAAAGTATGCAAAGTATGTTAGCTTACTAATTTCTCTATCCTCAAAATTGGCAATTATTCTGATTGCAAAAGTTACTGGACCCAGTCGCTTCAGAAGATCCAAAATATGAATTTTCCAATTAAATTTCTCATGTATATGTACACCCAAAACTTAGTATGTTCTACCCTGTCTACTTACTTCTGTTGATGTGTTACATTTATTGAATGAACTGTACTTTTTGCAGCAGAAAATCGGATGTACTGTGTTTTTTCAACGTTTAGAGCAAGCTCATTTGCAGAAAACCAATTAATGACTTTTCCAAAGACCTTATTTGTATCATTTTCAATTGGAGTTTCTTTTACGGGATTAATAATGATGCTTGTATCATCAGCATACAGTGTCAGTTCAGCTTCCTGTTTCAGATAGGAAGGGAGGTCGTTCACGTATATCAAGAACAGAAGGGGATCCATGACTAAACCCTGTGGAACATCTTATGTAATTTCACCCCCGTTAGATGAAGTGGCAAACTTATTTAAATCACTTGACCCATATAAGGAAACTTTTTGCTTCCTGTTCTGTAGGTATGACTTAAACCACTCATATGCTATTTCATTTATACCACAGAACTTTAATTTCTATAACATAATGTCATTGTTCACACAATCAAATGCTTTGGACAAGTCACAGAAAATTCCTATTGGTGATATTTTGCTATTTAAATACTCTGTTATGTGCACAGTGAAATTGTGTATTCCTGTCTCAGTGGAACAGCATTTTTGAAATCCGAACTGTGATTAACTAAGTATCCCATTACTGCTGAGATGGCTATTCACTCTAGAGTACATTTTTGAAAATGCTGTAAGCAAGGATACTGGCCGATAATTATTGACATCTGTGGTGTCCCTCTTTTTCTAGAGAGGCCTGAAAATGGCATATTTTAACCTGTCTTGGAAAATACCTGGAGTTAGTGATGCATTACAGATGGCTCTGAGCACTATGAGACTTAACTGCTGAGGTCATCAGTCCCCTAGAACTTAGAACTACTTAAACCTAACTAACCTAAGGACATCATACACATCCATGCCCGAGGCAGGATTCGAACCTGCGACCGTAGCGGTCGCGCGGCTCCAGTCTGTAGCAACTAGAACCACTCGGCCACTCCTGCCGGCAGTGATGCATTACATGTGTGACTCAGAACATCACCTGTAATTGCTCTACATTGTTTTAATATCTTACTAGAGATGTCATCTACTACAACATAACAGTTATTTTTCGAAGAGTTAATAATTTTACTTATTTCGCAAGAGGTTGTTAGGTGAGCCTTAATCTGACTAATTTTTTTCAAAAACAGACTCTTCCACACACTGAATGGCTTTTTCTTTTGAACTGTTCTCACCAATTTTTTTCTCCTACACATTAAATCCATTAGCTACTTGTGTACTGTTGGTTGGGATGGTCTCTTTCTCTTTAATGGTAATACTAACTACTCCAGTGGTTACTTTTCCTGTCTCCCTTCTAACAACATTCCATATTTATTTTATTTTATCGCCAGAGTTGCTAATTTCTTCTCTAACATACATATTTATTGACTTTCTTACAACTTTTCTCAGTATGTTACAGTAATTTTTATTTTTTTTATAGTGCAAAACTACTTCTGGATCTTTACACGTTCTTGCTGTCTCATACAGTTTTTTTTCTTTCTGAAGACACTTAAATACCTGTAGTAATTCAAGGTTTCCTTGAAAAGTGTGTGGTGTTACATTTAGTAATTTTCTTTGGGAAACGATGTTCAGAAAGGGATATATATTTATCAAGAAATCTGTTGCATTTATCATTAGCATTTGGCTCATTATATACATCTCCCCAATTAACATTTCTTAAGCTTTTTCTGAAGTGCTCTATAGATACTGGGTTGAGCGACCTCACACTTTTACTTAATGGTTTCCAAACCATACACCCTGTTAGGTTTTGTAAGTCAATCAGTTGTGCATCATAGTGTGACAATCCATTTACCACAGGGAAAGCATGTGTTTGTTTTACATCATCTTTCTGTACAAATACATTATCTATTAGCGTGATACTGTCTTGAGCTATATGTGTACGGAATTTGATCACTGATTATAAGTTATATGTTGTTAATAACGCTTCTAGTTCCCTTTTCCTATCAGAGTTACTTAGAAAGTTTACAATGTAATCATCACAGATTAATAACTTCTTCTTTTTGTCTGACATACAGCATAATATGGAGTCAAACGTTTTTATGAACAGCTCCCAGTCTCCTAATGGGGTCCTGTACACTGTTGCTAATATCAATACTACACTATCTAGCTTCACATGCCCAAACTTCAATGTGCTGATCAACGCAAAATTTGCTTTTTCCTACAGTTTTGCATATATACCCTTGTTTTATGAAAATGGAAACTCCTCCTTTATCCATTCTAGATCAACAAGTGTAAGATGCTAAATTATACCCACTTATACTGACACTATCCATGATCACAGTTACATGGTGTTCAGACAGACAGAGTATATCAATCTCATTCTTATTTTTGAGATCATCTAAACACACTATTAGCTCATCTACTTTATTTTTTATTCCCCTGATATTTTGATGATGTAAGTTGATACTGCCCTTAGCTTTACCCCTCTTTACTGTACATGTTGTTGTTGTTGTTGTGGTCTTCAGTCCTGAGACTGGTTTGATGAAGCTCTCCATGGTACTCTATCCTGTGCAAGCTTCTTCATCTCCCAGTACCTACTGCAACCTACATCCTTCTGAATCTGCTTTGTGTATTCATCTCTTGGTCTCCTTCTACGATTTTTACCCTCCACACTGCTCTCTAATACTAAACTGGTGATCCCTTGATGCCTCAGAACATGTCCTATCAACTGATCCCTTCTTCTAGTCAAATTGTGCCGCAAACTTCTCTTCTTCCCAATTCTATTCAATACCTCCTCATTAGTTATGTGATCTGCCCATATAATCTTCAGCATTCTTCTGTAGCACCACATTTCGAAAGCTTCTATTCTGTTCTTGTCTAAACTATTTATTGTCCATCTTTCACTTCCATACAGGGCTGCACTCCATACAAATACTTTCAGAAACGGCTTCCTAACACTTAAATCTATACTCGATGTTGACGAATTCCTCTTCTTCAGAAACGCTTTCCTTGCCATAGTCAGTCTACATTTTATATCCTCTCTACTTCGATCATCATCAGTTATTTTGCTCCCCAAATACCAAAACTCCTTTACTACTTTAAGCATCTCATTTCCTAATCTAATTCCCTCAGCATCACCTGATTTAATTCGACTACATTCCATTATCCTCGTTTTGCATTTGTTGGTGTTCATGTTATATCCTCCTTTCAAGACACTGTCCATTCCGTTCAACTGCTCTTCCAAGTCCTTTGCTGTCTCTGACAGAATTACAATGTCATCGTCGAACCTCAAAGTTTTTATTTCTTCTCCATGGATTTTAATTCCTACTCCGAATTTTTCTTTTGTTTCCTTTACTGCTTGCTCAATATACATATTGAATAACATATGGGATAGGCTACAGCCCTGTCTCACTCCCTTCCCAACCACTGCTTCCCTTTCATGCCCCCCGACTCTTATAACTGCCTTCTGGTTTCTGTACAAATTGTAAATAGCCTTTCGCTCCCTGCATTTTACCCCTGCCACCTACAGAATTTGAAAGAGAGTATTCCAGTCAACATTGTCAAAAGTTTTCTCTAAGTCTACAAATGCTAGAAACGTAGGTTTGCCTTTCCTTAATCTATATTGTAAGATAAGTCGTAGGGTCAGCATTGCCTCACGTGTTCCAACATGTCTATGGATCCAAACTGATCTTCCCCGGCTTCTAACAGTTTTTCCATTCATCTTTAAAGAATTCATGTTAGTATTGTGGAGCCATGGCTTATTAAACCGATACTTCGGTAATTTTCACATCTGTCAACACTTGCTTTCTTTGGGATTGGAATTATTACATTCTTCTTGAAGTCTGAGGGTATTTCACCCATCTCATACATCTTGCTCACTAGATGGTAGAGTTCTGTTAGGCCCGGCTCGAAGTATCTTTTGTTCTATTTATCTTGATTGTCATCTGTCTGGACTTTGGCTTTAACCTAAAACACCTCTCTGTGTGGACCCATTAACCAAGGGGAGCACCCCTTGTGTGACTCTGGCCCACTATACAGGTTCTGCGAATAGAGAAGCTAACTTATTTTTCCCCATCCTATTCAGGTGCAGGCCATGTGTAGTGAATCCCCACCTACCAATAGCATTTTATGGAACAACACTTGTGTGCGATTTTGCCAGTGTCTGGAGCATCAGCACAGTGTTAACATGCCTTACAGCAGTGTTTACCCAGAGCTGATTGTGGCGCTGAAAAACCTCCACAAACCCCACATTTGTGTGCTCAGTTTCTGCTCCTATTTTATCCAGGTCACTCCTAATATTGTACCTTGGATTCATAGCCAAGCTGCTCCCTGCTCCCCCAACTATAATTACCTTATCTTCCTTCTCAAAGTCCCTGCATAACTGACCCAAGTTTTCTATCACCTGGCTAAGGCTAGCACTTGGTTTCACAAAACTTGTGACCTAGTACCCTGCACCTAATTTCTCCTGAAGCTGCTGGCCCACACCCCTCCCATGACTGCTGCCTGTAAGCAGAATTCTTCTTTTCCTATTCGGGTTTGATCCCAACCTGTCTTTTTTCTTTAAGCTAATATTCTACTTCAATGTACTTTCAACTACATCTGGATGAAGCTCTTCCTCCACTTCAGATAGCAAGCCAAACTGGTTTTCTAATTGATTTCTGGAGTTTTTTCAAGAATTTCCCTTTTCCACCTGTTGCTTGCTACATTTTCCCAGTTCCCAGTCTCTTTTTCCTCCCTTAACCTACATAATTCCAAGTTCGCATTTTCTAATTCAGCCTTGAGGGCACAAATGTTTGCCTCCTGTTCAGCGATTTTTCTGTCCTTTCTACATAACCTACACTGCCATGGAAGAGCCTCATTTTCTAGCCTCGTATCCTCACCGCTACATTCACCCCAATGAAACCATAGCTTACAGTCCACACAGAACACCTCCTCTTTCAAATTTCTATGGAAAGCACCATATTTGTCAAACATGGTTTGATAGACAAACTTAACACAAAAGCAGAGAATAAGCTGGCACAAGGCCACAGTTGTTTCATAACCTGTAGCCTACTAACCTGTAAATAAACACTAATGCAAACAAACCTTTAGACTTACTTCCGAAAGTTTTAACTGCCTAAACTCTGTATGACCAACACGAATTAATTTGACTTTGAAGCGATAACTCTTGTGAAAAACGAAAATCTACGCTCGCTCGAAATTTACGCCTAAAAAAACGTAAACAAAACCAGCGACTGCCGGCCTTTTACGAAATACTTCCTCTTCAATCTAAATATGGTCAGAAATAGATAGCCTAGAGAAGAAGCATATACACTAGTCTAAAATGTCAAATTAAATAAATCAGCCCTTATTTCAATATTAATCACTTAACTTAGTGAAAGCTTTGTATACGCGCGTCTGGCTAACTCCAGAGGAAACGAGGGACTTTATAGACTGTAGTGATCACCGTAAACATACTCATAACGCCCGCCTCCAGAGCCGCATGATCGATTTAGGATCCATCGTTCGATAAGTATCGTTTGGACCCCGCGACTTCATAGGCAATTATTCTTGGAAATTACCGAACAAAATATGGAAATAGTTCGAACTAATCTTATGCCTAATCTCATAATAGCGCGAAAAATGTGTTGTACCAGTGTGGGAAAACGCTTACCGGAACATACAACTCGGGATAATCTATCCCCTTGGCAACATGACGAAATGCACAGTTACTCAAATAAAAAAAAGAAGCCACTATTACACAGCAAAAGAAATTTACAGTCAATCGAGTTCAAGTGATGATGCAGAAAATAGTGTTCAAATTGGTAATAATGCATAAAAGGTTTTACTATGATCCAAGACAACGCTCGAGCTTTCCATATAATGCAGCCTTTTTTCTGCAGGCCCTCCATGACTTTCTATGGTTCTCGGCCGACCACATCTTCTTTGACGCCCTGAATTTGCATATAATATGCATATAATATGCATATTGCATATCCTTCTACTTACTTCCGTATCACTCATACCTGCCTGTCACTCTCTCTCCCCCACCTCCCCCCCCCCCCCCCCCCAATCAAAGTCGCCCACCTCACCTGGCCCTATCTCAATCTGGCTGATTCCAATAGGCTTCCAGTTGGTGGATTTCCAGTGTTTGATTTGTGGCAGTACGGACTGGTACTCCTGACAAGAAAAAAATCAGAATTGCTGATTTTGAAATATGGTACAATATAACTTTTTCTGCATTTGAAGCTATGTGAAACAGATGTTGTATGTACACCTTCAAAATTCCCAGAAAAGCGTTAACATAATATTTTACAAAGTCTAAATTTGAAAAACATCCCCTGGAGGGTCACAGTTGCGGAACCGTTTTCTTTTTCACAAATAAAGCAATGATTGTACCTCTGCTTCCATCTTTCTCTATCACAGGTTAGGCCAACAATCCTCTGAAGGAGCTTTCAAATAAAATAAAATCCTTTTATTGGTCAGAAGACAACGTTGCTGTTGCATGAAATATCGTCTTCTATAAGTTTTTCTTCACGGAATATATTGTTACAACAAGATATAGTATTACATATTTTGAATCCTGCCTCGGGCATGGAAGTGTGTGATGTCCATAGGTTAGTTACGTTTAATTAGTTCTAATTTCTAGACGACTGATGACCTCAGAAGTTAAGTAGCGTAGTGCTCAGAGCCATTTGACCCATTTTTGGATTATTACATATTTAATTTAGACGAATGCTAACTTACATATGTACACCACTTATAATGTACATAACTTAGTTCACATTACAATTAAATTATTAAATCATTTACACTACCACCTATGAATTCCTCCACACTATAGAGGCCCTATTTTTTCCATGATTCCATAACGATTTTAAATTTATTGCATTGTAGTTACTTCGTGGAATCTTATTCAGAAACACCATTCCTATACATGGAAAATTATTTTTAATCTTGGATGGTCTAGTCCATTGGGCATTTACCAGGTTTTTGTTCCTGGTTTCGTAAGTAGGGATATTAGCCCTAGTCTTACATGTGCACTCTCTTTGGCATAAACAAAGTCTTGGAGTATGTACATACTGGGAACAGTGAGTATTTTGTATTCAGTGAATTTTTTTGCGAGAAGTTGTGTTTCATAGACCAAAAATACATTTTAACACTTTCTTCTTCCAGAAGATGACATACTTAGCTCCAGTAGAGTTTCCCCAAGGTATCAGCCCATAATTCAAGAGTACATGGAAAAATTCATTATAGACCACTAGGAGGAGGTCTAGACTGACACAGATTTTAATTTTATTATCAAGTACACTACTCTAGATAAGTTACTGCGAACTTTTTCTGAGTATTCGAACATAATTTTCTGTCGAGACAAGTGCCTAACAATGTTAATGACAGTTCCTTGAGGCTGTGCCTGTCATTCTCAAGTTTTCTGAGAGAGAAAAGTGTATGTTCTATTTCATCATCATTTAGCTTTAATTTGTTGTCACTGGACTGCTGAAACGCCTCTTTATCATGATTTAATTCATTTGTACTGTACCTTTTATTCTGTATGAGACGTGATGAAGGTGGTGTCATCTGCATACATCACTGCTTTGCATGGACTAGACTTGGCAAGTCATTTACATGTACAAAAAACAGGAAAGGTCCTAGCTCAGAGTTTTGTGAAATTCCATAACTTACATTCAAAATATCAAATTTTTTGCATCGGCTTATGATCACCATTTGTTTTCTGCGAGATAAGTATGGTCTCAAAAGTGCTAGTTCATTGCATTTCACTCCAGAAGGTCTATTTTGTTTATTAAGATATTATGAGAAACAATGTTAAAGGGCTTGCACAAATCCAATAGAGGGGGTGGGGTTTGTCTATTTTTGAAGCAATGTAAGGCACATAACACAACATCTTGAACTGCCTTAATTGTAACAGTCCATTTCCAAAGCCATGTTGGGACTTGCTTAAAATGTTTTTACCTTAAAAAAATCATTCAGTTGATTGTTTTGCTAAGGGTTCAATAATTTTAAGATATCATAGGCACTATTGCAATAGGTCTATCGTTTTCAGATAAGTTTCTGTCTCCATTTTTGTACAGAGGCAAAATGGTGGTTAACTTGAAGCTGTCTGGAAATACACCTTTTACATACATCAAACTTAGAAGAGATCTTAGGGGCTGAATGGTTGTATTTACTACTTTTTCAGAATAAAGTTAGACAAATCACAGTTATCCACTGTTCTAGAGTTACTCAGCTGCAGGTCTACTCTATTACGTCCTTAGGGTTTTCCACTGAAAAGTTTCTAAACTAACGTTAGCTCCATGTTTCCAACAAACAAGCAGTCATTTTGCTTTTTAATGATTTATCTTGACTTCATCTGTTGAAGAAAATTTTCTAACACTTATGAAGTAATCATTAATTTTGTCTGCGCTTAAAGTTCTTTTCTGTGTTACCTTTTTAGTTTGTCATCAACAGGTTTAGAGTGAATATATACACAGGTTTTTTCATAATACACTACTGGCCATTAAAATTGCTACACCACGAAGATAACGTGCTACAGATGCGAAATTTAACCGACAGGTAGAAGATGCTGTGATATGCAAATGATTAGGTTTTCAAAGCATTCACACAAGGTTGGCGCCCGGTGGCGACACCTGCAACGTGCTGACATGAGGAAAATTTCCAACCGATTTCTCATACACAAACAGTAGTTGACCAGTGTTGCCTGGTGAAACGTTGTTGTGATGCCTCGTGTGAGGAGGAGAAATGCGTACCATCATGTTTCCGACTTTCTATAAGGTCGGATTGTAGCCTATCGAGATTGCGGTTTATTGTATTGCTGCTCGCGTTGGTCGAGATCCAATGGCTGTTAGCAGAATATGGAATCGATGTGTTCAGGCCTCGTATCACTAGCAGTCGAGATGACAGGCATCTTATCCGCATGGCTGTAACGGATCGTGCAGCCACGTCTCGATCCCTCAGTCAACAGATGGGTACGTTTGCAAGACTACAACCATCTGCACGAACAGTTCGACGACGTTTGCAGCAGCCTGGACTGTCGTCTCGGATACCATGGCTGCGGTTACCCTTGACGCTCCATCACTGACAGGAGTGCCTGCGATGATTTACTCAACGACGAACCTGGGTGCACGAATGGCAAAACGTCATTTTTTCGGATGAATCCAGGTTCTGTTTACAGCATCATGATGGTCGCATCCGTGTTTGGCGACATCGCGGTGAACGCACATTGGAAGCGTGTATTTGTCATTGCCATGCTGGCGTATCACGCTGAATGATGGTCTGGGGTGCCATTGATTACACGTCTCGGTCACCTCTTGTTTGCATTGACGGCACTTTGAACAGTGGACATTACATTTCAGATGTGTTACGACCCGTGGCTCTATCCTTCATTCGATCCCTGCGAAACCCTACATTTCAACAGGATAATGTACGACCGCATGTTGCAGGTCCTGTACGGGCCTTTCTGGATACAGAAAATGTTCGACTACTGCCCTGTTCAGCACAGTCTCCAGATCTCTCACCAACTGAAAACGTCTAGGCAATGGTGGCCGAGCAACTAGCTCATCACAATATGCCAGTCACTATTCTTGATGAACTGTGATATAGTGTTGAAGCTGCATGGGCAGCTGTACCTGTACACGCCATCCAAGCTCTGTTTGACTCAATGCCCAGGCGTATCAAGGCCGTTATTGCGCCCAGAGGTGGTTGTTCTGGGTACTGATTTCTCAGGATCTATGCACCCTAATTGCATAAAAATGTAATCACATGTCAGTTCTAGTATAATATATTTGTCCAATGAATACCCGTTCATCATCTGCATTTCTTCTTGGTGTAGCACTTTTAATGGTCAGTAGTGTATATTCTTACTAGGATCCTTAATCTATGGAGGTAAGGTGTGTACCAATTTGGTGTAATTTTTTTTCTACTTTTTGGCCTGCACCCAATTCAATTTTGTTTTGAGTGGGCGACACTCATTAAAGATATTTATAATATTACATAGGAAGCACTCAGATACTCCAGTGAGTTAGATTGCATCACAGTGGAATTCCAATCTACACTCATAATTCTATGAGTCATATTTCTTACGATTGTTTCATTTAGCTACCTCACTGCGCTAGGTTCTTTCGTTTGCTCAAGGGCACTCTGTCAAAGGCATCTAGCATTCCAATATCTTTTGACTTTAATGTCCAAGATTTTGAGGCATTTGTAACCACTTGTCTTCCAAGCGTCTTATTAATAGTTAATTTGGTAATACATGTTAAAAGCCTTGAGGAAAATATTTTTAAAAAAATATATAAAAAGGCTCCGTTGGTTGCAAATTAATCAGTGTTTAATTTCATAGAGGGTGTCATTTGAGTGGATGACTGTCAATCCTAGACGTGGTAACTACTCAGATCTCTCAAAAGTGAAATCTCTTAATGTTGGTGAGGTTGGTATGTTCTCTTTGCATACTTTTCCATCAGCCATATATTTTCTGTTGGTTGATGTTCAGACCAGTACTCCTACTAGCTTGCTCAAGTGTGACAAAATGAAGGTCTCCTCCATTGCCTTCCTAGTTCTTGTAACTATGTCTATGTCACTCGCACAAGGTAGTATTATTAACTGAAAAGCACACAATATGCAAAGAGAAATTACAAATTATAACTGAATAGCTATTCCAAGGCAAGTATTATAATTAAGGTTTGCCTCATTTTGCAGTTTTGAACGTGGTATCTCTTTCAGTGTTTCTTACACATACCACAAACACAGTCTTCATTCAGCTGGTGAAATCTCTTGTTTTGGCAGAGTTTATGGTGAAATCCATGTGTGACATAATGCGTTACAATGTATCGTAGCTTGTAGCTTGTTTTTTTCCATTCGTCTGTCATTATGCCGTCTGTGGGGTAGGAATTGGGCCAGATGGCTCTGCACTTCTCGGAGAAGGTTTGACGTGCTTTCTCGTAGGGCTTAGTATTTGGTAGCCGAAACTGCATTTTGATGTCGTCGATGAAGTAGTTTTCCTTGGTTAATACATATGTTAGCCTTCCCAATGCCTAGAATCCTTTTCATGTAGCGAGCTTTGACTTTTTCTATTTTATCAGGTCGCTTAGGGTGAAATTTTCCCATATTATTCTTGAACAGTTAAACTGCTGTATCCAGTGATATTTGTTGAGGGTGTTGGGTGTGGTAGATGGCTCTCATCACTGCGGTCACTCTTTCTTTGACATGGTTACTGACGGATCATAAGGTGGTTTGTAGGATGACTCTAACATACAATTTTGGCTCTACCTCAAAAGGTTTTGGGAGCGTTTTTCCCTTCTTTCCTAAAAAGTCATTTGTTTGGTTTTGCTGTGGGTTATTTGTAACTCATTTCTTCCCCCCCCCCCCCCCCCCCCCCCCCTCCAACATGAGCCTGTTGAGGATCCCTTGGAGTTCTTCTGCATGTTCTGAGCCTATTGCCATGTCATCTGCGTAGAGAATAAATGATGCTGAGATATCTGGTAGTATCTACTCTGATTTACAAAAATTCATTCCCTTATAACCTTCTCCTAGGCAACATTAAGAAGGATATATACCAGCCCATGAATAGAGATGTGCAAATGGAAATGGATTAATAATTGCTTGAATAATTGGAAAAATTGAATGGAAAGAATAGTTGAGAAAAATTTGAAGGCAATTTATGAATCTGTGCACAATCTTGGTGAACTTTATAACTGATACCAATATCAACAGACCTTGAATATCATTACGTTCAAGGTCAATAAACAAAATTTGCATTATGTACTGTTGCTTCTGGTAGTGTGCGATACAAAATAATCACTGTAACCATTGAAATTGTCGATCTGTCTATAAGTTCTTAAACACATGAATCACAATTTTTTTAGTAAAGTAAAGTATAAGTATTTTTTAGTATAAGTTCAATAGGTGTGTATCACGTCTGAGTTATTACCTTCACATTAATTCTATTGTGTTTAGTCTTGAGTGTGACAATGTCGATGCAGGAATGCCCCTCCAGATACAGCATTAATTATTCTTGTCTGCACCAAACCTCTAGCTGCAGGATCTGGGGACCAATTGAAATGATGAACAGATAGGAGTTGAACTTATGACTGTGTGAATAAATATATCTTGTCTAATAACTTTTTATAATACTTTTAATGAACAGCTAAAATACACATTTTTAACAATGCTGGTACGACGGAGCAAAACATACATCCACATGCTACCACTTCCTGAAACAAAAGGGTGAAGATACTTGAATTTATAAATTGAATCGCGCATTTCTTACTTTATTTCATACAGATATTTAACGATATATCAAAACACTATCCTTGCCACAAAACAACTCGTTAATTTACCTTTGGCAGTGTCTTTGGTTTATAGCTCATTCAGTTTACGTATAACCTATATACAAGAAAAGAAATAAAAATAATATAATTCAATTCAATGAGCCCTCACAGTGCACTGAGGACATACGGAGGTGCCCAGTGGCTGAGCTTATTTCCTTTTTTGAGTTTTGGTAATTCTGGCTGGTACAGGCATAGCCTTTATTTTTGGCCAATGGAATTATCCTGAATGGTTATCAATTTATATGGGCATGTCAGCTTCTTTTAATACACACACTCACTCATTCATTCATATATATATATATATATATATATATATATATATATATATATATATATATATGCCCTAGCCGAGCCTCAGGTACAGGGCGGGTCGCAGGTGGCGGATAGCGAACGATCCATCAGATATGGTGGACAGCTGCGAATAAGGGGAAACCCAAATAAGCAGTCCCGGACCGAGGCGGCAGCATCACGAGGGTGTGGGAGGGTGACTTTTGGCAAGGGTCACACTCATTCAAAAACCACAGAACCCGAAGACGTTGCTGTGTCATGGCGAGTAAGTGCCGCCATTACAATAAGCACTGTCAACACCCAAATCCAGGACGCGTCTGAAGTGGGAACCATTGGCATCCTGGTCAGCGTCTGTTCACACAATGTGCGGCTGGTCATAATGCGCCAGGAACTAACAATCCCTGGTTCTAAACACCCAGTGGAAACACTGGACCAACTTGATTACAAGCAAGTATGACTCGTGCAAGTAATAACAACATTACCCCAGGTGGTAACCAATCCACCCATCAACAGATGGCAACCAGGAATTCGGATTCTGGGGAACCTGGACTTACACGATTACACCAGAGAAAGTCGGAGCTCTCTGGCAAACTTCCACTTAAAACACCTACATACATTGGAACCTTTAACATAAATACATTAATCCAACCAGGAAAACTTCTAAACCTTACAACAGAACTTGAAAAGCAGAAGATAGTAATACTAGCTTTACAGGAGACACGTTTTACAGATGAAGAAACATCAGATTATGGCAACTATCGCATCTTTAAGAGCAAGACGGATAAACGAATCGGAAGAGGAGCCCCCCATCTCGGGATGGCGTTTATCATACACAAGAGCGTGCTCAGCTCCATCAAGGAAGTTACTCCCGTAAATAATAGGATAATGACGATGCGCTTACAATGTGCCAACAAAACATACACAATGGTTAATGTTCATGCTCCCACAAACGGAGACAACAAGAAAAACCCCATAGAAACAGAAAAGTTCTGGGAAAATTTGGAGAATATAATGGCCAAGATTCCAAAAGATGATACAAAAGTTCTACTCGGCGATTTTAATGCCCAAATTGGTAGAGAGAAAATCCACCAAAAAACCATAGGCAAATATCCTGCACATAAATTTACCAATAAAAATGGTACAAGGCTCGTCGAACTATGTAAGCAGAATAACCTGAAGATAATGTCAACATCTCTAAGAAAATGTCCAAGAAAACAAAAGACATGGAGATCTCCTATACAACAAATTGGCGAGTTTCAAATAGATCATGTGGCGATTTCATACCCAGTACAAAAAGAAATTTACGACGTCCAAGTACGCAGAGGAGCAAACATTGATTCAGACCATTACCTAACTAGAATTAAAATCAAGTTTACAGCACGAAGAAGTCATCAGAAGAAAACAGAAATACAGAAATATGACACCAAGAAGATTAAAGAATCTAAAGTAAAAGAAGAATGGGAGAAGGAAAAGGCAAACACATGGGAAGAATTTCATTCTAAAATCACGCGAATAGCTAAGGAAACTATTCCCTTGAAAAAGATATTCAAACACCCTTGGTGGGATTCAGACTGTGAAAATGCATTGGAAAGGAGAAAAAAGGCATTTCAAGAATATAACAGTAAAAAATCACAAGAAAGTCTACATTTATTTAACGAGGTTAGAAAACAGGTTTCAAAATCCATTAGGCAAGCAAAAAGGAAGTACACAAAGGCACAACTGGATGCCATAGAAGAAAATTTCCAAAACTATAATACAAGAGACTTCTACAGAACTTTCGCAGATAAAATATGAGGATATATCCCTCAAAATTTATGTTTCAGAAAACCTGATGGTAAATTAGCCCTAACAAACCAGGAAAACTGTCAAGTATTGGCTCAATATTTTTCTAACCTACTAAATTGCCCAGAACCTAGTTTAAGGTTTCCCAAAGAAATCAGTGCCAACGCTCAACCGGATTCATTACCACCAACACAGGAAGAAATCAAATGTCACATTAAAAACTTAAAAAGTAATAGAACATCTGGCGAAGATGGCATTGTTGCAGAGCTATTAAAAAACCTAGGACCAAAGACGTTGCAAGAGCTCACAAAAATAATAACAAAAATATGGGAAACAGAAAAATTACCAGAGGATTGGAAATGTGCCCTTATTCACCCGTTACATAAAAAAGGAGACAGAACAAATGTCAATAACTACAGGGGAATCTCACTTTTACAAGTCACCTACAAAATTCTCTCAACATGCCTGCTGAAAAGAACACAAGAGCAGCTGGAACGCCAAATTGGTGATTATCAAGCAGGCTTTCGCCCCGGTCGCTCATGCATAGAACAAATATTTAATTTAAAGACAATATTAAAACACAAAGCAATTAGAAATGCCCCCATAATTTGTACATTCGTAGATTTTAAGAAAGCCTATGACTCAATTGACCGGCAATCTTTGTTTAACATTTTAGAGGAACTTGGACTTGACTCCAAAACACTAAGGCTTATCAAAGAATCACTGACAGACACTGTATCTAAAGTTAAATTCAGGGGAGAAATCTCTGAACCTTTTCTCATAAAAACTGGAGTACGTCAAGGTGACGGGCTATCTCCACTTCTGTTTAATATAGTCCTGGATAAAGTCATTAAGGAATGGGAAAAAGAATTAAAAAATCAATCCTACTGGAAACCAATCCATCTTGGTAGAACCAAAGACAACGTGGAGATATCTTGTTTAGCATTCGCGGACGACTTGGCCATACTTGCAGATGATGAAGAAATCGCCACCAAACAAATAGAGATCCTTAAGGAATGCGCGGATAAAGTAGGTTTACAAATTTCGTTTCAAAAGACAGAATTTTTCTGTACGAAATTCCATATACACAGTTTGAACACAAAATATGGAAAAATAAATAGAGTAAAACATTTTAAATACCTAGGTGAAATTTTGGAGCCAACCGGAGGAGAGAAAGTTGCACAGAAGATCAGACAACAGAAAATGAAGAGAGCATATGGTATGACACGTGAAATATACAATAAAAAATGCATCTCCTCGAACACAAAAATCAGACACTACTGCGCAGTAATTAAGCCAGCAGCACTATATGCTAGTGAAACGCTCACACTCCACACAAAATGTGATTTAGAAAAAATACTAAAAGAAGAACGCAAAATTATGAGAAAGATTTTAGGTCCAAAATTAACAGAAGAAGGATACCGGATACAATCAAGAAGAACCACAGAAACTATATCAAACCTGGCAGCAGACATAAGAAGGCGAAGATTAAAATTTTATGGACATGTCACTAGACTTCCCCCCACACGACTCACCAACAGAATTCTCACTTACATAGAAAAAGTCAAATCAATAGAACCATGGATTAGCCAAGTAAAATTAGATTTACAAAAAGCAAATATTGAACTTAAAGATGTCAAAGATAGAAAAACTTTTAGAAATAAGGTGGAAAAGTGGATTGTATTGTCGGAGAAGGAAGCACTAAAGAGACCAGGAACAAAATGGACAGAAGAAAGAAAAAGAAAACATGGAGAACGAATGAAAGAAGTATGGAAGAAACGACGTCAGAAAGCTTTGCGTGATCCTTCTGGGTCCATTCGCGATAAGTAAGTAAGTAAGTAAGTATATATATATATATGAAGGTTTGAAGAAATCAAGTTTTATGATAAGTTTTCGCTCCTAACAAAGTGCATGCTGTAACCACATAGTTCCATTATTGTCAGTCAGCATCTGCACAATGTTTAGCTTGCAAAGTACGTGCCTGCAGTGCATCATCTGTTATCATCACAGTTCATGCTCACATGTCCAGTATGAGGTCAGAGTATCCATGTCATGCATTTACAGTGGTTTTTCACTGTACAAATTCGTGACGCTCATGTTCAGTGGTGTAATCCTTTGTGAAACCTTCGATGTGGTGACAGTTGTTCTCCATATCAGCAGCTTAAGGAATTTATTTCACCTCATCACCCTCACTTGCCGTACACCTGGCATCCGTCGACAAGGTAAGGTCCTTGATAGTTTTACGACATTGTGGAGCACAGAAAGTCATGTTACATGAAGTATTGCCATTTTTAGTTTATCATATGCACATCCACATATTGTTTTAACACACATACACTTTACATTTTGCAGCCAGGTTCCGTATGTTTTTGCGCTTTATTTTTGAGTGTTGCATTGCATAAAGTTTCTGTACTGTCCATTCCACATACTGTACATATAACATAATAAAATACAAATACAGTTACAAAATACACTTATCCTATTCATTTGCTGACATACCATTCTCATTGCTCATATACATTATAGTCTGTAACATACCCTCTGCCCTTTTTATACGTGGGGTCGTTAGTTGTTGTTTGGTTTTAGTATATTTTGTCAGATTTCATGTTCATTACATTATCAGTTCCAGTTATAGGAGTACACATATTACTTTCGTTTGGCTATAAATGATCCACATAACATGCATGTAATATTAGATTCCTTTTTCATTTATGGCTTATATTGACATACATTTCATTTCCGTTTGCAGTGACTTCTTGTTGGAGCATGTTTATCAATTCTAAAAGAATCAAAGAAGTAAGTAATACTCGCTACAGTAGATACAAAGTGCTGCTCGGATAATTACGCATGGCTTCGCCTCTCTAGCATTCTTCAGGAAGGATCTACACACTACAGTGTTGTAGAATGACACGGAAAGGCTTGTATGTGCTCAGTTACGTCTCATTAATAGACTTAATTGTGTTCCCAAGAACCAAATAGTTACTCAGAGTTTAAAAGTGCAACTCAGTATTTATTTGTTATGATCATTGTATAAAGGATAAGCATTTCATGTGCTGGTTTACAGAGCTGTATCATCAATACGATATGTTATGTATAATGAGCATAACACAATGTTTAAACAGTGTTGTGTACATACACTCCTGGAAATTGAAATAAGAACACCGTGAATTCATTGTCCCAGGAAGGGGAAACTTTATTGACACATTCCTGGGGTCAGATACATCACATGATCACACTGACAGAACCACAAGCACATAGACACAGGCAACAGAGCATGCACAATGTCGGCACTAGTACAGTGTATATCCACCTTTCGCAGCAATGCAGGCTGCTATTCTCCCATGGAGACGATCGTAGAGATGCTGGATGTAGTCCTATGGAACGGCTTGCCATGCCATTTCCACCTGGCGCCTCAGTTGGACCAGCGTTCGTGCTGGACGTGCAGACCGCGTGAGACGACGCTTCATCCAGTCCCAAACATGCTCAATGGGGGACAGATCCAGAGATCTTGCTGGCCAGGGTAGTTGACTTACACCTTCTAGAGCACGTTGGGTGGCACGGGATACATGCGGACGTGCATTGTCCTGTTGGAACAGCAAGTTCCCTTGCCGGTCTAGGAATGGTAGAACGATGGGTTCGATGACGGTTTGGATGTACCGTGCACTATTCAGTGTCCCCTCGACGATCACCAGTGGTGTACGGCCAGTGTAGGAGATCGCTCCCCACACCATGATACCGGGTGTTGGCCCTGTGTGCCTCGGTCGTATGCAGTCCTGATTGTGGCGCTCACCTGCACGGCGCCAAACACGCATACGACCATCATTGGCACCAAGGCAGAAGCGACTCTCATCGCTGAAGACGACACGTCTCCATTCGTCCCTCCATTCACGCCTGTCGTGACACCACTGGAGGCGGGCTGCACGATGTTGGGGCGTGAGCGGAAGACGGCCTAACGGTGTGCGGGACCGTAGCCCAGCTTCATGGAGACGGTTGCGAATGGTCCTCGCCGATTCCCCAGGAGTAACAGTGTCCCTAATTTGCTGGGAAGTGGCGGTGCGGTCCCCTACGGCACTGCGTAGGATCCTACGGTCTTGGCGTGCATCCGTGCGTCGCTGCGGTCCGGTCCCAGGTCGACGGGCACGTGCACCTTCCGCCGACCACTGGCGACAACATCGATGTACTGTGGAGACCTCACGCCCCACGTGTTGAGCAATTCGGCGGTACGTCCACCCGGCCTCCCGCATGCCCACTATACGCCCTCGCTCAAAGTCCGTCAACTGCACATACGGTTCACGTCCACGCTGTCGCGGCATGCTACCAGTGTTAAAGACTGCGATGGAGCTCCGTATGCTACGGCAAACTGGCTGACACTGACGGCGGCGGTGCACAAATGCTGCGCAGCTAGCGCCATTCGACGGCCAACACCGCGGTTCCTGGTGTGTCCGCTGTGCCGTGCGTGTGACCATTGCTTGTACAGCCCTCTCGCAGTGTCCGGAGCAAGTATGGTGCGTCTGACACACCGGTGTCAATGTGTTCTTTTTTCCATTTCCAGGAGTGTAGTTCCGCATAGTCAGCGCGTACACAACTTTCCCACTAGAGCGCGCCCCGCTAAGCACAACAGTGCAGGTGCAGTGCTCGTCCATCTCCCACTACGAGATGGTGCTGTCTTAGAGACAGACCAAATTCTGCTTCCGCCGATCCGCATATTAATATGTAACGCAGCCAATGAGATTGCTGCTAACGTAGAACCTTTTCTCCTCGCAGGTCACACTCGCACAGTCATACCTGAATGCTAGAGGTATTATAACGTGTGTACAGACCTCTGATTAGTCAGTCTGCATTAGTCTGGATTTGTCTGTATCAGTCTATAGTCAAGTTTCAGTCTGCGCCTAATAAGATTATCATATTCCTGTACATAGCCATGAAGATAAATGAATAGATACTTTGTCAAGTTCAAATGGCTCTGAGCACTATGGGACTCAACTGCTGAGGTTATTAGTCCCCTAGAACTTAGAACTAGTTAAACCTATCTAACCTAAGGACATCACAAACATCCACGCCCGAGGCAGGATTCGAACCTGCGACCGTAGCGGTCTTGCGGTTCCAGACTGCAGCGCCTTTAACCGCACGGCCACTTCGGCCGGCCTTTGTCAAGTATCAGAGATATGTGAGAATAAGATTAACATACCAAGACCAAAAGAACTTCAGAATGTCAATTGTAAATAGCATCCAGAACCAAGTTAAGTTATTTATATGCTTGATATTATTTTAATAAATGTGTGTGAAAATTAATCAAGTTCTGTTTAAAGTTGGTCACTGTCAATCTGCTACTCTAAGCGTGCAAGTGGCATTTCTATCGTCTGACCTAATGGCAGAAGATAAACACGCCACGATAAGACCACGAGACATATTGCTGACACTCGCCTACTTCGTTAGAGCGACAAGTCAAATAATCTGAGTGTGTGTGTACCGAAGGTCTTACAGAGCGCACACCACACTCAGGTAACAAACGTGCATAAAAATTTCAATGTAATTCAGGTGTTTGACGCTTTCATGGGTAGTCAACACTCACAGTAGTTAGGTTTTGACCCTTGATTATTTGGTAGTGCTTGACCTTAGTTCAGCATCGTGATATGTGATGTACTGTAACTGTTTTCTTCTTCACATACTTTCACACTATCACATTCATGTGTATCATAAACGTACAACAATATTTGCCTGTGATGCAGTCCTTTTTTATGTTAATATGGTACCTAACATTCTACTAGCATTTGTCTTTCTTCACTTTAGGATGTGTCGATGCCCCTGGAAGAAAAAACTTAATAATAACTTAAAAGTAAATCTTTATAGATACGTGTATAGTGGCTCAATGGCTGCTAACATTTTCTTCATATATTCAACCATGTATTCATTCACTTTAGTGTGCAGTAGTGTTATCACAAAACTTATTTCATGTCATGTGTGCATCTCTACTTATCTTATAAATCTGAAAGGTAAAGTGTATTAGAGGCATGGTGCGACCTCTTATTCAGTTTGTCACTTGTACTGTACTCGCTTATTTACCTTCAGCAAGACTTTTCTCGTCTATCAAGTATGATCAGTGCGTGCACTTTCCACACTTAAATTTGTAATATTGTACATATATAGATATAATGTATATATTAGAGTAGCGGAAGTAAATATCTCATAGTTTATGGTCCCTTTCCTTTGTATATTATCCCTTAGCTCATCTTTGTGTGTGTGTATTGTATAGATAGTCATAGTTGTAGTATAGACACTATGTCTCTGTTTATTCGATAGCCTATACAAACGTTAGTGCAGGCTGCAGCTCGTCAGGTTTGTTTGTTTTGTGCACTGCAACACTTTCACCTGTGGCTGTATGGCGTGCACGCTCTTGTGGTTTGTTGACTAGCTTGCTCCCCAATGCACATGCACTGAGGCGCTCTGACACCACCTGCATCATGGCGAGTTTTGAATTGCATTGCATGCTACCATGTGTTCCACAAGTTCATTTATTCTTCGTTGATCCATTATGGATCGTGGAACGACGGCTGGAACGAACTTCTTGATGCAATAATTTACCAACAGCCATATGATTTGTAGAAGTTTATTTTATTTTATGAACTTCTATGTGCTACTAGTTTCGGCATTACATTGCACTCGTCATAGCCGTAAAATCGCTATACATGGAAGGAGCCATATAACTGGATCCGTGAATCAATCATCCTGCAACAGCTCTTGACCAACCAGCTAACAAGAGCTGTTGCAGGACGATTGATTCACAGATCTAGTTATATGGCTCCTTCTGTGTATAGCTATTTTACAACTATGACGAGTGGGGCCTGAAGATGGCATAATATAATGCCGAAACTGGTAGAAGTTCATAAAATAAAGTAAACTTCAACAAATCATATGGCTGTTGGCAAATTATTGCATCAAGAAGTTCATTTATTTGTTTACAACTGGGCTACGTGCAATGTGAAGTGTTGTATTTAGGGTATCGTCATCTCTAGACACATAAAAGTAAAATTCTTCCTTGTTACAACAACTCATCAGTTACACATTTGACAATACAAAACAGAGAAAATACAAACAAAAATTTTCTATAGCAACGTAAATTCTGGAATGTAACTTTCCAGTGGCCTAAATCTAATATTATAATACATATATACAACTTAGAGGGTATACAGCCCTTCTTCAATATATAAATGTTCTCAAGTCTTTGTGTGGGTATAGTCCTTTGTCTTTACCCATGTTTGCGTGTACCAATCTGTATGCTCCCAGGTAGAAGATTTTAGTAATTATTTATGGTCTGATATATAACAGTTGCCACTTTTTGTTCAGTTTTCCAATTTTTGTAGGTCTGGGATGTGTTCTAAGTAAAACCTTTTGTCCTATACAAAACTGTGTTGTACATTTCAGCTTTCTGTCACAAATTCCTTTCCTGTATTTAGATCAAGTTTCAAGGTTGAATACTGCTTGTCATATTTTATTGTCTAATGATAATTCCTATATCGGTGTCTTGGGCAAAGGTTTCTCCCACTCATCTACATGTTCACAATTGAACATCAGCTCATTTGGTGTAAAACCAGTTGATTTATGGGGAAGATTGTTAACAACTTGTAAGAAGAAAGTGACATATTCAATCCATGTGGTATGTTTATGAGGTATGTAGGTTCTTACAAAAGTGTTGAATTCCCTAAACACCCTTTCTAGGAAGGATGCTTTAGGATGTAGTTTGGATACTAAAATATATTTGATGTGGTTAGAATCTATAAACTCTTTCTATTTACATCCAACAAAATATGATGTATTATCTGTTAACATGACTTCTGGTTTTCCTACTCTTGCAAAATAATCCTCTTTGATTCATCTTATAATTGAACTGGCAGTAGTGTTTTGTATGGCATACAATTTGTGTATTTGGTGAAAATATCATACAGACATACTATGTACTTTACGCCATCCTTACTATGGAACAGGGTCCAGTCACATCCAAAGATACCTTTTCTAGAGGCTTTTGAGCGACAATGGGATGTACTTCAATCTGTTTGGAGATGTTAGAATCTTTTGCTTTCTTGCTGTCAATACACTTTCTTATCACTTGTAGCACTCTTCATCTAAGGTTGGGGAAATAACAATACTTTGACAGTGCACTTTGCAGTGCCATAATGGCTGCAAGTATTGTGTGTACAAGATGAACTCATCCACGTATTCCTCTGGCAAACACACGCACCACTGTTCTTATTCGGAATGGAGCAGAACACCTTTGTGAATAGTAGAAAACCTTTTTAACTTTTCATGACCGTTTTGCATAAGTTTCACTCTTACCTTACTCCAGCGTGTGTCTTCCTGCTGTAATTGCTCCATATGTTTATACACATGGACATAGTATGGTGAGAGTGTTTAGCCTTCCACAAACATATCTATTATTTCACCTTCCTGCTATAAAAGATCGTAAATTCCCCTAAGCCTTGTGGTAATCGAGAAAGAGCATCAGCTTATATGTTCTGGTTTCCTTTTATGTACACTATTTCAAAATAGAATTCTTGAAGATACATACACCACCTGGCTATCTGTTGGTGTAGAAATTTACAAGTTGACACAAACGATAGGGACTGATGGTGACAATATACTTTCGTGTGTTTACCTGAAAGGAAATATTTAAACTTTTTAAAGGACCAAATTACAGCCAAACCCTCCAACTTTGTAACTCAATATGAACGTTCAGCTTCAGCTTCAGCGGCTGGTGAAGGTAATTACTTTAGGGATGAGTTTTCCCTCTTCTTCTACCATTTGAAAAAGGCATGCACAAAAACCTTGAGAAGACGTGTAGGTGCATAAGCAAAAATCCTTCTTCATGTCTGGTTGAGATAAAATGTTAGCATTTAATACGGCTGCTTGATGTTCTAGAAATCGGTTTGACATTGATTGTCCCATAACCAAGGTCAGTTTTTCCAGAGAAGATTTATTAAAGAATCACTGTTCATAATTTGGGGATGAATTTCCTGAAAAATGAGACTATGCCTATAACTGCTTATTGTTTTGAGAAACAGGACAGTTCCTAATGGTACCAAGGATCTGGCAGTATGTCTTCCAAGGAGATTATGTGTCCAAAAAATTTTACCTTTTCTCGTCCAAAATTAGATTGCTTGAGATTTGCTGTTACTCCATGTTTGGAAAAGCACTTCAGTACTTGTTCAATTAATCTTAAGTATTCTACCCAAGCGGGTGTGGTGACTAAAAGGGTGTCCACATATATTGTTATCTTACTCAAAAGTTTGGGTCCTAGCACTTTGTCCAGAGCAGAGATAGATACACCTACATTTACATTCAATCCCAATGGTAATATTTAAAATTCTGAGTTCCTGCCATCACATACAAAGGTGGTATACTCCCGCCTCTTTCATGTAGTTTTATTTGCCAATAAGAGAGATGGAGGTCGATTTTATCTTTAGGGAATTTCATAAACTGTTCCACTAAATTGTCTGGATGTGTTCATACTGCTACAATAACCTTATTAATGTTACATGCGTCGAGAGCCAAGCACACCTTGCCATCTGGCTTACTCTTGGCTGAAATAGGACTACAATGTGAGGAAAATGATGATTGTGTTATGCTTCATTCAAGCATCCTGTTAATCTCTTTTCTTACTGCTTCCCTCTTTGTCCATATTATAGGGTATGAACTAGAACAAAAAATATCTTGAGGATATACTTCCATTTTGCACACTAAACCCTTAATGTTACCTGTCTTTTCTCAAATACATGTCTATTATCAAGCATCTGTTCCCTAAGTTCCATTTGCTGTTTCTGGGACAAGCACTTTGATTCATTTACCTTTGTGTTTATTGTGTCAGCGTTTACCCCTTCTGCTGCCGACTGTTCGTTGTTGCATGTGTTGATAAACATGACTGGGATTTTCCAATTGAAGCCTAAAGTCGTGAGTAACTTCAGTTTTACGTCTATCAGTACTTCCCACGATTAGGTCTATTGCAAGTAATTGGTTATTTATTGTGAAAGGACATTGGCCATTGCCTATATCAATTTGTACTTGGTATATCTTAAATCTATCCATACCGATTAAACAGTCAACTATTAATTTCTCTACCATGAAAAAATTGCATCATGCAGAAAATTGTCTTAATTGGATGGTAATTAAAGGTTGTGTTTTAACTCCTATCGATTTCTGACCAGTCGCCGTTTGTACTTTCCAATTTTGCGCTGTCAGTGTGGGATATACCCACGTTTCTTCAGTTTTCGAAATAATCCCTGTGAAATCAAATTCGTCGTAGCACCTGTGTCAAGCACAATAGGTATATCAAGGTCAAATATTTTGGCTTTAATAGTAGCTTGTACCTTGCCCTCTATCAAGTTTTGCTGTGTATCCTTATTACTTTGATACACATCATCTTTCATATCACTACCTTCATCGTATCTGATGAAGCAACTGTCGATCAAGCTCATACCTCCACTCTCCTCCCAGGTCACAGAACAGGGGCCTACCCTGACCGGTTCAAGTTTACCGGTCTTGCGGTGGCATCAGTCTCTGGGTTAGGCATAACTTCTACTATATGGACTGTTGGTGTTTGATTATGCCAGTTAGTATCATGTGAGGCTCTCGACTCAAATTCTCTTTGCCTTTGCTTGTTATTTGGCATACATGCATTACTTTGCTGGTCGAATTCCGCTGTCTGTGGATTATTCAGCTGTCTGGTATTGTTTTGTGTTTGCCAAGAGATCGGCCGATTATTGCCAGTAGCTTGGATCTGTACATGTTGTACAGGCTGACCATAGGCTACTTGGCTCTTGTAGTTGCTTTTGCTAAATTTTTGTCCATTTCTTTTGTATCTGACCTTGAATTAACCACTTTTGCCATTGCCAATTTGATTACCATTACCATTACCATAGGTCTGTGTGCGGTAAGGTTGCCGTCCATGTTGTACTACGAATCCATGGTTCATTCATTGGTCTGTAAATCCCTGTGGTAGTATCTGCATATTAACAGGCTTGGGTTGTGCTGGTCTCTCTTCGTATATCAAATCTATTGAGTCCAGTGCGGATAGAAAGTATTCATTGTCATATTCCAGAATTGTAATGAGTTTTTCCCTAATGTGGACAGGTAGACAGCTCTTTAAAATTTTCACCATGTCTTCTTGAGATACTGGGTTGGTCCGGTATCTGGTTTTATTCAAATATTTTCCAAAATAGCCCCTTAAACTTCCATGTCTGCTATTGAATGTAGCTGGGTTGAATAGTTCATGTATGAGCCTCTCTTGTACGGCTACAAACCAATATTTATCCAAAAGAGCTCTCTCAAACTGTTCATAGCAGTGGCAATGTTCCGCCATGTCTGTAGCTCATAGCAAAACGTCACCCTGTATGTATCCACCAAGAAATCTAATTTTCTGTGCTTCTGTCCGAGGTAAAACATTTCGAAATGCTTTGATAAAGACCACTGGGTTAGTTCTTTTCCCTTCAGAGGTGAATACCGGAAATTGTTGACGCCTAAGTAATCCTTCATCCGCAAGCAATGTTGACAAAGCCCTGCACTGTCAGTGACAGGCGTGTTTATATTCATTTGTGGTGTAGCTCATGGCAACTGCACTTGCTCGACAGGTACAGCTGCCTGCAAGTGTTGTTGCATTCTGCAACATTCTCTATTTTCCTTCGACGGGCTAGCCGTGTATTGTGGGTAACCAGTGAAAGTATCTAACTTCTCTAAAAGCATGGGTTTGTTTACTGTCAAGCGATGTATTGGAATGTCAGTAATTTAGCAACACTGCCTTGCAACCTTCCCTCTGCTTCCTTTGAACCCGAATCTATTTTAGCTAAATATTGACTTTCTTTTTCTTTTAGAGGTTCTTCTACAGTATCTACACTAATCTTGCATTCTGAAGCTATCTTTTCGGCACAGATACTGCCCTTATCCAGCATCCTGGCTTCAGCTTTTTCAGTTATTCACTTTACATCTGCACATATCTTATCTCTCTGTTTTTTTTTTGGCAAATTTTGACTCTAAACTTAATTGGTCCACTCTTAGACTTAACTTTTGTACTTCTGTAGTTTAGTTTTTGCGCACGTCTTGTAGCTCACTGACTCCGTCTGTCACATTTTTAACCGACACATCCATTTGGGATTGCGTCTCCTGAATTTGAGAATATGCTTCACTAAGGTTTTTTAACTCAGCTACAAGATGTTCCTGTTTATTGACTATGGATGATAGTCTTTCCATTGACGTATTTATATTGCGGGGTATGTCGGCAATTATTTCTTGTTTCAGTTGTTTACCCAGCTCTGTCAACTTCCCAGATAGTTCGTCAGATAATTCAGTGCGTGTAGCTTTGCTCACCTCACTGAACTGTTGACTAATACTATTCTTGAAATTGTTAAATGCCTGATTTTGCTGTGTAAACTGTTGTCCTATAATTTCCTGATGTTCTGTGAACTGCTGTGCCATACCCTTAAGTTGTTGTCTTGCACTTTCAAGAAATTTCTGTTGTTTTGTAAACTGTTGTGTTAATTGTTGCATGAGTTGTATCAAATTGTGTATCTCACTAGTATTTACATTGTTTTTACGATCTGTTTCCTGTACTTGCGTTCGCAATGTCGTAGCAACTAATCAAAGGAATTTTCTCTGTCCCGCTTTTCAGTTTCACTGCTTGAAAAATGTTTGTCGGTAAGAACAGAGAAATTGTCTCATCTAGCGTCATAAAAGTGAAATTATGATTAGTTATTTTACCAATGTCATCATTTATTGATAGTGGGACGACAAACTCGTTGTTTTGGTTGCCATCGGCTAGTTCACGAGTTGGTACATTACCTTCAACTGTTGCCAAGCTCGGTTTTTCCGACATTTTGGTATATTACATTTTGTAATGAATTTTCAAAAATGGCCGTTTCCTTTGACTCCATTGTGAATAGTTTTTAACAAAAGTATGAATAAAATTTTTTAAGAATGAAACTTTGTATGTATTGGTACTTTTCAATTAAATTCGGTTTAGCTGCGTGTTCACTAATGAACCTGGTTATTATCTGACACAATCTTATAGAATTTAAATGACTTATCTTGCAATTTAATGATGACTTCGTACAAATTTTCGTCTTTTCTGTAGAAATGCACTACCCACAAAGGATATTAATTGGAAGGAAAAGATATTATCTGCTGCCAGACAGACGGCTTCAAGTGTGGCCATATAAGCAAGCAGTGTAGCAGGTTCCTACCTTTTCCACTGAAATCAGCATTCAAGGCTCATCTCATTTGTAGGCAGAATATGATTTTAATTTGCTCCTTCAATGGTTTTATCATTCCCAATCTCGTGGACATGTAACAGATACAATGAAAGTTTCATTGGGTCCTTGTAACAACAATATGAATCATTTACTTAAAAAAATTTTATCTCAACAATTGAAAGGTCTGTTCATATTTCGCTCAGCGCTGTCCTTTAAGCGGTTGCCATTGAATATGAATGTGTAAATGGAAATGGATTAATAATTACTTGAACAAATTGAAAAATTGATTGAAAAGAAGTTGAGAAAATTTTGAAGGTAATTTATGAATCTGTGCACAACCATGGGTGGACTTTAACTGATACCAGTGTCAACAGACCTTGAATATCATTACATTCAAGGTCGATAACCGCAATTTGCATTATGTACTACTGCTTCCAGTAGTGTGCGATACCAAATAATCACCACAACCATTGAAATTGTCGATCTGTCTATAAGTTCTTAAACAAACGAAGCACAATGTTTTTTATTATAAGTAAACCATGTTCAATAGGTGCCTATCGTGTCTGAGTCATCATCTTCACATTAGTTTCAGTGTGTTTAGTCTTGAGTGTGACAATGTCAATGCAAGAACGCTCCTCCAGATATGGCGTTAATTATTCTTATCTGCACTGATCTTGATTCAGGACCTCAGCGTCGAGCGAAATGGTGAATCGATAGGAGTTGAACTTATAACCATGCGAATAAATATTCCTTTTCCAATAACTTTTTATAACGCTTTTAATGAATGGTTAAACTATACATTTTTAGCAAATGCTGGTGCGACGGATCCAAGCATATGTATGTATGCTACCACTTCCCAAAACAAAAGGGGGAAGAGACTTGAATTAATAAACTGAAGAGCGCATTTCTTACTTTTTCATACAGATTTTTAACGATGCATAAAAACATTTTCCTTGAAACAAAACACCTCGTTAATTTACTTTTGGCGGTGTCTTTGGTTTATAGCTCATTCAGTTTACATATAGCTTACATATAAGAAAAGAAAAGAAAGAAAAATAATATGATGCAATACACCCATCTTCTTGCCTAACATCATCTTGTATGTCTAGTGGATCAAACACCATTCCTCTCATTCATATACTACTCTGCATCTCAGTCATTGTCATTCTAATAAGCCTTAACAGTTTTCCAGATGTTCTTAATTCAGTCAGAACATGACATATTCTGATTTGTAGTGGATGGAAAGATGAAGTATTCCAATCCCAAATTCAATTGTCTTTTCTAAAATTTATCTTAGAATAAAGAACTGATCTATTGTTGATCTCACTGGGAAAAATGCACATTGGTATGAGTGAATCCCTGTCTCAACAATTGGGATGGGGCAGTCAAATATAATGTTGGAGAATCCTCTACATCCCAAGTTTAGCTGTGTAATTCCTCAATTTACTACCAGTTATTTGGATAGTTCGAAAATGTCTTAGATTATTCTTGTCTACTGTAAAAGAGACAGGTGTTGTTGTACAATGTGTTTTCCAATATTAAATAACAAGTGCTCTGTTTATGCTACTTCCTATAACTTAGGCAAGGTATTTTATTCTTTATAGCATGTATTGAAACTAACATTTTGTAGTAATGTCTTACTATAATAAATGGATAACAGCAAATGTCAGAAAGTCCTCCCAGATGCTTAGGCAACTCACCTTCAAGAATAATTGCGAGCCAGAGTGCTGAAGTTTTTACCACAGATACAAAATGTTTTACAGGAAGGTACTGTTCGCTACATAACTACCTTCTAATGACAATATAATATAATAGGCAGAGAATAAAAGTAAGTCTTCTGGAATGTCGTGAAACTAGAAATTGGGAGACAAATAGATGTATAATAACATACACATAAAGGATGGAGATAAAGTAATAAATTATCCACACTAACAAACCTGGCGAAGGAGTATTTTTAAAATATTGCAGAGAAATGCTAAGAAAAATTCCCAGAAATCAGTATAATATCTAGAAATGTGATATTTTGGGTCTAGGTACACTACTGGACATTAAAATTGCTACACCACGAAGATGACGTGCTACAGACGCGAAATTTAAGCGACAGGAAGAAGATGCTGTGATATGCAAATGATTAGCTTTTCAGAGCATTCACACAAGGTTGGCATAGGTAGTGACACCTACAACGTGCTGACATGAGGAAAGTTTCCAACCGATTTCTCATACACAATCAGCAGTTGACAGCGTTGCCTGGTGAAACGTTGTTGTGGTGACCTCGTGTAAGGAGGAGAAATGCGTACCATCACGTTTCCGACTTTCATAAAGGTCGGATTGTAGCCTGTCGCGATTGCGGTTTATTGTATCGCGACATTGCTGCTCGCCTTGGTCGAGATCCAATGACTGTTAGCAGAATATGGAATCGGTGGGCTCAGGAGGGTAATACGGAACACCGTGCTGGATCCCAACGACCTTGTATCACTAGCAGACGAGATGACAGGCAACTTATCTGCTTTGCTGTAACGGATCGTGCAGCAACGTCTCGATCCCTGTGCCAACAGATGGGGACGTTTGCAAGACAACAACCATCTGCACGAACAGTTCGTCGACGTTTGCAGCAGTATGGACTATCAGTTCGAAGACCATGGCTGCGGTTACCCTTGACGCTGCATCACAGAGAGGAGCGCCTGCGATGGTGTACTCAAGGACGAACCTGGATGCATGAGTGGCAAAAAGTCATTTTTTCAGACGAATCCAGGTTCTGTTTACAGCATCATGATGGTCACATCCGTGTTTGGCGACATCGCGGTGAACGCACGTTGGAAGCGTGTATTCGTCATCGCCATCCTGGCATATCACCTGGCGTGATGGTATGGGATGCCATTCGTTACACATCTCGGTCACCTCTTGTTCGCATTGACGGTTCTTTGAACAGCGGACATTACATTTCAGATGTGTTACGACCCGTGGCTCTACCCTTCTTTCGATCCCTGCGAAACCCTACATTTCAACAGGATAATGCACGAACGCATGTTGCAGGTCCTTTAAGGGCCTTTCTGGATACAGAAAATGTTCGACTGCTGCCCTGGCCAGCACATTCTCCAGATCTCTCACCAACTGAAAACGTCTGGTCAATGGTGGCTGAGAAACTGGCTCGTCACAATACGCCAGTCACTACTCGTGATGAGTTGTGATATCATGTTGAAGCTGCATGAGCAGCTGTACCTGTACACGCCATCCAAGCTCTGTTTGATTCAATGCCCAGGCATATCAAGGCTGTTATTACAGCCAGAGGTGGTTGTTCTGGGTACTGATTTCTCAGGATCTATGCACCCAAATTGCATGAATATGTAATCACATGTCAGTTCTAGTATAATATATCTGTCCAATGAATACCCGTTCATCATCTGCATTTCTTCTTGGTGTAGCAATTTTAATGTCCAGTAGTGTAGTATAACCTCAAAACATATGAAATTCATAGTGTCTAGATATTCAAGGACTGGCTGGCGTAGCTGTGCAAGCAGATACACCTGCTTCCCCACCCCCCTCCCATCCTCTAGGTCTATTGGTGGGAAATTCAGTGGCTGTTATCCTGTTGGTTACATGGATACATCCACACAAGACAGATGTTTGTGCATCCTTCCTCAACCTCAGTGGACACAGCCACACAAGTTGATTTCACATCAGTATTAGTCTTACTACTCATCATTCACAATCGATCTGATGGTGCTTACGACCGCCCAGTGCCGAGGTTATCATCAGCACTAATCGATCTGTAGAGCATGATGAGGACTGCAGACATCCTCATGTTCAAGATGACATTCCAAATAAGACTGTAAACCTATATAACGACTAGCCTGATTCCCGATTTGGTTACACAAAACGTGACAAATGCGGATACATCATCACACAGCACACAGAACAGAGTCGCTAATTTTGGCATGGATCAAGTTATGGCAGTATTGCTACAACTTAATGAAAATCCCAAACAGTCGAATGAAAAACAAGACAACAATTATAGACAACTTAATGCACCGAGCAAACAACTTAGTGAACAGATTACAGCCATTGCCATGCAATGTTATAAGACTAAAGAACTATTACACAAGGAAATTAAGGCTTGTGCTAGGAACAGTAGTAAAGAAATTAGATCTGTTTCACAAGAATTACGTATTACACATGCAGACACAACGAAATTACTTAGATATGAAATCAGTGCAGTCGTTAAACAATGTTCAGAAAACGCAACACAGTTACGCGACAAGTTTAAATTAATGTCAGCAGAACTTTCACGTACTCTGGATGCGAAAGCCGACAAGAAATTTGCACAGAACAGCCAAATTGACGAACATTTTAATCACCACCTACAAAACAGTGTAATCTCCCAACAGTTTAAATTCTGTAACCTCACAATAAAGATGGTGACAAAGCTCCCAGTAAAAATGTCTCTCATATATAACCTTTCAATAATTATTTGACTGTGAATCTAAACTGGTAAATCTAGACGTCAGCAATGCTGCGTCATGGCCCTGAAAAGCCATTCTGAATAAACCGAAAATTATTACCTCGATCAAGCTGTCGGATAACACGTATGTATCTATTCCTATAAGAAATTTTTCTGGTACGGTTCAGTGCAGTACTGGCCACTAGATTTTGTTGTGTATGTAAAAAAATGATTTTATTTACGATAATTGGCATGACTGTGGATAGTAAAAACTTTAAATTCAGATGAATGACTGTCAAAAGTTACCTTTATAAGAAAGATTATTAGTGAAAAATTATTAAAAATTATTTATATGTGACTTTGATATAACAATAGTACAAAATGAGTTGTTGCAAATTTCATATACGCATGGCAATAAGTAATAATAATTTTTGCTTTTACCTTATACTGTATCGCTCAGGCACCGCCATCATTCTCTACGACCGGCCTTGGTAGTTCCATGCAGGACATAAGTGCTCTCTGTGAGCTATACAACTGGACAACTGCTCTCTAAGAGCGACCTGACCCAACTGCCTGACTGAGAGCTACTGCTACTACTGCTGACACTGCTCTCTGGTCTGCGATTCTATTGTAGTATACATATCACAGGCAGCACTTGAGCAATCCATCGAAGTTCCATCTACTCGAGTGCGCTAACAATAAATTCCTTAGTCATAGACCTCTTACAACCTTCATTAACATCCTTCAAACTTTTGGCATGTCCCTATTGGTCAATAATGCAACAAGGGTTACTACGATGACTGCATGAGTAATTGACAATGTGGCCACAAATATAGACTAGGAAAATGTGATGTAGCTGTAAAAGATCTTGGACTATCAGACCATCACTGTCAAATAACAACAGTAAAATCAAGCACTGAATCATGCCCTAAACTACAATCCTACAAATGGCATCTATCAGAAATCAAAATAAAATATTTTTCAAAAAAACCAGAAAAACAAAGCTGGGATTAAGTGTATAAGGAAACCAATGTGAATACGAAAGTCTATAAATTCTCCACATTGTTTAAATTGAACTTTGAAAAGGCATTTCCAAAAGCATGCATGTCTGTATCAACATTTCACAGAAAGAAATGGATAACAGCAGGTATTAAGAAGTCCTCCCAAAAAATTAAACACCTCAGTTCCATGAAAAAGACTCGCAATGATCCAGAATTGTTAAATTTATATCACAGATACAAAAAGATCTATAGGAAGGTGTTGATTGCTGCAAAAAAGTAATTTAATGATAAATTAACATATAATGCAGAGAATAAAAGCAAAGCAGTCTGGGATGTTGTAAAAAAGGAAACAGTGAGAGGCAAACAATCGCAGAATGACATACTGCTAAGGGAGGGTGATAAGGTAAAAAATGATCCACAACACTTAGCAAACTATGTAAACGAGCATTTTTCAAGTATTGCAGAGAAGTTACAGCAAAAATTCATCAAAAGCAAACATAAAACCTTTAAATAATGTTGCACTAAATACAATGATATTACTTCCAACCTTAGAGAATGAAGTCAATAAAACTGTTCAAAAACTAAAAAATATAAAGTCTGTAGGCTTAGATGAAGTACCAATGTGTGTACTGAAACAATGCACAGGGATTATACAAGGCCCTTTAACAAATATAATAAATGAATCCTTCAGATCACGGACATTTCCAGAGCAGTTGAAACAGGCAAGAGTTGTACCTTTGCTTAAGAAAGGTAATGCAGAAGACATAGAAAATTACTGACCAGTTTCCCTGCTGTCAGCATTCTCAATAATAATAGAAGCAATTATGAAAGACAGGTTAATGAATTACCTGAATCAATACAATCTTTTAAGGGAATCACAGTTTGGTTTCCAGAGTGGCAAAAATATGCCAGGCAGCCATAGCAGAATCACAAAAGTTGTACTTGATGCTCTTGATAAAGATGAGTGTGTCACAGCATATTTTTGTATCGTTTGATACAGTCGACCACAAAATTCTGCTAAATAAATTAGAAGCATTAGGAGTAAGAAGGGTAGCTAATGACTGGTTTTGATCATACCTAGCAGATAGGGTACAAGGAGTAGAGATAACATATACTTCAAATAGATCTAAACATTTAGTAAAACACTTCTCAGAACCAAAATACATTAATGTTGGGGTTCCGCAAGGTAGCATATTAGGACCAATATTATTCCTGATATACATCAATGACTTCTCCAACAGTGTTATTCATGGTGAAAAAATTCTCTTTGCTGATGACAGAAATATTATAGTCACTGAGAAAGCAAGAGAACTCCTTGTCGAGAAAGCAAATGAAACTATCAAGGAACTTTATGATTGATCAGTAAGCAATAAAGTGACATTGAACATAAAGAAAACAAATGCCATGAATTTCAGTTTGAAGAGGAAAAATGACAATGTTAAATTAAATGTAGGTAGTACCTATATAGACTGTGTAACAAATGCAAAATTTCTAGGGATGAATATTGATTCTCTGCTGAAGTGGTGTGAACACACAAAGGTACTTGCAAACAGAATGTCATCAACATGTTATGTCCTTAGAATCCTATCATCAGTATGTAACATACAGTGTCTTTTAGTTACATATTATTCATATGTACACTCAATTCCTAGCTATGGCATTCTTTTTTGGGGAACAAACACACAAATCATGAACACAGTTTTCAAACTCCATGAAAGACTCATTAGAATAATAACCAAAAACACTAATCAAGCTCCTTGTAAAGATCTGTTCAAAACACTGGGGATTTTAACTGCTCCGTGTGAATACATTTACCAGTCAGTTGTACACATAAAAAATAACGTTGGTAATTACTGCACAAACAGCTCTGTCCATGACCATGCAACAAGAGATAGACTCAACTTACATTTACCAAGAAAAAATAAACATAAAACTCAAAACAGGATTTTCTACCAAGGAATAAAACTGTACAATAAATTACCAAAAGAGATTAAAGAAATTGCAGAATTACACTTCCTTAAAAAGACAGCTAAAAAGTACCTGTTATGCAGTACATTTTATACATTGAAGGATTATTTAGATAAAACAGAGTAGGAGTTCGATAAAAATGTTGTGCAAATAAATAATAATAGTAATAATAATAATTATAAAACATCGAACATTCCACATAACACCTTCACTTTATGTTTTTTTCCTTCTTGTTACCTTTCTAGAAATACTTACACCCAAGCCACGCATAGCACAATACAAACACCTCTTCATCTTTCTGAGCTCAACATCTCGCTCATTGTGAAGGCATGCTGACTCAGTTTTTCAGGATAGCAAATGAGAAGTTGCAGTACAGAAAATGGCCCAGAGATCGCCAGAGTATGTGTGTGTGTCTGTGTGTGTGTGTGTGTGTGTGTGTGTGTGTGTGTGTGTGTGTGTGTGTGTGTGTGTAGTGAGTGAAGTGTTATGAAACAATGCGTGTGTAGGGTAGTGTGAGACATGACTGATAGTGAGATATGAGTGAATGGTGTGGCATTACATTATTTTAATAAGTTATTTGCAAAAAAATATTGTATACCAGGAGTAAATCTAATGATTATGTCTAACTAGAAGTCTGTAAATGTATGTGTATACGAATTAGCTTACTTTAAATTGATCTAAACTTGTAGATACTTTGACATCTCCTATATCCTTGTAAAAAGAGATCTACAGATGAATAAAGCTACTACTACTACTACTACTACTTCCGGCCGGAGTGGCCGAGCGGTTCTAGGCGTTAGTCTGGAACCGCGCAACCGCTACAGTCGCAGGTTTGAATCCTGCCTCAGGCATGGATGTGTATGATGTCCTTAGGTTAGTTAGGTTTAAGTAGTTCTATGTTCTAGGGGACTGATGACCTCAGCAGTGAAGTCTCATAGTGCTCCGAACCATTTGAACTACTACTATTACTACTGCTACTATTACTACAGCCATGAGCAACAGTTCCTTTCACATCAAGGCTCTGCCTTTCCACTAGGGTTGCACACGCCACCAATGGACGCCACCCATCTCGTCCAATCGGAAATCGCTCTGCGCTTCTCTACAGTTTCGATTCTAATTCCGTTAATTTTTAAAAACTTGGAGTAGCTCATGGATCATTACATTCAATAATAGCATAAGCTACTCTTTTATATTACAAAATATTATCTCTTTACCATGTAAGATTCAAACTTCTTATACTCGTCTCGAAAGTGATGAAGACAAACCCAATCTGGCTCCCTACCACCGATCTTTCTTACAAAGTAATACTCGCAAAAATTTTGACAAATTTATACTAGCATCACAAGCATCTAGTCATAACACCAAAGCAAATCACCCATGAATGGCTGAGTTAAACAATCCTACAATTTGGGATACATCCTCTATTTGAATGTAAACAGTTGATACTGGCATGCCATGCAACAGTCCCTGACCAACTGAAGGGTTTCAATGGTTGTCTGATAAAGAACTCATTAGATTAGGTGATTTTAAAAATTTGGCAGTGGGCTCTGGTGTAGAATATGTCATAATGTGGACAGGCATATCCTAATAATTTGCAGGATGCCGATGGTGAATTACCATTATATCCAGGGAGTCGAGTTTTGCGGAATGGTTAGCAGATAAACAGCTATATATAATCCATTATAGGAATCTTCAGCAATGTCACAGTTCGGAAATGGAACTGATCACAGTTACCCATGCTATTCAATTTGGCCAGTCATGTTGGGTAAAGGAATACATTGACACTAAGGGGACTGATACATGAATAAGTGTCAAACAACTGGTTTTTTTGTCTTAAAAAATTCTCTGTAGTTTTTGGAACAAGAAAAAGTGTACTTCAACGAAACTTTACCGAAGACAGCCCCAAATATAGACGAATTTAAAAGTGTCTGCACACATGACAAAGCCCCCATGACACACAGACAACTCTGTTGCAACAGAATTTTGTTCTCACTTGTTTGTTTTTTTTATGGCTTTTATTGTCCAGTGCCTTAGTGACCCAAGATTATTAGAAATTCAGTTTCATGGTAGGACTCAAAACCCAAATGAGAGTTTTAGCAACTGTATATGGTAACAGATTCAAGAAACTGTTCTGGTAGAACTAAATACCTTGAAAATAAGTTTGTTGCATGTTCTGCTATGTTTCAGTGATGGTGTAGTGTAAAGGTCTAAGGTAATGGAATTCATGAGAGTGCCTGGTAGACCAAATACCCAAAGAGCTTTAATTGCCATTAACCTCAGGGGACTTTTTGAAGTAGAGAAATCAGTGTTGAAAACCACCAAAGAAGCAAGAATAAAAAGATGAAGTCTAAAAAAGGAAAGGGGGAAGAACAACACCACAAACAAGATGAATATGGAACTGGGACTGTTATGAAGGGTAAGCAGAGAAACAAACTTTATCTTGAATTTTTGAGAAATTAACTTGATGTTCTGGTACACATTGCTTAAAAATTATTAAAGATAGACGGCTGAAATTTTATATACTACCTTAAAACATGCTTCACTAAAAAACTGATTATTCTTACGACTTAAATTTGAAAATTAAACACTTTTTTTAAAGGAACACTATGAGTTCATTATTGAAATTTTTGATAATCATTATTTAACATTTCTGGACCATAATTTATGACAGCAACACGTTTTTAAAATCCTGCTTTAAAAATAATGGCGTAAATCACTTCCAGATGAAGAAATAAGATTCAACTTTGTTCTTATTTAGGGAAATGTGTACTTTCACTGTTAATAAACAATTACCATGCTTTATTTCACTTGCAACACAAAAAAAATCAGAAAAACTGATGAGGCCAAAAGCTGTGATTCATTCACGGAGCTTTTCTCTAAAACTCTATTAAAAGATGTTAAGCATTACATTGGCTTACAACTCTTATTCTACGAGCTACACTATTTAGAAAACTGACAAATTTTTCAAGCTTTGCTCTTGTGTTCATGATCCAGTCCCCCTACAAGCAATAAGAGTGTTTCGTGAGATGTGATTTCGAAAAAGATTCTTTTGAACTTATGAACAATGCAGTTTTCGACAAAAGAACAGAGAATGTAGAGAGAACTTCCAAATTTTCTTACAACTAAATGGGATGGGCGTTATGGAGTGAAACATATCGCAAGGCCAAAGTTTAAGCTGCCCACGATTTTCAACGAAGAATTTGTCGCTCTGGAGAAGACGATAGAACTCTCGAAACCTGTTTATGTTGTTTTATGGACATCGGACCTATCCTAGCTCCACATGTACCAGGTCCTTTATCAAATATAGAAAACTCATTTTGTAGACCCAATACGGACAACTTCACCTCTTTGGCGAACTATTCCAATCCACAACGTGCCACCCCAATGCATTCGACATATCTGGATGTATAGCCAGTAGTCCATATGGCATAACGCCTGCAATCACTAAGGTTATCAGACTAATGAGAGAGTAGGTAAATGGGTCACAGTTTGTAAGTCATAGATTAAAAATATGTACATACTATTCAGTGACATTTGGCACTTAGAGGTAGCCTCAGTGGCTCTCTTCGTGGAAGATTTCTAGAAGTGGTGTTCGTAGCACTCCGCCTTCTCTTATGCATATAGCGCAACAAGTTATTATTCAACCACAAGACCACATGCTACACATTCTATCACATGTGAAAACTTCCCTGTTTCCTCACAACAACAAATGGGTAATTTGTGCTGATGGGACCTAAACCCTACCATACATACTCACTTTTATGTTAGTGAGGCACTGGACGTATTTATTTGTAAATAACATTTGTGTAGATGTGTGAATGTATTTGCAATAGAGTAAATAGATATGCAAATATGTATGTTTATGTGTGTGTGAACTGATGGCACACTATCAGTGCATGTAAATTGTATGTATTATGTTGGAAAAATGGTGCATGTCTTATTCTGTGTGTGTGTGTGTGTGTGTGTGTGTGTGTGTGTGTGTTCATATACACAGTTTCATTAGTTTTTAATTGTTTGACCTGCTGCTAGTTATCCTGATCTTTACTTCTTTAGTATCATGTGTTTCCCATAATGAGTCTGTCTTTTAACATTGCAACAAGAATGACAGCTGTAATGTTACAACAACTAAATATAAGACGACACTGCAACAGCGAAACTGTTAAGACTGTTCCACTGTCTTGGCTGTGCATAAAGAACAGAATGACAACTGTAGAGGTGTTCATGGGGAATCAAATACTATGAATAATTTGTTACCAAATATTGTATTAAATCAGCAGAGACTGAGGAGTGTGGAGGGGGAAGGGAAGAGGGAGTTGGGGAAATCTGACAACATTGTGGGCTGTCGTGAAACTGTTCTAGCCCAACAACTAACTGAAATGGCTGCATCTGCATTTGGACTGGTGCCACGACCAGAAAGCATGGACTGCTGATGAATGACATCACATTTGTTCAGTGATGAACTGCAGTTCAGTACTACCCTGGATGACCGTTGGTGGCAAGCATGGTGGCGACCTGGGGAGATGTCCCATTCTTAAAATGTTTTGGGAGGCACAGCAGGTTTACTCCTAGCATCAGGATATGACTTCAGGTCACTGCTGTTAGTGACTGAAGCAGCTCCGATCGCACAATGCTGCATCATGGACTCCCTGAATCCTCATGCGTTATCTCTCACGCAACAGTGCCGGGTGCCATTTTCCAACAGGACAATGCTCGTCCACACATGATACATGTTTCTATGAACTGTCTGCGTGATGCTGAGACACTCCCATGGCCTGCCAGACCCCCAGACCTCCGCCCAATAAAACATACGAGTGACCAGCTCGGACGTTAGCTCTGTACTGGTACCAGTATTCATGGTTGGTTGGTTGATTGGGGGGAGGGAGCCAAATAGCAAGGTCATTGGTCCCATCGGATGATGGGGAAGACGTCGGTCGTGTCCTTTCTAAAGAACCATGAGGCATTTGCCTGAAGCGATTGAAGTAAATGACGGAAACGTAAATCAGGATGGCCGGACGCGGATTCGAACCGTTGTCCTCCCGAATGCGAGTCCATTGTGGTAACTACTACACCACATCACTAGGTAGTATTCATGATATGAAGGATTAGCTACAACTGTTGAGGGCCACTTTACCTCGAGAGGTCATTCAGTGGGTTTAAGACACCTTTCGATGTATGTATCCAGGACAGAAGGAGAGCAATGTCACATTGATAAGTGGACTCACACTATAAATGTGACTCGATTCTGTAATCACAAATATAACACCTCATACACTCTCAACCCGTGAAGTTGCGTTTCGTTTCCTTTCCCCCTTCTAAATGCTTCATTCTTTTTGTCAGGCAGTGTAGATGTGTTACACTTCGTTATTGTAAAATAAAGGCACTGTTCAGCAATGTAGCCTGATACTGAGCTCTGAAATGTGTGAATGAGACAGATGTATGTATCAACTATGATATAGGTCTGACGTGAATCTAATGAGATATGTAATAGAGACTGATGTTATATCTCAACGTAATTATCTACCCATTTCTCAAATTACGCTCTGCTACTGACACAAAATGAAAGATTTATCTGGACATGAAATCGGGAACAGAATGAAGCATTTAAGCAACTAAATTCAAAAGGACTTGACGTATACAGATAAATGTGATACGGAATAGCTGAAGAATTTCATTAAGTATGTAAGGTGAATCGAAGAATTTAGGAACATTGTATTTGCCATAGTTCATCAACTGTATGAAGAGAAAGCAATGAAGGAAATAACTTTTATAAGTATAGTATAGTAATGACGAAAGTTTTAACACTACCATTCTTCATTGTCTCTAATTTGCAGTTGTGTGGACATATTGGGACATTTAGGAGTGAAATTACTATAAAGCGAAGTCTCAAAGCCATGTAGTGACAATGCGACTATATTGTCATTGTAACGGCTGGAGCCCTTGGAAACCGTTAGGACACTTGTTCTATTATCTTAAAAACACGAGCATTTAATACTAAACTTTTAAATAAAATAATGAAGCAATAGTGTTTTTCACAATGTACATCAAACTGTCTTCACAACACGAGCAGTGCAGGGAGTTTGTGCTTTGAAAGGCATTTACACTTTCGTGTCGTATGCGTTAGTGAATCACAGTGAGCTGTGACAGGTGAACTACAGAAATTACCACTTTTCATGCACGTCTGGTAGCCAGTACTGTACCTGTAATTGAACCTTTAGGATGTTTAGCTGTACTTACAATTTAGCTTTTCATTTGTATGCCGGACATTTTCCACGCCGAACATTTGCCACGCCGGATATTTGCCACACTTGCCCCTTCGCCAGGTACCTTAAGTAGCGATCCCCCAGGTAAGGGACGCCCTTCCTCGTACTTCTGTTCGCTTTCAACCCGCCGTCTCTACATTTTACTCGATAAAACCAGTACGTGGCGAAATATAGAGTTTGTTTTCCGAAATTGAAATATTTATAGCTTTTGGGAAACTAAAGCAGTACCGACGATTGTCAGTATGTAATTAGTTCTGCCAAGTACAAATATAGATCCCTCTGTCTGTACGGTAACTTCCTTTCACGCTTACTGATTGCGATAGAAACAGTCCATCGCCATGGGAGCAACAAGAAAGGAACGATGTAAAGAGAATGCGAATTTACGTTAATCATTTCTTTTTGGTCACTGCATTTGTGCCTACTTTAATCACTACAACTGCATGCCCAAAAGACAATAAGGAAAGAAGAAATGGCTATGTGAATGTTTGAAAAGAAGAACGACATATGGCTCTGAGCACTATGGGACTTAACATCTGAGGTCATCAGTCGAAGAACGACATACTCCATATTAATTTACTCTCTAAAATCAGATATCCCTTGCGGCGAAACATTAGTTAGTAAAGTGTAGCAGGACAATGTTCAAAACATGACTGAAAATACGTTCACTAAATAAAGATCAGAACATCTATGATATGTCATCTAAAGTCGACGTACAAATTTAAAATGTTAGAAATAAGGAAATGAAGTAATACAGAATTCTATGCTTGTAACGTACATTGTTGTTGTACATTGCTCAGCTCTGGTATTTACAGGTTCACAGAGAAACCATCCTAGGTTTTGGAGGGAAAAGCAGTAATTGTAATGATCTGCACTACAACAGAAACAAGAAGCACAACTTAAGGAAAAATAAGGTAATGTATGTTCCAGCTCACAAGCGACATTGAAGCAGATAGTTCCTGTGACTTAGTATGGGCAGAGGTTATATTCGACAACCGGAACAAATTAATAACTGGCTCCTTTTACCGACCCCCGGTCTCAGATGAAAAAGTTTCTGAACAGTTCAAAGAAAACTTGAGTCTCATCACAAATAGGTACCCTACTCATACAATTATAGTTGGAAGTGACTTCAATCTACCTTCCGTATGTAGACAAAAATACATTTTCAGAACCTATTGTAGATAGAAAACAACTTCCGTAATTGTTCTAAATGTTTTTTTAAAATTATTTTCAACAATTAGCTCACGAGGCCACTCAAATTGTAAATGGTTACGAAAACACACTTGACCTCTTAGCCACAAATAATCCTGAGCATCACGACGGATACTGGGATTAGTGAACACACAGTCGTAGTGAGACGCAATTCCGTAACAAAGAAATTCACCAAAACTAAACGCGAAATATATTTATTTATAAAAACACCTACAAATTCGGTTGACGTCTTTCTAAGAGACAGTCTCCAATCCTTCCAAACTATGTAAGTGAAGACCATATGTGGCTTAAATTCAAAGAAACAGTGTCAACAGCACTCGAGAGATTCATACCAAATAAATTAATAAGAGGAGGAACACATGGTACACAAAACACGACAAAAAGGTGCTGCAGCAGCACCGAAAAAGGCATGTATAATTTAGACGAACACAAAATCTCCACGACTGACCAAGTTTTACTGAGGCTCGAAATCTGGTGCGGATTTCAATGCAAGATGCGTTTAATAGTTTCCACAACGAAACTCTCTCTAGAAATGTGGCGGAAAACCCAAAGAGATTCTGGTCCCATGTTAAGTAAACCAGCGGAAAGGCGCAGTAAGTACCTTTACTACGCGACAGCGACAGTGCCACTAAAGTGGAGTTACTAAATGCAGTTTTCCGAAATTCCTTCACCAAAGAATATGAAGTAAATATTTCAGAAATCGAAATGACAATAGCTGCAAACATAATATAGAAGTAGAAATCCCTGGTGTTGCAAAGCAACTCAAATTACACTATCAAATAACTGATGTTGCAGAGGTGCCTGAACTGTCAGTGACAGAGGAAATGATCAAATATCTTTTCAAAAAATCTCTAGTGTATAAGAAAAGTAGGTCTAATACATTTGTTTCTGATTTTCTTTAGTAACAATTAATTTTCAGTTGTAACCTCCTTGCTTAGTTTCAGTTTCTTTTACTTGCCTGTTTAAAGATAATCAACAATTTAGTAAGGAATTTTAATTTTTAAAGGAGTGTATCTAAATGTACTTAAGTAGATTTACATCTATTGTATATGTTTGCAGCTAAATTTAAATTTAAAAAATATTTGAGGTTACAAAATTGTCAACCTTAGTATCAGAGCAGTTTTGGGATGTCAATTTTAGGTGCAGTTGAAAGGTTCAGTTCCCATTTTCTTTTACAAAAGCGTATACTATCAGTTTAACAAACCATGATATTTTAGGTGATAGTTGCGACTCTGAAGCTTCAGAAAATAATTTTAGAACTCACAATTATTTAATAATATGGCCATAATATTAGAAGGTAGGGAAAAGTTAATGTGACAATAGTAGGAGCCCTTCCTTAAATAGGTAATTGCTATTGAAAAAGGTTAGATATAACTGTAAATTCTGGTTACAGGATGATCACTTGAGTGATGTTTAATACTGGCTTCGTTAAGCCAAATTTCACTGCTTCTAGATTACGCGCTAGTGAACCGAGCTGGGACCAGTTAGTTACATCGTTAAACTATTTAGGGATACTTTTGTGAGGCTTGAAACACTCTTTAATTTTTACAGTAAAGGCTGATTCCCATCACACTTTGCACAGGCTTTGGACGGTCAAAATGATAGATGACCATTTACCATGTTGGAGTGTTTAAAATCAGTCTAAACAGGCTGCACTAATGTACACTCTATTTACAATTACAACTTAATATTAGCGCCGATAATGCTGCTTCAATGTTTCAATAATTTTAACTCAGTAACCTGCGAGGACTCAGTGGTCTTCATAGTTTTTTAATACATTATTTTTAACGTATTTTAGTCCAGTTTCTGAATATGGGCAATCGCTTTCAAGCAAGACATAATGTTGCCAGTCTCTTCATAATTCTTTACGATTCTCTCTATCCTGTCGTCCAGGTTCAAGTACTTCTTCTTCCTCTTCTTACCTTCAAGATTCATTTCCAATTTCATGTACATGCAGTTTGTGAGCTCTGCTTCCTTTTTCAAGCACTCCACCAAATAGGTGATTCTAGGGTGAGAGTTTCCAATTATACTATTTATTTTGTTGTGCCAGCCTTCAACAGCATTCGTCGTTCGGTGCCTTTTTCCATAGCAGTTCCACATTTATATTGGGATATCCTCATTCTCTAGCCAGTTGTCCACAAAGTAGTCAAAAAATTGAGAGAGCCTTCCGTTATCAGGAGCTTCTGCATGAATCTCAATCCATCCATTGCTTACGTCCTCTGGTTTTACAAATTCCAGCGCGACATTCACTTCTTTAGGACACCACTCAGGAACTGCCTGTTTTAGCAGACGAAACAGACGAACATATGTGTCTTTCTTCTTATTAGGGAGCAGTGAAAATACAGTAGGAAGAATGTTTGTTTCTTTAATCGGGCCTCCTAAGTCTAAGTGTATCATGTAGATTTGTGCAAACTGCTTGCTGCAGCTCTTAAATGTTCCATCCATAAAAAAATGGGAAAATTTTTTAAAACTTTGTTTTCCTTTGCTTCCACTAAAAATCATTATTCTATCATCTAATCTATTGTCTTCTAGAAGAAAACTACTGCCATCTCCCAGTTTATCTTCATGAAGATCAATTTCATAAGAGTTCTTAGGCTCTTGTTGGTTCCCCTGCACTTGACTCTGTCGACAACACATGGTTCTCTTCATAGATTCTGAAATAGGCATCACTGTAACAAAGTCATAACCTTTATTATGTAGATTTCCCATTTCATCCTCGTATATCTCCGATAACTGTGTAGTTTCTTCTCGAAACCTTCTCTTCGCCCTTTCCACTTAGTTTCTCACTTCCAGAGCCGCATCGTCAGGTGGTCCACAGAGATGTTCTAATACATTCAACACTTCTAAGTTCTTCGAAAGCAGCTTTCCCTAGGGGGAGACAAGGGACCCAACCCTTTGGAGCAGGTAAAATCGTGGCAAATGTCCGGTGTGCAAATGTCTTGCGTGGCAAATGTTTGCACACCTTTAATTTACAGTGGCAATGTCCTTGAATCCTCTTCATGGTTATATTTTTTTTGGAAAAGAAGTAAGATTAGTGGTTAACATCCCATCGACAACGAGGTCATTAAACACAGAGCACAAGCTCTGATTAGGGCAGGATGGGGAAGGAAACAGGCCCTGCCCTTTCAGAGGAACCATCTTGGCGTTTGCCTAGAGCAATTTAAGGAAATCACAAAAAACTTAATCTGGAAAGTCAGATGTGGATTTGAACCGTCGTCCTCCCGAATGCGAGTCCAGTGTGCTAACAGCAGCGTCGCCTCGCTACTTGCTATTTTGTAATGTTAATAATCATTTTTACATATATCTATGTGAAAATAGGTGTTTCTTAACGTATGTGCGTAAGAGCCATGAGATAGATACAGTGACAGGGCCTGAAAGGAAATGGTGTGTGTCTCAAAAACAAAGAGAATCCTTTCTTTTTACACTGAATGACTGTTGGGTACTAGTACTTACTACACTAACGGCTCTTGAGTTGATGCTAAAGATTATCTGAATTCCTATTTTATTCCAAGCTCTTAGACCCCTAAAAGAAATGTTGGAAACTCCAGAGGAGAAAATATGAATGTTTTAGAAGAGACCTTTGATTATAGCAGGACTGGGTAATGATACATTGATGTTTTAGAAGTATGACACTTCCTAAACGTCACTGTCATTATCACTCAAAACTCTTGTTAGCAGAATTCAGATGAAACATGTTAACCCATGACAGGGATTATTAATTCAGAAAATGAGGAGTAGTGATGAAAGACATACCAATAATGCTTAAGGTAATTTAAATTTTGTTGAAAATATAAACAAAGTGAAAAACTAAGACTGCAAGAGTGAGGTATCATTGATAGAAGAACCAATTACTAATGCTACTTCAGGGATACAGTCGGTTCATTAACACTCAGGCCACGTGTGTGTGTGTGTTTGCATTTGTCTCCCAAACTTTTCAATAGATTTATTGAGGACTACCAGCTCTCAGCCAAGCGTTGCTGTGGCTCAGTCTGGTTAAATGGAAAAGAAAGAAAAGGAAAAGCACACGTTTACAATAGGTATGGGAACTGGATATACCTCTTAATCTCTTTCTCCCCCTCTACCTGTCCATCTCCTCCTCCTCCTCCTTCCTCCTCTCTCTGTCCATTACATCTTCCCCTGCCCCTCCTCTTCCTCCCCTTTTTCTGTCCATCCATTCCTTCCCCTTTCTCTATCCATCCCCCCATTTATCTATATCCTCTTCTGTCCCCTCAGGCTATCTTCTCCTGGTCCCCCTCTCTCCCACTCTTTCTATCACCTGCCCACCTTTCTGTGTCGATTTTCTCCCTCCCCTCTCTATCTCCTCCTTCCCCACCCCCTGTCCTTATCTCTCCCCCCTCTCTGTACCTGAGTCTTGTTTATTGTTATTGCAAATTCAGATTCTGTAGTAGTATTGTAATCATAATCCGATAAGCCATAAATACAACTTTCCTCTTTGCAAACAATGTTTCACAGTCCAGCAATAAACCCTCTACATTTTCATAGGTGTCACACAGAAACTAAATATGATAGAGAAAAATTACTTTTACTTATGAAAAATACATAGTTTGCCATTTTGGATTATTTGGTTTTAGAAATTATATCTGCTAAATGACATCATCCATTGTTGAGACATTGACGAAGACTATCGTCAAAAGTGCTCCATACCTCTTCGTGCCATTTCTCTTGGAATGGCTGCCACTTCTCTTTTAAGTTCTTTCAATGTTGTGGGACGATGTTTGTACATTAGAGCCTATAAGTGTCCCTAACAAAAAAATCACAAGGCGGCCTTGAGGGCCACGCGATGTCTCCTCGCAAAGAGACAAGATGACCAGGAACCAACTCGCGCAACATTTCCATAGAACGCCGAGAGGCGTGGGATGTTGCTCCGTCTTGCTGGAACCACACTTCTTGATCTTCATGACCTGTAATAAAATGGTTTAACTTAGGCTGGAGGAAGGTCTCTAGCATGTGACAATAACGGTTTGAATTAATCGTTATCGTGTAGCCACCTTCTTCGAAAAAATACAGTCCCCACACAAAACATTCAGCAACAGCGCACCAAACTGTCACATGAGGGCTGTGTAGTGGTCACTGACGAATTTCACGAGGGTTTTCTGCAGCTCAATAGCGGAAATTCTGTTTGTTTACAGTTCCTGATAAGTGGAAATGGGCCTCATCCAAAGAAACAAAGTGCTAGGTGGGATGTTTTGAAGAATTTCCTCACATGCAGCTCTGTAAGTTTCAAGATCTCTTTCACGTAATTCTTGGATAACCATCATTTCTAAGAGGTGCATATGAAGTTCTCGATGAAGAATTCTTCTTACACTCCTATTAGATAATCCCAGGGCAGCTGCATGTTTTAAGTGCTGAACGTATTTGTGATTGTTGCACAGACGTTCTCACACGTGCCACATTTTCCGGCGTTGTTGCAGTTCGAGGACGGCCAGTGGGTATTCTTTTCAGTGGTGAACCTGCCTTTCTAAAGTTTGGCATTCACAGTTGAATAGTTTTTCCATCCGGACACGATCATGTCGGCCAAGTTCGAATCATCTCCCAAATGCTCGCTGAGTACCAATCACGGAACCACTATGACAAATAAATTCCTCCATAACAAACGCACGATGCCCATCAGGCCATGCCACGGCGCACACTGAAAATGACACGTACACTGCTTTTGAACAAAACACACACCACATCAGTATCCTCACTGCAGCTCGCACGCCGGCTACGTCAAATGCAGGAGGTTTTATTGCTGGATCATATGTGTGTGTGTGTGTGTGTGTGTGTGTGGTGTGTGGTGTGTGTGTGTGTGTGTGTGTGTGTGTGCGTGTGTGTCCAAACACGTAAAAAGTTGAAGTAAATCGGTCAAGAACTTCGAGATTTTTGGTAATAAAGTTTTCCCTTTATATATTACATATTTATTAATGAATTACATATATAAAAATGTGTTACATAAAAGAACATGCATATTCGAATGCAATGTTATGTCAGAATTTCCAAGGAATCGGTGAATATCTTTCTGAAACATTTAAATGTTGATACAGATTTCCCATGCAAGTATTATATATATATTTATATATTGTATGTGATGCTCCAGTGGATACATAAAAACAAGCACGTATTCAGATACAGTGTTGTGTCATAACGTCAAAGTAGTTATTGAAGAACTTTTGGAGAGCTAAGATTTTGAATACATGAACATTTATATTTTCATTTGTATTGAACGAAATGTTCGTTTGCACAGAACCAGAAATCTCTAAAAGTTCTTCACCGTTACTTCGAAATTTCGACACGGTGTTGCAATCGAAAATGCGCGTGTTTTTATATATGTACTGAAGTGCCATTGGTCCATATAAACATATGTATGTAATATATAAAGGGGACACATAGTTAGCAAGAATCTTGTGTTCTTTGTTCAAAATCTTAAATCTCCGAAAATTCTACAGTGATTGCTTTCAAAATTTTGCAACAACATTGCATTTGAATACATACGTGTTTCTATATGTGTATACAGTTCAGCCTGTAGACGGCAAGAGTTTCTACCGCTTGTCTTCACACTTGCCAAATCCTACCTTGGCCAGCAAGGTCGTCGAATCTCTCCCCAAATGAGATCGTTTTGAGCATTATAGTCAGGGCGCTCCAACCAGCTCAGAATTTTGTCGATCTAAGGCACCAGTCGGACAGAACTTGGGGCTACATCCCTCAGGAGGACATACAACAAGTCTCTCAATGCCAAGTCGGATAACTGCTTGCGTAAGGTCCAGATGTGGACCAACACATTACTTCTGTTGAATAAATCGTCCATATTTTTCCGAAATAGTTGTCTATATTTACACTTCACATCTACTATTCCGATAATTTCTTTGTGGTGCGACAGTTTTATGCTTAGAGTGCCAACATCAACTTCTCAGTCGTTTTATTTTTTGTAATCAGTCGTCAAGTATCTTGTTTCGCTGCTCGGTACAATTTTACACCAGTAGTTTCGTGAGTTTGCTAGTTACTTTGCGGCGTGGCGGGGTTTTATTATGTTCGCCAGAACTGAGTGAAGCAAGCTGCAAATTAAAACTCACGTACCTCAGAACGGCGTCTGCTTAGTGTCCCTTCACTCGGCAATGTAGATACTTACAAGATGATGTGAAAACAGCGTTGATGAAAAACACCACCTAATATCTACAATCACTGAGGCCACGCAACTCTAGTTATGAAAGAAATTTCTGTAGAAATACAGTATTAAAAATTTTATCAGGTGGTAAGAAAATGGATTGACTTCTGGAAAATAATGTCCGAAATTTCCATACAAAAATGTTTATTTCGTCCTTGATAGCCAAAGATAAGATGCTATTCAGTCCACATTTAAACTGTTGGCTATTTCCTTCCAGTTCACAATTCATACACACATTTCACATGCACAGCAGCCAGAAATCTATCCAAACCCGACATGAATTAAATAACGTTTTCACAGTCATTAATCTCACCACTAATATCAGTTATTACATTTGGCTCTTCTTCTGGATTTCTAAAAAAAAAAAAGAAACTGCTCGCCAAAAAATGCTCAGTGGTTGAATACTGACACATGCCACGCGGATACTATGAAGGCCAACATTTCACATGCGAATATCTGTCCAACAGATTTAGTCAAAATCTCTGAAATTTTGCCAAGCAGTCCTCAACAACAACTGCAATAACTCAAACACTAAGTAATTCTTCATCTTACACATTATTTTGACTGGCACTAGTAACATGACCATCGGCGTTCAAAGCTAGCGAGTGACTCTCTTCCAGCCTCACTCCCTGTATAACTATTAGGTAATGAGTGGGAATCGTCTCAATTTCGATTGGCTGACCATACTCGCTGCCAATCAGAATGCTCACTGATGATCATACTCGCGCCAAAACTGGCCTGCACCAATCCTAACACAAACACGCATTTGCGTCAATCTGGCATACAAATATTAAAGTAACGTTTAATAAACAAATACGAAAAGACAATAATTCTGGAAATATTCTTTAGATACAGATTTTACTCCAGCTGAATTTCTGGCTGCTCTGTTACAATAGCAATCATACTTCGACTTGCGTCATCAGCAAAGTGGGTAAATCCCCTAGTATCATTTTCTCACGACAGGCTTCTGTAATTCTTGCAGGTTCCTTAAGACGGTATATAATGCAACATTTAAATTTAACGAATGTCCCACATACACACTCTCATTTACTCAGATTTACTTCCACAACAATATTAGGCGCAAATAATAATTTTATCTGATTTTTATATTACGAAAACGAAAAATAATTAAAGTTTTAATATGAACATTTCAATTAATTAATTCTGCACACCGAGAGTTCTGCTTGTGTTTCCAAACGATACCAAAAGATAAGCTATTATAATTCCTAACTGAATTTAATTCATTAAGTGTCGGTTTTTGAATTCTTAAGTAATTTTTCTATCTCCGAAATTATGATAGTTACAATGTTGAAATTTTTATACATTCTTCTCCTGAATAACAAAAGGTAGTGTACCGATTTTGAAAATGATTGAATAATATTTAATATCGTTTATTTAGGTGCTTATAGGTGGTTCAGTAAGAGACATTGAATAGCTTTCCCACCACAGGCAGTGACAGATGCGCGTGTGCCTCCCGGGTAGGCCGCTAGATGTCAGCCTCCGACGTTGCATGCAGCAAGCTATCCTAAAACAAATGTTCGCTCGGAACAAATTGGGACGCTACAACTAGTGCGCTCTTTTCATCATGGACAGATTTCTAACAAGAGAAAAGAAACCTTACACGTTGACAACTCTTTTACATCTGAGGGGAGTGGGGTCGACAATACTAATACTCGAAAGAGAACCAGAAAACCATAAAACCAAGATCGAGCAAGGTCCAACATAATGGCCACTATAAAGAAGAATATATAAATTTCGCATTACGTGGACAGGTGAGGACAGCAAGCCTACACCGAAACATGTGGTGTATGATTCAGTGTCAGATGATATATATATATCATATGGCGCTTTCCTATGTGTGAAAACATGAGCGTATTCGTATACAGCATTGTGTCAACATTTCAAAGTAACTGGTGAAGAATTTTTGGAAATATACAACTTCATATAGATAATAAACAAAATGGTATAGAACATAAGTAAGATACCAGAATTACTTCCGGGATGATGGCGGTTCAAGTCCGCATATGGCCATTCAGATTTAGGTTTTACATGATTTCCCCGAATTTCTTAAGAAAAATTTTAGGATGGTTCCCGTGGAAAGGAAATGATCGATTTCCTTCCCTACCATTCCCCAGTCTGATCTTATGGTCCATCTCTAATGACTTAATCGTAAACTTAACGTTAAATCATAATATGAATCAGGAAGTATGTGTGGTTGAAACATGCGTAATCTGTGAGTTAGGTGAAGGTTTTGACGATCAAGCAGTGAGGGTTTTATGCAACCTGATATTAGTCTACCATATCGAATTCATTAACAATCCAGTGCTGCCAGTTCTGACCACGTCACCATGCACAGTGATCATCATTCCATTTATCAGTTTATCTATTTATCTAAACGTGGAGAACTGCATCACTAACTGTCAGATCACTACTGGAATACTGCAAATTGATTGAATAAACGACATCTGTGAATCGGCTAAATACTAATCTCCGTAAAATCAGCAAGATATTTGCGGGTTCTTGCTCCTAAGTTCCCAAATAACTACATTTAAGGGAGTCACCTGATTATGGTAAAAAACTTGATTCTACTCTGCTGGTCATTAAAATTGCATGACCAAGAAAGACAGCAAATAACGGGATTTAGTTATTGTTTGTATAAAATATAGTAGAAAGAATATATGATTAAAATTTGTTGATGATCTGGGGGTAGGAGTGTGCGAAATTCAATATACAGAGTTATAACCTGAGGCAGCCCAATGGTTCTAACCCTTCTGGGCATCAACATAGACTAAGTTGGATGACGGATATGGGTACATCATTCAGTGCTGCTTCAACTCTTTGCCAGAGTTAAACGATTATGGTGGCCAGTGAGTGATTGTTTGCCTGTTCATCGTTTTTCAAGCCAATGTGTCACGAAACGTTGTTGTGTCACGAATACATGTAAGTGTGTCACGAGATTCTTAATGTCTTAAATCTCCCACAGATAAAATATCTAGAATGAAAAAAAAAAATTATAGCCAAATCGTTTCTACGAATAGCACAATTTTCAAGAAACTGCCTATCATTGTAGTTGATTATCCACATCGTAATAATTACATATTTTTTGCATTCCACTGTGAAACGAACGATCTCTCATTCCACGAAAAAACTTCACCAAAAAACTCCCACTTTTGGCGGCGGGCAGCACTCTTCGATCCACTGTTGGCGGGGATGCCGGTATCTTTGGCTTTGTCAGTAGCGTCGGAGAAAATGTCCGTGGATACTCAAAGAGGAATCTGGAAATTCTGGTTTGAAGAAAAGGGACGCGCCACGAAGGAATTAACCTAAGGTGACGGAAATCGGTAGATGTGATGTACATGTACAGGCAAACAAACGACTGCAGTCTCAGAAAAATAGGATTATTTATTCAAGAGAAAGAGTTTCACAAATTGAGCGAGTCAATAACGCGTTCGTCCATCTCTGGTCGCTATGCAAGCGGTTTTCCGGCTTTGCATTGATTGAAAGAGTTGTTGGATGTCCACCTGAGGGATAACATGCCAAAATCTGTCCAATTGGCGCGCTGGGTCGTCAGAATCCCGAACTGGTTGGAGGGACCCACCTATAATGGTACAAAAATTCTCAATAGGGGAGGGACTCAGCGACCTTGTTGGACAAGGTAGGTTTCAGCAAGGTAGAAACTCTCACATCTTCGCTGGTCATCGAGACTCAGTTTCAAGTGGGAATCATCACTGAAGTCAATTCTACTTTAATCAATGCGATTCCAGGCCCCGATGTCCAGTGATGTCGTTTGGAGACGCCCCGGACAATGGTGGGATAGCAATATAGCAGTCTAACTGCTGCTCGCCGTACGGCCCACAACCACAAGTGATGGTCTGGAGTGCCATTTTGTTTCATAGCAGGACCCCTTTGGTTGTCATCCGTGGCACCCTTACAGCACAGCGGTACGTCGACGATATTCTAAACCCTGTTTTGTTGCCCTTGACAGTAAGCCATCTCAGCTTTGCATTTCAGCAAGATTAGACGGCGAGAGTTTCTACTGCTTGTCTTCATGCTTGCCAAATCCTACCTTGGCCAGCAAGGTCGCCAGATCTCTCCCCAAATGAGATCGTTTGGAGTATTACAGTCAGCGCCCTCCAACCAGCTCGGAATTTTGTCGATCTAATTTTGTCGATCAGAATTTGGAACTATATCCCTCAGGAGGACATACAACAAGTCTGTCTATCAATGTCAAGTCGACTAACTGCTTGCATAATATCCAGATGTATACCAACAAATTATTGAGTTGCTCAGTTGTTTGTGACACACTGGACTCGCATTCGGGAGGACGACGGTTCAATCCCGCGTCCGGCCATCCTGATTTAGGTTTTCCGTGATTTCCCTAAATCGCTCCAGGCAAATGCCGGGATGGTTCCTTTCAAAGGGCACGGCCGACTTCCTTCCCCGTCCTTCCCTAATCCGATGAGACCGATGACCTCGCTGTCTGGTCTCCTTCCCCAAACAACCCAACCCAGCCCTCAGTTTGAGACACTTTTTCTCTTGAATAAATCATCCATTTTCTTCCGAAACAGTTGTCATTTGTTTCTCTGTACTAACACTTCACATCTCCCAATCGGATAATTTTCTCGCGGTGCGACAGTTTTTTGGCTTAGAGTGTCTAAAGGAGTGCCGACATTAATTCCTCAGTCGTATTATTTTTTGGTAATCAGTCATCGCGTATCTTGTTTCGCTGCTCGGTACTATTTTACACCAGATTCAGTAGTTTCATGTGTTCTCTGGTTGGTAGTGAGCTCTCTTCATCATATTTCTAATAAGAAAAAAGAAAGCTTTAGACGTTGACTGCTCTTTTACATCTGAGGAGGTTGGGGTCGAATATCTACACATGATTACTCTGCAATTCACACTTAAGTGCCTGGCAGAGGGTTCATCGAACAATTTTCATACTACTTCTCTACCATTCCACTCTCGAATGGCGCGTGGGAAAAAGGAACACCTAAATCTTTCCGTTCGAGCTCTGATGTCTCATATTTTATTGTGATGATCATTTCTTCCTACATAGGTGGGTGTCAACAAAATACTTACGGATTCGGAAGAGAAAGTTGGTGATTGAAATTTCGTAAATAGATCTCGCCGCAAAGAAAACCGCGTTTGTTTCACTGACTGCCACCCCAACTCGCGTATCATATCAGCGACACTCTCACCCCTATTGCACGATAACACGAAACGAGCTGCCCTCCATTGCACTTTTTCGATGTCCTCCATCAATCTTACCTGGTAAGGATCCCATACCGCGCAGCAATATTCCAGCAGAGGACGGACAAGTGTAATGTAGGCTGTCTCTTTAGTGGGTTTGTCGCATCTGCTAAGTGTTCTGCCAACAAAGCGCAGTCTTTGTTTCGCCTTCCCCACAATATTATCTATGTGGTCTTTCCAATTTAAGTTGCTCGTAATTGTAATTCCTACGTATTTAGACGAATAGACAGCCCTTAGATTTGTGCGATTTATCGTATACTCAAAGTTTATCGGATTTCTTTTAGTACCCATGTGGATGACCTAGCACTTTTCTTTGTTTAGTGCCAGTTGCCACTTTCCGCACCATACAGAAATTCTCTCTAGATCATTTTGTAATTGGAATTGATCGTTGGATGATTTTACTAGACTGTAAATTACAGCGTCATCTGCAAACAGTCCAAGGGGGCTGCTCAGATTATCACCTAGATCATTTATGTAAATCAGGAACAGCAGAGGGCGTATGACACTACCTTACGGAACACCAGATATCACTTCTGTTCTACTCGATGATTTACCGTCTATCACCACGAACTGTGACCTCCCTGAGAGGAAATCACGAATCCAGTCACACAAATGAGACGATACTCCATATGCTAATATTCGAAAGAGTACTAGAAAAGGGTAAAACCAAGATCGAGCAAGATCCAACGGCTACTATAAAGAAGAATATTTGAATTTCGCATTTACGCGGACATGTGAGGACAGATCGCCTACACCTAAACAATTGGTGTGTGGCTCAGTGTGTGAAATTAGTCTATGGTACTGAACAAGCTGGAAAGGCATTTGGAACGCTGGTCTTTGTGGCCGAGTGGTTCTAGGCGCTTCAGTCTGGAACCGCGCGACCGCTACGGTCGTAGGTTCGGATCCTGCCTCGGGCATGGATGTGTGTGATGTCCTTAGCTTAGTTAGGTTTAAGTGGTTCTAAGTTATACGGGACTGATGAACTCAGATGTTAAGTCTCATAGTGCTCAGAGCCATTTGAACCACCACAGCGTCTCTAAAAAACTACGAGGGTGTTATTTTCAGTGCATGTACACTTCCATACAAGTGTCTTCTGTCAAGATGTGAAAATGAATAAAGCTTTCAGATGAAGTTCTTCTGGCATCATGCAAAATTTCTGAAATAAATGGCAAGAAACAGAAACTCCATAAAATCGGCGAAGAGCTTATTTTACCAGTATGTAAAGAAACTGTTGCTACCATGTTGGGACTGAAAGCAGCTGAATATATTTCAAAAGAACCTCTGTTAAGTGAAACAGTTCATCGGCGCATTATGTACTTGTCAGTTGTTACAGAAGACTTAAAAAACACGCTACTTGCTCTACATTTAGATTAAAGAACTGACATTTGCGGAAAAGCTCATTTATTATCTTCTCTGAGCTTTGTCTGCGGAACAGAAATGATTGAGCGTAACCTGTTTTGTTGAGAACTGAAAAACAACCACTGGGAATGATGTATTTATTGCTGTTCAGAGTTTCGTTGAAGATTACGGACCCAACTGGACGCTGCTGCAATGACAGGAAATATAGAGGGCTTTCTAACTTTTGTGCGGAATAAAAACACATCAGTAATAACATAGAAAGGCTCTAACGTTGAAGACTACGCACGGAAATCGTTTGGAGAAAGTCATTGAAACGGTTTTTTCAATGATGAACTATGTAAAAACTCGTTTTGTAAAATCGAGAATGTTAGAGAAACTAGGTAAAGAAATGGTTGCAGCGTTTTTATTCCACAGTAAAATCCGTTAATCTTCCAAAGTAAAAATACTTACCAGAATTCTAGAACGTAATACTTTCAGACCCTCTGGCTACAATTGTATACGTCAACTTTTACTCTGTCTTGGCTGCAACGGAAATGTTTTTTCCCCAATGGAAAACTGAGGTACACATTTGTGAATGTTGAACTTTTTCATCGTGCCCAAGTGCTGCCAATTGTTGAGCAACATTATGAAAATACAGGGTGACAATTATAGAACTATATGAAATAAAATCATCATAACTTCTGAACGCTTTGCATTAGGACGTTCAAACACCATGCCGCGGGGCACGATGGGAATTCTTATGTGAGTATGGTTTGGTTTAGCGAAGAAGCTCACTTTCGTTTGGATGGGTTCGTCAATAAGCAAAATTGGCTCATTTGGGGGACTGGGAATACACATTTTGCGATCGAGAAGTCTCTTCATCCTCAAAGGGTGAACGTGTGGTGTGCAATGTCCAGTCACGGAATAATCGGTGCGATATTCCTTGTTGGCACGGTGACTACCGGACGGTGCGTGAAGGTTTTAGAAGATGATTTCATCCCCATTATCCAAAGTGACCCTGATTTCGACTAGATGTAGTTGATACAAGACGGAGCTCGACTCCATCGAAGCAGGAGAGTGTTTGATGTCCTGGAGGAGCGCTCTGGCGACCCATTCTGGCTCTGCGGTACTCAGAGACCATTGGCATTGGCCTCGATTGGCCACCATATTCACCGGATTTGAACGCGTGCGACTCCTTTTTGTGGAGCTAATTAATGACAAGGTGTACAGCAACAACCCCAAAACAGGCATTCAGGAGGTCATCGAAAGCATCGATGTTCCGACACTTCAGCGGATCATGCAGAATTTCGCTATTCGTCTGCGCCACATCATCGTCAATGATGACAGGCATATCGAACATGTCATAACCTAAATCGGAATACCTGTAGTGACGTTTACATGTTGAATAAAGTATGTGCACGCAGTAGTTTGTAAATAATTTACTTTTTTTTCATATAGTTCAATAATTGTCACCCAGTATCAGCAAGTCAACGTAGCAATGCGCAGCAGCTCATGACCACCAGAATACACAGATGTGGTTGGTTCGCTGTATTCGACTGTATAATTGAATACTGATATTCTTATTTTGTATGGTAATTATTGAATGATTATTTTACTGTTTCTTACAATAGAGAATATTTCGTTATTAGTTATTTTTGTCCATATAATGAAGCCAAGTCCACAAAGCATATTTTGAAAGGGGTTCATATTTTGGTATAAATCTTGCACCTAAAACCATTGAAAAAATCACCTAAGGGTATTACCACATGAAGAAAAAAATTCTTTCCTTAAGAAAAATAATTCAGGTGTGAAAGAGCTGAAGACGAACTACTTGCATTGCTTGAAACTAATGATAATAATAAATTTGGTTACTGTGAATGTCTTAAATCCCGTTTGGTGCGCTGATCTGACATAACTTCGCGATATTTTCAACAAAATTAATGTTTTGAATTCAAGTTCACAGGGACAGCATGGAACGACCATATTAACTGATAAAATCAGTGCATTTTCTAAAAAAAACTCGTCCTTGGGATTTCGGTCATAGGAGAGAACGCTCAAACCGATTTTCCAACTGCGGCTATCGCATCAAATGAGTTGAATGCAAAAAAAAGTCACATAAAAAATGCATAACAGGGTACCTACCTGAGTCGCAGAAGGAATCACTTTCCCTCGATCTAGACTGCTGGCTGGAAGTAATTAATTTTACCTAACGAGGAGAACTTATCCAAGTCATAATTAAACAACTTTGAAAAATAGCAACTTCTCGAAATTCACTACTGGCCATTAAAATTGCTACACCAAGAAGAAATGCAGATGATAAATGGGTATTCATTGGATAAATATATTATACTAGAAATGACATGTGATTACATTTTCACGCCATTTGGGTGCATAGATCCTGAGAATTCAGTACCCAGAACAACCACCTCTGGCCGTAATAACGGCCTTGATACGCCTGGACATTGAGTCAAACAGAACTTGGATGGCGTGTACAGGTACAACTGCCCATGCAGCTTCAACAGGATACCACAGTTCATCAAGAGTAGTGACTGGGTATTGTGACGAGCCAGTTGCTCGGCCACCATTGACCAGTCGTTTTCAATTGGTGAGAGACCTGGAGAATGTGCTGGCCAGGGCAGCAGTCGAATATTTTCCGTATCCAGAAAGGCCCGTACAGGACCTGCAACATGCGGTCGTGCATTATCCTGCTGAAATGCAGGGTTTCACAGGGATCGAATGACGGGTAGAGCCACGGATCGTAACAAATCTGAAATGTAACGTCCACTGTTCAAACTGCCGTCAATGCGAACAAGAGGTGACCGAGAAGTGTAACCAATGGCACCCCATAACATCACGCCAAGTGATACGCCAGTATGGCAATGACGAATATACGCTTCCAATGTGCGTTCACCGCGATGTCGCCAAACACGTATGCGACCATCATGATGCTGTAACCAGAACCTGGATTCATCCGAAAAAATGACGTTTTGCCATTCGTGCACCCAGGTTCGTCGTTGAGTACACCATCGCAAGCGTTCCTGTCTGTGATGCAGCATCAAGGGTAACCGCAGCCATGGTCTCCGAGCTGATAGTCCATGCTGCTGCAAACGTCAAATGTTCAAATGTGTGTGAAATCTTATGGGACTTAACTGCTAAGGTCATCAGTCCGTAAGCTTACACACTACTTAACCTAAATTATCCTAAGGACAAACACACACATCCATGCCCGAGGGAGGACTCGAACCTCCGCCGGTACCACCCGCACAGTCCATGACTGCAGCGCCCTAGACCGCTGCAAACGTCGTCGAGCTGTTGTTGTCTTGCAAACGTCCCCATCTGTTGACTCAGGGATCGAGACGCGGCCGCACGATCCGTTACAGCCATGCGGATAAGATGCCTGTCATCTCGACTGCTAGTGATACGAGGCCGTTGGGATCCAGCACGGCGTTCCGTATTACCCTCCTTACCCACAGATTCCATATTCTGCTAATAGTCATTGGATCTCGACCAACGCGAGCAGCAGTGTCGCGATACGATAAACCGCAATCGCGATAGGCTACAATCCCACCTTTATCAAAGTCGGAAACGTGATGGTACGCATATCTCCTCCCTAAACGAGGCAACACAACAACGTTTCACCAGGCAACGCCGGTCAACTGCTGTTTGTGTGTGAGAAATCGGTTGGAAACTTTCCTCATGTCAGCACGTTGTAGGTGTCGGCACCGGTGCCAACCTTGTGTGGATGCTCTGAAAAACTAATCATTTGCGTATCACATCTTCTTCCTGTCGGTTAAATTTCGCGTCTGTAGCACGTCATCTTCGTGGTGTAGCAATGTAATGGCCAGTAGTGTATCATTGAAATCAGCCCTGAGATCGAAATTAAAAGTAAATGCTTCAGCTGTTTTTTTTTTTTATCCTAATCAACAGTGAGTATCCGGATATCGCAAATAGAGCAATACCTCTTTCGCTGCCCATCTCTACGTCCTACTTGTGCGAGTCAGGATTCTCTAGATTGAAGAACATAAAATCTGACTACAGGCCTCGCCTCCTTGGTGTAGACTGCGAGATGAGAGTGTATCTGTCAAGAGTTCGTCCGCACACAGATTTACTTTGCAAAAATCTCCAGGAACAAGTATCTTACTAGTTTTAAGTTAATGTCTTTTTATATTTCCGATGTTAATGATAACTATTTTATGTTCCTGCATAAGAGTCATAAATTACTTTTATCTTCCTATGTTTCTATTCAAGAGTCTTACATAACAAATTTGTAGAAAATGAATTGTGTGAACTTTATGCGTTTGTTTTTTTCGTCACTTGTATTTGTGTCGCGATAGTTTGAAACGTACTTCGGTGTGCCCCAAAGGAAAAAAAGGTTGAGAAATGCGGTGCCAGTCTCTTAGCAACCCATGACCAGGTATTGTCAATGGAGAACATGCTATCCAGGGCAACAGACAAACATCATCTATATCGAGATGGTCAGGACACCATCGGTGACAAACAGTCTTGTGTTATCTTGTTGAACGGTTGTGACACAACGACCTCGATGACTGCACAAAGCAACCAGCCGTAACACGTCAGTGAAATAGACTGCAACGTCCCCTTAGAAAAATTAATGAATGACTGTGCTGATAAACCTCTTACATTATTTGCTTTTCAAACAGCTGAGCAAAACTGAACGTACTCAGACATTACTCTCTTTACTTATTCTGATCAACACTAAACTGACACACAATATTTTTAGCGCAACGCAATCTGACTTTTAATAACCCCTACAAAAGAATGGCCCTGACTAACAATAACCTATACCCTTCATGAGTCACTTACCTCACAAAAATCTTCGTTACTCAGACTACTGCAATACAGCGAGCGCCAATACTGCCAGCTAAATAAACGATTCTAACTACTGAAGGCACTAACTACTGATAGGTATACTTAGCAAATGAAAGTTTTTGACAGAGCGCAAACAATATATTTACCTTAATAGTGTTCAAAGTCATAATATATATATCAGTTCATGACATCCAGTCTTACAAATTTACTGTCTCTGATGGACACACGTCCAGATCATCCACTCTCAAAACTCCGCCATCTCTCTCCCCACATCCACCACTGCTGGCGGCTCACCTCCAACTGCGCAACGCTACGCGCTGTTCACATCCAACAGCCTAACACTACAATTGCGAATGTTCCAACAATGGCAACCAGCCACAGACTGCACACAGCACAGCCATTGATTTTCGTACAGAGCGCTACGTGGCGTTACCAATATAAAAACCTAAACAGCCTACTTACATAGCCCCCATGCTCCCCACAAAAAATTTTACAAATTGTTTTGGGCAGTGGCCAATACAAATCTGAAAAATTTTTTCGTAATTACAGTAATAAATAAATCAAATGCACATACTTATTGATACAATGATGGTCAAAAGCTAAAATTTTCTCACAGTCCATAAAGACAGTCCTGATATTTCATCACAGTATTAATTACAATTTTATCCACAAAGTCCGAGCAGTAAAATAAAATGCACACGGAAGTAGCGGATTTCCAAGCAGTCTTGAAGAAGCAGTGTTGTCCTTCCAACAGAAAGATAATGCTGACTCTTGACATGCAGACAGGTAATGGTCCACAACAGAGCAAACCCACAGCAGAGTCAGTTGAAGATTTGAAGAATATTGGTAGGTAGGTCATCACAGAGCAGACCACTGTAGTCCTGTTAGAGATTACGGTATTGGTGGGCCATCAAAGGTGCAGACCCACTGCAGTCCTTGTAGAAATAATGGTATTAGCGGGTCATCAAAGGTGCAGACCCACTGTAGTCCTTGTAGAGATGGCCAGAAGCCATCTGTTGCGACTGTGCAGGTGCACAATCACCATCGAAGAGTCTTGCAGACAATATCGCAAGTCCATAAACCACCACTCGTGCACTCACAAAGTTTTTGGAATTGTCCTTAGAACCAGCAATGCTGTTAACCAGTCCCTTGCTGAATTATTAATACACGCCCAAACACTAATAGTCCTCTTTTTTCACATATTGTGCATATACTATGACCAACAGAAATATGTGCAGTGAAATGAATGCTTAAAAGTTACTTAATTTGATGAATTGGTGTCAATTACAATTTAATAACATGAGAATATAATAACAAAGGTACAAAATACATCATTAAAACATAATACAGATAACATTTGTGGTAATACCAGCTTTACAAAAGAATAGAAATAAACATATACATCAGTGTTACAGGAATTATGAAATAAGTAAATATATAAAATAATGAGAATAGTTTTCGAAACATTAATTTCACATATGAGCATTGAAACAGAACAGAATTAATAATGCCTAAACATCTTTACAAAGAAAATAACATATTATTAGAAAAATTCTACAACATAACTCTTATCAGCTAAACACATAAAGACAGGAAAAACACAAATACATAAGGTACACAGACACATAGAATAACACAAAAGGACAGGACAGGGTTTGTTTTCAGTGTGACATTTGGTACTGTAGTCCAACCCAAAACTTCATTCCATAGATCTTTCCTCTTATTTCAACATTTGTTTCCACCAAAAAAAAAAAAAAAATCCTATCCAAGCATGCTTTCTGTATTCTGTTCATATGCTCTTTCAGAAATAGTTTTTCCCCACTGTACACAACTTTTTTGGCCAAACCATTTTCTTATAGCTTCTCAATGCATTTCTTCCAATTCATCACAACTCATTCTCTTATATAGCCTACCCCATCTTAAGCTAACTTAATTCTACTGAGCTCAGATATATATACTAAGGGACGAGGCAATGCAGCAGCACAAAACGATTAACACAAACAGCAATGACAAAAAAATGCAAATTGGCAAAGCAAGCAGCAGTATATCTAAATTAGCAAAGCAATTGCAATATTACAACTAATATAAGCCAATGTGCAGCAGCAAGAAAAATAAATCAGTAGTAAAACTGGCTTAACAGAGTAATACAAAGTGGAATTTAGTAGCACTATGCCTGGCAAACAGCAGCAGCAAATGCTATAACTTATACCTAAACATGACAAAGCTCAAGCAGAAAAAATATTACAGTAAAGATAGGAAATGTCTAATAACTATGTCACATCTTTACACTAGAGTGATGCATCACCTTGACTTACTTCAGTAGACAAGTTATCAAATCGTAAAAAAAAATATTTATGCAATTTCTGTGAAGGGAAATGTCTATTTGTGTTCCCTTTTTTTAAGAAAGTAAATCATAAAATTATTATTTACTGGATCTGTAGGCATAAAATATCTATATTAGTACATCTATTAAATTTTATTTAAACCAATGCTGCAGTGCAGCTAGAAAGGAGATATTAAACAAATTGAGCAATCTGTTAACTAGAAAGACAATAGATGTAAAATGTTTCTCATCATTTCATTTGGCATTTTAGTAAATACCATAAATTAAGAGCTCCACAGTGTAATCATATGTTTTCAAGTTCGAGCGTGTCGTATTTGCGATGCTTTCTACAAAGAAATGTCAATAGCGAGGATAATGGCCTCTTTTTTCTCCGCCTAATGGCTTTTTCTCCAGGCGGCTGGCACAGCTAGACGCCCATTACGCATTACGTCAAGGTCACTTACCTTCCTTAACGAAATATTTACGACAGCAGTTGGCGCTACAGTGACAGTCTCATAAAAAATTTCGCAGATCGAAAAATCACAGTAGAAATGTGTAGAGACGAAATCTGATGAGTAGCAGTGTTGTGATACATACACGGATGGACACACAAGTCATAACTCTTAAAGTACGATTCTTGGTTTCCAACATCCTTTTTCACAAACCAGAGTCCCTAAATTTTATTCATTATTCATATACATATAAACACGTAATCACATTCCTCACATACGGTAGCATCAGCTTATTGATCATAAACATGCCTCAACAGCATAACACACATCGCCATCGTAATAATAACATCATAACAGATCAATCACATCTCAAAATCATCGTAGCTTCCTTCAATAATTTCAAAACCTAAAAAAAAATTCTCTGCTCATTTCAATAGTGTCATCTACATCAAACGTACTTTAAAAATCATGATCCCATACCGAATACATCATTCAAAGCTCTCATTGTATCACAGTGGTTCTGAAAAAATATGAACAGTTCACAAAGTACAGACAAAATGCAATTTCGTAAGTGTGAAGTTATCCAACTGTGTAATTTCATAAACATCTGTCACTGACGTAGTATCAGATAGCTTTGTAATTATGTTTTAGAGAAATATGGTACCGATGTGTAAAGTTGTATGAGCAAATACCACATTAGCTAGGGCTCTTTGTGCTTGCCAAACACATGGTACACAAAGTAAGCGTAAACCCCCCTGAGAATTAATGTAATTATTCCCTCAGGTGTTACAGATTACAGCAATGGAATGAAATGTATAATGGAAAACCTTTGTATCTCTGTAATTAAAAAATCTTTAAAAATAAATGTTTTAAGTACAAAATTAATCACTCAAATGCGTATACTGTAGCGCTAAATGTGCGCCTTGTTGTAAGATAATCTCTGTCATTACTTAAGGGTAAAAAATGTGCCAAGTGTCGTAATTATCGTCGTCCATAAGCAAAGTTATGTAGAAGTTAATGTACTTACCTCGTAATAAACAAAAGTGAAATGCTTTGCGTATAGATATCGTAGTTATTACGTACAGTACCGTGATCAAGAAAGTACTATACTGCTGTGTATTGTTGTGCTACGAAAAAGGCTGTCTCATTGTAGCTATACCACAAAAGTTACTACTAAAACATGTTTTCCTTTCCAGAAGAACTCAGAAAAACTGTGCAGATATAAAACAGATACACCGCAAAAGCAATAATATAAATTGTGTCATTCATTAGTAGCGTCATGATATAATCGTGTAGCTGTCAAATAAACTAACCACTGTGTCATCTGGTATCTCTCAGAAAGTACTTTAAATCCAGAATGTATTTTCAAGTAAACCAAAATGTTGCATTAAAAGCTCATTGGCAGTACCGGTGTATGTTCTAAGTATGTGAGCCTTATAGTCGTTACGTAATTGTGCAACCTACAAGCAAGAATGTGCACACACAATAACACTGTGTCGTCTGTTCACTATAACAATGCATTTGTAATTATTGTCTAAATATGTTCCCTAGGTTCTAGACTGGATAGTTAACTTTAAAACATACTTGCATGTTAACAGTTTCTAAGTGTGACAAATTGTACTAGTAGTGGGAAGTGAAAAATTTTGTGGCAAATACTAAGTTAAAAAGCAGATTATCTTTCAATAAACGGTTTTACACGTGAAATGTGGCGCAATCTTTTACCCTTTCTAGTGCGCAGAGTTTCAACTTCAAAGCAATTATCATGTTGTATACATCGGTAAGGAATGCTAAAATTTTTCTCAAGGTTAGCGTCTATGTTATTTTTCTCTGAGCCAGCCGGTGCACTGGCTACCTGCGGTGCGAGTCATTTTCTGTCTCTTTGTTGGCGCGCGTCGTTATGAGGATTAGGAGACCTAACTTCTACAAATTCACCTTGTCGAGAGGGCCCTGCCCTGTTTGAATCCCGCCAGTTCTGCTGAAATTCAGGTCTGTCGTTTTGTCGGTAGTTTACATAGTTTCTTTTTTGTCGGTCATGTGGTGGAGAATTTCTCCCGGAATCGTAACTGTGCGTGGATCGTTGCGTCTGACGTTATTCTGTCTCCCTTGGTAATAATTATTTTGGTTTCCATATTGTCTGTTTCTCTGATTGTCTCTGTGATAGTCATTACCTCAGAGAGGTGATCTTTCCCTGTAATTATTACTACTCTGCCAACGGTTGTCATATGGGTGGTGTCTGTTTTGGTCACAATTTACATTGTAAGAATAGCCTTGTCGTGTGCAATTATTATTTCTTTCATCACTGAATTGTGACGAATGTGACCTGTAATTGTTGTGTTCATGTTTTCGCGTCCTGCGATTGTCAGTGTCAATTTCCAATTCTTGCAACAGTCCCTAGAAAGCTTTAATGTCGTCTTTGCAACGTCCTTCCAGAATAGTATGTCGTAAATGTTCAGGCAATTTGATTAAGCAAATGTGCATGAGTTCTGAGGGGCTGTATGGGTTTGAAAGATACTGATTCTTATGGAACATGTCTTCGAAATATTTGACAAGATTGGCAAATTCAGATTGATCGAAATGTTTCATCATTATGATGTTATGTTTTACTCAGTCTTGTCTAACTTTCGAAGATTTTGTTCCATTGTGTCTAACTTTTGAAGCTTTTGCTGTTTTTGTCTCCGATTTTGTTCCATCGTGTCTAACTTTTGAAGATTTTGTTCCATTGTGTCTAACTTTTGAAGATTTGGTTCCATTGTGTCTAACTTTTGAAGCTTTTGTCCCTTTTGTTGTATTAATTGTAATAACAATGCACTGGTGTCTGAAACATGTTCCTCAGTGCTTTTCGGCAGTGAATTTGTACCAGCAACATTCACATTTTGACAAGCAGAAAATGTGTCTTGACTTATTTGAGAAAGCCGTGAGGACCCAAAACCTGAATCTACAGTATTTGCGAGATTGTGTCCTGTCATTTCGGATTCCTGAGGCGAGCTGTTGCCAACCGATCGATCGATAATGCTTCCCTGTTCACTAATTGTTTCGCTATCTACACCATTATTTGCAGCCCGCTCCATTTCCATATGCACAATTACCAATTTACTACTTTGAACATTAGTTAATTCATTACACGGTGGCGCTAACACACTGCTTTCGTCTTCACTGTCATTTCTCAGTTTACTTTGGAGCCTAGTATTACGTTTTGCACACGCCATAATTGTCACAATTTTTCACTCGATAACACAGAAAAGCACAATTTGAAGAGCAAAAATAAGAAAACACATTAACATAGCACTGAAAATAATATCTAGTTAATCGCAAGCGCAGCTGCGAAATACTTGGTGCAAATCTACATGCATGCCACAACTGTTTTACTGTATAACAATGAAAGACTGCAACTACAAAGGAGAGTCTCTCTACAATTACGCACTAGCAATAAACAAAAGCTACACTAATTACGCAAACTACAAGAAAAAATCAGAAGATTCCAGTGAGGTATCCTTGGCTAAGGGTCGACATATGCAACGTCCCCTTAGAAAAATTAATGAATGACTGTGCTGATAAACCTCTTACATTATTTGCTTTTCAAACAGCTGAGCAAAACTGAACGTAATCAGACATTACTCTCTTTACTTATTCTGATCAACACTAAACTGACACACAATATTTTTAGCGCAACGCAATCTGACTTTTAATAACCCCTACAAAAGAATGGCCCTGACTAACAATAACCTATACCCTTCATGAGTCACTTACCTCACAAAAATCTTCGTTACTCAAACTACTGCAATACAGCGAGCGCCAATACTGCCAGCTAAATAAACGATTCTGACTACTGAAAGCACTAACTACTGATAGGTATACTTAGCAAATGAAAGTTTTTGACAGAGCGCAAACAATATATTTACCTTAATAGTGTTCAAAGTCATAATATATATATATCAGTTCATGACATCCAGTCTTACAAATTTACTGTCTCTGATGGACACACGTCCAGATCATCCACTCTCAAAACTCCGCCATCTCTCTCCCCACATCCACCACTGCTGGCGGCTCACCTCCAACTGCGCAACGCTACGCACTGTTCACATCCAACAGCCCAACACTACAATTGCGAATGTTCCAACAATGCCAACCAGCCACAGACTGCACACAGCACAGCCAGTGATTTTCATACAGAGCGCTACGTGGCGTTACCAATATAAAAACCTAAACAGCCAACTTACAAGACATTAGTCTTGCCTCAGAGAAGCCCATGTCCTGACTCAAAGTGCATGCCATGGTCGTACGATCCTGCATGTTTGAGCGAACAATATGTCTGCCCTCTCGGGAGCTAGTCGCTTGGGGCCATTGACATCCCGCATGGAGTATGGCCCTCCTGAACTCATCGACTTCACATTGCATGACACCAAACGCGAGCTGCAGTATCGCGACAGCATAAAGGCCATGGTTCTGCCCCTGAACAGTTTTCTCCTTCTTAGACGAGGCGTAATACCACCTTTTCACAAACAACATTTAGATGTGATTCCTGAATGAAAAACCAGCTGCGTAATCTTTTTTTCTATATACAATGTAGATGGTGTTATTTCTAACTACATTGTGTGGTCGTGATGAAATGCCAATAATTTGCACATCCAAACACTATAGTATACTTCATGCCCATTTTATGTTTGTTACATATCGCCTTCATTGTGTTTCAGTTTCAATGAGCAACAGTGTATTTATGAAACATGTAAAAACATAGTTGCAGCCAATAGCTGTGTTTAAACATTGGGATAGAGAAAACAATGAATTCCACGACGCATAATATGTGGTAAGAAATGTGAAAGTGCCTGATGTAGCGTTCGACTGCACGACAGAAAAAAAATCGGTAGAAACGTGGTAATCGAATAACTGGTGGTAAGGTACTACAAAAAAAGACTGGTGTATATAATTGGAAGCCTCTGAAAAAATCTGTCTTCGCGTTAATCCGATTCTGCATCCTGTATTTTATTCGCTCTACATTTTCTACGCTATCCATTTACCATTCTCCCTATCAACTATGAAACAATAGTGAACAAGTGTATTGTGAATCACTTGTACACTATTTAGAAAATGTTGTTTCCAGAATTCAAATATGGAATGGGTGACTGTAACCTGATATATATGTGATACGGGCCGACAAAAACAATGATGTACTGTGGAGTATCGAACGTACTCAACGTTGATAAATCGATAAAACGTGCAGTGCTGATGAAAGCGAATTCTTTAGGTAATTTCCGTTGATGTAGTAATGAAATTTATTCTTTAATGTGCTGTGTAAGAAATAGCTGTGTCGCAATAGCTAAAAACCGCACAAAATGTACGCTATTAAGTTCCGAAAAACCAACATTGTTAGTGTTCAATTACATGGTATTTGTGTGATAAAATGAGGCATCTCAACACCGATATGGAGATAGAATTGGAGAAGATATATGTAAATATTGGTTGCATAATCTGAAAGAAAGCACAAATAAGTTGGCGGATAAATATGAGAAAAACACATAGGGTGAAGAAAGATGAAATGTAAGTGGAGACAGAGCTGGATTGTTAGTGCCCAGTAAGGAGTGATACAATAAGTTTGTACGATACTGGTGAAATACAAAAATAATGAAATTAATCTCTCTAGTACACGAGGCCAGAAGTTATGATTATCGAACGCGATATGCTTGTGTGATTAAAATTCTCGACATTTAATAGAAAATATTTGGAAACGACTGTCAAAATATGATGTATTAGAGGTTGATATGGTATACGCAGCTAAGGTTGAACTTACACAATAGTTTGAGCGTATGCAAGTAACGAAATTGTCATCTGCGGGAGCTCGAACAAGTCATGAGAAAGAAATGTGATATGAAGCATTTGTTAATCTGCTATACAAATATGGTCTACTTTGTTTGCATGGAATTTTCTTCCACATAAATGCAGTAGGCACACTTCATTTGATGTTAGGCGCAGAACTTTAGTAGGAAATATTTCACTTGAAGGCTGACTTGCTTTGATTTGTGAATAAACTCACCTATCATAGGGGTATCGGTAGTTTTCGTTGAAATCAGAACTACAGAAAACTTTGATTTCGCAGTGTCAGTCATTGCGGAAAGCTAAGCGTAAGAAACATCACGAGCCACGAAACGATTTAGAACCAATGACGATCGAACCGAACCATCGTTTTAGCACTGTGACTCTTACCGACACATTGAGACATCATACCACACAGATTCTGGATCTCCAGGAAACACACACACACATATAAATATATATAATTGATCATATCTTTTAGAAGACAGAAATTTAGCTCCACTCCTTATTCACCGCAGAAAAGTACCGTGCAAACCTGTTTTATTTTTTTTTTTTTTTTTTACAAAATTGTTCAATATGTGCACACTTGTTATTCTCGAAAACTTCAACCAGTTCATAGAAACTTCTGTTGACGTTACTCACTGTGGACGTAATACTTGGTCGTATCTTGCTTCGTGGAGGACCATCGCTTTAGCCTCAGCGTGCCGTTTTATTCTCTTATTCCTGACAGACCTACCTTTTTTTGCGGTGTCGACATCTTACGCCAGACTGACGACTGGATTCCCAGGAGCTCGCCTCAGGAGCAGTATCTCATAGACGCTCCGGAATACAAGGCTTTTCGTTCAGTGTCGCGCTGTTCCACCAGATAAAACGACCCTGTGACAGCGATGTTCACTTCACTGCGCAGTAGCCACTGAGAAATTCTGCTGGGCGAGACTACGGCAATTACTGAAGTGACTCAAGAAAGAAATCAGCAGTTTCATTAATCCTGAACATTTTTACCATAATATTCTGCAACATGCATCTTTTGTCTTCCACCCTTTGTTGTAACCGTACTGCACTGCTACAGATTTCTTCTATTAATCCATTTGCTTTCCCATCCTCCCTGACTTATTTCATTCAATTTCTCTCTGTCAGGCATGTTGTATACCATACGCTCATAGTCAAAACATGTCCTCCATCGTCATGATGCGCTTTAAAAAAACTTATTCTTCTCTTCAGTGTCATGCTTATTAAACTCTTGATCTATGTATGCAAACTTCACTTTAGTTTTCGTGCTCCAGATGTCTCTCAAGATTTCTTCACTCCTCCTTTTCCTAAAGGATGCACCTAATTGTCGAGGTACAACACAAAAATTTGGCGTTTGTGGATAGGTCCTTCTTTCAATAAGTTTTCTTTGAGACATATCGTAGTTTCTGAAGTATTTGGGACCAGTCTGTCATGATGTTTGTCTGTACCTAACATGTTATTGACATGTTATGTTCTTCCACGGATACTGGAAGCTCTGTACATTCTCCACAACTTGACCTTCAGACTTCCAGTTGGTCTCTGCATTCAGCAACTTAGTCTTCTTGAACACTTCCTAGACGTCACGCTTCACTGCATCGTCTGCATGATTTTTCAGTGCCAGTTATGCATCTTCTTCATTCTCTTGTAACGATTGTATAAGAAAAGCTTACAAATTTTTGTTTGTACAAAAAACGCATAATTATTATATAAAAAGGGAACAAAGCACACAGCAACTGTACCTTTTCTGTTCACAGGAAAACTGTCATCTACGTTCAGTTGATCAATTTCGGGACGGACCGTTACCTTCAGGCAGAGAGCGTACAGCAGTGTCAGGCAGAAGAAAATATTTTTATGTAAACTCAATAAAGTGTTCTGAGCTAAAAGTAAGGAAAAAAATATTTTGTCTGCCACCTCATGCTGTCGGTGATTATCATCATAATGGATTGTCCGTATCTATGGCATCCAGGATGTTGGGGAGATAAAGCATCGTTGGCAACCCAGCCAATGCCTTTTATGGGCAATTCAGTGTCTTGACCCACAACGTTGGCTGAAGTAGGTAGTACCTGCTGCTAAAAAACCTTGGTATACGATGGCGACGATATCTTCTGGTGCGTGTTGCACTAGTGGCGGCACGTCTCACGAATGCACGATTTGAACGTTCCTACTTAACCCCTACCTGGTGACTACGTCAGTAAACAAATAGTTCCTCCAACCATCTCCCTCTTTCAATCGCAGGATCCTCTAACAACCCATTCTACACTGAAGCGCCAAAGAAACTGGTATAGACATGCATAGTGTCATGAAAGGAGGATATAAGATGAACATCAACAAAAGCATATCGAGGATAATGGAATGTAGTCGAATTAAGTCGGATGATGCTGAGGGAATTAGATTAGGAAGTGAGACACTTAAAGTAGTAAAGGAGTTTTGCTATTTGGGGAGTAAAATAACTGACGATGGTCGAAGTAGAGAGGATATAAAATGTAGACTGGCAATGGCAAGGAAAGCGTTTCTGAAAAATAGAAATTTGTTAACATCGAGTATAGATTTAAGTGTCAGGAAGTCGTTTATGAAAGTATTTGTATGGAGTGTAGCCATGTATGGAAGTGAAACATGGACGATAAATAGTTTGGACAAAAGGAGAACAGAAGCTTTCGAAATGTGGTGCTACAGAAGAATGCTGAAGATTAGATGGGTAGATCACATAACTAATGAGGAGGTATTGAATAGAATTAGAGAGAAGAGAAGTTTGTGGCACAACTTGACAAGAAGAAGGGACCGGTTGGTAGGACATGTCATGAGGCATCAAGGGATCACAAATTTAGCGTTGGAGGGCAGCGTGGAGGGTAAAAATCGTAGAGGGAGACCAAGAGATGAATACACTAAGCAGATTCAGAAGGATGTAGGTTGCAGTAAGTACTGGGAGATGAAGAAGCTTGCACAGGATAGAGTAGCATAGAGAGCTGCATCAAACCAGTCTCAGGACTGAAGACCACAACAACAACAATTCAAATACAGAGATATGTAAACAGACAAAATACGGCGCTGCGGTCGGCAACGCCCTTGTAAGACAACAAATGTCTGACCCAGTTATGAGATCGGTTACTGCTGTTACAATGGTAGGTTATAAAGATTTAAGTGAGTTTTTGAATGTGGTGTTACACTCAGCACAAGAGAAATGAGACACAGCATCTCTGAGGTAGCGTATAAGTGGGGATATCCCCCTACGACTATTTCACAAGTGTACCGCGAATATCAGGAATCCGGTAAAAAAGACGAATCTCTGACATCACTGCAGCCAGAAGAAGATCTTGCAAGAAGGTGACCAGTGACGACTGAGGAGAATCATTCAACGTGACAGAAGCGCAACTCTTTCGCAAATTGCTGCAGCTTTCAATGCTGGGCCATCAACAAGTGTCAGCGTGTGAACCATTCAACGAAACACCATCGATACGGGCTTTCGGAGCCGAACGCCCACTTGTGTGCCTTGATGACTGCACGACACACAGCTTTACACCTTCCCAGGGGCCGTCAACACTGACATTGGACTGTTGATGACTGGAAACTTGTTGCCTGGTCAGACGAGTCTCGTTTCAAATTGAATCGAGCGGATAGAAGTGTACAGGTATAGAGACACCTCATGAATCCATGGATCCTGCACGTCATCAGGGGCTATTAAAACTGCTGGAGGCTCTGTGATAGTGTGTGGCGGGTGCAGTAGGAGTGATATGCGACCCCTGATACGTCTAGATACGACTCTAACAGGTGAAACGTAAGTAATCATCCTGTCTGATCACCTGCGTCCATTGATGTCCATTGTGCATTCCGACGGACTTGGGCAATTCCAGCAGGACAATGCGACACTCCACACGACCAGAATTGCGCCAGTGTGTCTCCAGGAACACTCTTCTGAGTTTAAACACTTCGCTGACCACCAAACTCCCCAGACATGAACATTATTGAGCACATCTGGGATACCTTACGACGTGCTGTTCAGAAGAGATCTCCACCACTTGGTACTCTTTCTGATTTATGAACAAGCCTGCAGGACTCATGGTGTCAGTTCCCTCCAGTACTACTTCAGACATTAGTCGAGTCCATGCCGCACGTCGTGTTGCGCGCACTTCTGCGTGCTCGCGGGGGCGTTACACCATATTAGGCAGGTGTACCAGTTTCTTTGGCTCTTCAGTGTATCTTGCGCAGCTTGCCTCTTCTCGCTAGTAGGAAAATGTTCCTTTCAAGTCTATCTATTTTCATTGAATTACAAGTCATTAAGCCTTCGAGGTACGAGCATCCCTAGTCGCTTTAACTGTTCTGGGAGTGGTGGTACACACAGATGCACAGGACTATTTGAAAAGTCTCCTTGGTGTCATAAGCCAGACCTAGAAGCGGATTCAGAATGCTGGAGTACTCCGCATCTCTAAAGCATGTCTCCGTGTTGGTCCATTTTATTATCTTCCGTTGTAGGAACGTTCCCGGAGCACGCTCGTTGCTGAACACAACTAAGATACATCGAATTTTAAGAGAAAAACACAGAGAACGGATTATCGATTACCCTACATCCAACAGTTTTACCAGATCTAGAGTAAATGTAATTTATTTATGAAACGCAAAACCCTATGAAAAGTTTCCTTATTCTACATAGAGTAGTACCAATCATTATTGTGTGCAGTATGTGCAGTACCATACCACAAAGAGCCTACATGGTGAACCACAAGTTATAACATTACAGCTTCGCAACGCGTCGTATAGTATATTACGAAATGCATAGAAATGCATACCTAATATCATCAAGTCAGGGGGAAACTGAAGTACAACATCAAACAGCCAATACCGCTGTTATACAGTATTTATTGTGATCAGCTGTTTCAGCAAACTACGTTGCCATCGTCTGACCTTCTGCAGTACATTCCACTGTATCTGGCGATGGCAACGTAGTCTGCTGAAACAGCTCATCACAATGAATACTGTACAACAGTGGTATTGCCTGTCTGAAGTTGTACTTCCGTTTTTCCAAAGAAATTATTATTCACAGGTATGGGACTCACGCAGTCTCCAAGATATAAGCTGTTCTAAGAATATAACGGCACGTGAGTCTTCAAACAATTGCACTGACTTCGAAATGGTTTCAGCTAAATAGCCGGGGGCCTCGTCCAAATGGTGCATCAGACGTTGCAGCCCGGTTGAACGCCCTAGAACATTTCAGAATTACACATCTGCAGCCTACCACAAGAATTTCTCATTCCACATTTTAAAATATTTGTACGTATTCAAAAGCAATCAGTATCATAACCATCAGCGGAATCCCTTTCCTTCCCTTTGTTCCGTCTCTCTGATTGATGCGATGTGGTCTGCTATGATTTCCTATCCCATGCAGATCTCTCCCCCTAGGAGTAACAGTTACAGCCAATGTCGTCAACTGTTCGTTAGATACTCATATGTTCAGTCTCTGTCTTTCTGTACAATATTTGAGGTCTTTGCCGCCCCCCCCCCCCTGGTATCATGAAAATTATTTCCTTTTGTCTTCACACGTTCTTCCTTCTCCTATTGTTTTCCATATATTAGTTTCCACGCCGTTTCTAGGAGACCCTCCTCATTACACACATTATCTGCAGTGTTTCTTACCGCGTGCCATCCTTGAATGAATAGGAAGGAGGCGAGGACGGATGAGAATTGTAGAGTATCTACCCTCCGCCACACATCGCGCGGTGTCTTCCGAGTTCAGATGTTCCTGTAGGTGTAAACCGAACGTGATGCTTAATAAGTACATAAAACTCACTGACGATAGTGCAGCAGCACGAAACATGTGTGGGTTAAAGTAAAAGGCAAGAAGTCTGTGCCTTTGTCTCGTCTGCATAGTCACAGTGCTTTGTTACTAAGCGAATACGGACAAAGCTCGTGAGCTTCAAATGATTTTCTTATTGAAAGACTTACTACTTCCTCAGAGAATAAAATGTTCTACAAGTAGCATGGGGACTGGCATTCGGTGGTGGGAAAAGGAAGAGAGGGGAAAGTTGTATATGGTCGGGGGGAAATAACGGAAGAAGAAGCCGTCTGGCGGAATTTTGCGTAGAACATAATTTAATCATCGCTAATACTTGATTTTAAAAATATAGAAGAAGGTTATATATGTGGAGCAGACTTGGTGGCACAGGAAGGTTTCAAATTGATTAATTAATGGTAAGAAAGATATTACAAAACAGATTTTAAATTGCAAAACGTTTCAACGCACAGATGTGGCCTCTGACCATAATTTAGCGGTTATTAACTGCAAATTGAAACTGACGAAATTGTAGAAAGGTGGGAATCTAAACAGATGGAACTTGAGTAAGTTAAAAGACCCAGTGAATGTTGGAAGATTCAAAGAGTGAATTAGGCAACGATTGACTGAAACAGGGGAAAGGAAAACAACAGTAGATCAGGGGTAACCTTAAGTTATGAAATGGTGAAGCAGAAGAGGGTCACATGAAGAAAAATCAAAGCTCAGTAGAAATCCTTGAATATCACTAGATACTGAACCTAAATGACGAAAGGAGAAAACCTAAAAATGCAGAAAATGAAATAGGCAAAAGGGAACGCAGACGTCTAGAAAATGAGTTTGACAGGAAATGCGAAATGGCAAAGCAAGAATGGATAGACAAGAAATGCAAGGAAAGATTGATTCCGCACAATAGAATAACTAAAGAGATATTTCGAGAAAAGATAAGCAGCAGTATGAATATCAAGAGTTCAAGTGGCAAACCAGTAGTAAGAAAAGAAGGAAGGCTGAAAGATGGGAGGAATATACAGAAGGGAGATGAACTTGAAGTAGGTAAAGATGAGTTGGGAATTATTGAAACACTCATTGTAGGGGTTCACAGTCATGTAAAACTTTTTAGAAAGTATTGTCTCGTGACTGACTGTAGAAATTATTTGTTTTCACTATTGCAATATCGGCGTTAAAGCCATTATCAAGTTGTATACTGCAAAAGACTATACTCTAGCACATGTTCAACTTTAAAAAATTCCTAACATGCACACGTCTCACGTAAACAGCATGCAAGAGCGGTGGTTTGTTGGGATTTATGTTATAGGAGTTAAAATGCGACGATGCCTTGTGTATATGTCAGAAGATTTTTAAAGTTTGAAATGTGCTGAAGTATAATATTTTGCTGCAGGCCACTTGGTAATAGTCTTAAGGCCGAAACTACAGTAGTGAAATTAAATAATTTCTACAGTAAATGGCGAATATGATGTCTTTTAAAGGAGTATTGAAAGACGGCCGCATTGCCTCGAGCTTCGGCGAATGTAAGTCACTTGTCAGCTAGAGGACGAGTCCACACTACTCGACTCTGTCGATCACACTAGCCATACATCAACACGATATCGACCTTTTCCGCAATTGGTAAACGGTCCATTTTAACACGGGTAATGTATCACGAAGCAAATACCGTCCGCACTGGTGGAATGTTACGTGATACCACGTAGTTATACGTTTGTGACTATTACAGCGCCATCTATCACAAAGCGAAAAAAGTGGTCCAACTAAAACATTCATATTTCTTTACGTACTACACGAATATGTAATTAAAAATTGGGGTTCCTATTTAAAAAAAAACGCAGTTGATATCCGTTGGACCTATGGCAGCACCATCTAGCGGGCCAACCATAGCTCCATCTGGTTTCCCCCTTCAAGCTAGACGAGTTTCGTTCTTTGTAGTTTTTTCGTTTGATGCTTATTTCGTGAGATATTTGGCCCGGTCACTATCAATGGACCACCCTGTGTATAAATAAGCAGCATTTAAAATTATCTTCTGTACGAACTTAACAGTATTTCAGGTAATGCAAGTTAAAGGCAGTATCGTATTTTGAGACAGCAGACTTATCTTTTCCACCACACAAGTAACTAGTTTTTCTAGTTATTAGGCAGTGTAGGCTACAAATGACAAACATATTTGTGCTGTACAAATTGAGTCTATAAGGCCGAGTTTACTGCATTTAGAGGCAGTTCGGTACGATGTTGAGAGTTAATGTTCTAACTCAGATCTCAGATGTTTTATTTCCCGGTAATCTCCCTCCTGTTTCTTTCCGCTTTGCGAAAGTTCCATCATGTCCGAAACTACATATTAGTAGTCACATTCCTTTATTAATGGGCCACGTTCAGTGCCTGAAGGTATATTTGAGGGTAGAAACGAGTTTCAGTTCCAAAAGGAGTGACAGGCTGTCAGTATGGCACTGCGAGAAGAATTTGACAGAGCGCTATTAGGCCTAAATCGAAACAAGGCTCCTGGGGTAGACAACATTACCTCGGCGTTACTGACAATGAACACCCTGTGTGCGAGGTGGCAAAAGGCCAATGGTGTGTACGGCGTTCGACGCCCCTAATATTGGCTACCATGGACACACAATATTGGCTGCTAATGGCAGCAGGGGCGGGACTGGAGATATCCATTGGTAAGCACAACATGAGGCTACGGAGCGTAGTTGAACTTCACACTCGACGTGTAACTCACAACATTGCTACAGTGCTAGTGGTGTTGATACAAAGCAGAGCAACAGCTACGATAAACAAAGAAAACATTGCATTATATCTACAACAACACTTGCCGAAGTTGACATTCCGTCAGAAAGGAACCCAAGGAATTTCGAAGAGCGAGAAAGAAGTGGCAGATGAAATATTAGAGTTTCTGTAAGATGAGTCAGAGGAATGTGTGATGTCGTATACGCTCGACTGTGCGTACAATGTACATGTCGAGCACAATTATGACGATACGCGCTTGACAAGTGAAAGTAATACTGAAATATGTATCGAGCCATGTAGTTCATCATCCTTGTCGGACAGGGAGCCACAAATCTTGTCTCCAGTGAGACGTAGTAAAGGATAATCGTTGTCCAGGGAGTGGTTATTAAATATAATTAAGTACATATAAAGATCATCTGCAGCATAATAAAAAAAAGCCAATTATGAACAGATTTCGGATAAATTCGCAGTAATATGACCTTGTAGTGCACAAGGAAAACTACGGATGTTCAAGGGAAGGCAAGGCACTCTCGTTACAAAAACTGGTGTTTGCGCGTTTCAAGGATACTCGATACAATTTACAGGATGTGCATGATACTGACCTAATACGTCATGAACGTGAAACTGCGCGCAACTTCGATTACAGTGGTGTCAAGGGAAGCAGTGGATGGCTGCGTAACTTCAAAACAGAGCTACAGAATTGGAAGACGTAAGATAACGAAATTTCAAACGAAACGTCAACTTGACGATGCTCAGCAAAGTGCGGAATCGGTCCGAAATTTGTAGATGAGACAGATAAGCTTACCCAATCGTTCAGCCAGGAATCTGTTTTTAAATCTGACCATTCGGGATTTGAAAGGAAATGCATATGAAAAGAACCCTGGAAATTAACATCAGTACCTTAACGCATTCGTATGCAATTATGTCGACTGTTGACCTGGATGTTAAATTGCCTAGAAAGTTATTTATTGTGCTGAAGGTAATTGGAGGTGCTCTGCTCCTATGATTCTTTCACGTTTTCGTAATCTTGCAAGGGCAGTAGGGAATATTTACATCACAGAGTGGAAAAATGGGTGTAAGAGAACTACAATCATCGTATGAGCACTGCTTTTGACTAGTAGCTGGTTGCAATAACTTGCTTTTGCTTGATTACTGATACTCCTTTAGAGAAAACTATCCCTCCTAATAAGGGTGTGATATTGCAGTTCGTACCACCTGGAACCATTGAACAAATTGAGCCTCTGGATGTTTGTTTTTTTAGTACCTATAAATCAATTATCGCACTATCTGCAGCTACACCTTAAATGGTAGCCAGTATCACGATAATCTCCACGATAGACTATTTTGCGTTCGGTTGCATGGCACCATATTCCATTAGTTCTCACCGTCCGTTACATCAATATGATTCTATATGCATTCTTTAAGAGTAGATATCTAGTTGAACGTCCCGCAAGGTTTGTACCTCCAAGGCGTTCGCTTTTGACCTTGATTGTGCGAACGTTTGTGATCATCGTGGCATGCCATTTTCCATTTCGTGTTCACGTTGCAATTTAATGGTTTGTTTTGAACATTCGATGAATGTCTATTATGTCCATTTTGTGAAGTGTTATACATACATCCCATAGAATCTTGATCTCTGCATCTTCCGGACAGCCATTTTCTCTCACCTTCCTACTGCACTTGGTGAGACATTAGCACGTAATATTTTTCCTGTCATAAGTGTTAAAACAATGCTTTCAAATTGCCATACTAAAGACTGAACTTGCGATCTCGAACTCAGGGACTTCTTTGTGAGATTCTTGGGAGAGCCAGCCAAGACAAAACAATTACAACTGGTGCGCAAGATACTTGAAACGAGCGAAATACCCTCAGACGTCAAGAGCACTGTAATAATTCCAATTCCAAATAAGGGAGGGATTGACAAGTGTAAAAATTGTCCAACCATCAGTTTAATACGTCACGCTTGTTTAATAAAGACACGAATTATTTATAGAAGAATGGAAAAACTGTTAGAAGCTGACGTCAGAGAAGATCAGTTTGGGTTCTGGAGAAATGTAGGAACAAACGAGGCAAAACTAGGTCAAAGAAAAATAAACCCACATTTATAGCATTTGTAGATTTAGAGAAGGCTTTTAACAATGCTGACTGGAATATGCTCCGTGAAAATTTGAAGACAACGGGGATAAGAAACGGGGAGTGAAAGTCATTTACGAGTTTAGCAGGAACCAGATTACAGTTATAACAGTCGATAGACATGAAAGGGAAGCAGTGGTTGACAAGGAAATGAGACATTGCTGTCGCTTTTCCTTAGTGTCATCCAATCTGTACACTGAGCGAGCAGTAAAGGAAAGCAAGAAGAAATTAGGAAAAGGAATTGAAATCCCGTGAAAAGGAATAAAATATTCGAAGTTTTTCGATGACGTTGTCGTTCCCTTAGAGTCAGTAAAGTACTTGGAGGAGCAGTTGGATGGAACGGCTAGTGACTTGAAAAGAGGTTGTAGGATGAGAACCAACAAAAGTAAAACAGGGATGATGGTATATAGTCGAATTAAAACAGTCATAGCTGAGGGAACAGGTTAGGGAAAGAGACACTGAAAGTAGTAGTCGCGTTTTACAATTCCCTCAACAAAACAACTGATGATGATAGAAGTAGAGTGGCTATAAAATAAGACAATAGCACAAGAAGCATTTCTGAATACGAGGGCTTTATTAATATTCAATATAAATTTATGTGTTGTAAAGCCTTAGGAAAGACTTTTAGGAAAAAGTATTTGTATGGAGTGTAGGCTTGTACGAAAGTGAAAGGTGAGCAGTAAGCAGTTCAGACAAAAAGGGAGTAGAAACTTTATAAATGTCGTGTTAGAGAAGAATGCTGAAGATAGATGGCTAGATCGAGTAGCTAATGAGGAGATACTAAATCGAATTGGAGAGAAAAGAAATTTATGACACAACTTGACTAAAAGAATGGATCAGGTGATAGGACACGTCCCGAGGCATAAAGGACTCGTCCGTGGAGAGAAGTGTGTGTGTGTGTGTGTGTGTGTGTGTGTGTGTGTGTGTGTGTGTACGTGGGGGGGGGGGGGAGGGCAGAATGGGGGTTAAAAATCGTTGCGGGGAGCCAAGGGATGGATGCAGTAAACAGATTCACATGAATGTAGACTGTAATAGTTATTCGGAGATGAAAAGGTTTGCACAGTACAGAGTAGCGTGAAACGCTGCATTAAACCCGTCGTCAGACTGCGTGCCACAACAATAACAATAGAAGCAAAAGGATGTCTGGCAATCTAGCGTCTTTGAAAGGGGGAGGGCTGCGTATCTGGCGACCTCCGCCCTTCTGAACTTTACGATCAGTGATGAGTGAACTCTACTCGCCATTCAAGCAGATGACACTAGCTCACAAGCGACCGTCACGCGAAACAAAGCCGGGGCCAGTGTGGTTAAGGGAAGGGTGGTGTCAGGTGTATTTCACGTGTTGTGCGTTAATGTCTTCGTAATTTGTTAGTTAAAACGTGTACTTTAAAGAGAAATGGTATTCTTCAGCGAGCAGGAGCACATATATGACGTTTAGCAGAGTTTCCTTTGTCGTTTGCAAGAAGGAAAGCTTGCTGTGGATGACGTTGCGAACTTAGGCGTGAAGAGGCATAGGGGCAACGAGGTGCAAATTGAGGCGACTTGTTGGCTGCAGTACTAACATTTCGAAAAGGCCAGTGACTGTAAATATTACCATTACGACCAAATGGTAGTGAATAAAAGAATTAAAGACGTGTGCTGTACTGCAATCATGCAATCGCATTGATTTACCTACATGGAAAGGTAGGATGGGAGAACTTAATCTTAATTTATTTACGCCCAGTGTTCACGATAAATTTAAATGATGTATCTTTAATTGTGTAGTGACACTAAACAGGTGTGGGACAAGATGAATGGCTCTACCATGAGTAGATTTGACTCTGCTTCTCCCACTGAATTATTTCATTTCCAAGGACCATTGCTGGTTACTGGCGACGCATCAGCGATTTTAATGACGGCTCAAAGACGTAAGAGTCTTCCTCTACAGGATTGTGCAGGCAGCAACATCCTTGAGTGGGCTGAGAGGGCCCAGGACTGTTAGTCCAGTTTTACAGGCCAGATCAAGTCCTAGAAACATTAGTTTCTTTAAGGATGTTATAAATAGCCCCCATCATCTCATCACTAAAACTCACCAGCTAAGCCAGGAGCCCCTGGCTAATTACACATCTGTTCTTTCGGACCATCTTCATCTTCATATACAAAGACGAGAGAAGTGTTTGGTGTCTACTTTGTACATCGATTGCTTATCTAAAATTGACTGTAAAACGGTGGTTTGAATATCTCATAATAGTTCAGTACAAAATGCCATTTTGGACATTAGTTACAGTAAATAAATTAAAACAAGCGATTTTAAACGCAGGCAAGAGGATAACCCTCTCTAAAACAGCCAATAAGAGCGCAAGTAGTTTTCTGGCGCAATTTCCCATGAGCGCTGCATCAAAGTAGCAGCATCTGTTGCAGCTGCCTTACCTCACCATGTGATGTCATACGTCTAGTGTTATAATCTTTTCCTTTCTTTATTGTTACTTCGTCCACCTCACCCCGTCTAGGCGTTTTTAAAACCGTATGAAGATAGACTGAATGATGGTAGCTACATAAAAAACAATGTCGTTTTCTTAAAACATAAACACTAACAGGTAAAGATAAAAGAAAAATTAAATATGTAATTAAAACATGTTGAAAAGGACAGTGATGAGCACAGACAGAAATAGAAGCACTACACATTCACTTAAAAGCTGAGTATCTTCACTGAGGATAAATGGATGCGGGGAGACGAAAAACGGTGGGTGTTCTGTAGGGATGAAGGATGTGAGTGTAAAAATGTAGGCTGTTGAGTTGTATCTATGGGAATGAAGGTAGGTGTTAGGATGGATAGTGGGAAGACGGAAAAGGAGCAGGGGTTTGATGGGCGGGTAGAATCGTTGTATGGAGAAGGTAAAGAATGGACAGAGATGGAAAGGGTAGAGGGAGGAGAAAACCCTGATGCGATGTGAGACAGGTGGGGTATTATAGTTAGTAGGGTGGATAAATATTGGGGCCGATTTCATTTTCTGGGAGTGGGTTGATGCGTTGTGATAGGATGTGGAGTGTGTGTAGTTGTAGGGACCATAGTGTGTGTATGTAAAGGCGCGGTAGCATACCAGGGTAAGTGGTCGGAGAGGAAAGAATGGAGTTATTGGAATCTCGTTTGCGGATAGCTTAGGATATGCTGAGGTGTTCAGTGTGGTTGAGGAAAGGTGGGAATTTGATAAGATGGTCGAGGATCCACATGGGGGTAGACAGATGCGGGAAGCAAGGAATAGTGCTTTACGCTCAAGTATTTGGAGGAGTTGATAGAACTTAGGTGGGACAGATATCCATTCTACACTTATATAAGAGAGGGTAGGTCAGATCAAAGTTTCGTAGATGTAGAGGATAGGTATGCGGTGCAAACATCAAGTTCGGTCAGTTAGTAGTTTTAGCCTATTGTCGGCTTTCAAAATGAGTGTTCATGTTGCACCCTTCTAATGCTGTATTCCAACGTTACAGGGTTATTTTTCTTACTCATTAACTTACATTTTTCTGCGCCAACTAGAAATTTTAAGTAAGTCATGTTGTAAATTCCTACTATCTTTCAACGACGACACCTTTCTGTACGCCACAGTAACTGCTGCTCACCCTATCGGTCAGGTCTTTTCTGTGTATAGAGAATAAAAGTTGTCCTACCACACTTTCCTGTGGCACTTCTGACGATACACGTGTCTCTGGCGAACACTCGCCAGCGAGGTCAACGTACTTGGCTCTATTACTTAAAAAGTCTTCAAACCAGTCATTTATCTGAGCACCTTAACCATAAGCTCGGACTTTCTTCAGCAATCTGCAGTGTTGCACCGTGTGAAATGCCTTCCAGAAATCTGGGAACATGGAATCTGCCCTACATCCATGGTTTGTAGGATGCCATGTGAGAAAAGGGCAAGCCGAGTTTCGCACGAGCGATGCCTTCTAAATCCGTGCTGATTTGTCGGCAGAAGTTTTTCTGTCGCAAGGAAACTGATTGCATTCAAGCTCAGAATGTGTTCAAGAATTCTGCTGCAAATCGGTGTTGTGGACATTAGTCTGTAATTATGTGGCTCAGTTCTTTTACCTTTCTTATATACAGGAATCACCTGCGCTTTTTTACCATTCGCTTGGGACTTTTCACAGAGATTCGCTATAAACGCAGTCTAAGTAAGAGGCCAAAGCCACAGAGTACTCTCTGTAAAACCGAACTGGGATTCCATATGTATCTGATGACTTAATTGTTTTCAACTATTGCAGCTGTTTCTCTGCGCCACGGATGCCAATTTCTGTGTCCTCCAGGTGGGACACTGTACGACAGTCAAACGACGATATGTTTGTACGATCCTCTTGCTGGAATAATTTCTTAAACGTGAAGCTTAAAACTCCAGGTGTCCTTTTGCTGTCTTCTACTACTACACGAGACTGGTCGACGAGTGACTGGATAGAAGCCTTCGACCCGCTTAGTGATTATAACTGTGACGATTTTCCTCGGGTTCTCGGCGACATCTTTCGCTGGTGGAAGTTGTGGTGTGCTTCGAGCATTGCTTTTCTTACTTTTGGCTGTCAACATTTGAGCTCTCTTTTTTGAGGAGACGGACGGTTGTAGAACTCACGGAGGCGGAAGACGCGGAAGGTGTATTACAGACTCCTTCGGTTCAAGTGTAATCTATAACAATGAAGTAACGGCTCCAAGAGCCAAAAACGCATTATTCAAGAATCAGTTTTAAGCGACGAATCTAAGAATATACTATAGAAGGTATATTCAACCCGCAAGTATCAGTGCGGCCCAAGAAGTAAACATCCATCACACGATCGGTAAAAAAAAAAGAAAAAGAAAAAAATAAATAAATATAATAAAAAAAGGTGATTTATTTCAAATGGCTCTGAGTACTATGGGACGTAACTTCTGAAGTCATCAGTCCCCTAGAACTTAGAACTACGTAAACCTAACTAACCTAAGGACATCACACACATGCATGCCCGATGCAGGATTCGAACCTGCGACAGTAGCGGTGGCGTGGTTCCAGACTGTAGCGCCTAGAACCGCTCGGCCACCCCGGCCGGCTTGATTTATTCCATATAATTCCATTTATTTAAGTTAAGATAAACCGAATATTTTCAATTTGTAACTCGAGCCGACCGACGCTATTCTATCATTTGTCCATCACCTTCTTGAGATTGTCGCCCGCGCTATACTTCAACCACTAGGGCCTCATTCTTATAACCCAGTTATTCCCAGCCTAGGGGTAATTACCGTCTTGAGGGGTGAAATAAAAATTTTTAGGGAGTAAGATCCAAACGATTCGACTCCGTTTCAGTCACGAAACTAAATTATTTTGAAAAAAGTCGGTATTATTATCACAATTTTGTAAGACTCTAATATTGATTATGTATGTTACCAATAATTACTTTTTCTCAATTAATAGCATTAATGCGATGGAGGTTACAGGTTCCTAACATAGTCCAGGCAATACGTACTTGTGTTGTGCTTCGTTCCGTACATTGCTGATGATAAATGTGAGACATATCTCAAGAAAATGTCTTCTCCAAGTTGTAGGTACTAGCTGCAGAAGACCAGAAATTGCTTCATTACTCGATTCGAAACAGATAAATGAATTAATTGACAGCACGACACAGCGTAACGGCTACTATAATTCTGTCCACAGTATTATTATTATTATTATTATTATTATTATTATTACACTTAGTGGCTGTGGTCAGACACAAAGCATTAACAGCATGAAGTCTTCCAATTTCTGCCAGTTCAGAAGTAAGGAGTGCAGCAATCAAATGATTTACGAGCAGTAAATACAGTGCACACATTTTAACTTGATTGGTTTTTAATGGGATTGCAGTATGCAGGTCAAGCAAGTGCAGCAATGGAAAGGAGTTATGCAGGGGAAGTATGTTTTGTAACGGGTGTCTATCCTTCCTGTGGACAGTTAGCTTTGTTATCTGTGAAGGAGTTGCGAGTAGCACTTGCGATGAACCACGAATTCCTTCGTCATTCATTCTAAAACGCACACTCACACGCTAATGAGCGCCGCAAGCGCAGGCAAACTAAATATCATTCATCTTTCATTTTAAAAATGAAAGTGTTCGAAGAGAAGTCTTTCATTCTGCAGTTTAGTTACTTGCTGAAGTTGTAGCACTGTGGGGGAGGGGTGGGAGGGGGCAACAGACGGAGTGGGGGGGGGGGGAAGGGCGGGGGTACTAACTAATGTCTACTTGCAGTCAGGGGTAATAGTCTAAGTCTAAGAAAGGAACCCACTGTGATAACCGGAAAATTCGTCAGAAGTGCTCATCTGTTATCTTACGCCTATTTCAGTCTTAACTGTGAAACTAGAGGCTTAGAGACGTATCATGAAATTAATTTATGAAAATACAAGAAAATTCTATGTTATTTCTGTACAGCTGTGATAAAGAACCTTTTTTCACCGTAGTTCTGACCATCGCAAGCCGATATAGGTTGCAAATATTCATGTGGATTGAATTAATTTCAATGTCTCCTATCTAATAGTACCGTAATTCTGTTATAGCAGCTTTAATTTCACATCATGACCTATGCTACCAATAAGAACAACGTTTGATCCTGAACGTCTCTATAATGGGCTTTCAGGAAGTCTTCTTACTTTCATGTGCAATTTCTACCATAGCAGATGATCGGTTCATAGAGATGAACTTTAATTCAATTCAATTTTTTCATTCGACAACTCATAGACCAGCTTCGTATGGCATTGAATTATCGTCAGTTCCAGGAATTCCTCAGAAATTTGGACGCTGATTACGACAGTGTCGTGTATTTTGCAGAAATAAGGTGTCTCTGTCGAGGGCAGCTCTTAAAAAGATTTTATAGCATAATTGATTAAATAAAATCGTTCATGATATCAAAATCCAAATCTGTACCAGAATTTGACGATTCCAACTGGATTGCAGATTTAGCTTTCTTGGTATATTTGACTGCCCATTCAGGTGACTTAAACACGCATCTTCAATGTAGAAAACTACTGATCAGTACAGAGCTTCAAGCAATAACCGTGTTCCAAATGAAACTGAAATTATGATAAGCACAAGTAAATGCAAACAATGTTTTTCACTTCAACGCTCTGAGCAAACATAATCGTACAGACGGGATGAAATAAATAGCCATAGTTTTCAATTTGATGTAATAATCTGAAAATCGGATTCAAGATTTTCGAAAAAATAACCAGTACAGGTAAGCTAAAAGGTTCGATACCTCTCTACTAATGAATGCTATGTATCTCAAGTGCAGGGACAGTGAAGTTTCCTCTGCTATATACTCCACAGAGATTCGTAAATACACACTGAGGTGACAAAAGTTATGGAATACCTCCTAATATCGTGCCAGACGTCCTTTTGCTCAGGGGAGTGGAGCAACCTGAACACGTCGTGGAAGTCCCCTGCAGAAATAGTGGTTCATGCTGGCTCTATAGCAGTCGATAATTGTGATAGTGTTGCCGGTGCAGATTGTTTTGCACGAACTTACCTCTCAATTACGCCCCATAAATGTTCGACGGGATTCATGTCGGGCGATGTGGGTGGCCAAATCACACACTCTAATTGTCCAAAATATTCTTCAAACAAATTGCCAAAATTGTGGCCCAGTGACACGGCACATTGTCACCCATAAAAATTCCTTCGAAGTTTGGGATCATGAATTCCGTGAATGCCTGCAAATGGTTTCCAAGTAGCCGAACATAGTCATTTCCAGTCAATGATCGGTCCATTTGGGTGAGAGGACCCAATCCATTCCACGTAAACATAGCCCACACCATTACAGAGCCACCACCAGCTTGCACTATGCCTTGTTGACAACTACGATACATGACTTCGTTGGGCCTACGCCATTCTCGAGTAGCGTCAGGTCTTACCAGTTGAAATCGGGACTTATCTGCCCAGGCCGCCGTTTTCAGACGTCTAGGGTCCAACTTATTTGGTCACGATCCCATGAGAGGCGCTGCAGCGATGTCATGCAGGCGAAGTCGTGCTGTGAGCAAAGAAACTCGCGTCGAGCGTTTGTTCACATTGCCCATTAACGCCAAACTTCGCACACTATCATAACGGATACGTTCGTCATACATCCCACAATGATTTCTGAGGTAATTTCACGCAGTGTTGCTTGTCTGTTAGCACTGACATGTCTACGCAACGCCGCTGCTCTTCGGTCGTTAAGTGAATGCCGTCGGCCACTAGGTTGCCCGTGGTGCGAGATAATGCCTGAAATCTGGTATTGTCGGCACACTCTTGATACTGTGGATCTCGGAATATTAAACTCGTTAGCGATTTCCGAAACGGCATATCCCATGCATCTAGCTCCAACTACCATAGAGCGCGTTCGGAGTCTGTTAATGTCCGTCGCGCGGCCGTAATGACGTCGGAAACCTTTTCACAAGAATCACCTGACTACATATGACAGCTCTGCCAGTGCACTGCACTTTTAAATCTACATCTCCATGGATACTCTGCAAATCACATTTAAGTGCCTCGCAGAGGTTCAAATGGCTCTGAGCACTATGGGACTTAACTGCTGTGGGCATCAGTCCCCTAGAACTTAGAACTACTTAAACCTAACTAACCTAAGGACATCACACACATCCATGCCCGAGGCAGGATTCGAACCTGCGACCGTAGCGGTCGCGCGTTTCCAGACTGTAGCGCCTAGAATCGCTCGGCCACTCCGGCCGGCCCTGGCAGACGGTTCATCGAACCATCTTCACAATTCTCTATTATTCCAATATCGTATAGCGCTCGGAAAGAATGAACACCTCTATCTTTCATTACGAGCTCTGATTTCCCTTATTTTATCGTGGTGTTGGTTCCTCCATATGTAGGTCGGGGTCAACAAAATATTTTCGCATTCGGAGGAGGAAGTTGGTGATTGGAATTTAGTGAGAAGATCCCGTCGCAACGAAAAACACCTTTCTTTTAAAGATTTCCAGCCCAAACCCTGTATCATTTCTGTGACACTCTCTCCCATATTTCGCGATAATACAAAATGTACTGCCTTTCTTTGAACCTTTTCGATGTACTCCGTTAGTCCTATCTGGTAAGGATCCCACACCGCGCAGCAGTATTCTAAAAGAGGACGGACAAGCGTAGTGTAGCAGTCTCCTTAGTAGATCTGTTACATTTTCTAAGTGTTCTGCCAATAAAACGCAATCTGTGGTTAGCCTTCCCCACAACATTTTCTATGTGTTCCTTCCAATTTAAGTTGTTCGTAATTGTAATACCTAGGTATCTAGTTGAATTTACGGCTTTTAGATTAGACTGATTTATCGTGTAACCGAAGTCTAACGAGTTCCTTTTAGTACTCATGTGGATGACCTCACACTTTTCGTTATTCAGGGTCAACTGCCACTTTTCGCACCACTCAGATATTTTTTCTAAATCGTTTTGCTGTTTGTTTTGGTCTTCTGATGACTTTATTTGTCGATAAACGACAGCGTCATCTGCAAACAACTGATGACGGCTGCTCAGATTGTCTCCCAAATAGTTTATACAGATAAGGAACAGCAAAGGGCCTATAACACTACCTTGGGGAACGCCTGGAATCACTTCTGATTTACTCGATGACTTTCCGTCAGTTTCTACGAACTGTGAACTCTCTGACCGGAAATCCAGTCACATAACTGAGACGATATTCCATAAGCACGTAATTTCAATACGAGCCGCTTCTGTGGTACAGTGTCAAAAGCCTTCCGGAAATCCAGAAATACGGAATCGATCTAAAATCCCTTGTCAATAGCACTCAACACTTCATGTGAATAAAGAGCTAGTTGTGTTTCACATAAACGATGTTTTCTAAACCCATGTCGACTGTGTGTCAATAGACAGTTTTCTTCGAGGTAATTCATAATGTTCGAACACGATTTATGTTCCAAAATCCTACTACATATCGACGTTGACGATATGGGCCTGTAATTCTATGGGTTACTCATACTACCTTTCTTGAATATTGGTGTGACTTGTGCAACTTTCCAGTCTTTGGGTACGGATCTTTCGTCGAGCGAACGGTTGTATATGATTGTTAAGTGTGGAGCTAATGCATCAGCATACTCCGAAAGGAATCTAATTGGTGTACAGTCTGGACCAGAAGACTTGCTTCTGTTAAGTGATTTAAGTTGCTTCACTTCTCCGAGGATATTTACTTATACGTTAATCATGTTGGCAGCTGTTCTCGATTCGAATTCTGGAATATTTTCTTCGTCTTCTTTTGTGAAGGCATTTCGGAAGACTGTGTTAGTAACTCTGCTTTGGCAGCAACGTCTTCGATAGTATCTCCATTGCTATCGTGCAGAGAAGGCGTTGATTCCAGAATGAGATTTTCACTCTGCAGCGGAGTGTGCGCTGATATGAAACTTCCTGGCAGATTAAAACTGTGTGCCCGACCGAGACTCGAACTCGGGACCTTTGCCTTTCGCGGGCAAGTGCTCTATCAACTGAGCTACCGAAGCACGACTCACGCCCGGTACTCACAGCTTTACTTCTGCCAGTACCTCGTCTCCTACCTTCCAAACGAGGTACTGGCAGAAGTAAAGCTGTGAGTACCGGGCGTGAGTCGTGCTTCGGTAGCTCAGTTGGTAGAGCACTTGCCCGCGAAAGGCAAAGGTCCTGAGTTCGAGTCTCGGTCGGGCACACAGTTTTAATCTGCCAGGAAGTTTCAAGGCGTTGATTGTTTCTTACCGCTAACATACTTCACATACGACCAGAATCTCTTTCGATTTTCTGCCAGGTACACGACACTACCGTCGTCTGTAGATGTGCATATCGCTATCCCATGATTTTTGCCACTTGGCGTAAACGTACAGCTTATGCGTGACTAGCTCGCCAGTGGCGCCTCACGCGGTCGTTGGCTGCAACTGGCGCCGCCGCGGCACAGTTGTGGTCCGGCGGGCAGTGTGCGCCCAGCTGTCAGGCTGACAGGACGGGACGGGACAGCAGAGGTTACGAGCCATGAGGTCGCCGCTGCTGCTTGCTGCGCTCGCGATCGCCGCCGGGCTGCCCGCCGTCCGTGCGCAGGGCATCGCTGACAGCTTCATCTCTGGTGAGCGGCCGCTGTAGCCTAGCAACTCCTCTCGGTCGTACGTACCGTCGATGCCATCATCAGGCTTGCACAATCTTCCTAGGAGCTCTTCTTTTGGGCAAGTACTTCGAGTTGAGTAAGCCCATTTTACGCGAGCTAAAACTGAACTGCTCTTCCACCCTCTAATCCCTGACTTACAAGGGGATGGAGGACAACGACTGTTATACTACAGCACTGACATGCGTGAAGTGCTATATGGTTCTTGCTGAGAGTGAAAAATACGTATCTCGTAATGTTTTGTGTAATCTCTCTCTGTTTTGACAATGTATGCATTGGTTTTTGAGCAGAAAAGAATTACTTAGAGCCTCGCGACGATGATTAAAGAAAAATAAAAGTAAAAAACAGATTCGGCCTAACAAGTCAAAATCCGGTTCGTGACCAAAAAAATAATTTAAGTTGCACATGTTGCCGAGGGCGATCTCATCTTTAGTGATAAATAAGAATTTTTGCAACCAGGATCGAAACTTGAAATATTTTTGTATCCTCGGTGACCGGTTTAGACAGGTCTAGCCATCACATTCGGATCTTATGGAAATGTTATTACTGTGCATGAATTGTACGACCATAACGAGAGCACACTCCTATGTTTTAAATGGAGTGCGCTCTTGTCATGGATGCACGATTCATGTACAGAAATACTATTTCCAGAAGAACCGAAGGTGACAGCTAGACCTGTCGAAACCGGTCATTGAGAAAATAAAAATATTTCAACACGCGATCTTGGCTGCGAAAAATTCTTATTTATCACCAAATAAATAATGTTTTGCAAGTCATTAGGAAAGCGTTACCTATTTAATATTATCATGTTCTGCCATGTACCGAAGGAAAATTCAGTTAGTGTTTACTCACATTCAACTTACAAGAGCTCCGTGTTATCATCAGCAAAACACTATAATCTCTAGGATATAGGCTCTAGGTATGTAGCTTTTATTGGCGAAAGTATGAACAAATAAATAATGTCATCACAATTTTATCTAATTCAGCTTCAAAATCTTTGCTGTACTTACTTTTTAGATGAAGTTCATGGTCTTTAGCTTAGCAATTAGTGCTCTGAGTGTTAGTGATAGATCTAAAGTGTGTAACTCGAACCTGGTCACTTGCCATTCGTCAACTGTGCTATACTAATTCCGCTCAGCATTTGATGAGTGATTAACTGTTCATGTCGCACAGAAAGGCAAGTTAAAAGGCTGAAGTGGGTTAGGGATTTGAGCAAGCTTAGCGTTTCGTAGCCAACAAGTAGCTCTGCTGTGTAATACGGGCTTGTCTACCATTGCAGGCGTTACATATCGTTACGTACGCGGCTGAGGGGTCATAGAAGTAGGTTATTTAACAGTAGTGCAACAGAGTAGGTCAACTACGTTATTAGCAACAGTGTAACAAAATATAGCATATGAAACTATCTAACTGTGTGGTTTACTAAATACGCAGTGTCGGAGCTGAATGAGGAACGTATTTTAACTGCCATAATGTCCTTTACTGGCTAAAAATGTGGTAGGACAAATTATTGTAAAAATATTATTTCTAGTGCAGAAAGAAGTGTAACGTTATACTGTAGATGTTTTACTTCATTTGTTTACTACCCAGCATGCTTTTTCCCATCTATAGTCGACAAATTCTTAGTTTTTTGTATAAGGCTGTGCATTATTATCTACGATCATGGATATTTAATATTAAGTTTTCTTCATAAGCGTATGGATGAAACAATCTGCACACAATAGTTTGAGGTGTTTGGTGAAGGATTACAGAATCGGCCTGCATTAGAAAAGAATACACATTAGGTTTTATGACATAGCTCTAGAGGATAAAAATATCGTTTCCTCTCGTACACAGAACAGGTACTAACCTTCGCCCTCTCCTAATGAACTCCTCGTGCACATTAGCCTTCAGCGTCCCATATTTGCATCTAAACTCAGTGCTGTGCGTGATGGAGAACATTTCGCAGCAGTTTTAATGACGCTGCTATAGTTCAATTTGCGAACGGAAGTGGAAAAAAAATGACATCGATAAACCTCTGTCCGCGCCGTAATCCTTGTTACGTCCCTTCGGTCACAACCCGGAATATGTTGCTGAGCAGCAGACTCGTTCATTCTACCAAGTACTAGTTTTGTAACTTTCGTCACAGTCTTTTCCGAGTAAATGTGACTTTTCTTTGGGCTAGCTCTATGGGAGTTTCCAGATGTATTCTTTAAAACTCTCTTTAACTCGATATAAAGAGGATCCCAAAAATTCGAAGAGTGCTCAAGAGTAAATGGCAGGAGGGAAGTCAGACCACTCCCAGCCCGACAGTGACTCGTTGGAACTTGTACTGGTGTTTTACCCCATGTTTCTGTGACACATATGTGTCAAATTAAGCCAGTACTGGTTTATGCACACGCTTTGTACTTCCGAGGAACAATTGTGGGTAGTGCCTACTCTTCAGACGTGAACTTAATAATAGGTGAAGCTCGCTAAACTATGACACGCATTTCATCTAATTATTTCCTTATGTCACTGGCGTTTCGCAAAGCATCTAAAACTTTTCGCTTCTTTTGCACGCACCCTTCGCCATGGGCAGAAATCAACATAGTGCTCGGTGCTCCGTTATATCTACTTGCGGCTGTAAACAGGATACGCATTCGTTCGGAACATTCACTCAAGAATACAGTTGCACCGTAGTGATAAAAAGTGCATCGAAAACGAAAGCCTGATCGCAACTATTTTTGTATTTCTATAAGCAGAAGTCGCGTAGTTGTCGACTATATGAAGCAAATACCAAGATTTCACCGTAGGGTCTATAAATGATATCTTCTCAACTTACTAAGTACATTAATTTTTATTTAGTCATTGTCACTTAAACTGCTGCTCTCGTACTCATGGATCCCCTGAAGCAGGCCAGTAACTGGTACAGTTACTGAAATCTCGCATGGTTTTCTGTAGAAATGTGACGTTTTGGTTTAATGTGTTTAATTCTAGCAAAAGACCTTTACGTTTCATTTAACTCCCTCATTTATTCTGAAGCTTCATCCGGTGTGTGGCCACATAGCTTGTTGCGTTACTTTAGAGATAATCGGCGCGGATGAATATGTGACTGTTCCGTTCCTTGCGAAAATTTTTAAATAACACATTAAGTTTTTCTTACAGTGAGTGGACGGGTGGACTGAGGACATCGAATTAACGTAACTGACACTTGTCGCTGATTCGTGTACAGCTATTTATTCTTGATCGAATTCTTTTGAGTGAACATCTGCTGCATAGAGCCATATACCGTAACAGTAAACGTAGAAGAAGAATTTTATTGAATCTTCGTTAATGTAAATTACTTATTCTGGGTATTTTCTGGACGGATTGAACATTTAATTAGTTTTCGAGAATGCAGTTAGGTAATACTTAATTCAAATACAGTCCTACTATTGTCGTGGCGACCCAGTGATTAACTTATGAACGTAACTAATGCACTCTTGTGTGCTGAAACGGAAGTGAACACTCGAAGATGACCTCCTGTGATTTCAAGGCACCTACTCATAAGCGACACTTTAAAAACTATTCCAATATAATTTATTGATTCTACATTTTTTCAAGTTTCCAGTGATCGTACACACTATATCCATAGCTCCACGCACTGCAAAAGAAGCGTCAGCCCAAATTAGCAATCTAAATGATTTAATGAACTTCACATCAATAAATCTAAAGTTATGTCTGTTGTCATATAATTCTTCTTGTGAAAATACATTTCTAGCCGAATAACGAAGTGGTTAAGTGATAGATCAATATATCAAAATTAGGAAGTTGGCGATTGGCTTCGGGCTGTCTTTCTGGCACTTAAACCAGGATTTCATTATTGACACAGCGCTGCCTAAGCTAAATCCCCAGTCACATCGCGTTTCGTGTTCTACGTTAAACAGTGGGCCTCCCGATAACTGTTCAGCTCTGCTGGTTGACAGTTATAACGAAAGGAAATACTGTGGTGATCGAATTGACCTCTGATTACATGACTGCTATAGTTCATTTACATATAAGTAGATAATGAACATAATAAGGGTTTTTGTGACGTCACCAAAAGTTAGAAATACGAGAGTTCACTGAAAAACTTCAGTAAACATTTACAAAAAAGTAGTGAGTTTGCAATCTGCATTCTGTTGCTTGGATTAGTTAATAGGTTTCGTGATGGAGAGGTTTCTGTTTTTTTTACAACGAAGCAACGTGAACGTTTGCAAGGAATACCGAAATTAATGGATAATTTTCTTGAATCGGATTAGTAATATAAAACTAAAGAGCGCAACATGGATTCAGAAAAATTTAGTTTCTTGGTTATAAAACAGACAGCCATGGATATTATTCATTTGCTTGTATGTTGGGATTGCTTCCTGTACGTTCGCCAACTCATTAACTGAATGACGTACCATTAACAGTCCACCGAGATATTTCTTTCATGCGCGATGGTGATCCTGTACGTTTCATTGCGTGTGCTCGAAAGCGCCTTAATGTGTATGACCATAGTTAGCAGAAAGGTACAGGTGGACCAATTCCTAGGCTTCCAGGCTTACACAACATTAATACATTGGATGTCTTTCTGTGGGTTATGGCATGGCAACGATTCCCGCAAAAAAAAAAAAAAAAAAAAAAGAAAAACTATCAATGAAGCATCTCTTTTTACTTTAATTTCATAAAACTGGAAGTGTTACTGCACTATGTACCGATATGCAGAGTTCGTTTTCACCGTTTGCTACTGAATGCGGGTCGCAAATACCATAGTAGTCGATCTCAGATTATCCACAGGTTTAATTTTAACTCTTAAATGGATAGGTTCAAGGCTAAATCCACTTCAAGAGATAGACGGCTGCTCTTCTGTTATATTCGTTCTATAAGTTAAACAAGTGAAAAGTTCATGAAAGTCAGTATCTTATATTTTTCTGTATTTTTGTTACCACAAAATTTTATTAATGGGGCAACCTGTATACAAAAACGTACCAATACTTACCCATAGCAAATGATAACTCAGGAAATTAGTTTATCAACAGGAAAAGAAAACCATGCATGAAGAGGTTTCTCCGTTGGAGAGGCAGAGGTAGCGTCATTGATCACGTTCGTTCGAAAGTGGACAAGTTGGCGTATTTCCCTGTAGCATCTTTGCATCAAATTCACAATCAAATGTGGGAGGAAAATAATAATAATTGGAGAGAAAAGTTTATCAAGTAGTCCATAAGTAGGCTATGTACTGGCTCTTCTCTTTCATGATAGTGAAGAGTGTAAACACGAGACTATAGTCTGAAAGTGAAAATCGCGGCCATTCACACCAAAACTGCTACGTACACAACCACTATGTGTGATTGTAGGAGCGAAGGACGTTGTAAAAAGTGTAATGAATGCAAGAGTATAAGACACGGCGTGTTGCATATGTATAGAGGATTACAGTGCACATGGTGATGGCAAATTGCACGACTTGTGACAAAATATTTTTTGGCGAAGAGTAATACGACGGCAAGGAGAGACATTATCGGCTGCAGTGAACGAAAGTGTTTTCGTTAACGCCAAGAATGCAGTTGTCAATCGATGTAGTTTACCTTTTAGGTCACTGAACTTCTGCATCGTTTTCCGAAAGTAGGTTCAATTACTGAAGCGCAAAGTCTGCAAATCAGTCTCACCTTCAATTTACACATCCCCTGCCCTTGGCTCAGTAGGTTCACTAGTCTCAAAATTTCTTTGATTGTGGGTACTGGCGAAAGGCAGATAGTGCCGAGTTTGGCAATTACGGTGGATGTTCGATCAATTCTACTTAACAGTCCCACTGCCAAAGCATCTTTGTGGACGGATTTATTATCTCGGCAAAATATTTTTATTTTTTTCGGAATCCATGCCAAAGACACGTAATTTTTCATATAACTGGGTGCTTATTAATTTTACAGCAGATAAAACAGACTTCACCCTTATTGGTTGCTGTTTGATTTCTGGCATGCAGTGGGGGGACTAACATCGTACACAAAATCTTGTGGATTCTATTTTAAAAGGCCAATTAATGTTGAGAAATTTATTTTCGCTTCTCATTCTGGTCATTAATTAACGATTGCGGCACAAATCTTGGTCAAAGCACGTACCAACATTTCTTTCGAAATTGGTATGGCGACAGCGATTTCATAAACCTTAACAGCCAATCGTCTACTTCAATATGTCCATCTCCTCAGTGCGTTCATTTGTGGTTGCAATTTTGGAAACTCCTTGACATGCCTTTACTTCAAGAGAAGTATGGCCACGTTCCAAATCAGTCGCTCATTTCTTATTTGTTGATAACCAAGAAGCATATTCCTTAATAAAGTTCACTAATTTTAATCTTCTTATTGACGGTAAGCTGTGCGAAACAATAGAAAAATATCAGATGCTTTATTATTCGTAAACGGAACTTACAAGCGGACTACTTCAGAAAACAGCACAGACAATGACAATCCTTGCTGATATGATCTTGACTTACGCTTGTTATCCAACATTTATCAGGATATTGAAAGAACGAAGTCCGTGTCCGGCCGAGATCCTTATATATGAAATATAGTTTTTCTGTCTCCTATGACGATTTATGTTTTCCTTCGAGGGCCTATTAGACACTGTACTCGCGCTAAGACTGAAGAATCATACTATATACAAATACTTAGTGGAGTTTATACACTATAATGTTACCTATACGGCACATTTACATATACCTCTGTATTCCAGAAGCTACACTAGGTATGGGGCGGAGGGAACATTGTGTACCACTGTGACTTTCCCCTTCACTTTATCCAGTTGCATATATATAGGAGGAAGGAATGTTGATGGTGCCGGCCGCGGTGGCCGTGCGATTCTGGCGCTGCAGTCCGGAACCGCGGGACTGCTACGGTCGCAGGTTCGAATCCTGCCTCGGGCATGGGTGTGTGTGATGTCCTTAGGTTAGTTAGGTTTAAGTAGTTCTAAGTTCTAGGGGACTTATAACCTAAGATGTTGAGTCCCATAGTGCTCAGAGCCTTTTGAACCAATGTTGATGGTCAGAGAATGTTGGTTGACTGCATTTTTATCAATTTATTTTCGTTTTACATAATCACAAAAGACTGGAAACGTTAACCAGTGACAGTCTACAGTGGATATCTTCAGAACCGTAAAAGTGGCCCCTGTTCGCTAATCTGGGTATTTTGACATTGGCCTCTCAATATATATATTCTTCACTGTCGTTTCTTGTCAACAATATCAGCTTATTCCCAAGAATTAGGAGCTTTCACTCAGTTAATACTCGGCAGAAATCCAATATGCATTTGGATAGCACTTCCTTAACTCTTGTGCAGAAAGGTGTGCAGTGTACTGCTGCATCCATTTTCAATAAGCTACCACAAGAATTAAAAAAATGTAGCAGTAATCCACGCGCTTTCAAATCGAAATTGAAGAATGTCCTCATGGCTCACTTCTTCTATTCTGTTGAGGAGTTACTTGAAAAATTAAGCTGATTCTTATGTTACATTGTTGATTAAGATTACTTAAGGGGCTCCGGAAAGGCTCAAAATCATGAAAAGTTCAATTTTTACTTTTTTGCGTTTTCTGAATCTGCAGACTATTACCTTTTAATAGATATATAATTTATTCAATTTTTAAATTTTTTTTGAAATGTGTTCTACATGAAACCCACTGTGGCGCTGTTAAACTGCTGTCAAATGGTGTTATTATTAACGTCCGTGTTCATCAGGTACATTTTAGTGATGTGAGATAAAGTATGTGTTGTGGCTAACCTGTGATGGTTCAATATACACTCCTGGAAATTGAAATAAGAACACCGTGAATTCATTGTCCCAGGAAGGGGAAACTTTATTGACACATTCCTGGGGTCAGATACATCACATGATCACACTGACAGAACCACAGGCACATAGACACAGGGAACAGAGCATGCACAATGTCGGCAGTAGTACAGTGTATATCCACCTTTCGCAGCAATGCAGGCTGCTATTCTCCCATGGAGACGATCGTAGAGATGCTGGATGTAGTCCTGTGGAACGGCTTGCCATGCCATTTCCACCTGGCGCCTCAGTTGGACCAGCGTTCGTGCTGGACGTGCAGACCGCGTGAGACGACGCTTCATCCAGTCCCAAACATGCTCAATGGGGGCCAGATCCGGAGATCTTGCTGGCCAGGGTAGTTGACTTACACCTTCTAGAGCACGTTGGGTGGCACGGGATACATGCGGACGTGCATTGTCCTGTTGGAACAGCAAGTTCCCTTGCCGGTCTAGGAATGGTAGAACGATGGGTTCGATGACGGTTTGGATGTACCGTGCACTATTCAGTGTCCCCTCGACGATCACCAGTGGTGTACGGCCAGTGTAGGAGATCGCTCCCCACACCATGATGCCGGGTGTTGGCCCTGTGTGCCTCGGTCGTATGCAGTCCTGATTGTGGCGCTCACCTGCACGGCGCCAAACACGCATACGACCATCATTGGCACCAAGGCAGAAGCGACTCTCATCGCTGAAGACGACACGTCTCCATTCGTCCCTCCATTCACGCCTGTCGCGACACCACTGGAGGCGGGCTGCACGATGTTGGGGCGTGAGCGGAAGACGGCCTAACGGTGTGCGGGACCGTAGCCCAGCCTCATGGAGACGGTTGCGAATGGTCCTCGCCGATACTCCAGGAGTAACAGTGTCCCTAATTTGCTGGGAAGTGGCGGTGCGGTCCCCTACGGCACTGCGTAGGATCCTACGGTCTTGGCGTGCATCCGTGCGTCGCTGCGGTCCGGTCCCAGGTCGACGGGCACGTGCACCTTCCGCCGACCACTGGCGACAACATCGATGTACTGTGGAGACCTCACGCCCCACGTGTTGAGCAATTCGGCGGTACGTCCACCCGGCCTCCCGCATGCCCACTATACGCCCTCGCTCAAAGTCCGTCAACTGCACATACGGTTCACGTCCACGCTGTCGCGGCATGCCACCAGTGTTAAAGACTGCGATGGAGCTCCGTATGCCACGGCAAACTGGCTGACACTGACGGCGGCGGTGCACAAATGCTGCGCAGCTAGCGCCATTCGACGGCCAACACCGCGGTTCCTGGTGTGTCCGCTGTGCCGTGCGTGTGATCATTGCTTGTACAGCCCTCTCGCAGTGTCCGGAGCAAGTATGGTGGGTCTGACACACCGGTGTCAATGTGTTCTTTTTTCCATATCGCTGATGTGATTGTCGATCGTTTCATGTTTATTTACTCTGTCGTTATCTCAAAAATATTCGTAATTAATTCTGTTTCTTGAGTCTCTGTTTTGTTGAAGTATAATAATGAGTAAAAGTAAAGTTATTAGAAATCCTCTGAAGGCTTTTAAGAAAAGGAGAAATGTTGGAAAGCCAAAGGTATGTGTTATTACTGTAAACAATAAAGACGATAACCAAGTGAGTGAACCTAACCTCTCAAGTACACTGCCCATAGCAGTCAAAGTGGGAAAGAAAATACTTCACAGAAGAAGCTTGGTTCAATGAGTGAAAACTATGAATGTTTTATGGGCGAATCGGATGTGAATGAAATATTTGATATGTCGGTTCTCAAAGGAATTTTTTCAAACTGTGTAAGATGTATTCATTGTAGTGAAGTTGGTCTGGAACTCTCCATAATAAAGCACGTAGGACTTGCTAGTGAAATACAACTGAAATGTGATAAGTGTTCATACATGACCACCTTTTGGAACAGTGTTGCAGTAACTGCAACTGAAGAAAATGGTAGCAAAATCTACGAACACAACATTAGATTTGTTTACTCCTTGCGTTCAGTTGGTAAGGGTGCTACTGCAGGTGCAATTTTCTGTGGCATCATGAATCTTCCAAATGCCCCAACCAAGTTTACGACCTATAATAAATTAATAGGGTCTAAAGTAGAAGATGTCTGTATAGAATCTATGAAGAACGCTGTGGAAGAGGCAGTAATGGAAAATAATGGTAACAGAGATTTGACTGCAGCGTTCGATGGTACCTGGCATAAACGGGGACCACATCTCTTCATGGTGTAGTCTCTGCCACCAGTATGTATACAGGTAAAGTTTTAGATGTAGCAGTAATATCAAAGTATTGTAGATGTCCACAAAAATATAAAGGTACACATGAAAATAATTGCAAAGCTAACTATAGTGGCAGTAGTGGAGGAATGGAAGTGGCTGGCGTTGCCAGTATATTCCAGCGTTCTGAGGCGTGTGATAAAGTGCGATATGTTAATTACCTTGGTGACGGTGATTCTAAAAGTTTCAAACATCTTCAAGGACTGAAGCCCTATGGTGATGATGTTGTAGTGCAGAAATTTGAGTGTACTGGACACGTACAGAAGCGAATGGGAACAAGACTTCGGCGACTGAAAGCTTCGTACAAAAAACAAAAACTCAGTGATGGTAAAGGGTTGGATGGGAAGGGAAGGTTAACTGACAGTGTAATTGACAAAATACAGAACTATTATGGAATGGCTGTTAGGCAAAATACACAAAGTGTCGACGAAATGAAGAAGGCTGTTTGGGCACTTTTTTTTTCATACTTCTTCAACCGATGAAAATCCCCAACATAGCTTGTGTCCCAAAGAAGAAGACAGTTGGTGTAAATATAACAAAGGATTGCTAACAGGTGAAGTGTACACTCATAAGCATAGTCTGCCTCATGCAATAATGGAGGTGATAAAACCTATTTTCAGAGACTTAGCAGCACCTGAACTGTTGAAAAAGTGTATTCACGGAAAAACTCAAAACCCCAATGAAAGTGTAAATAGTGTTATATGGTCGAGAATCCCCAAGACTGTATTTGTTGGGATAGAAACACTTCACTTTGGTGTGTATGATGCTGTTGCGACTTTCAATGATGGCAACATTGTAAGGTGCAAGGTATTTAGAAATATGGGAATGAAGATAGGTTCTAACATGGTACGAGCGATGCTAAGTTTTGGACAAGGAACGCCTTCGGGCTGCAGACAGGGCTGTAAAGAGTCTAGAAATACAAGCAAGAGTAAACAGGAGGAGGAACAAGAGGAAGCTGGAGGAGGAGTTTGCAGAGGATGAAGATAATCCATCCTATGGACCTGGAATGCACTAAAAAGTCAATCCAATCTTTGTCGCTCGATTCCCAAAACTTTTATTTTCTCATACTAATTACATGTTTTCTAAGGATCTTCCACACATATTTGTTTCAAACTTTCAGTAAATGTTATACAGTACCTTCTGCATAATTTAACACAGCCTTTTTCCAAAAAACTGTATATTTTTGAATATATAAATAAAAAATTGCAAAAAAATGTTGTGAATTTTCATTACAATTGAAAAAAAATCATCTTTAATAACTGAACTAAAATTTTGTAAAATCCCTGTGTTAAGTTGTAGCCCATATTCCAATAAATAATCTGTAAAAAGTTCAACTTCCTACCTCAAATACTTTGTGAGGAAAGATGTAATTTATAAGCGTTATTTTAACATTGCAAGTATAGGGCGTTCCGGAGCCCCTTAAGCTTATGGGTTGACTTTTTTTGGATTCATAAATATTTTGTTTTATCTGTTATTACTTCTGTATTGTAATTTCATGTACTGACACGTTTCATGACCTTGGAGATTTGCTACTCAATTTGGCCCTACGGAACTAGACGCGTGAATAAATAAACAAATGAAGCAGCAAACGATGATAAGGTCGCTAAGTAATGCTCTGAATGTATGACAGATAATTAGTGTCGTTGTGTTCACCATTTCCCACTTTTATTGTATGATTCGGGTGATCGCTAGTGTAGGCCGATACCATTTTTAAGTTTCGATGCGTTTCGTGATTGTATAAAACGAAAGCAAAATATTAACAAGAAACATATATTAGCTGATCAAACGTGTCCTGGAAGGTTAATACTTGACATTAATACGGAGTATGTTCACTTTTCGCCTTTACGACGGCTTAAACTTTGCTGGAGACACTTTCAGTGAAGTGTCTGGATGTCTGTGTACGAATGGCAGGCCGTCCTTCCTCAAGAGTTGAAACCAGGGAAGGTATGATGTAGGACGCTGGGGTCTGGAGCGAAGTAGACACTCTCATTCAGAAAGTTCAGACTCTGGCCGGGCTAGTCGATTTCAGGAATTTTACTGTCCACGAGTCACTGCAGCACAGATGATACCTTACGACAGGGTATATTGTCACGCTGACAAAACTACTGTACGCAGTTCGCAGTGGTGCAAAATACATTCGCATTCATCCGTATTTAGAGTTTCCTGCTGGCCGGTGTGGCCGAGCGGTTCTAGGCGCTTCAGTCTGGAACCGCGCGACCGCTACGGTCGCAGGTTCGAATCCTGCCTCGGGCATGGATGTGTGTGATGTCCTTAGCTTAGTTAGGTTTAAGTAGTTCTAAGTTCTAGGGTGTTGATGACCTCAGATGTTCAGCCCCATAGTGCTCAGATCCATTTGAACCATTTTTTAAGCGTTTTCTGTAGCGGAATAAGAGGAACAGACCCTAAACACGCAAAACACCGTCACAACCTGACACCACGTCTTCCGTACTTCAGCGTTGGAACTGCACATGAAGGTAGGTAACGGGCCTTCACCGAACACAAGTTGTGCAAGTTATGCAAGTTATGTAACACACCGTGTCTTATACTCTTGCATTCATTACACTTTTTACAACGTCCTTCGCTCCTACAATCACGCATAGTGGTTGTTTACGTAGCAGTTTTGGTGTGAATGACCGCGATTTTTACTTTCAGACTATAGTCTCGTGTTTACACTCTTCACTATCATGAAAGAGAAGAGCCAGTACATAGCCCACTTATCGCCTACTGGATAAAATTTTCTCTCCCTTTATTATTTTTTTCCTCCCACATCTGATTATGAACCTGATGCAAAGATGATACGGAAAAATACGCCAACTTGTCCACTTTCGAACGAACGTGATCAATTTCGCTACTTCCACCTCTCCAACGGAGAAACCTCTTCATGCACGGTTTTCTTTTCCTGTTGATAAACTAGTTTCCAGAGTTATCATTTCTTATGAGTAAGTATTGTTACGTTTTTGTATACAGGTTGCCCCAGTAACAAAATTTTGTAGTAATAAAAATACAGAAAAATAAAAGGTACTGACTTTCATGGAATTTTCACATGTTTATCTTATAGAACGAATACAATAGAAGAGCAGCGCTCTGTCCCTTGAAGTGGATTTAAGCGTTAAAATTAAATCTGTGGATAATCTGAGATCGATTACTATGGTATTTACGACTCACATTCAGTACCAAACGGTGAAAACGAACTCTGCATATCGGTACATAGTACAGTAACACTTCCAGTTTTATGAAATTATACTAACCTATCCGCCTTCCACCAACCACTGTACGCAACGTGATAGCATCGAAAACAAGTTCGGTGGCTGCACTTTAGGTGGAAAGACTGAATATCTCTATTCCATCTGGTTGTCGAAGAGTATAGCGTGATTCATCACTCCAAATCACTCGCTCTCAGTCACCCACTGTCCACCTTAGCAGTGACTATATTGAAGTGTGACTTACGAGGAGCTGCTCGACTATTGTTGCCTATTCTTTTTAACTCCCAATGCACAAATATTCTGCTATCTGGACTCTTGGTAGTACTTTAGAACTCACTAATTTCATGCAGTTTTATACAAGCACTCTCGGCAATGCTTGATGGTCCCTGTCCGTCACGACATGAGGTCTGCCTGATGTTGGTTTAGCTGTGGTTGTTCTTTCACTTTTCTACATCTACATCTACAAGCCACCCAACGGTGTGTGGCAGAGGGCACTTTACTTGCCACTGTCATTACCTCCCTTTCCTGTTCCAATCGCGTATGGTTCGCGGGAAGAACGACTGTCGGAAAGCCTCCGTGCGCGCTCGAATCTGTCTAATTTTACATTCGTGATCTCCTCGGGAGGTATAAGTAGGGGGAAGCAATATATTCGATACCTCATCCAGAAACGCATCCTCTCGAAACCTGGACAGCAAGTTACACCGCGATGCAGAGCGCCTCTCTTTCAGAGTCTGCCACTTGAGTTTGCTAAACATCTCCGTAACGCTATCACGCTTACCAAATAACCCTATGACGAAACGCGCCGCTCTTCTTTGGATCTCCTCTATCTCCTCCGTCAACCCGATCTGGTACGGATCCCACACTGATGAGCAATACTCAAGTATAGGTCGAACGAGTGTTTTGTAAGCCACCTCCTTTGTTGATGGACTACATTTTCTAAGGACTCTCCCAATGAATCTCAACCTGGCACTCGCCTTACCAACAATTAATTTTATATGATCATTCCACTTCAAATCGTTCCATACGCATACTCCCAGATATTTTACAGAAGTAACTGCTACCAATGTTTGTTCCGCTATCATATAATCATACAATAAAGGATCCTTCTTTCCATGTATTCGCAATATGTTACATTTGTCTAGGTTAAAGGTCAGTTGCCACTTCCTGCAACAAGTGCCTAGCCGCTGCAGATCTTCCAATATTTCACTGCAATTTTCTAATGCTGCGACTTCTCTGTATACTACAGCATCATCGGCGAAAAGCCGCATGGAACTTCCAACACTATCTACTAGGTCATTTATATATATATTGTGAAAAGCAATGGTCCCATAACACTCCCCTGTGGCACGACAGAGGTTGCTTTAACGTCTGTAGACGTCTCTCCATTGAGAACAACATGCTGTGTTGTGTTTGCTAAAAACTCTTCAATCCAGCCACACAGCTGGTCTGATATTCCGTAGGCTCTTACTTTGTTTATCAGGCGACAGTGCGGAACTGTATCGAACGCCTACCGGAAGTCAAGGAAAATGGCATCTACCAGGGAGCCTGAATCTAATATTTACTGGGTCTCATGAACTGCTTCACAGTATCATTACCAACAGTCGACCCTTCTCTTTTGACAACACAATGACCCCCCCCTCCCCCCTCTTTCTTTTAAACTGGCAGGTCTACTTCTCTTGACGTCTAGGGGTCAATTCCGCATTACCTAGAGGTGTCCGTATACTTTTGATCAGATAGTGTGCATGGTGGATGACTCTTCTAAGGACGTACGATAAACGGCAACCTGATGCGCAACTCCTAACTTGTAGAGTCTGCCAGTGGACTTGATATGAGAATCTCCGTGAGCCTTTCTCGCTTACTAAACAAACGTATAATGGAAACCATCGTTCTTCTTTATCTTCTCTATTTCTTCTAAGAATCCTACGCAGTAAGGCTCTTCCAATGAATCGTAGTCTGATATCTATTTTCCTGCAGTTAGTTTTAAGTGGCCGTTCCACTTTAAATCGCTCCGTACGAGTACGCGCAGACATTTAACGGATGAGTTTCCACCGGCAATTGTTGGGCAGTCGCATAATCGAGCTGTAACGGGAGTTTCCGCTTTCTGAGCCCTGGCCGAGAGGACGCGCCGGCAGTGGGACAGCTGCTGGCTGGCGTATGACATATATGTAGCCCGGAAAGCCCGCCCGTTGCTGGCGGCGGCGGCGCTAACGGTAGCCCGCTGGCCAATTAATATTCCGAGCCTCGGCCGGAGCGGCCGCCGCCGCCGCCGCTTCCCCTGCTGAGGGCCGAGCTTGCCCGTCGTGCAGGTGGATCGCCGCCTCCAGCCGGATCAGCTGCACGCGCTTGTAGCGCGTCACTCGCACTAGCCCCGAAGCCTACGAGGTAGAGAGGCCGCGGAGCGTACGTCACGAAGGTAGTCCTGGGCTCGCTCGCTGAAATCAGCAGACAAACTACGTTTCCACACCTGTCAACTCGTAACTAGGGGTGTGCGTACGAACAAAAACGGAATCTTCTACTGGAATCCGCTATTATGGACTCTTACTGATAGTAGTCCTATAATGATGGGAAGTGCATGGGCCTACTTATAATTTGTTACGGCTGTACTGGCGTACAATAAAATAAAATCATGCTAAAATATCAGTTGCATAAGGCACCACTTCCAGCATGTAATGAGTACTGTTAATCAGAAGAGACTAAATGCTATAAACAAGTCGTTATACCATTCATATCGAGCCTTTCTTTCTTTCATGCTCGGGGCCTTTGTCCCGCTCCAACGCGGGGTCGGCTTTGTTATTACGGATTTGGCAGTGTTAACTGCAGAGGGTGGCCGGATGCCCTTCCTGCCGCCATCCCGTACCCCCCGGGACGGAAGTAGTGTACCCCAGCTCTCTGCGCCTAGTGTAAGTCATGAAATAGTGTGAACATTTTCAAATGTTCTGTGAGTCGTGTAACTGAGGCGGAACTTGGGTACCAACGCCCTATTCACCTAGCGGGATGTGGAAAACCGTCTAAAAACCACATCCTGGCTGGCCGGCATACCGGCCCTCGTCGTTAATCCGCCGGGCGGATTCGATCCGGGGCCGGCGCGCCTACCCGAGTCCAGGAAGCAGCGCATCAGCGCTCTCGGCTACCCTGGCGGGTTATACCATTTATACCGAGTATTGATCTTAAATTAAATTTTACTGTATTACTGTTAATTAGTAAGACTTCATAACAGCAGATTCCAATGGAAGATGCCATTCTCGTTAGTACTTACACGTCCAGCTGCGAGTTAACGGGTTTAGAAACGCATTTTGCCTGCTGAGCTGAGCGAGCGAGCGAGTTAAGGACTATCTTCGTGACGTAAGCGCCGCGGCCTGTCTTTCTCGTAGGCCTCGCACTAGCCTAAAGGCGACGGCACACGGGACGAGTAAGCCAACGTCGACGCGACGCTCTACGCGTTTTGCGACCTCACTTCCTGCTACTTCACGTTGAGGAGCCACTTCGTCACGGGAAACTCAAAATAAGTTCTCCAATATTTCGGCGACGCGCCACGTAAAGTAGAACCAACAGAAAGCAAGAACGCTCCGTATGTAACAAGCAGAAAACATGAGGCTCGCAGAAAGCAATATGGCATATTGTACAGGGTACGGCGCTTAATCCGGACAAATGAAACTTTTTTAAAACCAAATTTACTAAAACAAAATACAAAGGAAAATGAAAATCCTTTTACTTATAAGTTGTGGTATCTTTCAAGAGCAACGTTACTCGATGTAAACCCCTTAAGCCGCAATGGCCGACCGTTTTGGCCGAGAGGTTCTAGGCGCTTCAGTCTGGAACCGCGCTGCTGCTGCTGTCGCAGCTTCGATCCTGCCTCGCGCATGCATGTGTGTGATGTCCTTAGGTTAGTTAGGTTTAAGTAGTTCTAAGTTCTAGGGGACTGATGACCTCAGATGTTAAGTCCCATAGTGCTCAGAGCCATTTCAACCATTTTTGAACTCCTTTGAGCAGAACATGCCATCGCTATCCAATAGCCAGCTTTGCACTAAATGGCTCGTATAAGGTCCTCCTCCGTCATCCGACGCATTGTTCGGTCGCTGACAATAGTTACCTCAGCGATTGCCCCGGGTCCTCCAAATCAGTGCCTGAGACTTTTCGATAACTGCCGCAGTTCGTGAGACGCGTCTCCTCGAATGAAGTTTGCTCGCCGGGTTAGGGGAACCTTCCCCAGACTCCTCCGAAGCATTATACTTGGCCTCAAAATCGTAAAAAGTTGATCTTGGGTACCCGAAGAATCGAATTATTCCAGTGGTCGAACGCCCAGCGCGATGGCTTTCGGTAGTCACGCTCTTCGGTTTTACTCCACACTTGTCCGTAACATTTCGCCCATTTTGAGGTTTTGACTGTTTACTAGATGCCTATGGCTTTGAAGAACGCCAATCGTGATCTCCGGTGGAACTACTATAAGGAGGAAAATTCAAACTGAAACTTGTCCAGATTTAAGCGCCGCACCCTGGACTTGTCGTGCCCGGTAGAAGAGGTTTTGTGTTATACCTTACACTCCGTGAATATATACTGCTTCTAAGCACCATCATTTTGAATGTCTCGGTAACGAATCGTTATACGAGACTATAAAATGAAATGCATTGTCGTTCAGAAGAAAGATACAGTGTGGCATAGTGAGAAGAGGTGCCGTGTAACGGAACAGAGTTTCGTATGAAAGAGGGTTCGATTCCTGCTGAAACTAACTGTTTTTTCACCTACGCGTTTTATAAAGCGTTTTGGACTTCCTCAAGAAATTAATCGAAATAATTTACGTAATACCTGATGTTACGTAAATGTAAGTGCATTCTCTGTCAGGAGGAAGTTTGTTCGATTTGGTGAACTTTTATAAGCTGATGGCCTTACTGACTGGACATGAATCTTTCCTTTTTTTTTTTTTTTTTTTTTTTTTTTTTTTTTTTTTTTTTTTTTTTTTTTTACATATTGATGGATATTGAAGTTCCTATTCATGTATACCAGACAGAACAACATGACTAGCATATGGATGAGGGAAGAAATATGCGTTTTAATAGAGTTAACGTAGCAATGTAATGCGCGTCCATTGTATTGTTTACGACCCAAATAAAGCTGCCAACTGCCGCTGGAGAGTGCTGAGAGCACAAAATCACATTAAATAGATCGTCTCGTGTGCCGTCTGCGCCGTGTCTGCCTGACGTCGGATGTCACGTCTGCGTGCTCATCAACGTTAGCTGCCTCGTTCCATGTGACGAGGGCTGAAGGTAAACATTTGTTGGCCTGGTACACAGTAGGCATCATATCAATGAAATTGTGCGTGTTACATATTACTGTGAGGGAAATTCAACTTGATCTAAAGAATAACTTCGTATGTATGGCTTTTTAAAGTAAGGACACCAGACAAAAATTAGTCTTAACATTAATTTAAACGTTTTCCTGTAGCTGATCTCCGTGGCTGCGGATTATATTACTTTAAGAAATACAGGAACCAGCCACGTTTTATGTATTTTTATTTATACCAAAAAAGCAATTGGCGCTTTTGTCCACGTTCAAGTGCCGTACTACATATTTAAATTTTCAATTAACACATCGTTAAAAACGTCGACTGAAATTGGGGTTCTGCTCCTGCCCTTTGCAAAATAACAATTTTGTTTGCGTAAAAAAACTGTAAGTTTGACTGTAGACATGCGAGGGGCGTTCAATAAGCAATGGAACACATTTTTCGCCTCGGGCAGTTTCGGTTCAAAAAATGCGAAATTTGTTGTGGGACATGGTGGATTATTCCCGCGTCAGCCCCTATAGTTTCATGAAGTTCCAATAGGTGGCGGTGCTGTAAGTAGCCTTTCAAAATAGCGTCTGAAACGGAGATGGGTTCCAAACAGAGAGCTGTGATTGAGTGTCTTTTGGCTGGAAACCAGAGCATCTGAGGCATTCATATGCGCCTGCAGAATATCTACGGAGATCTGGCAGTGAACAAAAGCACGGTGGGTCGTTGGGCGAAGGGTTTATCATCATCTTGACAAGGTCGCGCATACCTGACCGATCTCCCGTGTGCCGGCCAGCCACACACAGCTCTGACTCTTGCAATTTTGGAACTTGCGGACACTCTCATTGGAGGTGATCGACGGATTATAATCAAACACCTCGCTGCACAACTGGACGTCTCTGCACTAGCTGGGTTCCTCGCCGCCTAGCAGAAGACCGTGAAGAATGACGGTCCATCTGTGCGGGAATGCCTGTGCGTTACGAGGCTGATCGTGACAATATTTTGTCGAACGTCGTCACAGTCGGTGAAACACGGGTTCACCACTTCGAAAGGGAAACAACGACAATGCATTCTCCTCCGGAGAAAAAGCTGAAAGCCACACCCTCCGCCGGTAAAGTCATGGTGACGGTATCTGGGACTCTAAGAGGGTTATTCTGTTTGATGCCCTTTCTCATAAAGCAGCGATCATCTCTGACGTGTGTTGTGCTACCCTCAAGAAACTAAAGATATTAGCCTGTTCGTCGTCACAAAAATTTAAACGAACTTCTCCTCCTCCAAGGCAACGCAAGGTCTCGCTTAAGTCTGTGCACTCAGAGGAGCTCACGAAACTTCAGTGGACTGTTCTCCCTCCTCCACCCTACAGTCTGCATCTCGCACTTTCCGGTTCCAACTGTCTGGCACAATGGAGGACGCACTCCGTGGGAAGCAGTGCGTGAATGATGGGGAGGTTACTGATGCAGCAAAATGTTGGTTCAGATGTCTACAAGTACAGTGGTAGAATATTATAATGTAGAATATTATAATGTATTAGAATCCAGAACGGAAACAACGCAATTACAGGAAAATATATTGCATTACTCGTTGAACGCGCCTCGTATATTGCAAATATACAACTCGCGAAGTGAAATAGATAGACAAAGTTTTTATTTTGCATAGAGGAGTTGGAGCATCCACATTACATTCTAAGTTTTTAACAATGTGCTAATTGAAGATTTAAATACAGTGTGGCGCAAATAAAAGTTGTCCTTGCAAGTATAAAGGAAATGCAGTGCAATCACATAAACGAAGAGCTAAAGTGGACTTGCCATTTATTTACAGAGCAAAATATATTTACTGAAAATGTTGAAAGTAATCCCCTGCAACATCAGTGCACAGCTGTTCACGTATAAGCATATTCAGATACACCCGGCGTAAAGATCGAATGTCGATGGCGGCAACTTCAGGCTGATGGTGTCTTCCAGTCCCTGTATTGTGTGTGGATTTGTTTCATAGACCTTGCTCTTCAAGTGTCTCCACAGGAAAAAAAAATAACATGCTGTTAGATCCGGCGAACGTGATGGCTATAAATGTTTGCCGACAGCTCGTTCTTCAGTGAGGACATCACGGACTCGTTCCAGGGATACCGTTGACGTATGGCACGCTGCCCTATCTTGCTGGAAGAAGCAGTATTGTCTTTCATTTCAATGAGTTGTGCACAAAATGTATTAAAAATATCCATGTATGCAACCATGTTGAGGGTGGTGTCAAAAAATATCGGTCCAATGATGCGCGCTCCTGTTACACCGCACCAAACTTCGATTTTTTCATCATGGTGTAGTTAGTGACACACAATATGAGGGTTCTCCGTTGTCCAGTACCTCGTATTCTGTGAATCCACATGGCTGTAAAGATGAAACTGAGTGATGAAGTGGAAAGAGTCTAACAAACCATCGTTGATCTTATTCAAAAGCCACGTTTCTGACCGTCACCCTCCTGTAATTGCTGCACATCAGTCACATTACATAGCTTCAAATTAGGACTTTTCAATATCCGCTGGCAGTTCCTCCTATTTACATACGCTTGACGGGCCAATTTACGTGTAGACTTCTTTGGTATCTGAATAATTCTACGGCTAATGTCTGAAATTATTTTTGGTGTGCGAACTGAGGAATTCTTGTCGTTTTACAACTTGCACAGATCCGTAGGTGTACCAATTTTTATACAGTTTCTTATTGATCTCTTTGCTGGTAATCGTATATCCGGATACTTGAGCCCAAAAGTTTCGCGAGTTTCCTTAATCGAACTTGTTTTTACATATTCTTCCACAATATCAATTCTTTCTTCTATGGAGAAAAACATTTTTTACAGGAAGCAAAGAGAAACGTCTAACTTCACTGAAGAAATAAACTGAAATGCTGACAGACGAATATTAACAATCGGTTACTATATAAAACGTCCATTGCTGTAGGTGTTTGTTTCAGAAATCGAAATATTGCATTGACATTCAAAGGGGAGGGGGCTATTTTTGACTGGGCCACCCTGTACTTATTGAGCCAATTGAAGATGGCCGAAAACACGAAACACGTATTGGTACTAATGAAAATACATAAAAAAGTGATTGGTTCCTGCTTTTCTTACAGTAAGAAACATAGTCATCTAAGGGAGGCATCACGCTAATACTCCATAACACCGCTTCCAACCCTGGTAAGAAACCCTATTCGGCAAGGAAGACGGTCCTCCAGTTTCTTCAGGTATGTCTTACCCAGCTCAAGCCACTTATTAATGACTAATCCCCATGTAGTTACCAACAGCAAAGACTGCGACGTCTCAACCGGTTTTAAAAAAGTCTCACTATCGGGCCAGTTTACTTGCGATATTGTGTCTAAGTGTTAGCCACACCATGTGAACACGACTGTTGTCATCTTGGAAGATGCGAGTGTCGACAACATACTCATCATGAAGAGATAGAAGGAAGAACAACCGTTGGTCACTGGCAATGTTAACAAACAACACCACCAAAACATCACAGAACCACCTCCGACTTGAAAATCCTCCACTGACTGTAGATTAAATGTCTCATTAGACCGCCAGTGCAGTCGACGCCTTGCACCATTTAAAATACACGCTTCCAATCAATTACCATCGAGTTTTTGTGTTGTTTGGCCCGCTGGGGCCGTACATCTTTCGAGGTAAACAACTCCAGATTTCCATTGCATCCAATCTCCTTCCCAGTCTTCGCTCGGAAGACAATTAAGACAGATCTAGTTCACCGACATCAGCAATTCCAGTTGTTTCTCAAGCCGATGGGCGATGACTATCGTAATTATAGGATTACTTGTTGTCTGTTTTTCCCACTGTTAAAAACCCTTTTCTCAAGAATGGGAGGACATATCGAAATTTGGGCCAAATACTACGGCCTACGTTCCCTTGACGCTGTAAAACCTTGAAGCTTCTAAGTGAAAACAATGAAGACATACGACCATTCATGACACATATTCTGATACTCGCAAAGGCACCCATAAAAACCTATGAGGTACTTTTCATTGACCTGGAATCACGAAATTTGGCAAGAAGCAATGTATCACAGTACAACTAACGAAAATATCCGAAAATTGTTAATTTATATTATTAACAAAGAGATAGAGGGGCTGGCCAGTACTTACCTCAGCTCAGTACAGCCGATAGATACACAAAACAGAACAGAAAATTTACGTTCCTAGTTTTCGGAACTTTGTTCCTTCGTCAGGGAGGAGAGAGGGGAAGAAAGGGAAGAAGGGAAAGTGGATTCAGTTACTCACAACCCAGGTTATGAAGCAACAGGGAAAGGTAAACAGGGAGGGTAGCAAGGATGGACAACGATGCCTCCATCCTTGCTACCCTCCCTATCGGCTGTACTGAGCTGAGCTAAGTACTGGCCAGCCCCTCTATCTCTTTGTTAATATTTGTTTCACATCTTTGTATGAGATCTTCCATTAATCATTTTAATTTATATTATATCACATAAAAATATCTTTTCACAAGTACAGTTCAAGTAAAGGATAATATCTGAAAATTGTTCGTTTGTAATTATCCCACACAAAAAATGTTTCTTTTGTCGTTTTGTTATCCGACATAAAATTTAAAATTAAAACATTCTCGCAAGTCTTGGAATTCTCGAGACCCACATCTTGCCAGTACCAGTGTCAATAACAGGCAAAAATCGTCGAGATTCTCGAGTCCCAAAATGGATGTACTGCCTGTAAAAGTAATGAAGTTGGCACGGAACCCTCAGCGTGCGAATCATACTTGCACCTTGACAGTCTTTTTTTTTTTAGTTTCGTAGGGTTTATTCCCTTGTTCCCTGCTTTCCTCGTATCTATGGCCAAACCTGTTACCAGATATGCAGTGGTGAAAAATCTTTTTGTGAGCTGTTTATATTGCGAATGACGTGCCACCTACATCGACCAAACTGGAAAGCTTGTCCGCAACTGCAGAGCAGAATACGGATGTAATGTTCGACTGCGAAAATACAGCAGAGTGGCACTAGCGGAACACCATCGCATCTGCGAGCTACCTTCTTGGTTAGACAGCTGTGCTACCGCAAAGGCAAAATAAGAGAGGTAAACAGAGTCTTGAAGCAGCCCAAAATCTCATACAGAGAGGACGCCTATAGGCACCCGGCGTCTTGGTTGCCAGCCATACTAGCGCGACGTACCACGTATGAAGGACGTAACCACTGGGCAGCGACTTCACGGGGCACTGCTGCGAAATTCTCAACAAATTGCACAAGCCTAACTGATGCCACACTGCCGAAACTACTAGAAGGAAAATAATATCCTTAAAAATATTTCGTCAATTGCGACTAAGTTACCAATTATCTGCCAGCTTTCTAATGCATGGACAGTTCCCTATACATACCCTCTGTCTGCTCTGCAATAGACCAGTGATATTTTAGAACAAAATGAAACATTGAAAACTGTCATAGCAAAACTTATGAGAGAAGGAGAAACGCAATGTATTGCAGTGCCTTAACTGTTCCCCATACATACCCTCTGTCTGCTCTACAACAGACCAATGGTATTTTAGAACAAAACGAAACTTTGAAAATTGACATTGCGAATCTTATGAGAGAGAGGGAAACACAATATACTGTAGCGGCCCCTCCCGCCGGAGGGTCGAGTTCTCCCTCGGGCATGGGTGTGTGTGTTGTTCTTAGCATAAGTTAGTTTAAGTAGTGGGTAAGTCTAGGGACCGATGACCTAAGCAGTTTGGTCCCTTAGGAATTCACACACATTTGAACATTTGAACTATAGTGCCCACTTCCAATAAAAGCTGTTTACGTTCTGAGAAATGCAGCTGCAACGTTGCCGAAACAAGGACACGCGAAATGTGAAGGGCGTTCTGTGTTATGGTGGATGTGAAAGTCGAGTAAGTGTCAGGCTTCAAGATGAAGATAGGCGTTTCGATTCAAATGGCTCCAAGCACTATGGGACTTAATATCTGAAGTCATCAGTCCCCTGGACGTAGAACTACTTAAACCTAACTAACCTTAAGGACATCATACACATCCATGCTCGAGGCAGGATTGGAACCTGCGCCCGTTGCAGCAGCGCGGTTCCGGACTGAAACACCTTGCTCCGCTCGGCCACAGCAGCCGGTCATAGGCGTTTCGCCCCCGCTTTCGTTTAGCATGTGTTTTGGCACTTACGGAAGTTTGCATAATTGGCAACACTTTGAGAAAGTTAAAAAGGTCAAGTGGCACACCATCTACAGGTCTCTATAATTAGATAGATGAGTTTGTTCACAGAATCCACGGAGGGAAAGACATATTATTCGAAACATGACTATGCTTAATATACAGCTGGGCTGTGGTGGTGATTGTCATTTCAAGAAGCCAATGAGCGAAGGCTTCGTTTATGAATTTCTAGTACTCATCTTAACTGATTCACTAACTATTCGTCCCCGCCTCTGGGGGGCATTTTCGACGATGACATGCTGGCAATTGCGTGAGCCTTATTTTAAAGTGCATCACAATGTCTTATCACTGACAATGTCCGTCCCTCATACGGAGAAGTAAATTTGTGTGTAGTTTTATGCAGGGCCATAGCCTCTATTTATGTTGACAATGAACCAACCAAATCAGAAATGTTTATGTGTGCAAGATACTTCGGTTACTCGATTTGAACAAAACACACACACAAGCTGATAAATTCACTGGAAAAACATCAGCTACCACTTTAAAAGAACACATTGGTGAATTTGGAGTGCTGTATATCGTGTAAAATTGGCCGTTAGACACTTGTGATCCCACGTTAAGCGCGCGTGATTATTTGGCGACAGCTTTGGGCTGAAGTGTCTGATTTTATGCCCCTGTTTGACTCCTGTCATTTAGAATTCTTACCCTGAGATTTTTTCTAGGTTCCAGAAAGACGATGGGAGGAACCAGTTTCGGGTTCACCTGGAGACTCTTTGTGGCGTTGGTTCTCAGTCCAGTGGTCGACTCAGAAGTCTGTCAGTGTGCAATGAGATTGCTACAGGCGTCCAAATTCTGACAGTTTAATCTTGCCTCGCCGGTCTACTCCGAAGATCCTAAACGAAAACTGCATCACAAATAGAGGAGTGCAACAATTTCAACCGGCTACTAATATAATTACGTACGCTTCTGCGGCCAGAATTAGTTGCCATTAGAGTTTCTGAGAATCGTTCCGCGTCATAATGTAAAAAGCTATGCTGGAGAAACCAACGTTTCGGCCACTGGTACAAGGACCTAAACGTTGGTTTCTCCCACAGTAATTTTTTGACCTGATGACGCGGTACGATACTCAGAAAACTTGAATTTCAATTTCGTCCGGATCCGGCTATTACTGTTGCTCCAGCGATGGAGGCGTAATTACGCAGTGTAGTGAACTTAACGTCAACGCCACATTTCGCGTGGAGCACGTGGCTTGCGCCAGACGTCGTTTCCTGGGCAGCTTCGGAACAGCGAGACGGGGAGTGACATCACAAGCTTATAAATTCGTAAGCTTTATTAAATGTCTATATTATGATGAAAACGGAATATAATGGAGCTAAGGGTAGTTCGATAAAAACGCTTAATAAAGTCAGTTGTGGAATAATTAAGTGTGCACGGTTATCTCAAATCTTTAGGGTAAGAATTATACAGTCGTAGATGGTCACGGTCTGAGCATTTTAGATCAGGAATCATGAGAAGAAACTGAATTCTTCAAGCGGTTCTAGGTCTTGAGTAAGCAGTACATATGAGGGACATCTTTGTAAAGCGTTTATGTTCTATAACAACAAATACTTACTGCACCGACGAATGGCAACGCTATCTCGAAAACCAATATACAGTTGTCTGCGATATGTCTATGTTGAACTTTACTACCGTTTAATATTCGCTGACTAGTTGTTGACGATGAAGCATTGTTCATTACAAAAACACAGAGGCATGCGTTTATAGCGCAGCCGGATGTAGTGCGTGGGAAGTCTAACGAACATACTGAGAATATTTTCGCAATATGCGTCATTCTAATGGAAAGAAATTCGTCGCCACGGATAGAAACATACGAGAAACTGGGTGACTGAAGCCACAAAGAGTTGACCAAGAATTATTTGCTCAATAGAATTCGAGGACATGGTGTTAGATTGTGTTGGAGAAGATTTATCAGTGAGCATCTGTCTGCTTGCCTGTGAAATGCACACGGGAAAGAATGCGATGAGCAAACGACTGCTGAGCAGAAAAAGGGAAAAGAAAGAACCGTATGACATTGTTAGTTATGGTTCAAATGGCTCTGAGCGCTATGGGACTTAACTTCTGAGGTCATCAGTCCCCTTGAACTTAGAACTACTTAAACCTAACTAACCTAAGGACATCACACACATCCATGCCCGAGACAGGTTTCGAACCTGCGATCGAAGCGGTCGCGCGGTTCCAGACTGTAGCGCCTAAAACCGTTTGGCCACTCCGGCCGGCCCATTGTTGATTAGGAGACCTCTACAATAGGGTGACCATACGTCCCGATTAATTGGGATTGTCCCGTTTTTTGAGGCTCAAAAATTTGTCCCGACTTTTTTTTTTTTAAGCAAGCAATTTGTCCCGATTTTCAATGATTATTTTCATACATTTACAAAGTGGTTAAAATATTTTCTGAGTGTCGATTTTATAAACTATCAATTGAAACTGACATTCCGTACGTTGGTACCCTCTGATAATGTGCAGCTTAAACACTATAATTGTTGCATACTGTTATTTTCTTTGCTTTTGCTTGCCATTGTTGTCAGCACTCAGTATCAGTTTCGTGAAGTGCTAGCACGTCGTGGCGATGCCGAAACGAAAATCAACGTTTTGGGAAGATCTTCAGAGGAAATTTCCTTGCTTCACTGATACAGACAATGACTGTTCAGCAAAATGTAACGTATGTAACTGTGCTGTATCCGTGTCTCATGGTGGTGCTGCAGATCTCAAGCATCATATGGAATCAGAGAAACAAAGGAAGAATCTTCGGTCGGCAGGTTCCTCGCAAAAAAGACGAGATATTTTGTATCTTCAAATACACGGGAATAGAAAAACGTAGCTGCAGCATAAGGAGCCCTGTCATTCCATGTTGTTAAACACCACCAAAGCTATCGTTCTAATGACTGCAGTGTTCAACTAAACAAAAAAAATTTCCTGATTTTAAGATTGCAGAAAATGTTTCGTGTGGAAGAACAAAGTGTGAAGAAATTATCAACAATGTTATAGCTCCGCATTGCCAGAAACAGGTAATAGCTGCTGTAAACAGTGCAAAATACTTTTAATATCTATTGATGCTAGCAACCATGGGCATCAGAAAATTTTTCCTGTGATAGTTCAATATTTTTCTGTAAGTGAGGGTGGACTGCAGACAAAATTGCTTGATCTTGATGAATTGCAGAACGGAAAGTCCGAAACAATTTACAGTTGTCTTTCTCATGTTATACAGTCATTCAGTATCATCTCAAAGTGTGTTGCATTTGGTGCAGACAATACTAACTGTAATTTTGGGGGGTTAATGAAGAAAGAGGGTAATGTTTTCACACATCTGAAAGAAAAATTAAAAAACTCTAACATTGTTGGCATAGGTTGTCCAGCACATGTTGTTCATAACACACTTCAAACTGCTTGTGATGTTTTACCTGTTGAAATTGACTGCATTGCCAAGAAGTTGTACAACCATTTTCATATTTTTTCTATTCGTGTTGCAGAAATTACTGAATTCTGTGAATTTGTTGGTGTTACTTACAAAAATTTACTTTCCTTTTCCAGAACAAGATGGCTTTCATTGTTGCCAGCCATAGAAAGGATCTTGAAAATGTATGAACCTTTGAAATCGTACTTTTTGTCACAGTTTAACTCAAAGTGCTCTGCACCCTTAAAGAGTTTTTTCAGTGATCCTATAAATGAATGTTATTTACTTTTTGTACATTCACAAATGAGTGTTTTCCAACAATCCATTCTGAGCATTGAGAAACAGAATAATTCTATATGTGAAGTATTAGCAGTCTTAAATAAAGCTTTGACAAGTCTAAATTCTAGGAAACATGAACATTTTGTACCACTAAGTGTAAAAAAACTGCAGAATGATTGTGATGTCCAGTCTGTTACGAAATTTGACATAGCAGTATCAACGTTTTATTATGCTTCAGTAGACTATTTATCCTCATGGTTACAGGGAGTAGCTGAGTTTTCTGTATTCTCATGGATGATGCTCAGAGAACCACCGTAATGATCAGTAGTTGAAAATACTTTAATGTGGCTAAATGAAAAGGGCATTCTAGTAAATGACAGCCTCTTGTTTAATGAAATAGTTCATATACAGTCATTTGTAAAACAACAAATGGAAACAGACAGTGAACAATGGAATCAGTTGATGGCACATGAAAAATGGTGTAGGTTTTTCAGATCTTGCCAGTGTAATGAACAGTTCAGAGAATCGCTTAATATAGCGCAGTACTTTTTTGCACTCCCTGCCCACAATGCAAATGTTGAAAGAGTTTTCAGCTTACTATCGTCACAGTGGACAGATGAGAGGAGCGTTAAGTGTATTTTACTGACCTGTTTAAACTTCAGTCAATACAGTTGCCCTGGCTTCTATTCATACCTATTAGGCAAACGTGAGTTGCTGGATGAAATTTATCTTCGAAGAAATATGATTGCAGTGTGGAATCCACAAAACCATAAATTCCTTGTGTTCACTAAGAACTTTTTGTGGTGATTGTTACTGTATGTCTTTCTACAGTCTGTGTTATAAATGTTACATTTCTTAATAAGTAAATTTCTGAAAACTTGAAACGTACTTCTTTCCAGTCTATCCATTCTTTGTTTGGTTTTGTACACACACACACACACACACACACACACACACACACAAATATCAGTTAAGGCTACATTTGCAGAGGAAGAAGAAATGTTAGCATTAAAAGTGATATTTAACGAGAAATAAAAATTGTCCCACTTTTTGGCCAAGAAAATGTATGAAAGTCCCACTTTTGTCCGAAGAAAATATGGTCACCCTACTCTAAAACCACTACTACTGTTGACCAATTATTAACAATGAATTGTGAAGATAAATTAGTAGCATTGCGTACCATATGTCTACCACATTTATTACAATGATCTGAATATTATAAAATTAGCGGCGATGGAAAACAGAAAAGATCATTCCAACTTGTCTTGTTTCGCCGTCAGTGTCCAGGAGCAACTAATTGCCTTCGGACAGTCCAAAAACGAGATCCCGGTTTATTACGAGAAGTCCAAAATACTCATTTTCTTTTACTCTTACTGATTTATTCCACCGTCTTTCTTCAGTTCCAAAATGAATAGTTGACACACTTTTCATCGCAAAGTTCTTCGGATCAGATTCATATCTTTAACGCACGGCATCAATTTACAAACAGAGACGAAGCTTAACAGAGTGCGGCATAACCATAACTTAACAGACTACCCCAGAGACAAAACACAGACTCCTGCGCATGGAATCAACTTACAACCAAAGACTCGCAAATATCAAAAATGATTTTGAAAGAAGTTTTATACTGATAAATTCTGTGACAATTTTGTTCATTAGAAAAAATAGAGTTCTACATATTACTGTAAAATGAAACCTGTATTAAAACAAGTAATTATTATTATCAGATTTTGTTCAATCTGAACGTAAAAGTATCTGGATGACTAGTTTTACAGAATGTACAAATTTTTATATATGAAGCATACTACGTATTTTCATAATCATCGATTAGAATAAAGCAATAGAAATAGTGAATAAATACAATAAACAGCGGCATCTCAGCAAAACACCGAAACTTACGCAAATGTCGGCAAAAAGTGGTGTCGAGGGATTCATTAACAGCGGAACTGGCATCGATAGAGTCAATACGGAAGAGAGAAAATTACCACTATTTTACCACCTCGAGTGGTCGTCCTGGGCGCCTAATCACAAAGGGTGTTCTTCGTACGCGCACGAAGCTCCCCTTCCTCGCCGAGTGTGAAACTTGTCTTAATCGAATTTGTTGAGTGTAGGATGTGATGATACATTCTCCAAGAACGGCATACAATTATCGCCACGTTTCGATTTGGGTGACCGCAGCTAAGCAAGCTCTTGAGTCTGCGTAAGATATTTCTACAACTACATACATCTAATTACACATTCCGCAAGCAACCGTATGGTGCGTGGCAGAGGGTATCTTGTCTACATAAAGTGATTAATATTTTTTTAAAAACTTACTGGCTGTTTATGTGTGTTGCGACGGCGGACATGGGTGCCAAAAGATACTGATAATTGTGTGATACTAGAAGTCTTGTTCATAAATTTTGCGGTCATGCTTGCTATTACTTCACAAGTTGGTAATTTACTCCCTAGATGGCTTTTTCCTCTGCAAGGGAGCTCTTTGTAGCTACGTTTGGCCTGTCCTTAATGCATGGATACATCAGAGAGACGCCAGAGAAGTGATCTTGACTGTCAGCGGAAGGCAGTCCTTGCCAACCTAACTTAACTCTGTAGTAATAAATGAAAAGGGCTACCTTGCTTCCGTTGTGTAGTATTACTGTTATTGTGTTAACTGGTTTTCAGCTTACAAGGCCATCTTCCAACATTTACTTTCACTGCCACGAAAGAAGTTAGAATGTTTGTAAACGACACTGGAAAAAAAGTTACACATCTAGATTAAAGCAGAAACGTACAGTAAATAAGATCTTTGACAGTGTGATAGCAATCCAATGTAAAAAGTAAAAAGTTGAACAGCAAATAAATATAAAGGGAGTAAACAAGAAACATGTTAGCACAAGACTGGAACAGCAAACCAACGTAACAGTTTACACTAATAAACAAAACCAATAAAATAATATAAAATTAATATTTGACAAGGCTACTTCAGAATAAAACATGGAGCGTGATACACGAACCAATTAAAAGAAAGAATTATCGGTGTAACTACAGAATATATGAGGAACTTAAGCAATATCGATATGATAAACGGAAATGAAGAAATGCAGAAAAATGGAGGTGCGTGAGGGAACATACAGTAAATGCCATCTTTGAGAGTGTGGTGTTATTGCATTTTAAAAAGCTGAACAATATGCAAATATAAAAGAATCAAACAGGGCACTATTAACATTATACTCAACATTGTGTCTATGTAACAGTTTGCATTAAATAAATTAAACAAGAAAAACAAAAACGGTACTTGATGAGACAACTTCAAGAGGTATTAAACAGGGAAAGTAATACAAGTACCAGTTAAAGGAAGACTTAACAACTGTAACTACAGTCTATATGGATTACTTAGACGATTTCAATAAAATAAAAGAACTCAATGAAAATAGGAGAATGGGGGACTATTTAGGAACAGACAGTGTAGGAAGTAATGAAAACTGACAGGATTAAGTGTAGTTTAGGAGGTGGGAAGTATTAAGCTGTGTCCGGTCATTTAAGATTAGATCAGGACTGTGAGCTAAATGTTTGTTAATTTCCAACACTTCCGGCAGGTTGACTTTTGGGCCTTTGTTTGTTAAGTGAAGGACATGGGACCCTGGCTGGTAGTTGTGGCCCTCACTCAGTACATGCTCAGCAAATGTGGAGTCAGAATTCTGCAACGTCCAGCAGCGTTCATGTTCAGACAGCCTGCCTGCTATGTCTCTACCAGACTGACCAATGTAAAACTCGTCACAATCAGAACAGGTGATTTGCTATACCCCACTGTTGGCTAATAACTGGATCATATCTTTGCTTTTGAAAATACACTGGACTATGGTGTTCTTAACATAGTAGGAAAGCCTATATTTGCAGGATTTCAGTGTTGTTGTTACAATCTGTGATACTTCTCTTAGATATGGTAATGTACACCACTTCTTACAGTCAGCGGAAGGGGCGCAGATGGGACATAAGAGAAGGGACTAATTTTCAGTTTTTTTTTCCCAATGCAAGATGTGGTCAATCAGGACTGGACTGCAGCCATTGGTCCAGACAATAAATTTTATTGCGTCTAACTCAGTTTTAAAATCGTCTGAGGACAGGGGATAGATAGGAGACGGTGTATCATTGAGTGGAAAGTGTATGTTTATGAGCTATGGGGTGTTGTGAGCAAGAAGGCATTACTGTGTCTGTAGCTCTAGTTTTCCCATAAATTTTTACACAATGTGTCTGTATGTTGATGTCAGTGGTGAGATCTAAGAAGTTTATAGATTTGTTGCCAGTGTCCATTGTGAACTTTGTAGAGTGCCAAATACTTTGCAAAGAAGCATTGTTGGATTGGCAGTAAAAAGTAGAGCCCTCCACGCAGTGGGACGTTTTCTCCAAAGTCCGAGGCTTTAAATAGCCCCCACGACAAGAGCCTTGCCACATTAGGACCCGGTTTTCTTTATAATCAAGACATGTCTCCGTGGCCGGTACAGTCTCCATACCACATCGTGCTACCGTTTAAAGATCCCTGTAGAGATAGTTTAACTGAGGGCTAGAGGCAGCGGGAACTGGATCTGTAAGGACCATTCACGTGAAAACAAGAAAGATAGAAAAAAAGTAAGTAAACTGTTTATTATTTCAAGAGAAATCGCCATAACTGATAATAGATTTGTCCCTCTGTGAGACAAGACGGTGAATGCCGTCATGGAAAAAACGGAACCATGAGTATATCCAGGTATGTACCTCTGCGTCCGAAGCAAATCGGCGGCTACGAATGTCTTCCTCCAGTGCTACAAAAATATGGTAATCGGATGGGGAGACATCAGGACTGTATGGAGGTCGCGTGTGAGGGCTTCCCAGCGAAACTTCTGAAGCGTAATGGGAAAACCTCGGCAACTGGACAGGCGGACCCACATGTTGCCCAAGGTTTTTTTACTACGCTGCAGAAGTTTCGCTGGGAAGTCTTTACATACGGCATTCATACAGTCCTGATGTCTCCCCATCCAACAGTTACGGCGGTTGCTTTTAGAATAATAAACAGTTTACTTACTTTTTCCATCTGTCTTATTTTTAGTTGACTGCCCCTTATAGGGACAGGTTGGACGGAGAATAAAATATACATGGTATTTTTGCCAGCTATTTGCGACGATCTGACCATCTGAAATTACGATGGCCACTCGTAATTACGATCGCAATCGGACCACCGACACTGCCATCCAGCCGCTAAGGTAATCTGTGTCGTGTACTCCTGCGTGCCATTATTAGACTGTATCTCTCTCGCTCGTCCTCATTTACATTTTGTATTTCTTCCTTTTGTAGGTGTTCTCTAATAATTTATGTGTCCAGTTGATCTTGACTTGCTGGATGTAACCTCCAGGCCCTGTAATCACTGTCTTTTATCCAGATACTTTTGGCAACGATTTCAGTACCTTTCGACATTATGTAAGTTTCATTCTTGACGAAGCGGTGGCATTTTCACTTCAAATTATACCTATTGAAAATAGTCTTTTGTTGATTACTATTTCAGTAGAGTTGTGTACCATCTTCTCTCCTTAACCGAGCGAGATGGTGTTGTAGTTAGCTCACTGGACTCACATTCGGGAGGACGGCGGTTCAAATCCCCGCTTGGCCATTCAGATTTAGATTTTCCGTGATTTCCTCAAATTCAGTGTCTTTTTCTGAGGAAACGCTGGGGGACCCGTAGTTCTAAACTTTTCTGTCCGCAAAGTAATTTCTTTACGATGTTGGAGAACTTATAAGCTTGCCGACGATTTGTTTTACGGACGTAAATCGGATTTACTTCATTTTTTTTCATGTTAGTAATTGAAATATGAACAATGTCAGCGCAATCTGGGGGATATGCACGCTCTTGGTTTATGAAAGGTAGACGCCTTGGTGCTGATAAGAGTCAGGTATGAAGGTGTGGAAACTACAGCAGCCTTCAACTGATGACAATTTGGAAACTGTTATAATGGTAGGTAACGATAATTAAGTGTAGTTTTATAGTGAATAAAATATCAGCTATATTGAAAACTTCAGTAATTACCACTGCATTATGTATATGCCGCAGAAATACGGACACAGAGATATGCTGTCAGCAGAATTCACCGGAGATTTGTGGACAGCATCTTTGTGAGGCAGAGGCCGTGTTCAACAATGGCGCGCAATTTAAAATAGGTCATTGTTCCTACCGCATCCTTTATGAACAAATAGGGATAAAAGTCTTAAATATTTACAGAAATAGAGTTTCATCAGTTCATAACAAAGTATCTTAGAGATGGATATCCGGATTGCTTTATCATTTGTGATGAAATGATCATATGGCATTGTTGGCCGGGAGGCCCCATTCGGGGGAGTTCGGCCGCCGTATTATAAGTCCTTTTTAGGTGACGCCACATGGGCGACTTTCGAGTCAATGATTATGATGAAGGACATACAACACCCAGTCCCCTGTCGGGAATCGAACCCGGGCCCCCTGCGTGGTAGGCGGTAACACTACCGCTACGCTACGGAGGCGGACATCATTTGTGATCTAATTTCGTTAGACTAACGTGCATTCTACATACTACCAGTTACTATATAAATGCGATGGGCTGTGCGAAGTGGAAGCAGTTTTCCGCAGATGCAATGTGCAACATCACAGCTGTGATTTAATTCGAGGTGCCGAAACTATGCTAATACTTAAAAAGAAAGCAATGTCCCAGAGAATAATTTATTGACCACATTCGAAGTCTTAAACATAATTATTACTCCACTGATGTATGCTACTTGAGCATTTTGTATTAATATACTACTAAAACAACCTACTTCCGCGAACTGAAGTGTGTTGTGCAAAGACAAGTATAGGTGCATATACAGCTGCTTCAGTCACATTCTGAGGCTAAACAATTATTCCTGATTGTTTATAGACTAGAAACTGTAGAGTACTATTTGAAAAACTTGCTTTTTTCATGACGCGTAATTATGTATCCGTCTTAATCATGCAGGAGTGAGCTCGGAAGTCACGGTTGTATGTACCTGTAGCTTCAACAGTACCACTTGCAGCCTGCACTCGCAGTATATTGTTATGTGGCCGCAAATCGCCGGTGTTCGCAAGTCTCCATGTCCGCATATCTCCGGACGTCCATTATATCTAGTGTGGGAGTACCCCAAACCTATTTTTTTTAAAAAAAGGGGCACTGCCTAAATCATTCTAAGCAAATGTTGAGATGGTTCCTTTGACAGATCACAGCTTATTTACTTCTCCATCCCTCTATAATCTGATCTTGTGCTCCGCCTCTAAGCCGGCCGGAGTGGCCGAGCAGTTCTAGGCGCTACAGTCTGGAACCGCGCGGCCGCAACGGTCGCAGGTTCGAATCCTGCCTCGGGCATGGAAGTGTGTGATGTCCTTAGGTTAGTTAGGTTTAAATAGTTCTAAGTTCTAGGGGACTGATAACCTCAGAAGTTAAGTCCCATAGTGCTCAGAGCCATTTGAACCATATTTTTCCGTCTCTAATGACCTCGTTGTCGACGAGACGTTAAACACTAATCCTGTTTTCCTTCTGTCGTTAATTTATTATTATGCCGAGCCTTCTCCCCTTGGTCCCGTACACAGTGTCGAATGACGCCTGTAGTAAGAAATTAATTCATTGCCTTAGGCTTTTTCGGGACAGAGAGGGGGGGGGGGGGTAGTAGGTGCTTGTTTAAAAGCCGTATAGCTGCGAAAGTGGTTCCACCTATCCACAAGGCGATTGCAATAGGTGTGTACATAATGTGGTGTTACAGAGTAACAATTATTCAACTATATGAGATGTCCTCGTCATAACTTCTGAACGGTTTGCATTAGGATGTTCAAAATGGACGGTTGACTGCGTGGCATGTTGGAAATTAGTACGGTTTGGTTTAGTAACGAAGCCCATATTCATTTGGATGCGCTCTTCATTAAGCATAATTGGGGCATTCGGGGGACTGAGCTTGCTCATTTCACGATCGAGAAGTGTCTTAACCCTCAACGGGCTGACTGTTCGGTGTGCAATGTCCATTTACGGAATAATCGGTGCGATATTCCTTGGTGGTACGGTGATTACCGAACGATACGTGATAGTTTTGAAAGATGTTTTCATACCCATTATCCAAAGTGACTCTAATTTCGACAAGATGCGGTCCATGCAAGACCGAGCTCGACCCCATCGAAGGAGGAGAATGTTTGACGTCCTGGAGGAGCACTTTTGGAGGCCTCATTCTGGCTCTGGGGTACCCAGAGGCCACTGGCATGGGCCTCGATTCGCCGCCACATCCTCCGGATCTGAAGACACGAAACACCTTTTCGTGGAGCTATGTTAAAGAGTGTACAGCAGGAACCCCAAAACCACTGCTGAGCTGAAAACAGCCGTTCAGCAGGTCATCGACACTTCTGCGGGTCATGCAGGAATTCCGCTATTCGTCTGCGACACATCATCGGCAATGATGGCAGGCTTGTCGAACATTCGATAACATAAATCCGAATACCTGTAGTGACGTTTACATGTTGAATAAAGTGTGTGCACACCGAAGTTTGTAACTAATTTACGTTTCTTTTTCATGTAGGTCAACAATTGACACCCTGTAGGTTTGTTTTGTGTGATGACGAGAGTAGGGAGATACTGCAACCAGTTGCCGGTATATGGCGTACTCCTCTCGAATAGTGCCAAGTAGGCCGTAAAGTTTTACGCTCTCGTTCAGTGGGCAGACTTCCATCAACAGTGCTAAGTGCCGTCATTCTATTCCTTTGGAGAGGTTCGAATTTAATCTTCGAGATTGGACCATTGTCTGTTGAATCAGCACCACCTCTCCTCGCCTCGCTGGCCAAAGAGTTTCCCCCCCCCCCTCCCACCCCTCCCCCCCTCCACCCCACAGGAGTGCGTGGACAGCTTCGGCTACGGATGCGAATGGAGCAGCATTTGCACCCTCGTCATAGACAAACAATGAGTCTGGTCTGTCGTTGTCTTATCCAGCATAGAAACTCGCGATCGCCACTTTCAACAGCTGATATGGGTAAATATTGAACTCTTTTTCTATGAACACTTTATTCACCAAGATCGCAATGGTTTGTACAGGATGACTAGTTCGGCAAATCTGAATTGCCATCTTCAAACCACGTTAGTAGGAACAGTAACGGCTACAACGATCATTATGGGTAGACACTTTGTCGTAATGGTATAATGTTACTCAGACTACAGCTAGCGCTATATAACGTTCCATGGCAATTGGCGAAATTTCATGGAACTTTGTATAGTATTTACCTATACTGTGAGTAAAATTATCATAAATTGCGATCTCTGCCAATTAAGTATTTGTATGAGAAGATTGCAACACTTGCAATTACAGATCATTTCCTACAAGAATGACTATGTGACGTAATCGATAACAAGTTTCCGTGGGGGTAAGTTGGTGTTATAAGGCGTTAATTCTTTATGCCAATAAATAACTGAGCAGCAACTTGCAAGCGTTAGTTCCTTATATCAAAGTACTCATTGACGGCTACTCTGCAGTCTATGTAACTATAAAGCTTTGATAGAATTGCTGGATGCACACGATACATCAGCTGAACGCAAAACCGAGCGACGTGCTGCAGTGGTAATGCACTGGAGTCGCATTCGGGAGGATGGCGGGTGAAAACAAGGTCCGACCATCTAGATGTAGGTGCCTTCTTTGAAACGCTTGAGGTAAATGCTGGGATAGTTCCTTTCACTTCAACATGGCTGGTTACCTTCCCCACGCTTCCCAGTTCGGAGCTTGTGCTCTATCTCTAATGATACTTCTCACCGACGGGTACAATTCAGTCTTCATCCAGAATCAATGTTTCACTCTGCCGCGGCGTGTGCACTGTTTTGAAACTTCTTCGCAGATTAAAACTGTGCGCTGGGCCAAGATTCGAACACAGAGCCTTGCCTTTTGCCTCACGACTCGCTCTTTCCTGCTGCGAACCTGGGACGCGAGTCGTGCCTGGATATCTCAGTCGGTAAGAGCATTGCCGAAGAAAGGTAAGTTTCGGCGTTAGAGTCTGGATACGGAGCAAAGTTTCATAGTCTTCATCGTTGACCTAACAGTTGTTCCTGCGGCGCACTATTTTCCTGATGTCGGAGGGGGGTAGTGTCGTTTACGCCTACCACGTACATATTGTGTGAACACTATTCTTTGTGTTTGCGTATTGTCATTGTTAATGAATCTAAATGGACAAAATTGGCCAGGTGCGTGTAGGACTAGTGTTCTGAGGGTTACGTAGAAACTGAATTACTTATATAACACTTCATCCATACCGGAAATCGACATTACATCTGCCAAGATAGAGGTTCCAGGGATTCCAAGACTTCCGAGACTGTTTTAATTTCAAGTTTGAAGCTGAATAACAAATGACGAAAGAAATATTTTTTTCTTGTGAAATAATTACATATTAACATTTTTTCTGATTTTTTCCTTTATTTGACTGTGAAATCTTGTTTCTTTCCACATTTCATGATTTTAGATCAACGGGAAGAATCCTACAGGTTTCGATGAGTGTGTTTGCGAGTATTAAATTACGTATGCGACATAAATAGCCACACCTTTCGATTGCATTGAGTTAGAAGCTAATTTTTATTACACCGCCAAGGGACCATAGACCTTAGTATGCGACCTAAATTTCAACTTGATACATTTACCCGTTCCTAGGAAAAAGGGGTCTTAAAAGTCGTATAGGCAGACAGACAGACAAACGGATGGAAGGAAAGTGATCACATAAGGGTTCCGTTTTTACCGACTGATTTATGGAATCCTAAGAACGGCTCGATGTTTGTCTAACACGACGTTGGGGTGACGGATTTACTTCAAACTTTGAAAACCTTTAGCAGGTCATTAACAACAAAATATACGAGTAATAAGGTACACTACTCTGGCAATTCCGACAAAATCGCAAATAAGGTTTTACGGATCTGTTATGTATGTGATGTATCTATGCGAAGATAATGAACTAAGAAGTCACTGTCGTCAAGTGACTAGCGTTTGCGCTTAACATGAGGCGACGGTTCGAAACCTGCTAATCCTTTTTTAAATAAACATTTTTTCATCGCTGGTCAAATTATTTAATTTATATGACATTTGAGAGGTAATATAATGAAAAAACACGAGCACTTTCACGAAATTGTAGTGAATTTAATATGCTATTTTACAATTTTCATGGACGAGGGCTTGGAAAGGCAAAGCCAAACCTCTATAAATAATGATTCGAATGACGTTATTCACAGTCAGTAATATAGTAAGTCACAATGTGCCAGACCACAAGATTAATGTACAATTACTCGTCTGGTGTGCCCTCGACATCACACTTGCGGGATGGCATTTGTCATATAACATGGAAACCATAAATTGAAACGCCATCTACTACATCGAATGAATTCAGTTTTCCTGTATTTACAGGGAATCTCCAGCGTTTCTAAGGGGAAACACACCTCGTTGGCATTTTTTAAAATTTCTCTTTCTTTTAATAGTTTGGATGCAAACCATGCGTCGCGCAACATTTTGGCAAATAGGTGCTGTACGATAGAATGGATTTTAATCGTATCTTCACGCTGTCAGTCAGAAATGAACAGTTTTTAACGCGATTGACGAAGTTTTTTACTTTCAGATAGAAATAAAGGTCGCATGGTTGGCAAATCGGAGTACATTTTGAGGGCATGAATTTAACTGTATAAGTAGAAAGACCTGCGTCATCGGTAAAGATATCATCGTATAAATCAGGATCCGTTTCTTCGTTTACTTGTCGATAGTTATAAATATGTTTGTCCCCATAATTAAATTTCATTAAAAATAGTAAGTAGTAAAATAACATGAAATTCACTAAAACTTATTGCAAATACTGTTTTTTTTTTAATTTTAATATCTCTCAAATCTCATATAAATGAAATAATATGACCAGAATTTAAAAAAAAAGGTTAATAAGTAAGTTTGAGCGAGAGTCGAACCATCGCCTCACACACGTTCGCGTCTGACGAAATTCTAACGCAAATCGCTTGAGCACCATGAGCTCTAGCGTCCAGGATCCACGCACAGATACATAAGCGACCTATCAGACGTGTAAAACTTTTCTTACGATTTTCTCGTAGTTGCCTGAGTAGTGCACCTTATGTTGTAATATCCTGATAAAGGTGTACAAAGTTTGAAGTAAATCTGTGAACCCAACGTCATGGCCTCCCCTGTAAGCAGCTGTGGGCCCTCTAGTATAGCACGCGAACGACAAATAATTTGGTGCGCGGATTCAATGAGGGTTCAACGCACAATCCAGTGCGGTGGCGCGTTACGCTATACGGTCGGGGGACTGTTTAACACTGATGCGTGCAAATGAGGTGAGAAACGAAGTGGCGGCGCCATCACCATTTCCGCGAAACCACGTGGCGCCGTTCCTGCAGCAACGTAGGAGCAGGGACGGAACAGAAGAGAACGGTACCAGTGAACGCGTGTTGCCAACGCACGAGCCCAGGCGCCCGCCTGTTAGCGGAGAACAGTGCGAATGGACGGCTGACCCCCGGCACCTGCGCATACGCCACTGCCTCACGCGCTCACTGACAGCTCACGCAGCTTCCTGTCCACCGTGGGCCGCCCTCTGTTTCCAGTCTTCCGCGGTATTCAACTTCGACAGCTGTACAAGCACAGTCTATTGCAAGTCACAACTTTATTCATCTTCTTAAGTGCCTCGTCTTCCAAGAACAATGGCGATCGGTATCATGATCTGTTGTTTGTCCGTTGTGAACAGCGACTCTATGCTCAGTGCAAGCCAGTGGCTCAAGTTCGTCAGCCTGGATAATCTTCTACGTCCAGGACAAAGTCTGACATGAATCTTTCCTTCAAGCGAAACACGTGAACCGGTGGTATTCGTTGTTGCGCATTAATGGCTAAAACATTCGAGTTTTATTTACTTGATAGTAATAAGAATTTCTAATATTATCTGTCCATAGTATCCTTAAATTTCTCCAGCACGCTCTACAGTTTCTTATCTAATACTGCGGTAAATGCTCAATACCTCCATTAACCATAACTCCATGATACTTTCCGTAAAGATGATGAAAACTAGTATGGAAGGTATGCAGTACTGGCAAACTCCTTTGATAATCGACACTTCTTCTGACGGCTGACCATCGACATGAACATCTTCAGTAGCTTTTTTCATCTGGAATAGCATAAAGTTCTGTGTTCACGTGTATTAATCAAATATTTCAAAGTCGTGCACTAATTACCATATAAATAAAATGCGAGAAGAAAAAGTATACTTCGCAGACTTGCATGTATTGTAAATTTTTCGTAAGGAAGATTATCTCAATGAAGTGGGGAAGCTGTCAGTCGATCTCTCTCGCTTGTCGGCCAATCCTTCTTCTTCTTCATCTTCTTTCATTTTTCTTTTTTTTTCTTTTTTCTTTTTTTTTTAGCTTTCGCAACATGGCCATGTCAGTAGCAGCGGAATGTTAATTACGACGATACGAACGTGTGGACAATACATCACACCCAGTCTCCGAAGGGTGAAAAATCTCCGAGCCGATTGGGAATCGAACATGGGCCCCTTCGGGTAGCAATCCGCCTTGCTGAGGGCGTAGCTACAGAGGCGGACAGGGCCAGCTTGCGGTAACAATCGTGCCTCTGCCACCGCAACGCAGTTTGCAGGTCTCCTGTACATACAGTGTTACTATTTGCACAATTCCGACCATATTCGCTCATTTTACGGAAAGAAATGAGTTGCAACTTTACATTCTTCTGGCCTTACATGCTTTACTTTTCACGTGTTTTCCTGCATATCGACATTGAAACGAATCTACGATTTACTTTGTTGAAGAGAAATAAGGTCCTAAGGATAATAGATGATTGGAACACGAGACGGTGAAGAGTAGGAAGGGGTTTGGTAAATCATCTTAGTTCTTAGGGAGGAAAGGCAAGCGGAACGTATAATTTTGATGTGCTTGAATTCACGGTTTCGGATCAGGAGAAGTACTGCCACGTCTCGGGAAAAAATCTTACCATTATCTTCTTTGTTAAAATTAACCAGTCGCCGATTAGCGTTACTTGCTCTTGATTAAGGGGGAAGTAGAGCAGAGCTGTCATTACTGACAGATCGCTAGCCCAGTGGTATAAGTGTGGGTCAAAAAATACGGACTTCAGTTTTTTGAAGATAACGACTCGGCAATCGAGAGTCTCATTCTGTTCGCACGTCCACCACAAAGCGCCTTGGGTGCTCTACAGCCATCAGCACTGCCGCCACTGGCCAAAAGAAGCTCATATAAGGGCAGTATGTGTGCTCATCTCGCGATAGTAACGACTTTCCTTAGAGTAACTGCCCACATATTGACTATCTGATCATAAGTATCTAGACGCCTTGTGTCCACCCTTCGCCTTTATGACAGCTTCAAGTCTACTGGCGTCACTTTTAATGAGGTGTCTGGATCACAGAGGGGGAACAGTAGCCTACTCTTCCTCGAGAGCCGAAACCAAGAATATGTAGTGATGTTCTACGCTGTGTTCTGCAGCGAATTCGACGTCCTAACTCATCCTAAAGATGTTCCGTATGGTCCAGGTCAGGACTCTGGGCAGGTCACTCCACAAACCATTGTCTCACAGATGTTCCTTTATGACAGAATACATTGTCATGCTAATACAAACAGTCATCGCCTCCGAATCCTTCCTCTGCTTTACGCAGTATGAAACACTGTAAAATACACTACTGGCCATTAAAATTGCTACACCAAGAAGAAATGTAGATGATAAACCAGTATTCATTGGACAGATATATTATGCTACAACTGACATGTGATTACATTGTCACGCAATTTAGGTGCATAGATCCTGAGAAATCAGTACCCAGAACAACCACCTCTGGCCATAATAACGGCCTTGATACGCCTGGGCATTGAGTCAAACAGAGCTTGGATGGCGTGTACAGGTGAGAGGTGGCATGAGCCCCCTCTCATATTTCTATCTCTAATTGCATGCGGTGGAAAGTTGCTATTCCTTCACACGCGGACTCCCCACGCAGCGTCTCTCGTCACCCAGGTGGTCCGGTGACAGGCGGGCTCCACTGATCTCGAGAGGGTTAAGCCGACGGGTGTGAGGCAGTCGAGTGTGTGCTTTCCAGACGCATACATTGTCAAGAGACACGCCCGCCGGGGTCTGAAGTAGCGGCTGGGCTAGAGGTTCCGTTACTTCGCAGAAACTTAGCGAAAACACTTTCTGGCGGGCTACCAGCGAGGCGTGGGAATGACTTGTGTACCCAGGCAGTTGTGGCGGGAAAATTCCCGCGCTTTCTGCAAAATAGTAACTGTGATTGGCTTGCTCAGGGCATAGCTCCGTGACGTAGCAAAATCAGCGCAGAAATTGGCGCCAAGAATCTCCATTGGTGGAATGGTAGTGCTCTGGCAATGGAGTGGAATTTTCCGCCGGTTTTAGAGTTGCTGATTGGAACGTTTAACCACGGCCACTGTCGTGGGGGTGGGAATGTTCTGTGTTCGGCCTGTACGGGTGCTCAGGGGAGTCGGCTCTCGCCTTTCGGTCGAGCAACCAGCCCTCGCCTCCGGTACGCCAGATCGTGCAGTTAAGAAGACAGTTTGGTAATGTATGTCCGCAGCACTGGCAGATAGGGATTTTCCTAGGTGATAATCAGAGCCCAGCAGAGTGCGCCTGTTCGTCTTTTTCTAACTTTGTTCTGTCTTGAGTAGCAGCAATTAATGTTGGGTTAGCTGTGTGTCTCTCTTAAGATTTGAGTGGCAAGGAATTGGCTCCACATACCACTTCGTCATAAACCTCACAATCTACTTTAGGGACAACTTCACCTTCACAGCGTTTGTTTGTGTATCCAGTTTGAGCCAATTTGATGTATTATAAATGTTTCATGTGTTTTTGTTTATTATTTTGTGTTTAGTCTTAATAAATCATATTGTTATTTTGGACAGAACTTTCATTCTGTTAATCGGTAGAGCAACCCATCATTTCTCACTAAGTTAATGAAACCTCCCTTTATTTAACTTATTTATCAAATTAAATTATTGCAGGTGCCAAACTCTTTTCTACTCAACTTGCAGGGTTGATTACAGTCAGTTCGCGTATATTTTTTAATCATTGTGCAACAGCAAAAGTCGGAGTTAGAATAGCGGGGGCTTAGAGCATCATTTACATGTGTAGATTCTAGAATTTAGTGTTAAATACACTGCTAGCCCCGGCACCTCGCACAGGTACAGCTGCCCATGCAGCTTCAACACGATACCACAGTTCTTCAAGAGTAGTGACTGGCGTATTGTGACGAGCCAGTTGCTCGGTTACCATTGACCAGACGTTCTCAGTTGGTGAGAGATCTGGGGAATGTGCTGGCCAGGGCAGAAGTCGAACATTTTCTGTATCCAGAAAGGCCCGTATAGGACCTGCAACATGCTGCTGAAATGTACGTTTTCGCAGGGATCGAATGTAGGGTAAAGCCACGGGTCGTAAAACATCTGAAATCTAACATCCACTGTTCAAAGTGCCGTCAATGCGAACAAGAGGTGACCGAGACATGTAACCAATGGCACCCCATATCATCATGCCGGGTGATACTCCAGTATGGCGATGACGAATACACACTTCCAATGTGCGTTCACCGCGATGTCGCCAAACACGGATGCGACCATCATGATGCTGTAAACATAACCTGGATTCATCCGAGAAAATGACGTTTTTCCATTCGTGCACCCAGGTTCGTCGTTGAGTGCACCATCGCAGGCGCTCCTGTCTGTGACGCAGAGTCAAGGGTAACCGCATCCATGGTCTCCGAGATGATAGTCCATGCTACTGCAAATGTCGTCGAACTGTTCGTGCAGATGGTTGTTGTCTTGCAGACGTCCCCATCTGTTGACTCACGATCCGTTACAGCCATGTGGATAAGATGCCTGTCATCTCGACTGCTAGTGATACGAGGCCGTTGGGATCCAGCACGGAGTTCCGTATTACCCTCCTGAACCCACCGATTCCATATTCTGCTAACAGTCATTGGATCTCGACCAACGCGAGCAGCAATGTCGCAATACGATAAACCGCAATCGCGATAGGCTACAATCCGACCTTTATCAAAGTCGGAAACGTGATGGTACGCATTTCTCCTCCTTACACGAGGCATCACAACAACGTTGCACCAGGCAACGCCGGTCAACCGCTGTTTGTGTATGAGAAATCGGTTCGAAACTTTCCTCATGTCAGCACGTTGTAGGAGTCGCCACCGGCGCCAACCTTGTGTGAATGCTCTGAAAAGCTAATCATTTGCATATCACAGCATCTCCTTCCTGTCGGTTAAATTTCGCGTCTGTAGCACGTCATCTTCGTGGTGTAGCAATTTTAATGGCCAGTAGTGTATATGCATATTGTTCCGTGTTTAGAGTCTTCTTAAGTGCAATAAGGGGCCATACACAAACCACGAAAACACCCCCCACACAGTAACATCTCCGTATTTCACTATCGAGTGCCGGCAGGTCATGTTCACACATTCGCCAAACCCAAACCATTCCATCGGATTGCCACGGGGTATAGCGTGATTCATCGGTCCAGCTCACTCGTTTCCAGTCATCCACTGTCCAGTGGTGTCGCTGTTTTCGTCCCCTTTAATGTCGCTTAGCACTGACTACAGAAAAGTATGACTTATGAGGAGGTGCCCGACTATTGTGTCCCATTCTTTTAACTCCCTGCGCATGGGCGGGCATTGCTCTACCTGGACTACTGGTAACACTCTGTAACGAAGTCTTCCTGGTCATAGTTTAGCTGTGGCTGTTCCTTCCTTTTTCCACTGTGCAGTAACATCACCAACAGTTGACTTGGGCAGCTTTAAAATGATTGAAATGAAATGTTCCTGGTGGATCTGTTATTCAGGTGACATGACTAGTTCATGTCTGAAGCCGCTGAGCTCTTCTACCAACTTATTCTGCTCTTACTGATTCTCTAATGACAACGCAATACTACCCGCCTTCTTTTATATATTGGAGGGTCGGTCTCTCGTGACGTCAATTCCGCATTACAAAGGGTATCGGATAGTTTGATCAGATACTTTGTACCAAGTCTGCTACGTTACCATGACACCGATTACTGATTACAGTTTTCATATATAGTCCACAATTTCTATTTCATTCATTAGTCTTGTAGTTTAACTGCAGATTTATGCTATTTGTTTTGCAGTTTCAAAACGCATATAGAAATGCTGTCTATAGCAGCGCTCCTGATTATCACACCCGTTGTTATAAACTGTGCGAAATAGGATTGGAATGGAATGAAGTCCCACGCTTCTTGACAGGGAGTAGGGGAACGATGCGGGAGATCCGCACCGCCGTACTAGGCAAGGTCCTAATGGTGGTGGTTTGCCGTTGCCTTCCTCCGACAGTAATGGGGATGAATGATGATGATGAAGAGTGACCCCGCCGGGAATCGAGCCTCGGACCCCGAGAAAGGCGATGATGACATTGCTATCCTGAGTGACACTGAAGAAGAATTACGTGATCTGCTGAATGGAACGAACGATCTAATGAGTACACAATATACACTCCTGGAAATTGAAATAAGAACACCGTGAATTCATTGTCCCAGGAAGGGAAAACTTTATTGACACATTCCTGGGGTCAGATACATCACATGATCACACTGACAGAACCACAGGCACATAGACACAGGCAACAGAGCATGCACAATGTCGGCACTAGTACAGTGTATATCCACCTTTCGCAGCAATGCAGGCTGCTATTCTCCCATGGAGACGATCGTAGAGATGCTGGATGTAGTCCTGTGGAACGGCTTGCCATGCCATTTCCACCTGGCGCCTCAGTTGGACCAGCGTTCGTGCTGGACGTGCAGACCGCGTGAGACGACACTTCATCCAGTCCCAAACATGCTCAATGGGGGACAGATCCGGAGATCTTGCTGGCCAGGGTAGTTGACTTACACCTTCTAGAGCACGTTGGGTGGCACGGGATACATGCGGACGTGCATTGTCCTGTTGGAACAGCAAGTTCCCTTGCCGGTCTAGGAATGGTAGAACGATGGGTTCGATGACGGTTTCGATGTACCGTGCACTATTCATTGTCCCCTCGACGATCACCAGTGGTGTACGGCCAGTGTAGGAGATCGCTCCCCACACCATGATGCCGGGTGTTGGCCCTGTGTGCCTCGGTCGTATGCAGTCCTGATTGTGGCGCTCACCTGCACGGCGCCAAACACGCATACGACCATCATTGGCACCAAGGCAGAAGCGACTCTCATCGCTGAAGACGAAACGTCTCCATTCGTCCCTCCATTCACGCCTGTCGCGACACCACTGGAGGCGAGCTGCACGATGTTGGGGCGTGAGCGGAAGACGGCCTAATGGTGTGCGGGACCGTAGCCCAGCCTCATGGAGACGGTTGCAAATGGTCCTCGCCGATACCCCAGGAGCAACAGTGTCCCTAATTTGCTGGGAAGTGGCGGTGCGGTCCCCTACGGCACTGCGTAGGATCCTACGGTCTTGACGTGCATCCGTGCGTCGCTGCGGTCCGGTCCCAGGTCGACGGGCACGTGCACCTTCCGCTGACCACTGGCGACAACATCGATGTACTGTGGAGACCTCACGCCCCACGTGTTGAGCAATTCGGCGGTACGTCCACCCGGCCTCCCGCATGCCCACTATATGCCCTCGCTCAAAGTCCGTCAACTGCACATACGGTTCACGTCCACGCTGTCGCGGCATGCTACCAGTGTTAAAGACTGCGATGGAGCTCCGTATGCCACGGCAAACTGGCTGACACTGACGGCGGCGGTGCACAAATGCTGCGCAGCTAGCGCCATTCGACGGCCAACACCGCGGTTCCTGGTGTGTCCGCTGTGTCGTGCGTGTGATTATTGCTTGTACAGCCCTCTCGCAGTGTCCGGAGCAAGTATGGTGGGTCTGACACACCGGTGTCAATGTGTTCTTTTTTCCATTTCCAGGAGTGTATATTGAGATTAAATCGAAGAAAGAAGAAAGTAATGAGAAGTAGCAGAAATGAGAACAGCGAGAAACTTAAAAACAGGACTGATGGTTCCGAAGTAGGTGAAGTTAAGGAATTCTACTACCTAGGCAGTAAAATAATGAGTGCTGGACGGAGCAAGGAGGACATCAAAAACAGACTAGCACTGGCAAAAAGGGCATTCCTGGCCAAGAGAAGTCTACTAATATCAAACATGGGTCTTAGTTTGAGAAATAAATTTCTGGGAACGTTCGTTTGGAGGACAGCATTGTATGGTTGCCAATCGTGGACTCTGGGAAAACCGGAACAGAAGAGAATCGAAGCATTCGAGATGTGGCACTACAGACGAATGTTGAAAATTAGGCGAACTGATAAGGCAATGAATGAGGAGGTTCTGTGCAGGATGGGAGAGGAAAGGAATATGCGGAAAACACTGACAAGAAGAAGGGACAGGATGATAAAGACATCTATTAAGACATCAGAGAATGACTTCGACGGTACTAGAGGGGGCTGTAAATGGCAAAAACTGTTGAGGAAGACAGAGATTGGAATACATCCAGCGAATAATAGAGGACGTAGGTTGTGAGTGCTACTCTGAGATGAAGAGTTTGGCACAGGAAAGGAATTCGTGGCGGACAGCATCAAACCAGTCAGAAAACTGATGACTGGAGATAAAAGGTGTGTGTGTGGGGGGGGGGGGGATCAACCGATTTGGTATTGAGCGCAGGAGAGGTGCTGCAGGCGATGTTGTACTGCAGACGTCGCTGGTCTCGGCCGTTAACTGAAGGCCATTGGCCACTGTGTTATCCATGGTGAGAGGTAATGCCTTAAATCTGGTATTCTCGGCACACTCTTGACATTGTGGATCTCGGAATATTGAATTCCCTAACGATTTCTGAAATGGAACGTCCCATGCGTCTAGCTCCAACTACTATTCCACATTCAGAGGCTGTTAGTTCCCGTCGTGTGACCATAATCACGTCGGACGCCTTTTCGTATCAGTCGCATCCGTACGAATGACAGCTCCGCCTTGTGCAGGCGGTACTACTGCCATTTGCATACGTGCACATCGCTATCCCATGACTTTGGTCACTTCGGTGTATGAGAGGACTGCTCGGCACGGTCCTGCGTTGCGCGACGCAGGGCCGTGGTGTGGCGGCGTATAAGCTGCAGCATTCCTGGGCCTGCCGCGCGCCGTTACGCTGCGTTGCGTTAGCTGCTGAGCCGCTAGCCGGGCCGCGGCCAAACCTGACGCCTTATCCGGGTCTCCTCTGCCGCGTGACGTCGGCGGGAGGAGGCGCGACGCGTAACTGAAGCTGTGGCCGTCGCTCAGGCCGACGGTGGGTGCGTCGCTCGTTTGACTGGATACCAGCCGGGACTTTCCACGGTCCAGTCCCTAGTCTCTCCCACGATTAGGTATTCCCGACATTTCGTCTAACTGTGAGGGAAACGGCAAGAGTTGTAAGCTTGACACAGAGAAGAGGCTGATTTCAATGGAATTTAGGTTTAATTATGCTCGTACGTGCAGCTCGAAACCATAAGTCACATCATCACTTAATCAACAGCAGAATGCCGTTAATACGGCACTTAAAATCAGCCACGTGATGTACGTGTTTGGTTAAAAAAATGTACCGTCATGAAAAGGGGTAGGTTCAACCTACCGATACCGGGCGTCGTCTTTCTACATCTAGATACATTCACCGCAAGTTACCATACAGTGCATGGCAGAAGGTACCTTGTACCACCACTAGTTATTCCCCTTCCTGTTCCACTCGCAAATGGAGCGAGGGAGAATCAACTGTGTATTCGCCTCTGTACGAGCCCTAATTTCTCTTATCTTATCTTCGCAATCCGTTACGCGAAATGTACGTTGACGGACGTAGAATCGTTCTGCAGTCAGCTGCAAATTCTGATTCTCTAAATTTTCTCTACAGTGTTTCTCGAAAAGAATGTTGTCTTCCCTCCAGGAGTTCTCATTTGAGATCCTCAGGATCCTCCGTAATAATCGCGCGTTGATCAAACCTACCGGTGACAAATCTAGTTAAACGTTTCTCAATTGTTTCGATACAAATGGAAATGCCATGTGGCTAGGGCCTCCCGTCGGGTAGACCGTTCTTCTGGTGCAAGTCTTTCGAGTTGACGCCACTTCGGCGGCTTGCCTGTCAATGGGGATGAAATGATGACGATAAGGACAACACAACACCCAGTCCCTGAGCGGAGAAAATCTCCGACCCAGCCGGGAATCGAACCCGGGCCGTTAGGTATGACATTCAGTCGCGCTGACTACTCAGTTACAAGGGGCGGACAATTGTTTCGATGTCTTCCATTAACGTCACCTAGTGGGAATCCCAAACACTCAAATAGTACTAAAGAATAGGATTCTCACAATAAATCGAAGTCGACCGTTCGCCTTACTTACTACCGACGTCAGGAACTTATTCCATTTCATATGGTTTTGTAATTTTACGCCTAGATATTTAAAAGACGTGACTGTGTCAACCAGCACACAACTAATACTGTATTCGCTTCTTCTATCCGTGGCATAATGTGATTTGTGACGTCAGAGTGCGCAAACAGAGAAAAAACTGACCAAGTTTCTTTTGTTACAATTTTTAAATTTCTTAAGGACAATGTGATGACAAAGTGATCTGTAACATGTCCTCGAGTATAGGTTAGACTTAAAAGTGACACTCTGATTTTGCGTCGACGAAGCTAACGCCATTAGAAAAAACTTATGGCGCATATTTTACGTACATCGGATTTCTATGAGATGTTTATGACCGTCACTTTTTTGACATACAGGTCAAAGGAGAGGGCTGCATCGGCTTGTTAGCTATTGCCCATCAAATTATACTTGTTGAGCAGTGTACCATTGAAGGAAGATTCTCCAAAATTGGTAAAAGCTTATAAAAATTTACTTCTTGAATTTTAATGGTTAAGAACATATGATTGAGTTCAACCGTGGTCGTCTTTGTCTTGAAGATGATCCAGCAAAGGTCGTTAAAATTGGTAAAAACGTCGATAAAGTGCGGTATGTAGTATCAGATGAACGGAGTTTGAAAATATGTGGTATAGTTGACCACGTAGACATAACAAAACGAAGAGTATCATTCCTTTTACATAAAAAATTAACTGTAAGAATTGTTTGTGTGGTAACAAGTCCTTGGATCGAATTTTTGTTTCCGATTTGGTGCTATGGATAAGACGTAAAACAATCAATTCACGAGAAGACAAGTTAGCAATAAAAAAGTAGACGGATGGCGAAGGCCCAGCACAAGAAAACGATGAGGTCTAATCTATGCGCCAGAATGTTTTCTGTGATGGAAATGATATTGTACGAGGCGTAAACCCTAAGTTGTGTATGAAACGCAAATCTTCTTCCATAATTGTAAGAAAAATTACATATAACATTCTTGGATTGCCAATTAGAATTTTAAAAACATCTTTCTTTAGTACAACATACCTGCCTGCAAAAGTGTTTCGGAAGTTGGCAACGTGTGGTAGAATTTTAAGTCTCAAATTAAGCGCCATGCAACAATCGTGAAGTCCCACACGTATAGAAATTTGCCATTAGGAAACTTTCATATGCGACAAGGAACTTATGGCAGCAGTAGATGAGTATTTTGTAAACTTTCCAAAATGACGCTTTAGGTGTGCACCACACTCACTGGAAAAAAAGGCTGGGCGTGAGGCATGAACCTAAAAGTGGACTATGTCGAAGAAAAAATACATTTTTATAGATTTCGATTTATGGGCGGGGTGGAAAGTTATTTTCAAAATTTGACGATTTCACCTTGTCTGCTATTGGTTTGTCCCTTTCAGATCATTTTACTTCAGGTGCTGTAGTTCTGGTTACCGCGCAAATCACAGAGAGCGATCTTATCGTGTCTACAACGATGCTGTTGAAGACACAACATCGTTGTTACAGGTAGTCTGCGAGTTCTTGGCTGTTGGCCTCTTATACGGTTGAAGTTTACCCTCTCAGCGTCACTTAAGGCCTGAAGATGTGGTTTGAGGAACACAGTGGCGAGTTCCAGCTGATGTACTGGGGTTCCAAATAACGTTAGGCACATATTACTGTCTGTAAAGAAATAATGTGCGAATAGGGGGGGGGGGGGGGGGATAAGACCCAGCAACCTGCTATTGAGGTGAGGGTGATAACGTAGAGAGAAAAGGGGGGGGGGGTTAGAAGGAGATGGACATCCAGGGAGGGGAGGAAGGATGTGGACGCAGGTAGGGGGGAGGAGGAAATGGACAGAAAGGGAAAAGAAGATGGATAGAGAGAGGGCAGAGGATGAGATGGACAGAAAGAGAAAAGATGTGCAAATGGACAGAGAAAGAAAAGAGGACAGAGAAAGAAAAGATAGGCGGAGATGGACAAAGAAAGAAGAGAGGTGGCGATTAATAGAGAGAGGAGGGAGGAGGAGATGAACAGACAAAGGGGTATAAGGAAATCGATGGTAGAGGGGAGGAGAATGTGGACGGTGGAGCTAGGAGCAGATAGACAGAGACAGGGGCAGGGGGAGATGGACAGGAAGTGAGGGTGGGAGAGGAGATGAGCTAATAGTATACTGGAATAAATACAGACCCGGACAACGCTCGGTGCTTAGCTGGTATGATAATATAATCGAAGAGCAGACGTAGTTTGAAAAAAATTTAGTGGCTTACAGATGCAGATGGGTGCTACACAAAATACTAGACAGGACAGATTCCGTCTGCAAATACAATGTGACACATCGCGTAAAGAGTCCCAATAGCACTGATTACTGTTGATCCAGGATGCGCTGGGAAGTGATCTCTGACCGAAATTGATCGATTATTAAACAATAGCTTGAACAGCAACTTAATGTGTTATAAGATGTCGTTTCCAGTCACTGATGGTAAGAACCCGTAAGATTACCAAACTTTGGGGACAATGACTGCAGAATTTCACTCACTGTCCCAAATAGTCAGACAGTTTCTACGGGATTAAGATCGGGTGGCTCAAATGGCTCTGAGCACTATGGGACTTAACATCTGTGGTCATCAGTCCCCTATAACTTAGAACTACTTAAACCTAACTAACCTAAGGACATCACGCACATCCATGCCCGAGGCAGGATTCGAACCTGCGACCGTAGCAGTCGCGCGGTTCCGGACTAAAGCGCCTAGAACCGCTCGGCCACCGCGGCCGGCTAGAAGAGATAGAGAAAATCCAACGAAGAGCAGCACGTTTCGTCACATGATCGTTTAGTGGACATGAGAGCGTTACGGAGATGTTCAACAAAGTCCATCATCAGACTTACAAGAGAGGCGTTATACATCAGGGAGAGATTTACTATTGAAATTTCGAGACAGCACTTTCCGAGAAGAAACGGACATGTTATTTCCCCCCAAATACGTCTCGCTTATACAGAGGCTTACCAACAATCATTCTTCCCAAGTACTATTCGCGAGTGGAACAGAGTTGGAGTGCTCAGTTAGCGGTATAAAAAGTACCCTTCACCACATACCATTAGGTGGCTTGCGAAGTATTATGTAGATGTAGGTGAACCCTTTGGACTCGAAGTCTGGCACTCAAATCACTTTTTTTTTTAAATCATTGAGCCATTGACTCGCGATAACGAATTGCGGGCAGGTAGAAATGTACGACCACCTAAACATACTGCAGAGCTAGCATAAAAGTTTTCAGGATGTAGAGCTGCATCGTGCTGTAAAATAACTATCAGTGTGTGGATGAAACCAACGTTCCGGCTACGGTTGGAGTCGCATTTTTTGGGTCTACTAACGAAGAAACTGATGTATTTTATTGGCGAGGGTCCTCTTATATTCCCATCTGGGAGCTCCAGATGGGAAAGCGTTTAGAGAGTAAACAGCATATTTGGCGCGGGTTGGGCAAGACTGAGCCACTTATCTTAGAATAGTTTCCAGTCAGTGGTTGGCGCACTGTGGGACTTAACATCTGATATCATCAGTCCCCTAGGCTTAGAACTACTTAAACCTAACTATCCTAAGGACATCACACACATTCATGTCCGCAGGTCGTGGTCGTGTGGTAGCGTTCTCGCTTCCCACACCCGGGTTCCCGGGTTCGATTCCCGGCGGGGTCAGGGATTTTCTCTGCCTCGTGATGACTGGGTGTTGTGTGCTGTCCTTAGGTTAGTTAGGTTTAAGTGGTTCTAAGTTCTAGGGGACTGATGACCATAGATGTTAAGTCCCATAGTGCTCAGAGCCATTTGAACCATTTGAACGCACATCCATGCCCGAGGCAGGATTCGAACCTGCGGCGGAGCGGTCGCGCGCTTCCAAACTGAAGCGCCTAGAACCGCTCGGTCACACTGGCCGGCCAAAAACAGGAGTGACCACTGCCTACTAATCATGAAAATGTAGAATATAGGGCAACACTTGATCATCGAGAATTTTGAAATGTACATATCTTAATGATTAGACGGTAATCCGGTTGAGAGAGCCCCAATTCATAGTAATTCTATTGGCAGAGCTACATTCTACACACTCGTCAGCGTGTTGAACATTTCATTGGTCCATCGGTGCATTCGGCCCTCATGTTTAGGTCAATATTCCGAATCGTCGTTCCGTACTACAGGCTTTTGTGCAGTTTCTGTGGCATTTGACCCAGAGAAGCCATGCAGCATTATGTGTCGCCATGAGCAATGGCCTTCTGCGAGGCCGGACACCAAATGTCCATTGGATGCAATTCGCTTCCCAGTGTTTGCTCGAAACTGGTTATGATGGACCTGCATTCGCTGACAGCAACAATTCCCGTTGGGGTTGTAACAAAAGACTCGTCCACTGTCAGCGTCGGTTAGGATTTTTTTAAGAGCACTATTCTATGCCGTTTTACATGGGTGCTAGGGGTACACCATTCCCTGTAGACTCGTTGGACAGTCCACTTTGATACACCAAGAAATTAGGCAGCTTCATTCATAGTTCGATGGTGAGCATGTCCAGACACGGTAACTCCTTTCCGCCATTCTGTCAGGCCTCCAGATCGACCCATCTTTCTGCGCTGGTTCCATACAACTGACTGTATGCTATCAAAATTTAAAATCACGTCGTAGCACACAGATGCAGGAATTAACATTTTATATGATTTGTAGTCCAAAATGTATCGAACAGAAGATCTATCGACAGCTTTCCAGAAAATCAGTATCATGACATCACCGAACACCGTACAAACGGATAAATTAGAGAACTATAGGAGAGCTTGTAAACACACGCCGGCCGCTGTGGCAGAGCGGTTCTAGGCGCTTCAGTCCGGAACCGCGCGACTGCTACAGCCGCAGGTTCGAATCCTGCCTCGGGCATGGATGTGTGTCATGTCAGATTGGTTCAAATGGCTCTGAGCACTATGGGACTTAAATTCTCAGGTCATCAGGCCCCTAGAACTCAGAACTACTTAAACCTAACTAACCTAAGGACATCACACACATCCATGTCCGAGGCAGGATTCGAACCTGCGACTGTAGCGGTCGCGCGGTTTCAGACTGTAGCGCCTAGAATCGCTCGGCCATACCGGCCGGCGTGTGATGTCCTTACGTTAGTTAGGTTTAAGTAGTTGTAAGTTCTAGGGGACTGATGACCTCAGATGTTAAGTTCCATAGTGCTCAGAACCATTTGTAAACACACACGTGACTTCACTGCCATGACTTACGTCAGCGTTACAGAGTCAACACTACCGCCTATTACTCGTTCGACGTCCTCCACAGCGATCCAGAGCGAGCAGCGTGCTCTTTTAAGGGGTGGTGAGTATTTGCTGCGGTGAGCCTACTGCCCAGTGTGTGACAGTGGCTGCGGCACAGGTGTGCGGGGCTGCGAGCCGCGGGCTGACCCGGCACGGTGACGCGGCTGGCCTGTCCAGGATGCGGGCCCGGAACTCGGTCAGCGCCGGAAGACGCGTCGCGCCGCGTCACACAGCGAAAGTGCCAGCGGGCCGCGCCGAGCCGCGTCTCGCGCCGGCACGAGAAATGCACATCCGGGCTTTTGTCCCGGCTGCGGAATCGAGTGGCCGGAGTCACGAACATCTACTGCCGGTACCACGGTACAGGCCGGTGGGACCCAGAGACAACAACAAAGGAAGAATGCGGTCGCCAACTTTCACTCCGCATTGTGTCAGCTATTCAGAGACGAAAACCGTAACATGCAAAGCGACAGCTACAACTGTACCTCTTATCCTCAGTTCCAAGGGCATTGATAGGAAAATCAAAGATGTTTTTTCGACGTATGCTACCACAATTTAAAATCACATCGTAGTAAACAGATGCATGAATTAAAATATTACATCATTTGTAGTCCAAAATGTATCGAAAATCAGTATCATGATATAACCGAACACCGTGCAAGCGGATAAATTAGAGAACTGAGGAGCGCCGGAACAAAAACAGATAAATCCGTATTTGCTGTTAATACAGGAAGCAACAAACAGTGATCTCTAAATGGCTCCACAAGCTATAAAAAGAAGAAACACACCACAAAACACTTGATGTCGCGTTGTCTGAAAATTATTTTGTGGCAGCATGTGTTATTACTCCCGTATCTCCCCCCTACAGCTCAAACACGCGAATACAACAAAAGTGGATATATCGGGTTTTGTTCCGGCGCTCCTCGACTATAGATGAGCTTGTAAACTGCACGCAGTATGCGCTAGAACAGGAAGAACTATAGGTCTACAAATGTATATTTTCCAATTTTTTTAATTAATTCGGGTGATACTAATGTTTATAGTTATGCTAAGTTCAGAAACGCCTAGACTTTTCCTCTGTCACGTAAGGTTTTCTCACAAAGCCATGATGAAGATTCACAAAATTTATACTAATCACATACACTGCTGGAAAAAAAAATTAGTACACTCTTTTAGAGGTTTCCAATTCACTCAAGAGCCGGCCGTTGTCGCCGAGCGGTTCTAGGCGCTTCAGTCTGGAACCACGCGACCGCTAATGTCGCAGGTTCGAATCCTGCCTCGGGCATGGATGTGTCTGATGTCTTTAGGTTAGTTAGGTTTAAGTAGTTCTAAGTTCTAGGGGACTGATGACCTCAGATGTTAAGTCCCATAGTGCTCAGAGCCATCTGAACTATTTTCACTCAAGAGTTATTGGTTCATCAATGCATATGGAGTGGACGAAATGATTAAATTTACAAATCAATAGCACAGACTGTTCTAAGGTATCGAGCCATGCTAAACCAAGCGTATTAGTATGTGATGTAGTCCCAATTGGTTGCAATGCAGGCGCTGACTCTGGTATCAAGTTTATGGTACAGAGAGAGAATACTGTCCTGGGATACTTTATGCCACGCCTGCTGGACCTCTTCAATAGTTCTGTAAGAGTTGTTGATGGACGAGTCACACTAGTCAGCTCTAGTCCTTTCATATCCCACATGTCCTTAATTGGAGACAAATTCGGAGATCGTGTCGGCCAGGAAAATTGCTGCACGTCCTACAAAGTATGTTGAGTTCCAAGGGCAGTGTGTAGGCGACCAGTATCCTGTTGGAACAACATCACCTTCGGTTGCAAGAGCGGACAAAGAATGAGTCTAACAACATTCTGCATGCATGGAGCGCTGGTTAGTGTCCCCTTCAGAAACACGAAAGGTGAAGAACAGTCGTACCTTATCCCACCCTTGACCATAAGGCGTGGGGTGCGGCCAGTGTGTCTTGGACAAGTGGACTCTTACGAGACAGCACTCACCAAGTCCGCGTCGTATGAGCAAACGACAGTCACTTGCGTGCAGGCAGACTCTGCTCTCATCCCTGAAGACCATCTTCCAAGTGATCCTCTGAGGACACCAGTCGAACGGTGCACGTCGATACCGTGGCATGAATTGGAAGGCCGGATAGAGGTGTGCGTGCCCGTAGCCCCACTACTGATAACCGGTTCGCAACAGTTCATGTGGCACATCCGTATTCACAAGCCCCCTACCTGTGGTGTGGTGACTGTAAAATCTGTCACTGCCCTTACAATACGACGGTCCTGGCGGGCGTCTGTGCTACATTGACGTCCAGAACGTCGTCCACGGCTGCGAGAATGTTCACGCGACAACTGATTCAGCATCGTTGCATAACTGGTGCAGCACGTTCAATTTGTGTGTCAGTTCTCCGAAAGGACCACCCCGCCATTCGGAAGTCCACAATTTTTCGACTTTCAAAGTATAGGAGCCACCAGTGCATCTCCGTGGTATGGATTGCCTGCTTGCTACGCATGTTTTCACCACACTGAAACTTCTGGCTGTGAACATTTCCTATAAAAGGGTAGATAAAGATGGCGCTCTAGTAGCTGGGTCACTACGCTATTTGTTCGCGGACGACGTTGAAACCATTACCAGTACATCTACTATCCTTAAGGTGGCATATGCCGTCATCGATTCAAAGTCAACTTCGTCTTTCCAGGTGTACTACCTTCCTCCGGTAATGTATATTCAAAAAAACTTACTACAAAAAAGGAACGCTGCAATGCGCCACTCCTAACATTGTAAAGAAGTAATACGTTCTTCGGTAGTAACACAAAAGTATAACTCTTATCGTCTCTTCTTTTCTCCCTCAGAATCCCGTTTCGAATTTTTCCTTTCGGGTAATGCTTGAAGGCACCCACCGTGCAGCGTCCGGCAACAGTCAGCTATCATGCTGACATGCTGCTGGCCCTGGTACCTCCGTTATATTTCCTTAATTTCCTGATGGAACCTTTACCCCTGTTTCTCACTCACAGCACCTAGACTTCCTGGCAAAATGGAAATGAGCGTTGGGCGTCATTGGCCGGGAGGCCCCGTAAGGGGCAGGTCCTGCCGCCTTGGTGTAGGTCTTATTACATTCGACGCCACACTGGGCGACCTGCGCGCCGGATGGGGAAGAAATGATGATGAGGACAACACAACACCCAGTCCCTGAGGACGACTGTCCGTCACGCTGTGCAGTCTGCTATCGGGGCGGAAGGATTTTCTGGCAAACAGCTGACATGAGGAGTGTAGGATGCGCAACTTCAAGCTCGCTGAGGCACCAGTATTTTGAAGTTATATGGCATGTTACTGTATCATCGTAATCAGTCTTCGTAGACCCAGCGTTACTTGTTGATAACTTTTTAAGGCATAGCCAAGTTGATATTTTGGTGTCTTTAATTTCACGAGGGTTGCTCAGAAAGTTATGCATCGCATATTTTTTCTCCGTCAATTCTTTGTTGACCATATTGAGAACTACACACAAGAAAAACTAGTGTCTGAGTACACACCCAATTTCTCCAAGTAATCTCCATCCCGTTCTATGGCCTTCCTGCAGGGTGAAACAAGGGCGTGTAAGCCCTGTCGGTACCAATCCTTGTCCTGGTGGCGGAACCATTGCTTCACTGTGTGAATCACCTCCTCATCGTCCTCAAAATGTCTTCCACGAATGGTATCCTTTAATGACCCAAACAAGTGGAAGTCCGAGGGGTCTAGGTCAGGTGTGAGAGCCGTGGGTGGTCTCCCCGACCGCTGCAAATCGTGGAGCTCCGCTGAACTGCCTTCTGATGACCTCACCCTCCGCGCTCAGCGACTAACTGTACTTCTTTCGACAGCAGGTGCTCCATAGACTTTGCACAAGCGTTTATCAATATTCCCCACTGTTTCTTTCTCTGGAGTGAAAAATTCAATGATGGCACGTTGCTTGTAACGTACATCTACAGATGCCATTTTGAAACTGTCCTGAGCTACACTATCTGTAGGAAACTTGGCGTGTTCACTCAGAAGGCTTCAAATAATACATACATACCGTTACGAATTCGTAGCATTGTTTACGGTTGAGAAAGAAATGCAGTACATTACTTTCTGGGCAACCCACGTATGCTCAAATGTTTCGTCTTTCATTAGTTAGTGCGATGAAAACTTCTCCTTTCGCTTTTGGTTCTGATAGCCACGGAAATCTCACATACTTGAAACTGGCACCATCTTTTGGTAAGGCTTTAGTAAGCTGTTTCATGATTTCGGATGTTATGTGAAGTATAGGCAGAAGTTATTTTTTTTTTTGAGGGGGAGGGGGAGGGGGGGGGGCGGAGGACGTGATCTGAAGAATCAAATAGGACGTTTCTCCCCTCCAGCTTTAGGTGCTCTTCTTGGCCACATTTTTCTGGATATTTTGCCCGATTGTCCAACTGGAAAATTACTGTATAACAAACTATGAAATAAAACAACTTTTCATAGCAGATGACACGACATAAGGCCGGCCAATGTGGCCGAGCGGTTCTAGGCGCTTCAGTCTGGAACCGTGCGACCGCTACGGTCGCAGGTTCGAATCCTGCCTCGGGCATGGATGTGTGTGATGTCCTTAGGTTAGTTAGGTTTAAGTAGTTCTAAGCTGTAGGGGACTGATAACCTCAGATGTTAAGTCCCATAGTGCTCAGAGCCATTTGAACCATTTGACACGGCAAAACAACACCAGTGTAGACTAATTTCGATATCTCACAGAACGTGTGAGTTTGTGTCAAATGTGCATGTAACAGAACATTTTACGTACTGTACCTGAATTCAGCCTCAAAAATACACCAGAAAAACTTTTTAGCTTTAACAACAAATTTTATTGTGAACGAGTGAAAGTGGCCGGCCGGAGTGGCCGAACGGTTCTAGGCGCTACAGTCTGGAACCGCGCGACCGCTACGGTTGCAGGTTCGAATCCTGCCTCGGGCATGGATGTGGGTGATGTCCTTAGGTTAGTTAGGTTTAAGTAATTCTAGGTTCTAGGGGACTGATGACCATAGAAGTTAAGTCCCATAGTGCTCAGAGCCATTTGAGCCAATTTCTTTTTCTTTCTTTTTTTTTGAGTGAAAGTGAAGACTTAATGAAGGAAGAAAAGTTAAAGCCACCATATAAACATTACTGACCTGTAATTAATAACTAAAAGAAGTGGCACTCGTCTCCGTCCCGCAGTACAGGTGTCAAGGAGCTGTTTCCTGCAAGACTACAGATTCGCGTCCTTCCACCAGCATGACGAGGAAGGTATCGGGATTCATCAGACCATGCAACGCTCTGCCACTGCGCGAACGTCCAATGGCGATGGTCAAGTACAAATTTCAGTCGCAGTTGTCGATGTCGTGGTGTTAACACTGGCACATGCATGGGTCATTGGCCGCGGAGCCCCACCGTTGGAAGTGTTCAGTGCACTGTGTGTTTAGACACACTGGCACTCTGCCCAGCATTAAAGTCCGATTTTAGTTCCGCCACAGTTCGCCGCCTGTGCTGTTTTACCAGTCCGCCCAGCCTATATCGTCCGTCTTCTGTAATGAGGGGTGGCCGTCCAACCCTACGACGCCTAAACATGATTTTACCCTCGTTCCATTATGTGTTGAAGATATTCATCACAGCACTCCTCGAACACCCGAGAATTCGTGCATTTTTCGAAATGCTCGCGCCAAACCTCCGGGCCATCAGAATCTGCCCTCGGTCCAGCTCAGATAGATCGCGCTCCTTCCCCATTTACACACGGGTATCAAACTCACTGGTACTACGTGCACCGTGCGTGTGTCTGATTAGCAGTCATCTTGGCCAGGTGACGCTAGTACCGCCTTTTCGGTGGCCATTATTTTCTGGCTGATCGGTGTATATCATACTGTGAGATAAGGTCAATGTCTTAGTAGAAAAATCTTCCTGGTTGCTTACGGAGCCGTGATTGTATTCATGCGTGCACCTCTTCGTCCGAAGCAAATCGACGACTACGAATGTTTTTCCTCAGGGGTCAAAAAATTTGGAAATCGCACGATCACATATCGGGACTATGTGGAAGATGTGTAAGGGATTCTCAGTGAAACTTCTGCAGCATAGTCCACTATACAGTGGATTCCTGTGATAATGATAAAACTTTCAGGGACGATGAAGAATGGAAACTGTATAGAATTGAGGCAAGGTGCTATGAGTTGGAAATGACTCATATGGTAGTTTCGTAGACAAACATTTGTGGGGCTATCTCGGGTCGCCGAATATTTAGGAATCGTTGTTTGTACGACGTAATAATTATATTCATTATCTACATACACTGCCTGACAAAATATGAATTCGGAAGACATGATCGGATGCCAGTGTCTCAGACGTACACGCCATCGGTGTGTACATAAATAGAGTTGCAATTCCCTGTAACAGGTAGTACGGCCACCACAGTGCTTTACTATTGTTCGTGTGTAGTGGTGTTATCAGACCTGGTAGTGTATATAACTGGCATGAACAGCGTCAGATATTGAGTGCTCACTGCGGAGGACTCGTAGACGCCTCGTATTAGTTTAAGTCTGGTTTATTAGATCGTGACAGAGTTGTAAGGGACCTCATTGCGGGTCTCAATTTGAGCGGCAGGTGGAATATTGCACGGTACTTATTTATGGCGCATTCGGATATGACACTGGTCCGATGTTATACTTCATGGGAACGACAGTCATGCTCCTTGTGAAGTTTCCGGTCGACTACGTCTGATCATCACAAGAGAGGATCACCGTATTCCCTTCTCAAATGCGCCTGTCATCTGAGAACAACTAATGGACTCCCAAAATTCTGTGTCATCCCGCACCGTTTTTTGGAGGCTAGCTGCAGTCGGATTAGGAAATTAGTGCCCCATGCGTAGGCTGCCGTTTACGCCACGTTTCGGGAGGTTACGTGAGCGGGAAGCGTTGACTGCTGATACATGGCTTTATATTGTGTTCAGCGATGAATTTGGTTTCCGCTCTCGCTTGACGGCAGGTATGTCGGTGACCTGGGGTGAGGTCCCGTTCTCTCAATGTTTTGGAGAGGCACAGCGATGCTACTCCTGACATTATGGTGTTGTCGGCCACCGGTATGACTTTAGGTCACAATGGATAGTGACTGAGAGAACTCTGAAGGCACAGCTGTACGTCACGGACGTCCTGTGTCCTTATGTGTTACCTCGCAAGCGATAGTACCGTGGTGCTATTTTTCAACAGGGCAGTCCTCGTCTACAGATGGCACGTGTGTCTCTGTGAACTGTCTGGATGATGTTGAGGTACTCACGTGGTCAAGAGGATCTCCAGAGCTGTCTGCGACAGAACATGTGTGGTACCAGTTCGGACATCAACACAGTCGTAGTGCCAGTATCCAGGATATTAGGGGCCAGTTACAACAGTTGGTGGCAAATTTGCCTCAGGAGAGGATCCAACGCCCTCTTCCTAACCGAATCAATATATGCGTCCATGCCAGAGAGGGATCCACGTCATACAGATAAGTGGGCTCATACTGAGAACTTCTTTGTAAATCTGACTGCATATTGTATTCACTGAAATATTACATATCAAGTCAAACCGTGCAGTTTCCTTTTTTTCCTTCTCCCATTCTGGGTGCTTCACTTTTTTTGTCAGACAAGGTTGTTGCTAAAAATTAACGATAGGCAAATTCCGGGCACAGAGTAATCGCGTAGGAGAGAGACAGAGAGGAGAAGAGAGAGACAGAGAGGAGAAGAGAGAGAGAGAGAGAGAGAGGACAAGAGCACAGAGCAGGTGCCCGCAGCGCCGGCTGCCGTGCGCGGTGTGATGTGCCGGGGGGCGCCACCCACGCCACGCCACGCCCGCAGCCGTGGCTACGGCCGCCGCCGCATACTTTCCCAGCAGCCAGCAGCCGGCAGCTAGGGTCGCTGCACCGGGACGCCTGCGTCGCGGGCGCTCGTGACTCACACCTGGCGAAAGTAGCGCCACTCCTCGTCTGACTAATCACTAACGCCCCATAAGCTAGTTTTACACAAACGACTTTCTGGTCAAAATCGACCAGTAACAGTGCGTGCGCCTTACGTGCCTGCGCGTAGATCAGGAGCCAATCACGTGGTGAGTGTGTTTATGACGTCAACGGTCTATAGTTGTACCCAGTGTGGAGTTTTGAATTTCTGAGTTTGCTGCACACTGCACACGCGCAGAAACAGCCGACTGTGGCGGCGTCTACTAACATCGGAAGTCATCCTATTCTGGCGGAGCCCACTCCTATTGAAGAAATCGATTTTGTGCTTTTCGTGTCTTCTCAATTTTTCCTATGTTGTTTGCTTTGTTCTCGTGACAGGCTGAATATATTGCACGAGGTTTTGGTATTTTTTCTACTCGTGTTCGCCTACAAAAGCTTTTGTGCCTTCTTAATGTTCAAAAATGGCTCTGAGCACTATGGGACTTAACATCTATGGTCATCAGTCCCCTAGAACTTAGAACTACTCAAAGCCAACCAACCCAAGGACATCACACACATCCACGCCCGAGGCAGGACTCGAACCTGCGACCGCAGCAGTCGCGCGGCTCCGGACTGAGCGCCTAGAACCGCTAGACCACCGCGGCCGGCTTTCTTAATGTATACTCAAAATGTTCAAATGTGTGTGAAATCTTATGGGACTTAACTGCCAAGGTCATCAGTCTCTAAGTTTACACACTACTTAACCTAAATTATCCTAAGGACAAACACACATAAACATGCCCGAGGGAGGACTCGAACCTCCGCCGGGACCAGCCGCACAGTCCATGACTGCAGCGCCTTACACCGCTCGGTAATGTATACTGTCTCTTATATTCTCGAAATCATTTTCGTAAAACAGCGATCAATTTCGGAATTGTACTTAGAAAAACAGGCCGTCTTGCACAAATCACATTTATTGGTGACCGGTGTGCCTTTATATTGAAACAGATCACCAATAAATATGATTTGTGCGATATAGACAGTTTTTCTAAGTATCTTATTGTGTTGCTTTCTTTGTTTTAGTGACGCACTGAGAAGCTTGCACGAGGTCTCCATATTTTTTCTATTAGTATTCTCCCTCAAGAGAGACAAAATATCTGAAAGCTGAAAGATATTTACGTTTTACAGAGGAGAAGTCTGCACTATGCATAGTAACAACGTGAATACGTAAACGTGTTTTAATGTTATTTCAGTAGGGACAAAGTCAGAAATATTAGTCGATAAAAACAGTTTTTATTGTTATTTGGCTCTTAGCAATACAACAAGATATGAAGGATACAGTAAAAAGGCGCCATTTACTGTGCTCTGCATACTGTTTGTCTGGCACTACATACGCTCTACGACAAAAAAAGCGACGCATCACGAAGGAATTGTCCGAATAAGACGGAAGTCAATAGATGTGATGTACACATGAAACAAACAAGTGATAACAGTTTCAAAAAAATTGGATGATTTGTTCAAGAAAAATAGCTTCACAGATTGAGCATGTCAATAACGCGATGGTCCACCTCTGACAATTATGCAACCAGTTATTCGCTTTGTCATCGACTGATGCTGTTGTTGAATATCCTACTGAAGCATACCGTCGCAAGTTTTGTCCAATTGGCGCGTTACATCGACAAAATTCCGAGATGGTTGGGACTCCCTGCTCATAATGCCTCAAACGTTCTCAATTGGGGAGGGAGGGAGGGAGGGAGGGAGGGAGGGAGGGAGGGAGGGAGGGAGGGAGGGAGGGATGGATGGATGGATGGATGGATGGATGCATGGATGGATGGATGGATGGATGGATCCCGCGACCTTGCTAGCCAAAGTAAGGTCTGGTGAGCATTAAGAGAAGCAGGAGAAACTCTCTCCATATGCGGGCAGGCTGAAATGTAAGTGCAGGATGGTTTGCTATGAAGGGCAACAAAACGCGGCGTAGAATGTCGTCGACGTACTGCTGTTCTCTAAGGTGGCCGCGGATGACAGCCAAATGCTCATGAAAAGAAATAGCAACCCCGACCATGACTCCCGGAACGAAATTACAGTGAAATCCAAACCTTTAGCTGCTTACAGGCGTTGATAAATATAAACGGGGACAGTTGAAAATGTGTGCCCCGCTCGGGACTCGGACCCGGGATCTCCTGCTTACATGGCAGACGCTCTGTCCGTCTGAGCCACCGAGGACACAGAGAGTAGCGCGACTGCAGGGACTTATCTCTAGCACGCTCTCCGTGAGACCCACATTCCCAACTTACTGTCCACACACCATATTTGTAGTGCCCCTGCCCACAATATTCATTATTCGCGGCAGTCAATCTACCGATTCCCATCGGGCAATGCGAGTGCATCCGCGCTGAAGAAGATATTGGCCGGTAAGCCAATATATATGAAGATGGTATCTGTTCTTTCGGACATGTCTGTCGCTCTCACGGAGAGCGTGCCAGAGATAAGTCCCTGCAGTCGTACTATCCTCTGGCCCTCGGTGGCTCAGACGGATAGAGCGTCTGTCATGTAAGTAGGAGATCCCAGGTTCGAGGCCCAGTCAGGACACACATTTTCAACTGTCCTCGTCGATATTTACCAACGCATGTAACCAGATTTCATTGTAATTTCATTCTACGAGAGCTGCAAGATCACCAATATATCACTCCCGGTTGTCGGGCAGTATGGCGAGCAACAGTCAGGCTGGTACCCCATTGCTGTCTGGGGCGTCTCCAAATACGTCTTCGGCTTGGAGTCTCATTGATTGGTGTAGAAGTGCCTTCAGTGATGAGTCATGCTTCTAAATGAGACCCAATGACCAGTGCAGCTGTGGACAGATGTGGGATACCAACGTGACTCTCGTACACAATATGGCCGAACAACCACGAGTGCCATTTCAACCTCGGCCGCTGGACATCTTCTCATATAAGAAAATGTGGAGCATTATGGGCAGGTCCCTCCAACCAGCTCGAGAGTTTGACGATATAATGCACCAACTGGTCATAACCTGGCACGCTATCTCTCAGGACGACGTGCAACAACTCTATGAGTCAACGCCACGGCCAGTAACTACTTGCATAAGGGTCAGAGATGGACCAATGTTATTGACTTGGTTAATTTGTGAAGCTGTTTCTCTTGAATAAATCACGCAGTCTTTGTCAAATTGTAATTATGTGTTTTTCTGTACATGTTCATCGCATCTACTGATTTCTGTCATATGCGGATGATTCCTTGATGGCGCGTCGTTTTACTGTATTAGAGTGTATTTTCTCTAGCCAAAAAATGTGTGTGTTTCGAAATGTTTAAACAACACTTTTTTATTTTTTCATTTTTCATTAGTGTAGAGAATTTACCACACAAGAACGTCCGTCTTGGTCATTAATAAATTCGATTATCGTTGCTTGTTCGCACTTTTCGTTACTATATTTGGATATTTTTAGTAGAAAAGATAGTGCCTCATAGCCTCACTTTCACCGTCCTGGTGCCCTCACTGCTAGGACTGACAGTCAGCGACATGGGTAAATGAACCAAATATCAAAAACGTCCAAAACGCAACAGTTTTTCACTGTAGTTGTTATTGTTGACACTTCTGAGATACTAAACAAAAAAATGGTTCAAATGGCTCTGAGCACTATGGGACTTAACTTCTGTGGTCATCAGTCCCCTAGAACCTAGAACTACTTAAACCTAACTAACCTAAGAACATCACACACATCCATGCCCGACGCTGGATTCGAACCTGCGACCGTAGCGGTCGCGCGGTGTCAGACTGTAGCGCCTAGAACCGCTCGTCCACTACGGCCGGCGGATATTAAACAGCCAGCGTGTGTATGCTTAGTTCTCAATTCTATCTCGAAAGCTTTGAGCCACTTTATAGGATGCTCGTGAGACGTAATGAATGGCATACTGCGTCAAATGTTATTACGGTTTTGGATTTATGGGTTAATACGGAGATAATGCGAAGGCGGTGTGTCCCCCTCATTCATAGCCTACTCCTCTCAAATAGCACCAAGCGGCTCGTCGATATTGTTTTCATATATTTTGAACTGGTTATCAATGTATCGAATCATCACTAGTAAATCTACAATACCAACCACTTTCTCTTGGTGAAGAAGCTCACCATCTCAGATTTCATCCCAAATACCAAGCCATATGATACAATGGTTAGCACAATGCATTCGCATTTGCGAAAATCAAAGTCAGACCCCGTCTGGATATCCAGTTTCAGGGTTTTCTACGGTGTTTCCAAAGTAAAAACTACGATTCCTTTAAAAATAACGTTGCCAGTTTCTCGTACAAAACGAGCTTCTGCACCTTCTTTGATGGCGTCATCGCCGACCGGATATCAAACATTAACCTTCCATCGCATTTGCACGGGTTACCAACCTTTGTTACGGACGGTGTGAAATTATATAAAATATTTACAATGCACCCATCGTGCTTTGCAGTTTAGTATAATACCAGTAAACACCGATTCCTTGAACAATCGAACTCCTATGTGTAAGACTCTTTTCAACGCGTGACTACTTTACAGATGAGTTAATGTTAAATATTTGACGTTAAGCATGTAAGGGAGAAAAAGTTTAGAAATTTTTTGAAATTATGTTTTAACTTAGAAGTTGCTAAATGCTGTCATTATCAAACACTGGGTGAGTATATTGTTTGTAATATAAACTCCGTTTTAAACAAAGGCTAGTTTTTCAAGCACCTCATTGGTTACAATGTCATATCTCCTGATCAGTGTGTGGTGCAATGATATAATTTTGCAGGTACATTCGGTGGTACATGCGGATAGTGTCTGCAAAATATGTTGCGGTTAGAGTTGGTAGTGAAGAAGTAATTAAATAAAACATCTTTTTTGATGTTGAAGTTTTACTGCATGAACAGTAAATATGTAGTAAGCGATAAATTTCTTTCCTTTCATCTCAAATACTGTATGAATAGAACCTGGGTAATTTGCGTGCCTTGACTTACACTGTCTCATTACTCGTACTTCTAACTATAATACTTGTTTTATTGTGTCAAAGTTTAACATAAGATTGTTGCACGTTTTAATGAGCAGATTGCGAATGCATTTTTAATTTTTAAATACGGTCAGTAATTATATAAAAAACTATTAATCAATTTTTTGTTGTCTCTGAAAGGCTTTAGATAGGCATCCTGGAACTGAGACGGGGTAACTGTGCCCCACTTACCGTTTCGCATTTCAGTCAAGCCGTGGCAAGCGTTCATGCGTTGGTATTCTTGTCCGTGAGTTAAGGTGTGCGGGACCGACTTTGTGCACGCTTCTGTTTTCTTCAGGACATGACGGAGAACGTCTTGAACACTTGATTTACAGATGATGCTCCATTGCGATTTTTTACAACGTTGACACACTACGGTCGCACGTCCACCACTTACACTGCCTGCTCACAACTACCTGATCGAATGCCCATCTGTTTACAGTCGTTCGTTCAAGATGCCACCGTAGGCACTGCGCTGACCTCACTTATACGCCGGGAATAAAATCAGTCTCCGAACTTTTCGGGCGGACGCTGCAGACCTACATGCGCTTCTCGATCAGTATTTCCTATAAGACACTGGTCACTACCATGATCTGATTGCCCTCTCCCCCATATACCTACAAATCTTCTTTTCCATTTTTACTAATGACACGCTGGCTAATCTCGACGTGCGAAAGGAACTACTTCAACACTAATAACTCAAGCGTTAAAAGATTGAAATATCGACAACCGTGGCGTGCAAAAGCACTTCATGCGGCCAGCAAATCCATCAGTGAATTGCCATGATGCATGGAATAAACTACCAGAGTTTTGTGTGTTTATAGTTCTTGTTTCAGAACAACCAGTTAGGAAGTGAAGCTGGTAGTTCGAAAACGGTCAGCGTGTTTTAATGTTAACAACTACTCAATGTTTATATTGCTGGTCACATCGCAGAGCGGGAACATCACTTCTGTTGTGGCCTGGACAACGACACAATTGCATAAGCTAGCCACGTCCTGCATTCGTTCGGTGTTCGTCGTGGAGCACGTGAAATTTTACGCTTAGGAATCTACAGAGGCGTCTATTCTTCGGATAACGGTCTCATTTCCTCCAGTTGCTCTGCAGTCATCGAAAATGCCAGACGAGTTTTATTCAGCACTGTTGTTACCATATTCTAAACGTTAAAAGAGCAGTGACTTCTCTTCCATGAGATTTGAAATCCCTTAGTTTTCCACGGCTTACTTGTTTTTTAATGGTTCTTTTGGCTAATTTTTTGGGAATGCAACTTCCACATATTGCACAAATTTACTATGGAGTAAACTGAATTTGACGTTATCATCTCTTTCTACATATACCTCGTCCCATTTCATCACTTTTAGCTTATAGTACTTTTAATACATTGTATCCTGTTTTCATTAATAAGTCTGACTGCTTTGTATGAACCTACCTCCGTGTTGTAAGGTGCCATACTGTTTATTTCCATTATCTGGGCTGCATGATCAGATAGTCTACTAGAAATTAGGTACCCATTAATTGTTTCAGCCTGAGCACTGTCTATAAAAACGTTGTCAGTCAGTGTCCTACTACTTTCCTGCACACTAGTTGGAAAATTAAGTACCGAAATTAGACTGAAGCATCCAAAAAATAATTCTAGTTAATTTTTCTTGTTCGTATCTTTGAAGCAATCTACATTGAAAAACTACGAAAGGTATATTCTTTTATGACAGGTAGCTCACTAATGCACCTAGATTTCTCATAAATAGCTGAAAGTTTCCTAGAAGAAATCTGTACACTGGTACAATTAACAGAGAAGTATTCTGCGGTAACAACCCATAATCACATGCTTCCAGGTTCTGATCAAGACGCAAACTATTTGTTTAAATACTTTTAACTTGGTTTCTAACTTTTATATCTGTTGCAACTCCTCCTTTCTGCATGTTAAACCTACACGAAAGTGATACGAGTCTATAATCCCTGATATTTAACAGTGGTTACATGGTGTTCAGGGAGGCACAAAACAACTAAGCGTACAATAAGCTCAACTATCTTGTTTTTCAACTGTGTAATCTTCTAGTGAAACATGTCAATTTCATTTTTGCTATCGAAGAGATGTGTGAAGAAAAGACATCAGCAATCGAAACTGCTCGTTTGTCTACCATATCAGTTATAAGAAGAATATATGACATACACTAGTTGATCGTAAGTATCCGGACACCTGGCTGAAAATAACTTACAAGTTCGTGGCGCCGTCCATCGGTAATGCTGAAATTCAATATGGTGTTGACCCACACTTAGCCTTGATGACAGCTTCCACTCTCACAGGCATACGTTCAATCAGGTGCTGGAAGGTTTCTTGGGGAATGGCAGCCCATTCTTCACAGAGTGCTGCACTGAGGAGAGGTATCGATGTCGGTCGGTATGGTCTGGTACGAAGTCGGCCTTCCAAAACATCCCAATGGTGTTCTATAGAATTCAGTTCAGGATTCTGCGCAGCCCAGTCCATTACAGGGATGTTATTGTTGTGGAACCAGTCCGCCACAGGCCGAGCACTATGAACAGGTGCTCGATCGTGTTGAAAGATGCAATCGCCATCCCCGAATTCCTCTACAACAGTAGAAAGCAAGAAGGTGCTTAAAACATCAATGTAGGCCTGTGCTGTGATAGTGCCACGCAAAAGAACAGGTGCGCAAGCCCCCCTCCATGAAAAACACGACCACACCATAACACCACCGCCGCTGAATTTTACTGTTGCCACTACACACGCTGGCAGATGACGTTCACCCGGCATTAGCCAAACCCTCACCCTGCCATCGGATCTCCACATTGTGTACCGTGATTCGTCACTCACACAACATTTTTCTTCTGTTCAACTGTCCAATGTTTACGCTCCTTACACCAAGCGTGTCGTCGTTTGGCATTTACCGGCGTGATGTGTGGATTATGAGCAGCCGCTCGACCATGAAAACCAAGTTTTCTCACCTCCCGCCCAACTGTCATAGTACTTGCAGTGGGGCCTGACGCTGTTTGGAATCCCTGTGTCATGGTCTGAATAGATGTCTAGCTAATACACTTTAGGACCCTCTTCAACTGTCGGCGGTCTCGGTCAGTCAACAGACGAGGTCGGCCTGTACGCTTTTGTGCTGTATGTGTGCCTTCACGTTTCCACTTCACTATCACATCGGAAACAGTGGATCTAGGGATGTTTGGCGCGTGGAAATCTCGCTTACAGACGTATGACACAAGTGACACCCAATCACCTGACCACGTGCGAAGTCCGTCAGTCCTGCGGAGCGCCCCATTCTGCTCTCTCACGATGTCTAATGACTACTGAGGTCGCTGATATGGAGTACCTCAAAAAATGGTTCAAATGGCTCTGAGCACTATGGGACTTAACTTCTGCGGTCATCAGTCCCGTAGAACTTAGAACTACTTAAACCTAACTAACCTAAGGACATCACACACATCCATGCCCGAGGCAGGATTCGAACCTGCGACCGTAGCAGTCCCGCGGTTCCGGACTGCGCGCCTAGAACCACTAGACCACCGCGGCCGGCTATGGAGTACCTGCAGTAGGCGGCAGCTCAATGCACATAATATGAGAAAGGTATTTTTTTGGGGGTGTCCGGGTACTTTTGACCACATAGTGTAAATGACGAATTAAAATCTGTTCTTAGAGAAACTGCTACCAAATTTACCTCATTTTTCCTCATTATTGATTTTGTGGTGCTTTAATAATTTGTTATTTTTATTAGGGAGGGGGGGGGGGTGCCAGTGAACAGTGAAATTCTGCAGCTTAGTCAGAACAACTGGTGGCATCTGAGACGCACGCCTGGATACAGTCGCGGTTCCTTAGACTGGCTGGAATCGGTAACTAGAATTGACCTATATAGGAGGTCTGTTCTAGTTACCGATTCTAACTTTTCGATGGTTCATAATTTTGGACATTCTTGCAGTAAATACACTACAGGACATTAAAATTGCTACACCACGAAGATGACGTGCTACAGACGCGAAATTTAACCGACAGGAAGAAGATGCTGTGATATGCAAATGATTAGCTTTTCAGAGCATTCACACAAGGTTAGTGCTGGTGGAGACTCCAACAACGTGCTGACATGAGGAAAGTTTCCAACCGATTTCTTATACACGAACAGCAGTGCACCGGCGTTGCCTGGTGAAACGTTGTTGTGATGCCTCGTGTAAGGAGGAGAAATGCGTACCATCACGTTTCCGGCTTTGACAAAGGTCGGATTATAGCCTATCGCGATTGCGGTTTATTGTATCGCGACATAGCTGCTCGCGTTGGTCGAGATCCAATGACTGTTAGCAGAATATGGAATCGGTGGGTTCAGAAGGGTAATACGGAACGCCGAGCTGGATCCCAACGGCCTCGTATCACTAGCAGTCGAGACGACAGGCATCTTATTTGCGTGGCTGTAACGGATTGTGCAGCCACGTCTCGATCCCTGAGTCAAGAGGTGGGAACGTTTGAAAGACAATAACCATCTGCACAAACAGTTCGATAACGTTTGCAGCAACATGGACTATCAACTCGGAGACTATGGCTATGGTTACCCTTGTCGCTGCATCACAGACAGGAGCGCTTGCGATGGTGTATTCAACAACGAACCTGGGTGCACGAATGACAAAACGTCATTTTTTCGGATGAATCGAGGTTCTGTTTACAGCATCATGATGGTGGCATCCGTGTTTGGCGACATCGCGGTGAACGCACATTGGAAGTGTGTATTCGTCATCGCCATACTGGCGTATCACCCGGCGTAATGATGTGGGGTGCCATTGGTTACACGTCTCGGTCACCTCTTGTTCGCATTGACGGCACTTTGAACAGTGGTCGTTACATTTCAGATGTGTTACGGGCCGTGTCTCTACCCTTCATTCAAATGGTTCAAATGGCTCTGAGCACTATGGGACTTAACTTCTGAGGTCATCAGTCCCCTAGAACTTAGAACTACTTTAACCTAACTAACCTAAGGACATCACACACATCCATGCCCGAGGCAGGATTCGAACCTGCAACCGTAGCGTTCTCGTGGTTCCAGACTGTAGCGCCTAGAACCGCTCGGCCACCCCGGCCGGCCACCCTTCATTCGATCCCTGCGAAACCCTACATTTCAGCAGGATAATGCACGACCGCGTGTTGCAGGTCCTTCACGGGCCTTTCTGGATACAGAAATTGTTCGACTGCTGCCCTGGGCAGCACATTCTCCAGATCTCTCATCAATTGAAAACGTCTGGTCAATGGTGGCCGAGCAACTGGCTCGTCACAATACGCCAGTCACTACTCTTGATGAACTGTGGTATCGTGTTGAAGCTGCATGGGCAGCTGTACCTGTACACGCCATCCAAGCTCTGTTAGACTGAATGCCCAGGCGTATCAAGGCCGTTATTACGGCCAGAGGTGGTTGTTCTGGGTACTGATTTCTCAGGATCTGTGCACCCAAATGGCATGAAAATGTAATCACATGTCAGTTGTAGTATAATATATTTGACCAATGAATACCCGTTTATCATCTGCATTTCTTCTTGGTGTAGCAATTTTGATGGCCAGTAGTGTATGTGGACTATGTTTTTGTAGGATTTCTAGATTTCTTATTGATCTCAGAACTACTACGAAAAATTTACACATGTTGTAGGTACAGCTTCCAAATTTTTCTCTTTTTCACATTAATGAAGAAAGTAACACCAAATGCAGAAATTCTGCACACTTTAGTGCACACACTTGTTGTTAAAACGATCTAAATAACGAACCGTGGAATGGTTGGAATAGGTAACTAGAATTAACCTGTATAGGTCAGTTAGATTTACCGATGCCAATGTTTGTTAGAACCTTACTTTTTGTCAGTTTTCGTTACTTTTGTACTCGTCCCGTTAGATTTAACAATTAGTATTAAATGTTAACGCTGATTCGTTATATTGTGACTTTACTAAGCGCTATACTGTACTGGATTTAAAGGTTCTCTGTGCTTTTCTTACTCACACAAATTATGATAATAACTTATTTCAGACATGTATACTTCTTTTTCTGTTCTTATTTTCGTTACCTTTAGTTCTTGTCGGTATAATTTGTGGCTAAGTAATTAATCACGTGAACTGTGTTCGTAATTTTATCGTACGCTACATTCGTTTGTTTACGAATATAATCAGTTGCTTTCAAAGATTGCCTCTATGTAGCGTCTTCGCCTTAGGTATGACGTCATTGCTCAAAGCCAACGAGTGGAATCGGACACTAGAATTGACACCATTTTCAACCAGATAACGCACCGTGTCACAAGACCAGGAGTGTGATGGAGCGGTTCGAGGAACACAGTAGCAACTTGTAGTTGATGTACTGGGCCCCCAGCTCGCCACATCTGAACCTGATCGACCACATCTTCCAATTCCCTCAAGTGACCTATGAAGGCCTCTTGCTTCCATGCCACAATGTGTCGCCGCTTTATCTGTGCCATACCCGCTACTAAGCAGGTGATCGTAATATTCTGGTTGATCAGCGTATATTCTGCGTTTAACGCACAAAAATCCGGTATATGCTGTACCGCGTCGGTCGCATAACTTTTACTCTGCGGCAGATTACTTATATTCAGTTGTATAAGGAAGTCTCACTCCACTCCTGCCACAAACGATATTGTTTTGCCAAACGCACAGAGCGCTGTCCCTAGATCAATATGAGTGTGTTTAATAGTTCATCGTCATTCACCCAAATCAAATAAGAAGACGAAAATATCTTGCCTTAAAGTTCAGTTCAAGGTCCCTAAGGTAATGCAATAGTGCGAGGGCACTCACCTTGTCCACATAAACCCTCCGACAGACGCCGTTCCGACAGTGCGACATGAGATGCTCGCTGTATACATTGTATGTAAATGGCATGAGTTGATGTACGTCTTAACACGGATTTGGTAGCGGTCACCGTTAGCAGCCGGCAGGGTGGGGTCAGCTGCCAGTCTCTTCTTGTCTCTCTCCTGCATCCCGTTCCTGTGCACTAAATGCTCGCGTAGCTAATTTGTGTTGCAGTATGAACGCATGATATCTAGGGACCAACCCTCTGGCATCTGTCTCTTTGTTTTAAGCTCTGACTAATGTAAAATGTCTGACTAGGAGCGCCTTTCCGGCACATTTTATATCTGCTACATAGCCTCATTATAAAATAACCTTCGTTTCTGAGAGAAAGTTTAATTTAAGAAAATAAAATAATTGTTGCAGTCTAATTATCGAGCAGTGTTCGTGTCAAGGGGCGTATAAACATGAGTAAAAACTTAATCTACACATCGAAAATCTCCGACAGGCGGGCGTTGCGTTTGGTGTTGTCTGCGTAACTACAGAGCTGTTATTTCTAAAAGCTTCATGCAGCGCGATGAGCTGAATGTACTTTTCCAGGATTTATGCTTGCATTTTCTGCAAGAACGAAAGTACTTGGTAATCCAGAAATGAAATCAATATTTTAAAAAAATCAATAATATTAATTGTTCTCAGTGAAGCTACACATCTCATGCGGAAATACACAGAATATCTAGGATTTCATTTCATTGTAGGGATAAACTATATCTCGTTGAGCCACATTCTCGCCTACAGAAGGAGCTTAAAATAAATATGTGGTTTGTACATTGACGTAGCACAGGAATGTTTAAACGTCCATTATGTGCAAGGTGAACCATGTCCACCTATAAGACACTTAACAGCCCATCTGAATTATTTTCTGTTTTGTAAAACATGAAGTTAAAGGAAGTTTCCAGAATCTCTGACAATGCTACAGCTCCTCGTGACGATGAAAGATGTAACTTTACTAGCAATAATCTCTTTTCATAATTAAAAAATATCCCATGTTTTTCTGCGCGTTTTTGCGTAAACCACATTGCGATACTGGCAATGCTATCCAATTTATTCCCGACTTTTCTTGTTACTTTTGAATCGAGCTCCACATAGGCAAGCACACATTCGTCCAAATATTCTGTATTACCAATGCACCATGTTTGGAAAACGCAGCCTATTATTACGTGAATCATGCTGAACGGACCACCAGCTACGATGATAGCAATTGGAGAGCAATTTCAACGAAGCGGTACAATCAATTTTGGGACTGTATCTCTTACTGAAGAAGGTTATGATGCAAAGGAACAGAAAGTTGGTTGAAACCAGACGTTCATGACAACGAAATTCTAAGTTCAGACTGCAATACTTATCGTAAGGATAGGTTAGTCGCCAATGGTGGCGGCGTGTTTCTTGCAGTAAAGAATTCGATAAAATCTGATGAATCCATGGACCCTGTATGCCAGCAGGGGACTGTTCAAGATGGTGGAGGCTCTGTAATGGTGTGGTTGGAGTGATATGGGACCTCTGGTATGTCAAGATACGACTCTGACAGGTGGCACGTACGTAAGCATCCTGTCTGATGAACTGCATCCATTCATTTCCATTGTGCAATTGGGCAATTCCAGCAGGACATTGCGACACCCTACACGTCCAGAATTGCTACAGAGAGGCTCCAGGAAGACTTTCCTGAGTTTAAATACTTCCGATGGCCACCAAGCTTCCCAGACATTATTGAGAATATCTGGGATGCCTCGCAACGTGCTGTTCAGAAGAGATCTCCACCCCCTTGTCTCTTACAGATTTATGGATAGCCCTGCAGGATTTATGTCAGTTATCTCCAGCACTACTTCAGACATTAGTTGAGTACATGCCACGTCGTATTGCGGCACTTCTGCGCTGCTACGCGATATTAAGCAGGTGTACCAGTTTCTTTGGCTCTTCAGTGTATTTTTGCTTAGCAAAAGTGACAGAATACAAATTTCAAAGTACCTGAGCAGTCAACGACAAATATGGTGTGATGAGGACGAAGATGTAGAAAATAAACGGAATAATTCAGAGGAATCGTTCAATATGCCCTAGACAAGTATATTCCGAGTAAAGTCTTAAGACCCACCATGGTTTAGCAGCCGTGTTAGAAAACTGCTCCGTAAACAAAGAGAACTTCATCTCAGATTTAAGAGGAGTAAAAACTGGCTGACTATCAAAAGCTGAACGAAGCGTAAATGAGCGTAAGGAGGGGAATGAGAGAAGCGTTCAATGACTTTGAAAATAAAACTTTATCAACCAATATGAGTAAATACTCTAAGTGGTTTTGATCGTATGTAAAATCAGTAAGTGGGTCAAAATCATCTATTCATTCACTCAGTGACTGTACTGGCACCGAAACGAAATATAACAGAAAGAAGGCTGAAATACTGAATTAGTCCTCCAAACTTGTTTCACGGTGGTAGATCGTAACACGGCCCCTCCTTTCACTCGTCGCACGAACGTCGAAACGGTAGATATTGAGATAACCGATCGTGGAATACAAAAACAGCTGCAATCACTTAGTAGTGGAAAGGCGTCAGAACCAGATGAGATACCTGTAAGGTTCTACAAAGATTATGCGAAAGAACTTGCTCCCCTTTTAGCAATAATTTATCGTAAAGAGCTTGAGCAACGAAGGTTACCTAGCGACTGGAAGAAAACCCAAGTCATTCGCGTTTTTAAGAAGGGCCGTAGGACAGGCACACCCAATTATAGACCTATATCGTTGACGTCAATCTATTGTAGAATTGTGGAACATGCTTCATGCTCAAGAATTATGAAGTTCTTGCAGAAGGAAAATCTCCTATATAAAAGCAACATGGATTCCGCAAACAGAGATGCTACGAAACTCAGCTCGCTCTGTTCCTCCATAAGATCCACAGCGCTGTAGACAATGGCACTCAGGTTGATGCTCTGTTCCTTGACTTCTGGAAGGCATTTGACACCGTCCCACACTGCCGTTTAGTGAAAAAAATACGAACTTGTCGAGTATCGGAGAAAATTTGTGACTGGATTGGAGGCAGAACTCAACACGCCATTAACGCAACAAAATCGACAGTCGTAAAGGTAATTTTCGGAGTACCCCAAGGAACTATGATAAGACGGTTACTGCTTACATTATAGATAAATGATCTAGTAGAAAGCGTCGGATGTTCCCTAAGGCTGTTCGCAGATGGTGCGGTTGTCTATAACAAAGTAACAACGCCAGAAGATAGTAACGATTTGTAGTATGACCCTCAGAGAATTGATGAATGGTGCAGTTTACACTGAACGTAAATAAACGTAACATATTGCGCATACATAGGGAAAGAAATCCAGTACTGCATAGCTACACTATTAATGACAAACCTCTGGAAACAGTATCTGTGGTAAAATAACCGGTAACTAACCGGAGCGACCTTAAGTGGAATGACCACATAAAACAAACAGTGGGAAAAGCAGGCGCCAGACTCGGATTCATAAGAAGAATCTTAAGGAAATGCAACTCACCCACGAAGGAAGTGGCTTATAAGGCGCTTTGTTCAACCGATTCTTGAGTATTGTATCTAGCTGGGATCCCTGTCAGATAGAAGAGATAGAGAAGATAGAAGAGCTAGAGAAGATCGAACAAAGAGCGGCGCGTTTCGTCACAGGATCGTTTACTGGGCACGAGAGCGTTACGGAGACGCCCAAGAAACTCCATTGGCAGACGTTACAAGAGAGGCGTTGTCGACAATCACTTTTCCCAAGCGCTATTCGCGAGTGGAACAGGCTTGTAAGGCTCAGTTAGTGGTACAGAATGTACCCTAAGCCATATACCATTAGGTGGCTTGTGGAGTATGATGTAGATGTAGATGAACTCTTTGGATTCGAAGTCTGGCACTCAATCACATTTCTTTTTAATCATTGAGCCACTGAGCCTTGAAAACTACAGAGACGGAAATGAATTGCGGGCAGGAAGACATGTACGACCAGCAAAACATACTGCAAAATTAGCATAAAAGTTTTCAAGATGTAGAGCTGCATCACGTTGTAAAATAACTATCACTGTGTGAATGCTAGGCGCTCAGTCCTTAACCGCGCGACTGCTACGGTCGCAGGTTCGAATCCTGCCTCGGGCATGGATGTGTGATGTCCTTAGGTTAGTTAGGTTTAAGTAGTTCTAAGTTCTAGGGGACTGATGACCACAGATGTTAAGTCCCATAGTGCTCAGAGCCATTTGAACCATTTTTTTGTGTGAATGAAACCAACGGTCCGGTTACGGTTGGAGTCACCTTTACTGGGTCTAAAAATGGTTCAAATGGCTCTGAGCACTATAGGACTTAACTTCTGAGGTCATCAGTCCCCTGGAATTTAGAACTACTTAAACCTAACTAACCTAAGGACATCACACACATCCATGCCCGAGGCAGGATTCGAACCTGCAACCGTAGCGTTGTGGGTCTACTAACGAAGAAACTGTTCTATTTCATTAGCGAGGGTCCACTTATGTTTCATCACAGTCCTTCTTACGCAAATGATATAACATCAAAATTTTAAAAACTGTTGATTTAACTGGTTTCGTTTGTTGAAATTCGTAGAAAACTTGATTTGTCCAACTGATCGTACTGACAACTTGACACGAGACAACTTGACACGGGAAAGCTAACGGCGAGGAACTGCCGCCGCACCTCAGATCTCTCGCATGACAACAGCAGTGAACATCCTATTCGAGAATGACAGCCAGTCGTCGCTTATATTAAATGTGGCAATAGTCAGTAGCAGATTCACACTCCTTCCACCACTGCGAACTATCAACTGAGTTTTACACTTGACGCTTCTCTACACCCAGAATACTGTTATGTCAACTGATTCCGGCCGCGGAGCCTACGCACGTATACTGATGACCATTATAATTACGATATCAGAAAGCATAGCAACGAAATTTTATTTATTGTGCGTATACTATGGGCGGACAAAAATATTGAATTACAAAAACGCAACACATTACCATGCCTAATATTGTGTAGGAAAATCATTGCGTTCGAAACGCTTCGAGTCGTGTCGGAATGGATAAATTACAGGTCGTATATGGTTTTCAAGGGAATCTTATACCATTCATCCTACAAAATAGTGGCAAATTCAGGTAAGGATGATGAAAGTGGATAGCGATTACGCAAGCTGCTGTCCGAAATATATCATAAAGGCTCAGTAATATTAATATATAGTGACTGTGGTGGCTAGGGGAGACACGACAATTCATCCTCTTGCTAACAAAACCAGTTCTGGACGATGTGAGGTGTAACAGGGGCCACGTCGTCTTCGAGCACAGCGTCACCATTAGGGAACAAACATTGAACTACGGGATGGACCTGAACAGTCAAAATGAGCACCTAATCCTTGGCAGTAATGAGACCTCGCAAAATAACCATTGTTCCCATGGAATGCGACGATATGCGTGCCCACATCATCACCGAACCACGCCCCGTGTCACTCTTGGGACATAGACTCGGCCAGAAGTTGTAAACGGTGTGAAATGAGACTCATCCGACCAAATGAATTTCCTCCATTGCTCCATACTCTAGATTTTATGGCATTGGTACCACGTGTTCCTGTTACTGGCATTTGCATCGCATATGAGCAGTTTTGTAGTTCCAACTCGCCCTGAAAATCCGTGCTTATGGAGTTACCTCCGTGTTTTTCTGGTGCGGACAGAGTTCGCGGGTGCCACAGGCAGTTCTGCGGAGACTTTTACATCTGTCCTCCTCTTATTTTTCGTCACAATCCTCTTCAATGACGATAGCTCCACACATACTTTCTTCCGCGTTGTGACTAGGTCGTTTCTCCGCTCGCCCTGTATGCGCTACAAATCTTCGATACATTGCCTCCTGAAACACCAAATACTTCGGCTACCTTGGTTACGGAAGCACCCACGGCACAGGAACCCACAATCCGCCTGCGTTCGAGTACACTTACTCCGACATGATGCAGTCACAAATACATAGAACACTGTTCTGATCGTGACTGGCACTTGCAACATATCGAGGACATTTCACAGGTGGTGTTGGTGGTCAAACACAGCAGCGGAACCTACAGGCTCGGCTAACATCTGCATTTATGTTGAAGCATTCATTTCTCACAGTATTTCCATATTTTTGTCGAAACCGTGTACAGAATAGTAGGAAGAAAACGTCATTAATTTTGTAGGTGATTTGGGAGTATACAGAAAGCGAAATTTTGTATACAGCTCTGCCATCTATGGCAGCAACAATCACTCAATCCTTGCTGAGCATCGAGTCGAATTAAACTTGGATGACAGACACGAGCAGGTCATTCTGCTTCAATTTATGCCAGAGTTCGTCAGTCTTAGCGGCTGCCGAGTTGTGGCCCACCAGCCTCTCTGCAACCTATTAGCAGATGATTTCAACTGCTGAGAGATGTGAATAAAGCCGGTAGCCATGGAAACAGTTGAACACCCTCTAAATCTAGAAAGATCAGGACAGCAAGCAACATGCAGTCTTGCTTTATCTTATTGAAGTATTATATCTTCACGGAGACCTTGAAGACGGGGTACAGTAGTGGTCTTAACACATTAGAGATGTGATACCTGCTGACGAAATTACCTCTGTGCGAAACAGAGGTGATCGTGTTGTGCTCCCAATGGCACCCCATACCATCACACAAGATGCTGGGTGCGTGTGTTGGTGCACATCCATCGTGATGCTCTACGAGATTTGGGACTCGTCTGAAAAGACGACATGGTGACACACCAGTGCCAATGTTGTTGTTGGTCACACCAATGTCGGCACGGTTCTTTCTATTGCCATGTCAGGGGGAGCTGCAGGAATGGTCACCATGCTTACAGTCCGTGGTGTTCCAGACGTTGTCTAACTTTTCGTGTGGATACTCTACTCTCTGTGAAGACCATTTCTTGACTCTAGGTACGCGAGTGGCTACACATCTAAGCGGAATGTATGTCTGTCCTCTCGCATGCTAGTCGCGGGCGACCGCTGAGATTCATCAAGGGTTTGAATTTGGCCTCCTGAACCCCCCTCCATATTCACATGAATGTGTCCAATGATGTGGCTGGTCGCACCGCTGTCCCACGTTTCTCTCTGTGACGTGTCAAGGGAAGCTGCAGCAATGGTAACCATGCTGACTGTTCGTGGTGTTCCAGACTTTGTCTACCTTTTCGTGTGGACACTCTACTCGCTGTGAAGGAGACCATTTCTTGACTCTAGGTACGTGAGTGGCTACACAGCTGAGCGGAAAGTATGTCTGTCCTCTCGGGTGCTAGTCGCGTGGGACCACTGAGATTCCTCGAGGGATTGAATAAGGCCTCCTGAACCCATGAACTCCATAATTACATGACAGTCTTCGAATCCCGAGCAATGCGAAGAGGAGTTTCGCGAGACGGGAAAGCATTATCTCAATTGGCTGCAGTTCTACTTTTGTCGAATTCTGGCACGAAGCGTAACACGATCTTTTCACAAACAACCAACATTCCAATGCGATTTCTGTACGAGAAGTCCGCTGCGTAATTTTTCCTTCCGTACGGAATGTGGATGGCGTTCCTCCTATGCACTTTCTGTTTGTAGTGAAACGTTAATCTTTTATTTACGCGTGTAGTATTATGCCATTTTCACGTTTGTTGTGTGCTGCCTTCACGATGTTGCAACTTTAATCGCCGGAAGTGTCGTCGGATCTGTACACGTAGGACAGCCGTTGCTCAGCAGTGAATACGTACCATTCACAGCAGCCTTGCCCTGTCGCGTGAGGCGTAGCGCTGGGGCCCCGCGCCTGGCCGGGTCCAGAGGCAGGTACAACAGGTAGCTGGTGGCTGCCGCCGCCGCCGCTCCAGCTCCAGCTCCACAGGGGTCACGCAGCCGCTGACCCACTTGCTGGCTGCGCAGGGGCTCATCCAGGGAGCAGGCACCCCGAGGTCGCCGGCCGTATCGGTAGCGGCTCCACACACCAGGCACGACCTCAGCGATACCGGGAGCAGGTAGCATCCGTCACCTTCATCGCCAGCAATGTTTCCCGCTGCTGGATAAAGCTTACTTCCAGTCTCTTCCACGTATCACAGTCTTACACATCTTAGTAGGCTCATCTTAGGCACTGCTTGCTGTCTTGTACCCATATTTAGTAACACTGTTGTCTAGCTCGTGGCTTACGCCGAGATTTCCAGAATCTTTTTCTTTTTCTTAGTCCGTCTTCCATCAGTGCGTCTGGCTATAAATACTATCCCAGTAGAGAGATGCCAGTATTCCGGAAGTAATATGAAAAGGTGGTTAAAACGTAAGTGTGCATCTAGACGTATTCTGCACTCTGATCTTGCAAAGTCAGCTCGCTCTTTTCGTTCTTGAGATCCAGAGCGACGTAGACAAAGGTGCTCAGGTTGATTCCGTGTTTCTCGATTCCCGGAAGGAATTCTAAACAGTACCACACTGTCGTGTGGTGAACTACAGTAAATTCGGTGTTACCTTGTATCGGAACACATTTGTTATCGGTTTCAGGACTTCCTTGAAGACAGAAATCAACACGTCGTTCTTAACACAACATAATCGACAGATGTAAGGGTAATTTCATGAGTATCTCCAGAGGCTGTTATAGAGCCATTACTGTTTACATTTTAAACTAGTGATTTAGACAATAACGTTGAAGGCTCTGTCAGACTATTCGCGGGTGGTGTTACGTCGGAAGAGTGTACCAGAACACAGGAATGCCTAGAGAGGATCGGCGATTGATACAGGTTCTGGCAGATAACTTTGAACATCTACATGGATACTCTGCAAATCTCACTTAAGTGCGTGGCAGACGGTTCATCGAACAACCTTCACGACAATTATCTATTATTCCACTCTCGAGCAGCGCGCTGATAAAACGAACATCTTTCCGTGCGAGCTCTGATTTCCTTTATTGTCCTATGATAATCGTTTCTCCCTATGTAGGTCGACGTCAACAATATGTTTTCGCATTCGGAGGAGAATGTTGGTGATTGGAATTTCGTGAGAAGATTCCGCCGCAACGAAAAATGCCTTTATTTTAATGTTGTTCATCCCAAATCTTGCACCATGTCCGTCAACTCTTTTCCATATTTCGCGATAATACCAAACGTGCTGCTTTTCTTTGAACTTTCTCGATATACTACGTTAATTCTGTCTGGTAAGAATCCCAGACCGCGCAGCAGTACTCCAAAAGAAGACGGACAAGCGTAATGTAGGCAGTCTCTTTAGTAATTCTGTTACATTTTCTAAATGTTACATTTTTTAGAAATAGTCTTTGGTGTGCCTTCCCCCAAACGTTTTCCATGTGGTCTTTCCAATTCAGAATGTTCGTAACTGCAATTCCTAGGTATTTACTGGAATTTACGGCCTTTAGATTAGACTGATTCATTGTGTAACCGAAATTTAACGGATTCCTTTAAACACTCATGTGGATGACCTCGCACTTTTCATTATTTAGGGTCAATTGTCAATTTTCACACCACGCAAATATCTTTTATAAATCGTTTTGCAATTTGTTTTAACCTTCTGATAGTTTACTAGACGATAAACGACAGTATAATCTGCAAACAACCTGAGACGGCTGCTCCGATTGTCTCCTGAATCTTTTATATAGAAAAGGAACAGCAGAGGGACTATAGCACTACTCTGGGGAACGCCAGAAATCACTTTTACTCGATGACATTCCGTCAGTTACTACGCATTGTGACCTCTCTAACATTAAATCACGGATCCAGTCACATAACTGAGACGATATTCCATGAGCGCTCAGTTTCATTACAAGCCGTTTGTGTGGTATAGTGTCAGAAGCCTTTTGGAAATCTGGAAAAACGGAATCAATTTGAAATCCCTTGTCAATAGCACTCAACACTTCGTGTGTGTAAAACGTCAATAAATATAACGTACTGCATATGAACAGGCAAGGACATCCACAAATATTGCTATTGGTGACAAATCAATGGAATCAGAAACTACCGAAGTAACCGTACGGAGCTTTCTCACATGAAATGACCACATAAAACAAATTGTAGGAAAAGCAGATACTGGGCTGAAATTCACTGGAAAAGTATTGACAAAATGTAGTACATCTCCGAAAGAAGTGGCTTACAAAATTATTGATCGATCGATTGTTGATTAGTGTTCACCAGCCTGGGACTCTTTCCAAGTTGGGTTAATAGAAAAAGACAGATACGGTTCAACGAAGAGGGGAGCGTTTCGGGATCGTACAGTCGACGCGAGAGCGTTACGGAAGTGCTCAACAAATTACAATGGCAGACATTACGAGACAGGCTTTCTGTATCACAGAGAGATTTATTGTTGAAATTCCGAGAGCGTAAGTTCCAAGAATACGTGGACAACGTTTCGCTCAATGACCACATCAATAAAACCAGAGAAATTAGAGCTCATATTGGAATTTATAGACAGTCGTTCTTCCTACGTACAATTCACTAGTGGAGCTGACGAAGGGTGGAGGAGCAGAGGGAGGAAGCTTGTGGTCACACAATTCCCTCCTTCATAGGACCGTGACCTGAAGAACTAGCACATGACTCCCCTCTCAATCTACCCTACTACGTCACACGAAGCAGCTACAGGGTGTTTCACAAAGTTATTCCGACCCTCCACAGTGTACCATATGGATCACTGGCGACGCCGTGCACGGGCATGCTTTGGGGGGGGGGGGGGGGGGGGTGTTATTTTCAGTAAGCTTATCAACACTACATGGAATGCAGATGTGGGGAACTAGTGATATTAACGCAAGAAACGCATAAGGACGGAATCGACGAAAATCTTTGCACACTTTTCTACGCTGCTGGAGCGGAATTGATTCTTAGTCATCCTGTACGGCAGCTGTAGCGTTCTTCCTAAAAAGGAAACTTCCCCCACCACGAGCGCTGCTCAATTTTCAGTTTCAGACAGACTAAACCTCCTCAGCATTTCCTGTCTAATTCGCTTATATGAGCAGACAAAATAACTTCACTGAAGTCATACTTATATAGTGGGGTTATTCTCAGTTTATTAGATGAGTACTTATTTGCAGTTGTTAACTGAGATTTTATGTATAATATGTTCCTACAAACAATGGCTGAGAGGCTATAATTTGTAAGTGTGATGATGTCAGTGAACTTTGCGTGTTGTCGGGAAACGGACTGGATTGGTAAGTATGGCATCTTGCAGCTAACTGTCTTTGCCAGCATGTTCTAAAGCCGTGTAATTGTGTAAATCGTAGGAAGACAGGGAAGAACGGAAAGGAAAAGGAAGGGATCATTGATATCAGCTGCATCAGGACTTTGTGAGGCATCAGCGGCGACGAGCGAAAGTAGTAAGCAGGAGATCCCGGGTTCGAATCCCGGTCCGGCACACATTTTTCACTTGTCGCCGTTGATGCCACAAAAATCCTGATGCAGCTGATATCAAAATCCCTTCCCATTCCTTTCCATTTTGCCCCGTCCTCCTCCAGTTTACATAATATGTTTCACAGCTGCGGTTCTGCATGGTGTCTGTTCTTTCGTTCAGAAATTGCTGTGAGTTGTAGAGCAGAACCATAGTATATCTTCCAAGATGGGTGTGAATATGTCTGATGGGATGCAATTGATCACGTTCAAGTCTAGAACAATAATCTGATGCAATGCACTGCTTGACTTGCACTGAAAATCTGAAGTTCCGCAGCACGTGGGTTGCCTACTTATGTTACAAAGGAAGACAATTTAAACCTGTGAGCCTTTCAGATTTTGGGATATCTGAGCTTGGAGGGATGCTTTTGATATCCCTGATGCTGTGAACAGTATTTCAAGCACTGGTAGCGAAGACAATGAAATCGACGTTTTCGAATACGTGTTGACAGCGTCTTACCCTTGGGAAGGGCTCTTCGGTGTGGTAAACAGTTTATACCTCTAGCTGTTGAACTTTTTTGCGTAACAGATCACTTAACAACTGGAACGAACTAGTCATTTAATAAACTGAAAATCACTCCACTATGTAAACATGAGCTCAGTGGAGTTATTTTGTCTACTCACATAAGAAAACTGCACAGGAAGTGCTGGTGAGGTGTTGTCTGTTTGCAAAATGAAAAACGAGTAACACTCGTGTTCGGGGAAGAAGTGTTTCCTGGAAGAACGCTACAGCTGCCACACAGGTTGAGTAAGAATCAATTTGTCACGGTCCGCGCGGCTCCCCCAGTCGGAGGTTCGACCGCTCCCTCGGGCGTGGGTGTGTGTGTTGTCCTTAGCGTAAGTTACTTTAAGATAGATTGTGTAGTGTGTAAGTTTAGGAACCGACGACTGCAGCAGTTTGGTCCCATAAGATCTTACCACAAAAAAAAAGAATTAATTTCCCTCTAATAGTGTAGAATAGTATGCACAGATTTATGTAGATCTTACCCATATGTGTTTTTTGCGTTAGTATTATTAGTACTTCATATCTGTATTCCATGTAGTGTTGATACATTTAGTGGGGAACAAACCACCCCGGGCATGTCTGCCCACTGCGCCACTAGTGATCCATAAGGCGCACTACTGAGGGTCGGCATGACTTTGTGAAATACCCTGCAGTTGCTTATTCTGACGTAGCTGGAGTGAGGAATCACCTGATCAGTCCTGCAGCCCTATGAAGGAGGAAAGTCTATGACCACAGTCCGGCGACGAACCTTCCCTCGCACCCCTAACCTCCCCCCCCCCCCAAACTCCCCCTCCACCGTGTTACACCGCCACAACACAATTTATCCCTTAATACCGCTATAATGCACTTACACGTGGTGCACAGGGTTAATATTTGTTCTGGACCTACTTCATTTAACAAACGATTCAGATGGCTCTAGGCACTTTGGGACTTAACATCTGAGGTCATCAGTCTCCTAGACTTAGAACTACTTAAACTTAACTAACCTAAGAGCGCCACAGACATCCATGCCCGAGGCAGGATTCGAACCTGCGACCGTAGTAGCAGTGCGGTTCCGGATTGACGCGCCTAGAACCGCTCGGCCACCGCGGCCGGCACTTCATTTAGCAGTAAATAGTAATTCCATATCATTAAAACACTATTTTCAATAATAAGCGATTTTTCCATCCGCTGCAACATTGTAACTATTGGTCCTAGAGGAAAAATGAGTAGGACATTTTGTGCAGGAAACATACTGGCGGAAAAAAAATTACTAAACCCTTTTAGAAGTTTCCAGTTCACTCAAATTTATTGTTGCAACAGTGCATATGAAGTAAATGAAATGATTATATTTACATATCAATAGCAATAGCGGTTCTGAGGTACCAGGTATAGACCCACTCTGATACACTCATATTAGTACGTGGTGTAGCCTTCAAATGCGGCAATGTAGGCGCTGGTTCTTGGATTCAGTCGATCATACAGATGACGAATAATGTTCAGGGACACGTCATGCCACGCTAACTCGACCTGTTCCAATAGTTCTATAAGAGTTGTTAGTCGACGAGTCGCACAAGTCATTTATCGTCCTATTATATCCCACTCGTGCTCGATTGGAGGCACCCGGATGTTCCCAATTTTGCCACTTTCCAACTCACTCCTCCATCATTTGGCTGTAGGAAGCACGAGTTCATCTCCGTAGCATGGGTTGCCTGCTTGGTTCACATATTTTCACTACACTGAGTCTGCTGGCAGTGGGCATTCCTTATTAAAGGATAGATACAGATGGCACTCTAGCAGCTATGCCTCTACGTTATCAACTGGGGGACGACTTTGAAACCATTATCAGTATATCTACGATTCCACAGGTGGCATACACCGTCATCGGATCAACATTGACGCCGTCTTTCCAGGTGTACTAACTTCTTTCAGGCAGAGTATTGCAAAAATCGCTATCGAAACACTGTCCAGAAACACCAGAGAAGGCACACTTGGAAAATCATGTAGTGGCACTCTTATTTATCAGGCTCCTTAGGAGATTGTGGGTTAATTACGCTTGTTAATGTTAGTGTCGAAATCGTTTGAAATAAAGACTGTAAATGTGGTACACGTGAGGCCCAAGTTGCTGGCGCCAGTCAGGTACGGCACTGTTATGCGAAGTGCACGCGGCAGTGAAGGAGAAACTGCCAAGTTGTGCGGGCCTCCGCCGTGGTGGGTGCGCCTTGCGGCTGCCGGCCCTGCGCGGGCACAGACGGCGCCCCGCGACCCAGTTGGCGTAATTGCGCCGCGCTCGCCTCTTATTCAACACCGTTACGGCAGAGCCACACGGCGAGCATCCGTGTCAGGTCCGGTCGTTTTACGCAACTTCCCGACCCCGCTCCGTTACTGTGGGAACCTCGCTGGACCGCCCACCGCTGCTCCGGCGGAAAACGCGTTTCCGCACGACCGTGACCTTTTTCTTTTCCCGTACGGCCCTTGAATCTCCAATCACATTCTAATCGATCAGTGAGACAGTTTCAAAGGCTCCACAGGCTTGAACCTCTTGTGTTCAGCTAACACAATCAGGTGAATAGCCCGCTCCAGGCCTTCCGTCGATAGTAAGAAATAGTGCGTCACCTCTCGCGGGCAAGTGCTCTACCAACTGAGCTATCCGACCCGCCCTACAGCTTTAATTCCGCCAGTACCTCGTCTCTTACCTTCCAAACTTCGCAGAAGCTCAGTTGGTAGAGTACTTGCCCGCGAAAGGCAAAGGTCCCGAGTTCGAGTCTCGGTCCGGTACACAGGAAGTTTCATATGAGCGCACACTCCGCTGCAGAGTGAAAATTTAATTTTAGAATAGTGCTTCAGTCGGTATAATGATGAAGTGTTAAACGTGTGCCGGAATGGCAATGGCTTGGGAAACAGTTTCATGAGCCACTCTCAGGTTTCATTCTGCGTTCCTGTTTCCATATATTATTCGAAAATACTGAACCTGCCAATACCAACTGTCTACATTGACATACACCGTCACCAAAATGACGGACGTAAGCCACTCATCAGCATACAACAGGAGCAAAATACTCACCATGACAAAAATTATAACGTAGCTTCGTCCGTCTCACAAGCAAACTGCCACATTTTATCCTATCCTATCCTATCCTATCCTATCCTATCCTATTCTAACCTCGGCCACTCTACAAGCCGGTATGTCATCTCAAAGAAGATTTTACATTCAGATTCGTCGGCATCGGCAACTTACAAACAAACTGTCGCCTTCAGATCTAACTTAGACCCTGGTGTACCCTGCAGCCCAGTCCGTCAACAAACCTCAAATGTCAAAAATATTGCAGAAAAAAATGAATATTGTCAGTGTTCTGTTGTATTCCTGTTCGCGCATGTATGACGTGACACACTTCATTCTGTCAAACGTCAAATCCGACAATGGTTATTGATAAATTGTATCTACCCGCTATTCTACGGTTATGTACTTTCACTGGCCACTCTGACTTTAAATAACACTCTAGTGTGAAAATTGTTCATTAGACAATCATGAAGATCTTTTACAGTTATCAATATTTTTCGCAGTGTTGAGTCAGTTCTCCGTCTCATCCTTATAATATTAACCTTTTGTCTTCTGGTAAACCTTGCGGGATGTAAGGTCGTGGTCCATGAAACTCTTCAGCTCCTAACGTTTCGTCCAGTGCTTCGCTGGACATCTTCAGAGGGGTGTTTCTCACCGGAGGAGAAACACCCCTCTGAAGATGTCCAGCGAAGCACTGGACGAAACGTTAGGAGCTGAAGAGTTTCATGGACCACGACCTTACATCCCGCAAGGTTTACCAGAAGATATGTCATCCGGTCGTGAAAGCCTTCATACTATGATTAACCTTTTGGTTGTACATATTTTCTGTACCCAACGCTTTTCATAATCTAAACCATTTTACATATCTAAACATTTTACAGCTGTCGTAATTTCATTTATATTACTCCTTTAGATGTTAAATTAAATATTTTCCTGCATGATTTTCGCCATTTCCCAATAACCTCTGCTTTCATCCGTTTAGCTTTTCTATAGACCGTGTTCTTTGTATATCCTATAATGTTCCTTCTCTTCACATTTTCACAAAGTCTTTAAGAAATTTTTACAGTTGCTGTCGACTTCCCAAAGTAAGAACAGGTACACGCCATGTAACTGTGCCACTGTTGCTGAAGAAGTAATTTTACTGTGGGATCGGGATCGCTCCCCAAAATTCGTAAAATTATTTTTAGGATGGTTAAAAACGTCGCTTTGATGTTAAATTGCCACTCCAAGGACAGTTTTTACTTTAATTCCTTCTTACTGAATATAAAGTTACCAACGACAAGTCACGGCCGCCTATAGTAAATCACAACATTCACCTTCGAAAACTAAGTCTACCAATAGAATGTGGCCACAGAAAGGGGCGTAATTGTGGCTTCCTATTACGTCCGTGCGTTTGAATTGCATCTTCGCCATTCGCTATGAATGACGTCTTTCTGCTTTAGTCACTGAATAACCTGCCGAAAATGACTGCCTTCTCCTGAGTGTCCTGCAGGCAATGAGGAGCACATGATCTTCATCCTGCAAATGTTTCCAACCATCACCCATCCAGAGAAAACTCGAAAACCTGTTGAGGGTTCGACCAATTAGCATCAAGCTAGAAAATGACTAGCTTTTGCCACATAAATCAATATTTTTGCTGGCATTGCTTCCATTTGGGGTAACGTGTTGCCTCCCGAAGGAGTCTAATAACTATAATTTGCATACTAAGTACCAGAAAAAGTTCCATGGTGCTACGTGAATCTCCTGACATTTAGGCCAACCCTTCAGTCTCGCCTGACTTCTCTGCGTGCATTGGTACTCATCCAGAGAGCCACATGTGAAAACCACCCTAACCCGAAAGAGCAAAGCGGAAAAAGTATACCATGCATATTTCAGGAAGCTTCATATTAAGTCCTATGTACATTTGTCACTTCAAGGTAATTACTATTTTATAAGTCATAGTAACGTCGGTCATTCGTCTGTCAGATACTGCAAACGTAAAATTTCGGGTGTGTACTATGCAGTTTCTGTTGGATCTGGAGAATATGACACATGTTGTTCTTCTAAACATGCCCGGGAATAACGTTTACTGGATCAAGGTACAATTTTATTAAACTTTATCAATGATTTGTGAATCTGTTGTACCATATTTTAAGAAACAGTATTCTCCTTAATGTTCGTCATTTCTACAACAGCTCTTTGAGGACTATTTCAAAATATCAGAGGCAAAAGCGGATCACGAATGCAATTTACAGCATCGTTATGTAATTTTCAGAAAGAATATCAATAATTCTATACTGTCTATCGTTCACTAGTGCTGAATTTCTCGAGGCCGGCGGTTGTTGGTTCCCCTTCTGCGTTTACATTGAAAGAGCGTTTCGCAGCACGACACCACACTCCAACAAGTTGAGATTAGCACGTTCCTGCCAAGTGTCACATATCTGCACTTGTGTAGTGTAGGAATCTGTGCCTTAGTGAGTAAAATTCGAACTATCAATCCGAAACTCTGAAGTTCAGATCTCAAGACCTCGTGGGCCCAAGAATATGAATTTTGAATGAATTCTTGACAAAGTTAGACATCTCATGGCTCTGAGCACTATGGGACTTAACATCAGAGGTCATCAGTCCTCTAGAACCTAGAACTACTTAAACCTACCTAACCTAAGAACATCACACACATCCATGCCCGAGGCAGGATTCGAACCTGCGACCTTAGCAGTCGCTCGGTTCCGGACTGAAGCGCCTAGAACCGCTCGGCCACCACGGCCGGCTGGACACCTCATGCTAACATGTTACGGAACTGTTGCTGTTTCAGTAGAACGATGAGAATATTGCTAATGTAGTTACTATTTCGACAACTGTTCCTGACAAAGTGGATCCAATAGGAATTCAAAATGAAGCACCTAAAGAAGCTTTCAATAGAGGGTCAGATATTTATGATGGTCTCTCCTGTTTCATCTGTCAGACAAACAAGATTCATGCTGTAAAGAGAACAGGGTGAAAGCTCAAACAGTTCACGAGTCATTACTAGTGCATCCTTTGTGGGTAAGCGCAATGCCAAAATGATGTATGATTTCTTTAACTTTTGTCAGATATGTTCGATAACCGACAAGTCAAATGAATAAAGAGGACACTGAAACAGTGCTATTACGTATCCTTCGAAAAAAGAATGCACATTCCGGGTGTTTTGAACCCACTGACACTAAACGTTGGCTTTGACTCGTTCATAAACGGACTCCCACAAGGTTCAATACTGGGTCCACATCTGTTCCTTGTGAATGTGAATTATCTTTCTATTAACTGTCCTGAAGAAGAAAGCCTCCTTTATTGAGTGTTCAGTGCCTCTGACTGCTATGCAGTGGGCCCAGGTTAGATTCCTGGCCAGGTCGGAGATTTTCTCTGATCGAGAACTGGGTGTTGTGTTGTCCTTATTATCACTTCATCATCATCGACCCGCAAGTCGCACAATGTGACGTCACCTGAAAAAACCAACAACTCGGCAGCCGAACTACCACAGGAGGGGTCTCCTAGCCACCAATGCCATACCATCATTTCATGTTCATTTGAGTTAGTAGATTTGATAAATTTAATAAATGATTGCTAGTACACTTAACTGCGCAATCTGCGACTATGGAGTCATTCGGACCATTCTATCCGGGAGTTGCAACTTGTAGAAGCCTGCCTATCTGGGGTGAACGTGCCTCAATCGGTAAAAACGAAACTTTTACAGAAACCGTTTGTTGTTCGTCTGTCTGTCTGTGTCTATCTGTCTATCCAACAGTTAAGTCTGTCTATCCAACAGTTTTTCTCACGAACGGGTAGACATATCAAGTTCAAGTTTATGTCATATATTAAGTTCTACGGTCTCTTGTCAGTGTAAAAATTTTGAGATTGCAAGTCTGTGCAATCAAAAGGCACAGTCACTCATGTCGTATATTTTGATACTCGATAGCTCACTCATCAAAATTTATAGGGTACTTCCTGTTGATCTAGAACCATGAAATTTGGCAAAAGCAAGGTTTCACTGTCCAAGTAAAGTAAAAAAATTAAAATTGTTAAACTGTAATTGTATCACACAAAAATATCTTTTTCCCATTAGAACATATATTGCATTTATCATCCATAAGAAGCATAATAGACGAACATTATTCACTGCAAACATAATATGTAAGTTATTGCCATATTTTCTTAAATCATCTATATCGAAATATGTAAACTGAAGTCCCTTTTCACTTCTTTTTATATGTTCAAGCTAGTCTGAGGAATTGCTGTTGAGATTTTGGAACGGTCTTGGAATTACCAGGACAAAGAGCTTGGCAGTATCTGCATCAAAAACATGCAAAAATCGTTGAGATTCTCGATTACCAGGATGAACGAACTGTATATCCACATAATTAAGTTTACACGGAACCCTCAGTGCACGAGTCCTACTTTCACTTGGCCATGCTGTCTTCATCATCCCGATCCTGGGCACTCAAAGGACATTAAAACCTGCTCGAGGTGCAATCAGTCGCTTTATAGGCCTAAAATAAATTCCCAGTGAATGCGGAGTGATAAATTAAAATGATGGCTCCGAATAATAATTTGCATCTGACTGCGTTAAATTAGAAGTTCGTCCCTACATGCGAGATGTAAAAAATTTGAATTTAAGAGTTTATAGTTTCCAGGTAGTAAATGTTACACACTGTTCGTAATTATTTTCCAAGCAATAAATTAAATGAAACTGTTCAGTCCGAAACTTCAATCAATAGGCACTGCAAATATTATAGCTTCAATAAATATGTACTACAAATCACAAAGATAATAAATGCTCTACGAATTCTTGCAGATATTCCGAGAAACAAGGACATGAAATGCACCGTGTTGCCCTAACTATCCCTTAGGCGTTTCAAATAATTAAAATCAAATATAAGTTCAATAAAAAACTGATCTAGTGCAGTATATAGCAATTACGTCAATCGATTAAGAGTACATGACTAAGACTGGCATATAAAAATATCACTTTTACGTTCTGCAGCAGGGTAACACTCATTTTATAATATGGACAACTGCTGGAACTGCTATCGACTTTCGATAGCGTTCGATACGGACCTCTCACCACGACTTCCTGCACGCGTATGTGAGATTTATAAAAACACGCCGTTCTTTATAATTATTATTCATTATAATTATTATTATAATTAAACGTTACGTAATGGTTTATCGAATGTTATTGCTTTCATATTAGAGTGCATGGACTGAGTTCTTATCGTCAGTGATTTACAAAAATATGGTTCAAATGGCTCTGAGCACTATGGGACTTAACTTCTGAGGTCACCAGTCCCCTAGAACTTAGAACTACTTAAACCTAACTAACCTAAGGACATCACACACATCCATGCCCGACGCAGGATTCGAACCTGCGACAGTAACGGTCCGCGGTTCCAGACTGTAGCGCCTAAAACCGCTCGACTACACCGGCCGGCTAGTGATTTACAAATTAAACATGAAAACACTTGTATTATAACTTGCAGTACGCCGTTTCAAGGAATGGTGCATTGAAAATTTATTACAAACATTCCACCATTATCGTTAAATGTCAGTTAACAATGTATCGACGATGTAAGACTTTAAAACGGGAGACTAATAACAGATGACGAAGTGCTAGTGTAATGCATAGTTTCGCGGTTTATGGATTCGAAGGCTGTGATTCGCACTCACCAATATGCAATTTCTTTTTTTTTTCGTCTTAGCGTTGTTACCACATCGTGGGACTTTATTATGAATTTAATACGAGTATTTTCTGCAATATTCGTTGGTATTTACATTTCCGTCCGATTAGAGAACGAAGAATGAAATTCGTGTTTGGAAATTTCCAAGTGTTTGGTTATATAGGAACCTTAGAGATTAGTTATAATTGCTGCGACTGAAACGACCAACAATAAAATTCATATTCTTGCCTCTCACAAATATTTGGCTCTTTATTTATGAATATGTGGTTATTTCCGAATGTATGGTTAGGACAGCTTAAACCTCCTCGAGGAAAGCGAGAAGTGCTACCCTCTGCAGCAATTGTGTCCCAACGTTCTTTGGCCCCGGTATGTTGTCGCCTTGCAGTCGTTGCTCACTCAGACGGGTGCCATGTATTTCATCTTCTCCAGCACCTCTAGATACTGTGTGATGTCCTTACAATAATTAGCTTGTGCAACATATTCTCGCAAACAGATGCACATGACATTTCCTCCACTTGTAGTTTCGCTTATCCGCTCAGCAATATCAATCGATAAAACTTTCTCTCTTTACAATGTACACGAGGATTAACGTACTCATGTCTGGGGGCTATCGGTGATGCGTGATAACTGAAGAAAACTTCAAGGCCAAGATCACTAAAAAAAAAACATTTTATTGGATGATCGGTTTCCACAGAGTTATGCTGTTATCATCGGATCTCCTAGAGGGTGAACAGAAATTAATAGAAAAATGCTACAATCATGATATCGCAACCTGATAAACTGTCTTCTTATATAAGATATGCAATTATAACGTGCTTTGCGCTTTAAAATTTTTGCAACATGTTCCCATCGGTGTTGCAAGTTGCCTCAAATTGCATACTTACTTCCTACTACCATGAAGATCACTATACATCGGCATGTCAGATGTAAACGTATTGTGTACAAACATAGACATAACTATATTGCGCCGATTACAAGTGTCCATGTTCACCACCAGCTGACAGAAGTGGTGTAAACATAACGACCACAATGTACGCCCACCAGGTAGAGCTATAGTGGTTGACAGATTATCGTCTTGCATACAGGGTGTTACAAAAAGTTACGGCCAAACTTTCAGTAAACATTCCTCACACACAAATAAAGAAAAGATGTTATGTGGACATGTGTTCGGAAACGCTTAATTTCCATGTTAGAGCTCATTTTAGTTTCGTCAGTATGTACTGTACTTCCTCGATTCACCGCCTGTTGGCCCAATTGAAGGAAGGTAATGTTGACTTCGGTGCTTGTGTTGACATGCGACTCATTGCTCTACAGTACTAGCATCAAGCACATCAGTACGTAGCATCAACAGGTTAGTGTCCATCACGAACGTGGTTTTGCAGTCAGTGCAATGTTTACAAATGCGGGGTTGGCAGATGCCCATTTGATGTATGGATTAGCATGGGGCAATAGCTGTGGCGCGGTGCGTTTGTATCGAGACCGATTTCCAGAACGAAGGTGTCCCGACAGGATGACGTTCGAAGCAATTGATCGGCGTCTTAGGGAGCACGGAACATTCCAGCCTATGACTCGCGACTGGGGAAGACCTAGAACGATGAGGACACCTGCAATGGACGAGGCAATTCTTCGTGCAGTTGACGATTACCCTAATGTCAGCGTCAGAGAAGTTGCTGCTGTACAATGTAACGTTGACCACGTCACTGTATGGAGAGTGCTACGGGAGAAACAGTTGTTTCCGTACCATGTACAGCGTGTGCAGGCACTATCAGCAGCTGATTGGACTCGACGGGTACACTTCTGCGAATGGTTCATCTAACAATGTGTCAATCCTCATTTCAGTGCAGATGTTCTCTTTACGGATGAGGCTTCATCCAGACGTGATCAAATTGTAAATTTTCACTATCAACATGCGTGGGCTGACGAGAATCCGCACGCAATTGTGCAATCGCGTCATCAACACAGATTTTCTGTGAACGTTTGGGCAGGCATTGTTGGTGATGTCTTGATTGGGCCCCATGTTCTTCCACCTACGCTCAATGGAGCACGTTATCATGATTTCATACGGGATACTCTACCTGTGTTGCTAGAACAAGTGCCTTTACAAGTACGACACAACATGTGGTTCATGCACGATGGAGCTCCTGCACATTCCAGTCGAAGTGTTCGTACGTTTCTCACCAACAGATTCGGTGACCGATGGATTGGTAGAGGCGGACCAATTCCATAGCCTCCACGCTCTCCTGACCTCAACCCTCTTGACTTTCATTTATGGGGGCATTTGGAAGCTCTTGTCTACGCAACCCCGGTACCAAATGTAGAGACTTCTCGTGCTCGTATTGTGGACGGCTGTGATGCAATACGCCATTTTCCAGGGCTGCATCAGCACATCAGGGATTCCATGCGACGGAGGGTGGATGCATGTATCCTCGCTAACGGAGGACATTTTGAACATTTCCTGTAACAAAGTGTTTGAAGCCACGTTGGTACGTTCTGTTGCTGTGTGTTTCCATTCCATGATTAATGTGATTTGAAGAGAAGTAATAAAATGAGCTCTAACATGGAAAGTAAGCGTTTCTGGACACATGTTCACATAACATATTTTCATTCTTTGTGTGTGAGGAATGTTTCCTGAAAGTTTGGCCGTACCTTTTTTTAACACCCTGTATAGCATAAAACGCGTATAATTGATAACACGTTAATAAGGATCTTTTTATTTACATTATATTACAAATCAAAGGAGAGAAGTATAGAAACTTTAGTTTAACTAATTTAATGACCCAATAAATTTAGAAAAAAATATTATGCAGTAATGCTGGTACATTGGTTTAGATACACAAAATGTATTAAACGGTTATTGAAATCATCTGAGAAAGGGCAGTGTACTCCTTTTTCGACATGATTGGTAAAAAATTGTTCTACATTTCGATGTATTGCTGCGATTTATATTATTTCTTGTATACGTTCTATCTACAAGTAAACATCATTGTAATTCCGTTTGATGAGATAGATCATGATGAACGATGTTCCAATCATAATTCCATCGAGCTCCTAGATATCAGGCGACATAGGTGATGCAGACAATACCGTAATTCCATGGTTAAAATTATAATACGGTTGTTATTCTTAACAGTGATATGTCTGTAATATCGTGTTTACAGCAATGTTTTCTAAAAAGTAAAAAACAAAAAGTACATTGTCTAGCCATTATTGTGAGAAATTCTAATTATGGACATTCAGATGTAAACTGTAAACATGGCACAGAGTATACCAGCATGCAGACATCCTGCCTGAAGAATTTATTTTTTAAGTTTTTATCTATATCAAGCATATTTAGCGTATTGCTCGTTTCCTATCATATGTCGAACATATTTTATTCAGTAAAATTATCAAAAGTAAACATTTTAATCATATGCAAGCTTTCTATATTTTCTGCTATGGATTAAAGAATAATGTAAATAAAAAAGGTCCTTAATAAAGTATTACCAATTATATGAAAGTATGTGTGTGTTTTATGCTATGTAAAAGAAGATAATCTGCGAACCGTCATAGTGCCACCTGGTAGACGTTCATAGTGGTCGTTGTGTCTGCGCCACTATGTCAGTATCTAGCTGGTGATGAACATGGATACTTGTAGTTGGAGCAATATAGTTCCGTTTATGTTTGTGGATAATAATTTTACATTTGAGACGCAAGTGTAGTCTGAGGTGGGATACCTCCTAATATCATGTCAGACCTCATTTTGCCCGGTATAGTGCAGCAGCTCGACGTGGCATGAGCTTAACAAGTCGTTGGAAGTCCCCTGCAGAAATACTGAGCCGTGCTGCCTCCATAGCTATCTATAATTGCGAAAGAGTTTTGGTGCAGGATTTTGTGCACAAACAGAGCTCTCGATTATGTCCCTAAATGTTTGATGGGAATCACTTCCGGCGATCTGGGTGGCCAGTTCATTCGCTCGAATTGCCCAGAATTTCTTCAAACCAATCCCGAACAATTATAACCTGGTGACACGGCGCATTGTCATCGATAAAAATTCCGTCGTTCTTTGGGAACAAGAAGTCCATGAATGGGTGCAGATGGCCTCCAGCCAGCCGCAAATAACCGTTTTCAGTCAACGATCTGCTCAGCTGGAAAAGAGGACTCCGTCCATTCCGTGTAAATACAGCCCACACCGTCATGGAATCACCACCAGCTTGCACAGTGCCTTGTTGACAGCCTGAGCCCATGACTTCGTGGGGTCTGCGCCACACTCGAAGTCTGCCATCAGTTCCTGCCAACTGAAATCGGGACTCATCTGACTAGTCGACGGTTTTCCAGTCGTCTATGGTCCAAGCGATATGGTCACTAGCGCATGAGGGGAACTGCAGGCGATGTCGTTCTGATAGCAATTTGCGATATCACCGTATGCACTGCGTCCGGTGCGTCCAAGTGATGGTTCTCGTACTCGTCTGCGACGATAGGCACTCTTGTAGATCGTCTACTGCCATGGCCCATTAACGCCAGATTTCGCCGCACTCTCGTCAACGGATACGTTCGTCGTACGATCCACGTTGATTTCTGTGGCTATTTCACTCAGTGTTGCTTGTCTGTTAGCACTGACAACTCTATGCAAACGCCGCTGCTCTCTGAACTTAAGCGAAGGCCCTCGACCACTGCGTTCTCGATAGTCAGAGATAATGCCTGAAATTTGGTATTTTCGGCACAATCTCGACAGTGTGGATCTCGAAATATTGAATTCCCTAACGATTTCCGAAATGGAATTTCTCATGTGTCTAGCTCCAACTATAGCTTCAACTGACATTACGCCTTCGAAGTCTGTTAGTTAGTGTGCAGCCACAGTCACGCCGCCGGCCTGTGTGGCCGAGCGGTTCTAGGCGCTACAGTCTGGAACCGCGCGACCACTACGGTAGAAGGTTCGAATCCAGCCTCGGGCATAGATGTGTGTGATGTCTTTAGGTTAGTTAGGTTTAAGTAGTTCTAAGTTCTAGCGCACTGATGACATCAGAAGTTAAGTCCCATAGTGCTCAGAGCCATTTGAACCACAGTCACGCCGGAAACCTTCTCACGTGGATCATCTGTGAACGAATGACACCTGCGTCAATGCACTGCTCTTTTATACCCCGTGTACGTGATAACTACCGCCATTTGTGTATGTGTTTATCGCCGTGCGATGACTTCTGTTACCTCAGTCTGTAGTGATCTTCATGGTATTGCGAAGTGTATATGAAATGCAAAGCAACTTGCAACATTGGTGGACAAAATTTTGTAAAAAGCGTAGGCGATGAAATAAGATAGTTTATCAAGTTTCAGTATCGTGATTGTAAAGTTTTTCCATCAACTCCGTTCATACTCTTGCAGATCCGATGATGGAAATGAGGGTGTGGCGTCATTGGCCGGGAGGCCCCTTGCGCGCCGGATGGGGATGAAATGATGATGATTAGGACAACACAACACCCAGTCCCTGAGCGGAGAAAATCCCCGATCCAGACGGGAATCGAACCCGGGCCCGTAGGACGGCAATCTGTCACGCTGACCGCTCAGATATCGGGGCGGACAGATCCGATGATGACAGTATAGCTCTGTGAGAATCAGACGTCCAATAAAATTCTTTTTTTAGCGATTTTGGCTAGTGTAGTGTTCTTGAGTTATCATTACGTTATGATCTCATTGGCATATGCGAACCGTCACAAACTTCCATAAACATTATTACAAATCAGAGTACCTTACGACAGTCTGTTTTCACGTGCTTCCAACATGAGGTACAAGTCCACCTCGGTAGGAGCAAGGTTAGCGCGCCAGATTGCTGACAGAAGGGCCCCGGGTTCGATTCCTAATCCTGACGGAGGGTTTTTTTCTCTCGGGGCGATGTGTTGTGTTGTCCTTACGTTCGTATCGTCGTAACTGACAAGATATTCGTCTCCATTATACTATCGTAACGTCTTTCCACTCGGTGTGGCCGAGCGGTTCTAGGCGCTTCAGTCTGGAGCCGCGCGACCGCTACGGTCGCAGGTTCGAATCCTGCCTCAGGCATGGATGTGTGTGATGTCCTTAGGTTAGTTAGGTTTAAGTAGTTCTAAGTTCTAGGGGACTGATGACCTCAGATGTTAAGTCCCATAGTGCCCAGAGCCATTTTTTTCGTCTTTCCATTTTTGGATGAATGGGCACGAATCGAAAGCCAATAACTTGGGAGAAAAAAACCACGAGGTACGAATTGCGTCAGCCGCAGGCCAGTTGGCGCCACTGTCGCTAGCGACTGTTGACGTCCTCCGTTCAAGGTTTGAGTGAGGGGCTCGCCGAGTCCGTCAGTCTGTCGCTCACCGACGCGGCCGCGGTAGGAGGGAGGGAGGGCCTGCGTCGCTGTTGAGTGTCGGCGTGTCTGCCGGGAATGAGGCCAGCCAGCCGGCGGCGGCGGCGACGTCTTCCTGGTGCGGCGGGGCGCGGCGCGGTGTGTGGTGCTGCGGTCAAGGGCGGCACGCCCAGCCCAGCCGGCGCTGCGGCCAGCGCTACGCAGCGGCGGCCTTCAGCGCTGGTGAGGCCGCGCGCCCCCGCTGCCGCCGGCTGTGACGCGACCGCGGGTGACGCCGCACCCACCACACCCCGCGCACCGCTCCTTGACGGTCCGACGCGAGAAAACCGGCACACTGACCACCCTCACAGACTCCCTTCCTCCGCAGCGGCAGCGTTTGACTGGAGAAATATTTGTCGCTGTTGTTATTGTTGTGGTCTTCAGTCCAGAGACTGGTTTGATTCAGCTCTCCATGCTACTCTATCCTGCGCAAGCTTCTTCATCTCCCAGTACCTACTGCAACCTACATCCTTCTGAATCTGCTTAGTGTATTCATCTCTTGGTCTCCCTCTACCATTTTTACCCTCCACGCTGCCCTCCAATACTAAATTGGTGATCCCTTGATGCCTCAGAACATGTCCTACCAACCGACCCCTTCTTCTAGTCAAGTTGTACCACAAGCTCCTCTTCTCCCCAATTCTATTCAATGCCTCCTCATTAGTTATGTGATCTACCCATCTAATCTTCAGCATTCTTCTGTAGCACCACATTTCGAAAGCTTCTATTCTCTTCTTGTCTAAACTATTTATCGTCCATGTTTCACTTCCATATATGGCTACATTCCATACAAAACAAATTTCTCTTCTTCAAAAACACTTTCCTTGCCATTGCCTGTCTACATTTTATATCCTCTCTACTTCGACCATCGTGAGTTATTTTGCTTCCCAAATAGCAAAACTAATTTACTACTTTAAGTGTCTCACTTCCTAACCTAATTCCCGCAGCATCACCCGACTTAATTCGACTACATTCCATTATCCTCGTTTTGCTTTTGTTGATGTTCATCTTATATCCTCCTTTCAAGACACTGTCCATTCCGTTCAACTGCTCTTCCAGGTCCTTTGCTGTCTCTGACACATGTCATCGGCGAACCTCACAATTTTAATTTCTTCTCCATGGATTTTAATACCTACTCCGAATTTTTCTTTTGTTTCCTTTACTGCTTTCTCAATATATAGATTGAATAACATCAGGGATAGGCTACAACCATGTCTCACTCCCTTCCCGACCACTGCTTCCCTTTCATGCCCCTCGACTCTTACAACTGCCATCTGCTTTCTGTACAAATTATAAATAGCCTTTCGCTCCCTGTATTTTACCCCTGCTGCCTTCAGAATATGAAAGAGAGTATTCCAATCAACATTGTCAAAATTTTTACCGAGGGCATGCAGCTTTACTGTATGGATAAATAATGATTTGTCGCTGTAGAACACCGAAACATCAGAAGTGCAAGACCTGTGTTACGACACGGAAACAGAGAACGACAGCAGCGCTCCAAGTGGCGTGGCAGTGAACACTGTATACGAGAAATGCGGCGCGGAAATCCGTATTATTGCTTTGCGGAATACGAGTACTAGATTTATCATCTACGAGGGTCACTCCAAAAGAAATGCACACTATTTTTGTATAAGTACAGTTTTCATTCTGCACGTGTGAAAGTTTTACAGTGTGTAGATGCATCCTTCCAGCTTGTTTTGAACCTTAGTTCAACCTGTTCCCGTGAGTGGCGCCGTCACAGCACCTCTTCAAGATGGCTGCTACACTTGACGTTCGTCAGAAGCAACGTGCTGCCATAGTATTCCTGTGCTGTGAAAACGAGACAGTAGGAAACATCCACAAGAGGTTGAAAAAGGTGTATGGAGATGCTGCTGTCGATCGCAGTACAGTTAGTCGGTGGGGAAGCAGGTTATGTGATGAAAGTAGGCCCGGCACTGTTGAGGATTCCCCCCGCAGCGGCAGGCCTCGTACTGCACACACTCCAGACAGTGTGCAGAGAGTTAACGAATTGGTGACTGATGACAGACGCATCACAGTGAACGAATTGTCACGCTACGTTGAGATAGGAAGTGTTTGCAGAATACTGAAAGTGTTGACGTTAAAAAAGGTTTGTGCCTGGTGGGTTCCCAGGATGTTGACAGTGGCTCACAAAGAAACAAGAAAAACGGTATGCAGCGAACTTTTGGAACAGTACAAGCTCCATGTGACAATCATTTCTTTGGGAAACTGAAAGACTCTCTTCGTGGAACAAGGTTTGAAGATGATGACTCCCTTGTGCACGCTGCCAAACAGTGGCTCCAACAGGTTGGTCCAGAATTTTACCGTGCGGGTATACAGGCACTGGTTCCAAGGTGGCGTAAGGCAGTTGAGAGTGATGGAAATTATGTGGAGAAATGAAAATATTGTTCCTAAAGGATGGATCTATACATTGTAAAACTATCAAACATATAGAATAAAAGATGGATTTTAAAAAAATTGTGTGTGTTTCTTTTGGAGTGACCCTCGTATTTTCATTTATACTTTATGAGTGGATCTGGTAGTCTGGGGGTAAAGTGTATTTATTTGTAAAATCCAGAATTGCAATTTCGACTGTGTGTCTGTTATCAAGTGTCGGTTATGTTCCTTGTTACAGCCTACCTGTGCGTATTGCACTCTTTGAATTGCAGCGTAAATATGTTGCTCGTATTCTGCATAATTTTTGCTCTCATCCATAATAATGGACGGCGTAAATAATTCCAGTATTTGTTTTTGTTTCATACGAAATAGAAACTAGTTTCATCATATGGTATTCTATGGTCTCAGGTCTATTTCTTACTGTTTCGAATCCATGTGTAAACTGCTCACTTCCGTTGCACTGCCAGTATACATGTTATATTGTACGTTGTTTTTAACGTCCGCAGCTCGTGGTCTTGCGGTAGATTTCTCGCTTGCCGCACACGGGGTCCCGGGTTAGAGATTTTCCCTTCCTCGAGATGACTGCGTGTTCTTGTGTCGTGTTCATCATCTTCATTCATCCCCATTACGGTCGGAGGAAGGCAATGGCAAACCATCTCGACTAGGACCTTGTCTAGTACGGCGGTGCGGGTCTCCCGCGTCCTCCCCCTACGCTCCTTGGAATATGGGACATCATCACTATTTTCAACTCCCGCGTTTAATGGAGACCCCTGGCTTTTCATTGACTTGTGCTAAAATGTACTGTTTGTTGTACCTATTAACATCGTGTGAAAACATTTGCGTAACTACTATCGCATTTTTAGCATTTGCAAGGAAGAATACCTGCTCATTTACTTCTACAGCCATACCTTGCAAGACACGGTGAAATTCGTGACGGCCGGCCGGTGTGGCCGAGCGGTTCTAGGCGCTTCAGTCTGGAACCGCGCGACCGTTACGGCCGCAGGTTCGAATCCTGCCTCGGGCATGGATGTGTGTGATGTCCTTCGGTTAGTTAGGCTTAAGTAGTTTTAAGTTCTACGGGACTGATGACCTCAGATGTTGAATTCCATACTGCTCAGAGCCATTTGAACCATCTGAAATGCGTGGCAGTCAATTGCAAAAAAAAAAAAAAAAAAAAAAACACCAATTAAAGCAGAAATCCATATTCATTCCGTCGCAAGATATAATTGGGTTGAATACCAGTACGGTCAAAACATGCTAAATGGGGTTCTCAATTAAATCGGAGAAAGTATGGAAAACGGATGCAAATATAAATAACGTAGAATACGAGCAATATTCGTACAATGCATTTAAATAGAGCAGTTTACTCTCAGATTCGTAAGCAATAACAGATACACGGAAGTCCGCAGAACACCATGCGAGGCCGGCTGGAGTGGCCGAGCGGTTCTAGGCGCTACAGTCTGGAACCGCGCGACCGCTACGGTCGCAGGTTCGAATCCTGCCTCGGGCATGGATGTGTGTGATGTCTTTAGGTTAGTTCGGTTTAAGTAGTTCTAAGTTCTATGGGACTGATGACCTCAGAAGTTAAGTCCCATAGTGCTCAGAGCCATTTGAACCATTTGAACACCATGCGATAAAAGCAGCTTCTGTTTTATATGAAACAAAACCATATTTCGAATCATATACTTTATCCACTATTAAGGACGCGAGAAGAACGCAATGAGAATACGAGTTCAAAGAGTGCAACACAAACCAGGAGTCGTCACTAAGTACACACTGTGATGAAACCAACTTATGATGACTATGAAACGCCGGCCACTGTGGCCGAGTAGTTCTAGGCGCTTCAGTCTGGAACCGCGTTGCTGCTACGGTCGCAGGTTCGAATCCTGCCTCGGGCATGGAAGTGTGTGATGTCCTTAGGTTAGTTAGGCTTAAGTAGTTCTAAGTCTAGGGGACTGATGAACTCAGATGTTAAGTCCCACAAAAACAAGCCAATAAGAGTGTTTCCACAAACACCTTTATGAGTTTCACCTACGTGTTTGTCAGCCCAGGAGGCATCACGGTAATATCGTCTACTTCATTTTTTACTAACTGACGACCCAGCATTACCCAGATATTTGTTTTGCCAATTATCTGTTAGAAAAGAAAGAAAAAAATTAACTTTGTTTGTTGTGTAATACCGAAAAAAATGCATTTCCATGTATTCTTGAAAACACCTTTTAAATTGTGAAACAGTTTCTGTACACTATGCGTAGCTGCTTCGCGTGCCAACGAGATTTTGTAAACATCTCTGTGGCAACTCCTATTCATAGGTCTATTGACGGTTATTGTTTTCGCCAACAGGCGTTTGCGCTTCGAATCTGAAAGTTGTCAAAATTGCTGCCAGGTATCAGGGATCCTCTTAAGTTAACTGTAATAGTGTCTTAGTGCTAAAGAATAAATGAATAAGAACTTAGTCCATTATACGGCGCCGGCCGAAGTGGCCGTGCGGTTAAAGGCGCTGCAGTCTGGAGCCGCAAGACCGCTACGGTCGCAGGTTCGAATCCTGCCTCGGGCATGGATGTTTGTGATGTCCTTAGGTTAGTTAGGTTTAACTAGTTCTAAGTTCTAGGGGACTAATGACCTCAGCAGTTGAGTCCCATAGTGCTCAGAGCCAGCCATTATACGGCATTATTTCACGCATCACATTGTTTATGACGGCATATCTCCTGAGCTATGATGGATAGATGGTACTTACCAACAAAGCCATTGTTGCCTGACAGTATGGGATATGTGTAAGAAGCTTGGTTGAAATCGGTCCGGTGGTTTAAGATAAGATATGAAACATTCATACATCCATTTTATAATATACATTGATTTCTCCCCCCCCCCTTCCCCGCCCCCTCCCCCATGAACCATGGACCTTGCCGTTGGTGGGGAGGCTTGCGTGCCTCAGCGATGCAGACAGCCGTACCCTATGTACAACCATAACGAAGCGGTATCTGTTGAGAGGCCACATAAACGTGTGGTTCCTGAAGACTACAGCCAAAATTTTTCCCGATGGCACGCAGCTCTACTATATGGTTAAATGATAATGGTATCGTCTTGAGAAAATATTCCGCAGGTAAAATAGTTCCCCATTCGGATCTCCGGGGGAACTACTCAGGAGGACGTCGTTATCAGGAGAAACAAAACTGGAGTTTTACAGACTGGAGCGTGAAATGTCAGATCCCTCAATCGGGCAGGTAAGTTAGAAAATTTAAAATTGGAAATGGATAGGTTAGCCGGCCGCAGTGGCCGTGCGGTTCTAGGCGCTGCAGTCTGGAACCGCGAGACCGCTACGGTCGCAGGTTCGAATCCTGCCTCGGGCATGGATGTGTGTGATGTCCTTAGGTTAGTTAGGTTTAACTAGTTCTAAGTTCTAGGGGACTAATGACCTCAGAAGTTGAGTCCCATAGTGCTCAGAGCCATTTGATTGGTTAAAGTTATATATAGTGGCAATTAGTGAATTTCGATGGCAAGAGGAACAGGATTTCTGGTCAGGTGAATACAGAGTTATCAAAACGAAATCAAATAGGGTAGTGCAGGAGTAGGTTTAATAATGAATAGGAAAACAGGAATGCGGGTAAGCTACTACAAGCAGCATAGTGAACCCACTAATTAAGCCAAGATAGACACGAAGCCCACGCCCACAACAGTAGTACAAGTTTATATGCCAACTAGCTCCACAGACGATGAGGAGATTGAAGAAATGTATCATGAGATAAAAGAAATTATTCAGATAGTTAAGGCGAGATGATAGTGGTTCTTCACAACACAGAAACGTGAATATATTTAGTGTTGTGAAAGTACCGTGTGCTGAAATCTAAAGTATACAAGTGGAAAAAGGGATAATGTGTGAGTAAATATAAGAATTAACACAACTTGCACTATTAAGTAAAGCATGTGAACTGTTTGTGATCCTACCAAACAAAACTGTTTGATAAAAACGCCATACTGTTACAGTGACCACTGAAGATGCTTTCCAATAAAGAGAAACGCGTTTGGTCTTAATAAGAATTTTACTACAGTTGCAAAAGACTATTCACTATACGACTTGTATAAATATAAAGATTAAGAGTCGGCGCAGGAACATTGCCATTGGAGTGACTTGGGCACCTTTAATGTTCTACTTCTGGGCTATGGTACAGGAGGGTCAAAGCCAATTTTTTGTTATGTTTTTACTTGGTTTTCATTTGTTTCTCGACAACTCCAGCAAGTGGACGAGCTTGTGATCCCGGGCTCAAAGTCAGTGTTGTGTTATGTAATTAATAACTTTGTGTTTCAGTGAATGGTAGACTGTGAAATATTTTTGAATAGATATTTAGGAGAGGAAATGAATTACCGAATAAAAAATACAGAGTGCCATTTAAAAAAGTCATACCCATGTTCATGTTTTTGTAAAAAACAAATTTACAACGAAGGCAATCATGCTGATTGATGTCCTCCTGACGGCTAAAGAACATTTGTTTGAAACATCTTGTAATCTGCATCTGGACAAACATTTAGTGTGGTCAAGATAAATGGGACACCCTATACATAAGGAAAAGGAGTGGACGTAAAATTGAATCCTGTTGTCTCCCTTTGAGATTCCTCCCCAGTCATAACATTTTTCTACCGTTCTAACATTATTTGGGTAGTTCAACATAACATTTCGCCTTCTGTTTATTCATTATGATTCAAATTAGTTATGCGTAAAGCCATTGGGTCCATAAAGTTCGATGTTTTCTAAGAGAGTAACATGATCTACACAATCAAACGCCTTAGAAAGATCACAAAAAATTCGATATGAGGTATTTTATTGTACAAGGATTGTAATTTTGATGGGTGGGTATATCAATAGCAGCCTTCTGGAATGCAAACTGCGATAAGCAAAGTAAATTTCTTCCACTTCAGTGTGAGACTACTCTTACTTACTTTTTTTAATATTTTGGAGAATTATGTCAGTAAGGAAAGAGGATGATAGTTATTTAAGTCTGTCTTGTCACCCTTATTATGAAGGAATTTAACAATTGCATTTTTTGACCTGTTTGGAAAAATTCTCGGTGCCAGTAATGCCTTGCAGATCATTACATATATAGTCGTGTGATGTTGATGGCTTGAAACAGAATTTTGAAAAGTTGTTCCAACTTAATAAGTAATCTCCTTAGTGATACCTACACGGCATCCATGTAATGTGATTCAGAAAATGTTTTGCGAACTGACATGGCACATCGGGCATACAACAAGGATCAGTAATCACATAGGAACCGGTGGTCGCAAAGGCCATCTGGGGCAACTAAAAGTTGTTGCATTATTAAGTCACGGGCTACAAATGGACGCCCACTGCAGGAGATGCTCAAATTTTTGTCCAGATGCGTCTAGACACGCCTGACATCGACGCTGAATTGAAGAACACACAATCTCAAAGATACTTGGTGCATCTCGAAGACATCTGGCTGCCTCAACAATCCTGCCCACTAGCTCCTCCGGCGATGTAACAGTTGTTTCATACTCAAAGCCCTTCAGATACCCCCACAGGAAAGTATCGATTGGTGACAAATAGGGCGATAGTTGTGGCCATGCGAGTGGCCCACCGCGACAAATCCAGCGGTCGGGAAAGGTTGCCTGCAGGTGTGCTCTCACTGGTCTGCTGAAATGCGCTGCGGCTGCGTGTGCTGAAATTCAATGCGGCGACGAATAGGGATGGGAGCATCATTCAGCAGGTCCGACAGAACTTCTCGCAAGAATGAGAGATACCTGGTAAATTTGCGTTATGAGGCACGTGTACGTGTAGCAAGTGGCTTCACGTCCACCCGCGTTTACAGGTTGTGAACATTCATCAGCAACCGCATCGGTGAAGAGGACACTCGCTGTGAAGTTTCGGTCTGTTGCAGACTCATGCAGAAATCACCTCGCAAATCCGATGCGCTTGTTGTAGCTCCCGGCTGAAAAGCCTGGAAGTGTTGGAAATAAAACGGATGTAGTCCTTCATCGTGTTCAATGCGCCAGACGTAGGGTTCGAGGATATCAGTGGCGAGGGGCACACCTCGCGTCCTCGTTGGTGGCGTACGCTGCACCCTTTCGAGAACGCTTTCTTCCGCCACAACTCTCCGTGTCGTTCGTTGGCGACCAGTATCAGACTTGTTCACATGGAACGAGCCGGTTTCATATAATCGTCAATGCAGGGTGGCGAATAATGTGTGGCACGGCACCTTTCTGTCGCGATATTTCCCACGATACAACCGCACCGCTTCTCACCCACTGCAGTTGGACACGCCATTACTGAAATGCATTTCAGCCATTTCGCGGTACGTGTAGCTAGCCATCCGCCCGGGTTTTTTATAGCAACGCCTACTTGTGACTTTATATGCTAGGTCTACAACTTTGCTTCCACCGATTCTTCTCGAAATTCGGGACTATATTGTGAAAAACTTACAAAAAATTATGATTCATACTATTGCCCATCGCTGGTCACTACATTCTACCATCTTTCGGATATCATACGAATCCCGTGGCGGAAGAACTGGGCGTCTTTTTTGGGAATCCGTGAACCGATTCAATTTTGCACTTGTTCGTATGTATGCCACTGATCGATAAAGGTGGTAGTCAGAGAGAGCAACGTATGCAGAATACGACGGGAGGGGTAGGACTTCTCATTTCAACGTTTCCACGTATATTTTGACGGGTTTTGCGACATGGGGGAGCACTGACCTGCTGCAAAATTATCTTTACGTGTCTGTCGCTGTACTGTGGCAGTTTATGTTTCATTGCTGCGCTCGAACACATCAGTTGCTTTCGATAATGATGTCCTGTGACTGTCTTCGTCTGTTTCAGTAGCTACGAAAACGTTCTGTCTTCCACCGCCATGCCGATCTTCGACATCAAAATCACCGTTCTTAAGACGCTGAATTCTCTGCACGTTCTTCCACTAATAATTCCCTCACCATTGGTCTTACCGAGCATTTTAAGAACCACAGTCCCAGATTTCTTTATTTTAAAGCAGAAAATTAAAACTTCCCGCAAATGGCGAGAAATTGGTACGTAAGTTGACGTACTTAATCGAGAAAAACCTTATGATGCAGTCACAAATCGACTAATATTTTTACGGCGTGATGATTACAGATGCCTAACCTTATTGTATTACACCTATGACCAACCACTCGAACCCCACTTGCCGCTACTGCCGTCTATTGCAAAACGGAGGAAGCAAAGTTGTAGACCTAATATATATGGTGTCCTTCTAAGGGTAGTCAGGCCCATTTGCGCAATTTCTCTGTTTTTTTTTTCAACAAATATTTACAGTTTCGTATCTGATATTTCCAATTTCGTATCTGCATTGTGTAGCTGGAGTCAGCCCAGATAACCAATACTCATCACGTTCTTTCGCGTGACGCCAAGTGTCGACGGAAAACGTAGGTTTGTTTCCCATTACAAAAAAAAAAAAAAGAATGATATTTAAAGCGGAATTTTACTGCCCATTCGATAGAGCGGTTCCACATTAATCTAGTTCGATGTTAGCTTTAGCGTTATGTATTAACAAGGACAGTAGAACACGAAGAATAAACATCTATCTAGCAGCGACAGCACTGCCCTGGCCCGCGCTCACTGCTACCGCCAAGCATGCAGCGTTACTGAGTCGCCGCTGGGTTGCTGTTTATTCTTCATGTTTTACTGATTAATGTGGAACCGCTCTATCGAATGGGCACGTAAAATTCCGCTTTAAACATCATTTTGGTTGTAACTGGGTGTTAGGTAGAAGACGTGATGAGCAGTAACCGTTTGGACGGCTCCAGTTCCACAATGCAAGAACGAAGTTGCAAATATCTGCTGAAACACCAGAGAAAATGCTTTATATAGAATTCTATTAGTTTCAGTGAAGAGTGTTGGTGCTACTTCTAGTTGTTCAATGTGTTTTGGAATGGCATTTTCAATATATTCCCTTGCTTCTCCAGCCGAACTATTTAAGCCTCCTTTTGCTGGTACATTTAGAAAATGAGTGTTAAATAAATAAAAATGTTAAAACGAAAACCTTATTCGAATACCTGAAACAGCTCATTAAATTTCAATGGCTGGATCAAAGAAGCAGCGGGTAGGCCGCCGCTATTTGTGGGCTGCTCGCTGTGACTCCTATCCGGTCTAACAGAAGGCGACCGGCCGCTGTGACCGTGCGGTTCTGGGCCCTTCAGTTTGGAACCCCGCGACCGCTACTGTCGCAGGTTCGAATTCTGCCTCGGGCATGGATGTGTTTGCTGTCCTTAGTGCTCAGAGCCATTTGAACCATAGTCCGATAACTTTCTAGCATGTTGTTTCCTATACCACTATCCAAGAAACTGTGCATAACTGGTTATAATGAGAGACTACACAGATAATGAATTTTAATACTCACTGACCGTACGTAGTCTACGCACAGATGATAGACGGTAATGCCGATCCGGAAAAAAAAGTTTCAGTGAAAAAACAGAAAATTAACACAAGCAAGTTTTGTAAACACTTGCTTGTGAAAAGTGACCATCATTGACAGTTCCAGTTTCAGGTTCCTTATACAAAGAAAGACTGCAAGAAGTCGGTTACTTCATGCAGCTGCGGTGTTTCTTTTCCTTGTGCTGTGACACGCTGTAGAGATCGAAGCTCCAGTGACTAACAGAGGGGACCGAGCCTGCTCGTCGTCACCGATATGCAGAACTACGCCAGAAATGAAAGTAAAGAAAGTGCGCTTACAGAGTAAACAGCATATTTGGAGTGGGATGGGCAAGACAGAGCCACTTATCTTAGAATAGTTTCCAGTCAGTGATCGGCGCACCGGAAATATGGCTCTAAGCACTACGGGACTTAAAATCTGAGGTCATCAGTCCCCTAGTCTTAGAACTACTTAAACCTGACTAACCTAAGGACATCACACACATCCATGCCCGAGACAGGTTTCGAACCTCCGGCCATAGCAGCTGCGCGGTTCCGGACTCAAGCGCCTAGAACCACTCGGGCACCTAGAACCACTCGGGCACCGAAAAGAGTATAGAATGATAATGCGAGAGTCCGTAAGTGCAGTCCGTACGTAAAATACATTTATTTTCAATTTTTGCGTTACTTAACCTGTAAATAAGCTGAAATAATGCTGAGAATATTGTATTTATTATCTTCATAAGAGACATGAAAAGGAAAGGCAAAATAAAAGTTGGGATTCCAAATAATTTCTAAGAGAGCATTGCACTTTTCCACTTACAGCGTCCACCAGGGTTCTGCATATAATTTTCCAAGAAGGGACTGTAATTAAGGTGAACAGGCATTCCGTTACTTTCATTTTCAAAAATGGTTCAAATGGCTCTAAGCACTAACATCTGAGGTCATCAGTCCTGTAGACTTAGAACTACTTAAACCTTACTAACCTAAGGGCATCTCGCATTCGGGAGGACGACGGTTCAATCCCGCGTCCGGCCATCCTGATTTAGGTTTTCCGTGATTTCCCTAAATCGCTCCAGGCAAATGCCGGGATGGTTCCTTTCAAAGGGCATGGCCGACTTCCTTCCCCGTCCTTCCCTAATCCGATGAGACCGATGACCTCGCTGTCTGGTCTCCTTCTGCAAAACAAACCAAACCTAAGGACATCACAAACATCCATGCCCGAGGCAAGATTCCAACCTGCGACCGTAGCAGCAGCGCGGTTCCGGACTGAAGCGCCTAGAACCGCTCGGTCACAGCGGCCGGCTATTTCAATTTTGAACTTCGTGCAGCCCTCAGCAGCTGCACGCTACGATAAATTCCTGTTGTGGACTGGCAAGACAGCCAATCCACAGTGACGGGTAGCCGAAAGGCACGCGTTTAAGCTCACGCAGGCTGGCGTGAGGTCTGGATCAGTTAAAGGATTTGAGTCTAGCAAATAAAGTACGTAGCTATTGGAATACTTAACTTTAATCCATAATTGATGAACATCGGCCTGACGGTACATGCATCACAAGATAAATAGCAAATGATAATGGCGTCTTGCTAGGTCGTAGCAAATGACGTAGCTGAAGGCTATGCTAACTATCGTCTCGGCAAATGAGAGCGTAATTTGTCAGTGAACCATCGCTAGCAAAGTCGGCTGTACAACTGGGGCGAGTGCTAGGACGTCTCTCTAGACCTGCCGTGTGGCGGCGCTCGGTCTGCAATCACTGATAGTGGCGACACGCGGGTCCGACGTATACTACCAGACCGCGGCCGATTTAAAGGCTACCACCTAGCAAGTGTGGTGTCTGGCGGTGACACCACAATTCCCGTGTTTGTTAATTCTTTTACGATGAATGTCATCCCAGCAAGTTTAAATTATCAGTTGTAATGTAATGAAAGAATCAAATTTTGTATATGAAGTTCTCTTGCGTGCCTTACAATCCCTTCCTGGAAATTTATTTGCAATCCTTAATCTTCCTTTGCCAATCCTTTTCTCGCCTTTATGAAAATATCAGTAAATACAATACATGGGCATTATTTCAGTTTATATGCAGTACAAGTAAAGTAAAAATTGAAAATAAAAAAGAAGTTTCCGCGTACGGATTCCACTCCACGGCCCTCTCGCATACTCTTCTTTACTTTTTCCTCTGCGCCAATCATCGCCTGAAAACTGAGCTAGCATAAATGGTTCATGTCTCGCCCGATCAGCTCAATTTTTTTCCTTTTTTTATCTTTTTTTCAACGCTTGGCCGCTTCCTTCACTTTCATTTTTGTGGCACACGCCATGAGCCAAGACAAAATCGGAGATGACGACTGGACGCGGTGCCCTTTTGAGACAAATAAGGAGGGGTGCAAAAAGTGAAGAGGCCTCAAGGAAGCCAGGCAGCTACTCTTGAACCGGACGTGCTGTCCGTTGCAACGCGATTCCCGATTTCCCCCGCACTGGCTGAATCATTTTGTGAGGGACCAGAGAGGCGATAGGCGACGAGAGTGGGGCAGGCCGGCGGCGTTATCGTAGGAAGCGGCGGACCGTTGTCCGGAGTGACCCAGTGGCGGCAGGAAGCAGTTTGCGTGCCTGCGGTCGTCCGCCGCAAGTGTCACGGCCAGCGGCGGCGACTCACGCGGCGGCCGGCCTCCGCTCGCTGCAAGGTCGCCCCTGGCCGCACTGCCCTGCCGCACCACACACACAGCTAAAGCTGCGAACGTCATAACCGCTGCACTCACAAGGGGAGGCCACGACGTTTGGAACGCGGATTTACTGTAAACTTCGTATACTCGTAGTAATCCACGAGGACAGCAAAATGTGTAAGCAGTAGCGCGTACTTCTCAAGCGTTACTGAGAAAATCGCAAGATAATTTCGGTCGTCGAACATATATCTGTGCGTGGCCATCTTAACCATGAAGCGGCTGCACCCGAGTGGTGGCGGCACGGTAGCTTAGCGTGTTCGGTTAGAGCGTTAGCTTTCCTCTCTAATAAAAGAACTCAGCTAACGGATCTGTACGGGTACCATCGGACGTCCGCCCTGAACAAATTAAACGAATAATATAGAACAAAATATATTTTTTTAAAGTGGTTGGCGTTCAAGCCGCTGGATCGATGGATCGAGTTCCGTTCGTCAGTTTTTTTTTATTTTCAACACAGCCATTTTCTTTATTATTTGTATTACAATGGATATAATGGGGAAAATACGTGTAATCGGATGAACTTTTATTAAATTGACAATGTTATTTGGCAGTCTAATTATTTCTATTGTCACAAATAATGTAATATTCATAACTATCGACTAGTGAACGGCCAGACACATAAAGTGATACTGAAAATGTATGCTTGTCTGTAATTTGAGAAATCCCTTATACCTGGAAGGAGCCCGAAACGACTTGTTACCTCCAAGTTTTGACCGGCACAGACGGCTTTCGAAAGATGTACAATGAATCGTCGCTTTCGACTTTACAAGTTGCAGGATGGTATTTTTCGTAAAAACATGGAAAACAAAGTTAAACGGCGCCAGATGCATTGAATAAATGCTATGTTTCCGCATACGCAAGGTCTTTTGACGTTTTCCGTGGAAAAACAAACCTCGTTAACATTTTCAAAAACTTCTCTCTCAGACGATAGTTTGGAAGCAAACCATGCATAACGCAGTATTTTCTTAAAAATCGGCGCTGATAATTGGTTATGCAATATCGAGTGTATTTTAATAGCGTCTTCCAAGAAGCAATTTCTCGTTCTCTTTCGATTAAATACGAACTGTTTTGAAGACACGGACAAGCATACATTTTCAGTATCACTTCACGCGTTTGGTCGTTTACTAGTCGATAGTTACGAATATTATACTATTTGTGATAATAGAATTAGTAGACTGCCAAATAACATTGTAAATTTAATAAAAGTCCATCCGATTACATGTATTTTCCCCATTACATCAATTGTAATATAAATAGTAAAGAAAATGACTGTGTTTAAAATAAAAAAAACTGACGAACAGAATTCGATCCAGCGATCTAGCGGCTTGAACGCCAACCACTTTTTTTTAAAAGAAAAAACATTTTGTTCTATATTGTTCGCTGAATTTGTTCAGGGCGGACGCCCGGTGACACCCGTTCAGGTTTTTCGTTCATCCGTTCGCTCAGAGTTTCATTAGAAAGGAAGGCTAACGTTCTGACCGAACACGCTTTTTTTTTTTTCTTTAGTCTCATTTTTGCTCGCTTTCGTTCGTTGCATCTGCTCGGGGCGGACGTCGAAAGACACCGCTTTAAGTTCGTTGTTGAGCGATTAATTCATTTTTTTATTACAGAGGGCAGCTAACCCTCAGACCGAACACGCTGAGCTACCGTGCCGGCACCACTCGGCTGCTGCCGCTTTATGGTTAAAATGGCCACGCACAGATATATATTTGACGACCGAAATTATCTTGCAATTTTCTCAGTAACGCTTGAGAAGTACGCGCTACTGCTTACACATTTTGCTGTCCTCATGGATTACTACGAGTGTACGAAGTTTGCAGTAAATCAGCGTTCCAAACGTCGTGGCGTCCCCTTGTCAGAAACAGTGATTTCTTCATCTGACTCGCGAACGTCGGCTATCATACGCGTGTCACTGATACTGGTTGCCCTGAAAACACGGTATCGAGGTGGTCTTCCGTAAAAGTAAGTGATTTTTGTCAGTACCAATCAGCCTGCAAGAAACTCTGACGGGGTGTAATTGATGGACAGTTCATCGCAGAGCATGTAAATGGCTCTCCCGGCACACATGAGCACACATGTTAGACATGCCAACGACCGTTTCGTTCAACCTGCCAGAGAAAGAGGCACGGATATCTCAGGGAGATAGCTTGCATAATTAATGAGCTAATACAATTGACAGGTAATATTATAGTGATAATTTTTTGGTCGGCAGTTCTGTAACGACAAATGTCTTCCCAAGATTGAGAACTACCGGATAAAATGAGCATTTGACGTCATTGGCCGGGAAGCCCCTTACGGGGCAAGTCCGGCCGCCTTTTTGCAGGTCTTATTACATTCGACGCCACATTGGGCGACCTGCGCGCCGGACGGGGATGAAATGATGATGCACGCAACAAAACACCCAGTCCCTGAGCGGAGAAAATCCCCGACCCAGCCGGGAATCGAACCCGGGCCCCTCAGGATGGCAGTCCGTCACCCTGGCCATTCACCTATCTTTTTTTTTTAATCTCATTTTGTTCTATATTGTTCGTCTAATTTGTTCGTGGCGGACGTCCGATGACAGCCGTTCAGGTTGTTCGTTGATACGTTCACGCAGTTCTTTTATTACAGAGGGTATCTCTGACCGAACACGCAGAGGTACCGTGCCGGCTATCGGGGTCGACAGAACTACCGGAGGACAAGGGATGCATAATTTTCAGCATTCTAGAAATCAAATTAATGATATAATTTCAATATGGCAAACACCGATGTGACACGAATTACAATAGTGTAAGGAGAAGAGGAAGGAGTACTCGTTACACCCAAACACAATAACGGTCTGGTGGATGGAGACGCTGTTTTCTCGAGTAGGGCCACCATCACCTACATTTCAGGTGATGGAGGTACGGCCCGTCTGGCACCTCTTCGGCCGGCCGGTGTGGCCGTGCGGTTAAAGGCGCTTCAGTCTGGAACCGCGTGACCGCTACGGTCGCAGGCTCGAATCCTGCCTCGGGCATGGATGTGTGTGATGTCCTTAGGTTAGTTAGGTTTAATTAGTTCTAAGTTCTAGGCGACTGATGACCTCAGCAGTTGAGTCGCATAGTGCTCAGAGCCATTTGGCACCTCTTCAGAATGACCATCGTTACAGCTCCAGGGATCGCCCCGCTATTCGTCTGACAACCTCACTAGTCACGTTGACAGTATAAACATTTTTCCCCAATGTAGCAACACTTCCGTAGCTGAGTGGTCAGAGCGTCTTATCTCATCCGCAAGATCCGAGTTCAAACCCCGGTACTGCCAGGGAGTCTTCCTTGGTGGGAGGACAGGAAAGGGGCGCACTCAGTCTCACGATGTCAGCTGGGGAGCTGCTTGATGAAAAGTAGCTGTTCCAAGGTCTGAAAGTCGACAGAGGCCATAAGAGCGGTCTGCTGACTCCATGACCTTCCGTACCGCATCCGCGTGATGCCACAGGACAGAGGGTGACACGGCGGTCGGTCGACATCGCGTGGTATTCACGGCCTCATAGCGGGGTTTAGTTAGTAGCAGTAACACTAGCGTGTCGTCCTGCGAGGTGATAAAACCGGGACACGTACGCTTCGGAGCCTACTCTGAAGCTGTTTCTGGTCGCGATCGATCGGTTAGAGTTTATCGGAATGCAAGCCAGCAGCTACCTTAGTCGCAACATGTTCTCGACATTATTACTTTGAAGCTAGAAGTGTCCAGTAAAGACGTGAATAGTATCCAACTGCATTTCTCAATAATGAACGCCAGGGTCAAGGTCGCGGTGACAACACGCACTCGTTTCCGAACCCGAAAGTGGTTCGTCGACCACATTACAATGCACTGATGGTAAGCAAGGCACTGAAGCGCTCTTGTTTTCGTTTCCTCGGTTAAATCTCTCTCTTGACTCATTGGTCATATGTGTATCTTCCCTTGTCTGGCTCCCCCTAAAAACCACGTGGTTTTATCTTTAAAGGCTAGACGAACTCACCCTATTATTTACGTCTGTAATTCTCGTATATACCTTCCGTGGGCGGATTGCTGGAACCATTTGTATTCCAAAATTGAGGATTCTTGGCTGTTCCCTCTTTGTGAAGGCTGTTTCATGTTCTTTTTTCGTTGTTCTTGAGAGCAATATATCGATTTCAGTTCAGTTTGCAGAATCTAAGTTACTTCTGTAGCCGTTCTCCCTGTCACTAAAATAATCTTAATCGCGCAGTAACGGAAACACCAGTTTTCATTTTGGAGATCTAATGCTAACGATCATGCAGACAGACAGTTTTACAGGTAACTTTAATCTTTGAAATTACATGAAGGAGTATCCGAGATGCAAGAATATTTCAGGTCAGTTGAATCCTATCTTCAGTCGTAATTAATCTCGACTCAACGAGTCACAATCCCCTCCAAAGCATCACAAACCTGGACCTTCTTACTTTACTAGAGCTGCACAGACGCTACAGGCGTCCACGTGTTGTCCTGGATTCAATAGGAGCGGGGAATGAAATAATAAGCCTGATAAAACTAATAAAATAGTACATTACTACGAAGAACAACAAAATAATAGGAATTGGTTGAAGCGCACATCTTTAGAAGTCTGTGACATCAAAATCTGTTGCTGGGTAATGTTTACTCCCATATCAATCGGCACCGTGAATTTTAACACGTTTGCTGTCTGTGCATAGAGTGCTCGACACATTACTGCTCAATCTGCCCCACTCTTGGTTGCGCCCTTCCTGAGATCATCCAGTTTGTTGGGAGGACTCCTGCGACGACACACTACGTGTTCCAGCTGGTACCAAGCGCACTCATCCGTTATTGACAAACACTTTAACAGGGACTATCTGTGATTGAAACTTACAGGTATCCTATCATTTCAGTCCAACGCCTGTCCGTGTAACAAATCCATTCTGAAGGACTACATTGACGGTTTTTGGACGTTTCGTCTGCATCAGTTTATCACTTAGCTATAAATGAACGATATAGTTGTTTGTTTTACCGCAAATATATCTCAGACGAGATAAACGAAATAAACGAATAATTATTAATTTTATTAAAAATTAATTAATTACTGATAAATATCTGTTTATTTAATAATTATGTATTTATTTATTTCGTTTAATCATCATACGGGATGAGATAAACGAAATAAATAAATAATTATTTATTTCGTTTAATCAATTACTGATTTCGTTTCTCTGTCTGAGATGGTTTTTCATGGAAAACTAACAACTTCATTATTCGATAATACTCTTGTTACGTTCCCATCCGAGTCATAAAATCATCTAGACACGATATTTCAGCAGTCCATTTAATCGCCACTTCAGGTGAGAGAGCTGTTTGCCATATCTCTCCAGGACTGATTGCTAACATAAAGGGTGACAGTTGAAATATCGTGTCAAGGTGATTCTATGCTCCGGCTGTTGATCCGACAAGAATATTATAAGTTAATGAGCCGGGAATGTTTACACAGTGACAATTACATCGTTCATTTACTACTAGCTGATTAACTGAAGCGTATGTAACGCCCAAAACACGTCAAAGCAGGCTTTTTGAGAATGGAGTTTTAACTCTGAAAGGCACTGGACTAAAACTCGAGAGTCAAATAATGAGACTGATGACGCCATAGTTTTGACAAAAATATTTCTGAGCTATGTTGAGTCGGGTTCATGTCAGGAGGCATGAACGCTATTCCCCTAAATTGATTCCCACTTCTTGGAGGAATGTGTTCCCGAGGTGGGCGTTGTGCTTGTATACTATTGCCTATAGCCACAATGTTGAATATGAGACTGAACAAGAAACTACAGGCGTCCGCCAACCACACATGACGCCCAAAACATGACTGATCCACATTTCAAAAAAATGGCTCTGAGCACTATGCGACTTAACTTCTGAGGTCATCAGTCGCGCCGGCCAGGGTGGCCGAGCGGTTCTAGGCGCTACAGTCTGGAACCGCGCGACCGCTACGGTCGCAGGTTCGAATCCTCCCTCGGGCATGGGTGTGTGCGATGTCCTTAGGTTAGTTAGGTTTAAGTTGTTCTAAGTTCTAGGGGACTGATGACCTCAGAAGTTAAGTCCCCTAGTGCTCAGAGTCATTTGAACCATTTGAACCATCAGTCGCCTAGAACTTAGAACTAATTAAACCTAACTAACCTCAGTACATCACACACATCCATGCCCGAGGCAGGATTCGAACCTGCAACCGTAGCGGTCGCTCTGCTCCAGACTGTAGCGCCTAGAACCGCACGGCCACTCCGACCGGCCCACGTTTCCGCCGAACACGTAGAACGGCACTGAGAATGGAGGTCTATTTCTATCTCCATTACAGAGGATGAACGTAGCGACTGCCTGTGATCAGAAGAGTGTTTAGAAAGAGGTTTCAGAATTTTTAAAAAGAGAAAACTCCATGCAAGTCATAAGGATGATGGGAAATCGTCTTTTTTTCAGCTGTTAGCCACGGTGTTTGCAGTCCCTGTAATGGATCTGTTCTTCGAATTAATCGTGATGATTCTTGCTCATAGAAGATTTGAGTGATTGCTGCTAGTTGCCTGCTTGTCCCATCAGCCGACCACAGTGTGAACGCTTTTACTCTCCCAACACCGGCTGTGGTCACATTGCCGTGCGTCGGCTGCGAACTCGGAAAAGGTGAGAATTTCTCGATGAAGACCGCCACGCTGCTTCAGCCACAGCCGAGCGAAATTTCCCCGAGGAGTGAGTAAGAGCGGCGGGCGTCGCATACCCGATGCGTCTACTGCGGTGCGGCGCTAGTCAGACCGTTAACGCTGCTTCCTGCACGGAACGGGGTCACGCGCCGTCCGAGGCACTGCGGCCGCTGTTCGCTGCTCGCTACTTGCTCCTGGCTGCAGCTCGCACTGCGCTTCTAGGCGCCTCCCGCTGACGCACACACTTGCCCACGTTGGAAACAATTCCAAGTACTACGGGAGCAGCCTCAAAGCCCGCTGCAACGCACAGTGCTGACTTCTTCGGGAAAGCAGCGCGTCAAACACGGACTCTTATCCAACCTCTGAGCTGACATCTCCTGAGTAACCATTGCATACTGCCTACAGGAATATTAAAGAGACCTTTGGAGAAAAGAGAGCCACTTGCATGGATATAAAGAGCTCAGATGGAAACCCAGTTCTAAGCAAAGAAGGGAAAGCAAGAAGGTGGAAGGAGTATATAGAGGGTCTATACAAGGGCGACGTTCTTGAGGACTACATTAAGGAAATGGAAGAGGATGTAGATGAAGATGAAATGGGAGATATGGTACTGCGTGAACAATTTGACAGAGCATGAAAGACCTAAGTCGAAACAAGGCCCCAGGAGGAGACAGCATTCCATCAGAACTACTGATAGCCTTGGGAGAGCCAGCCCTGACAAATCTGTACTATCTGGTGAGCAAGATGTATGAGACAGGTGAAATGCCTTCATACTCCAAGAAGAATATAATAATTCCAATCCCAGATGCAAAAATGACCAAACTATCAGTTTAATAAGTCACGGCTGCAAAATACTGACGCGAATTCTTTACAGACGAATGGAAAAACTGGTAGAAGCCAACCTCGGGGAAGATCAGTTGGATTCCTTACAAATGTTGGAACACGTGAGGCAATACTGACCCTACGACTTATCTTAGAAAATAGATTAAGGAAAGGCAAGCTTACGCTTCTAGCAATTGTAGACTTAGAGAAAGCTTTTGACAATGTTGACTGAAATACTCTCTTTCAAATTCTGAAGGTGGCAGGGGTAAAATACAGGGAGCGAAAGGCTATTTACAATTTGTACAGAAACCTTATGGCAGTTATAAGAGTCGAGTGACATGACAGTGAAGCAGTGGTTGGGAAGGGAGTGAGACAGGGTTGTAGCCTCTCCCTGATGCTATTCAATCTGTATATTGAGCAAGCACTAAAGGAAACAAAAGAAAAATTCGGAGTAGGAATTAAAATCCATGGAGAAGAAATAAAAACATTTCGCCGATGACATTGTAATTCTGTCAGGGACAGCAAATGACCTGGAAGAGCAGTTGAACGGAATGGTCAGTGTCTTGAAAGGCGGATATAAGATGAACATCAACAAAAGCAAAACGAGGATAATGGAATGTAGTCGAATAAAATCGGGTGATGCTGAGGTAATTAGATTAGGAAATGAGACACTTAAAGTAGTAAAGGAGTTTTGCTATTTGGGGAGCAAAATAACTGATGATGGTCGAAGTAGAGAGGGTATAAAATGTAGACTGGCAATGGCAAGGAAAGCTTTTCTGAAGAAGAGAAATTTGTTAACATCGAGTATAGATTTAAGTGTCAGGAAGTCTTTTCTGAAAGTATTTGTATGGAGTGTAACCATGTAAATGTGGACAATAAATAGTTTAGACAAAAAGAGAATAGAAGCTTCCGAAATGTGGTGCTACAGATGAATGCTGAAGATTAGATGGGTAGATCACATAACTAATGAGGAGGTATTGAATAGAATTGGGTAGAAGAGAAATTTGTGGCACAACTTGACTAGAAGAAGAGATCGGTTGGTAGGACATGTTTAACTGATGATGGCCGAGGTAGAGGGGATATAAAATGTAGACTGGCTATGGGAAGGAAAGCGTTTCTGAAGAACAGAAATTAGTTCAAAAAATGATCAAATGTGTGTGAAATATTATGGGACTTAACTGCTAAGATCATCAGTCCCTAAGCCTACACACTACTTAACCTAAATTATCCTAAGGACGAACACACACACACCCATCTCCGAGGGAGGACTCGAATCTCCGCCGGGACCAGCCACACAGTCCCTGACTGCAACGCCTAAGACCGCTCGGCTAATCCCGCGCGACAGAATTTAGTTGACATCGAATATAGATTTAAGTACCAGGAAGTTTCTGAAAGTATTTGTATGCACTGTAGTCATGTATGGAAGTGAAACATGGACGATAATAATAATAATAATAATAATAATGAGCTTATTGCATTGGTGGCCGGGAGATCCCTCGCGGGGCGGTTCGGCCACCGCACCACAAGTTCTTTAACGCCACTACGGCGACTTGCGAGTGAATGAGGATGAAATGATGATGAAAGACACACAACACCCAGTCATCTCGAGGCAGAGAAAATCCCTGACCCCACCGGGAATCAAACCCGGGACCCCGTGCGCGGGAAACGAGAACACTACCGCAAGACCACGAGCGGCGGACAACGTGGACGATAAAGAGTTTAGACAAGAAGAGAATAGAAGCTTTTGAAACGCGGTGCTACAGAAAAATTCTGGATATTACCTGGGTAAATCACGTAACTAATGAGGAAATGCTGAACAGAATTGGGTAGAAAAGAAATTTGTGGCGCAATCTTATTAGAAGAAGGGATCAGTTGATAGGACACCTTCTGAGACATCAAGGGATCACCAATTAAGTTGGTTCAAATGGCTCTGAGCACTATGCGACTTAACTTCTGAGGTCATCAGTCGCCTAGACTTAGAACTACTTAAACCTAACTAACCTAAGGACATCACACACATCCATGCCCGAGGCAGGATTCGAACCTGCGACCGTAGCGGTCGCTCGGTTCCAGACTGTAGCGCGTAGAACCGCACGGCCACTCCGGCCGGCTACCAATTAAGTACTGGGGAAATGTGTGGAGGGTAAAAATTGTAGAGGGAGGCCGAGAGATAGTTGCAGTAACCAGATTCAGAAGGATGTAAGTTGCAGTGGTTATTCAGACATAAGAAGCTTGCGCAGGTTAGAATAACGTGGAGAGTTGCATCAAACCAAACCAGTTTGCGGATCGAAAATCGTAACAACAACCTTCGATCGCGCTACGCAATGCTACAATCTCACTTATGTACTCAGCTATAGCATGTTGTGCTCCTGAATGAAAAAAAAGAGGACACACATCTAAGACAGACGTACAACTGAATGAAACCATGAAGACCATTACTGACATAGTAGCCGACCGCGGTGGCCACGCGGTTCTAGGCGCTGCAGTCCGGAACCGCGCGACTGCTACGGTCGCAGGTTCGAATCCTGCCTAGGGCATGGATGTGTGTGATGTTCTTAGGTTCGTTAGGTTTAAGTAGTTCTAAGTTCTAGGGGACTGATGACCTCAGATGTTAAGTCCCATAGTGCTCAGAGCCATTTTTGAACTGACATAGTAAGATCTGCTACCATTCTGTGGTTGCTTATTCTATCCCATATTGTCCCTCCAGGACTCTATAGGTTAAATGAATAGGTGCAAATTCTTAAAAAGAAAGTATTACATAAGAATTAATTTCTAAGGAATGCTTTTCGGAATCCACCAGGTACACGTCTGAACTCACCCAAGCGGCGTTGGTTCGATATTCGTGCAAGAACGTTTTTCGATGTCACCGAGAAGTGGAAAGGACGCTGGAATGAACATCCATTTAATTCAGCATCATACTACGCAGGTTTCAGGTTTTGATCCTTCCCGTCGCTAATGCTCAAGAATCAACCGCGACCGAAAGGGACAAGGGAGCAGTGCCCACATCTAGAATAATTGGCTATTGTGAAAGTGCTGCGTGTTACTGTGGTGAAAGATGGTAGAGAACTGCCCACTCTGTTTTTAAAGAGGGTCTGAGACTTGCATCTGATGACACCAAGTGCTACTATCTGATTCCAAAATTTAAACGTTAACCGGTAAATTCATTGAGCACATGTATGTGTGAGTGGGTATTCTGTAACGTCATATAATAATAATAATAATAATAATAATAATAAACTTCATAAGTAGCGTAACAATTCTCGTAACTTTACCTTGACGTTTATCGAATCAGAACCAACACGCTAAACTGAGCCTTAGCGACGGCAGTTGGAAGCAGCAAGGAACAGAGGGTGGTTAAAGCGTCTTATCGGCTGAGAGACAGGGCGCTTTTACAATTGCACAAAGAAAGACAAAAATGGATTGTGTACTCGTTAAAGGAACAGTCCCAGTACTAGCCTGAGGCTCTTTACAGAAAAATGACTTATAACCTACACTCTATCTTGATCGTTACATCGTCGATAGTATACAAAATATGTGCGATCCTTAGTTCTGTGACGTTGTTAAAAATCTCGCCCATCACTGTTTACGTCCACAATGAACATGGAAATACTATGAGAGTACCGAAACGGAGAACCAAATAAAGTCGGGTCCTCGAAAGCAAAACTTCAGTAGCTTCAATATCCTGTCCAAATCAACTCCATGAAGTAAAAAATTTGTAGGAAGACTAGCCAGTCAGAAAAAGTTTACTGTAAGAGAAGACCACAACAGGTGCCAGCCTCAGTAAAATCGCAGCGAAAATCAGTTAGTAGGGAGAACGGATGAACCATGGCGGAAGATTAGAGTTTAACATACCGTCGACGACGACGTCGTTAGAGACCGAACACTTGCTCGTGTTAGGGGAACATGGGGTGGGGAAATCGTTCATGTGATTTTCGAAGGAACCTTCCTGCTGTTTGCCTTCACTGGTTTAGAGAAACCATGAGAACTGTAGATCTGGACAGCTGGAAACGGATCTTAATCGGCGTTCTTGCAGTAAAGAGTCCACCGTGTTGCTCGCTGGAGGCAGGTGAGTTTAGTGACAGTACCGACTCACGAGCTGGTCACGTGGTCGTCTTCCCTGACAGTATGCTTACCAGTGGCGCCACATCAAGGACGTCACGTCCACATTTTCTAGCGGGCTTCCTAATTACCGCTATGTTTGAATCCTTGGCTTATTTCGTCAGAACGGAAGAACATATTGAGGATATGGTTCGTGACAGGTTTTCGCATCTAAAATGTAATCCACAAGCCACTGGTTTGTGGTAGAGGATGCTTTATCATAACATCCTCCACCCTTCACACCCTTCGTTTTCTAGTACCTTCGCTGAAAAACGACTGTCGATAAACCGAATGGATTCGAATTTCTCTGATTTTTACAGCCATGGCCATTGTGCGAGATATACAGGGTGTCTCAGGAAGAATTGACAGTATTCAGGTATATGACAGGAAGGACCACTCGAAGCAAAAGAATTTAGTAAACATGGGCTGTATAATATCTTGAGAGCTATGACCACTTCTTCATATTCAGTACTGTAAAATTTTTCTGCTGTAAGCTGTTTACTTTCCGTATTTTGAGAAGTGATAGTATGGACCAAACCAAGAACAAAATGTTTAGAAAACATGAGCTCTAAAGTGCTTATCTTAACCGCTATGTGCACTTGTTCATCTTTGCTACTTTCAAACATGTCTCTTCTATCGAACAGGTGTTCATAGCTCCTAAGGTATGCATTTAGAGTCCATGTTTACTCGACTTTTTTGTTTCGAATGATCGTTCCTATCTTATCCTTGAATACTGACCGTTTCTCCTGGGACACCCCGCACGTGGGGCGAAGTAAAATGTTGCTGTGCTCTTCTTTGAATGTTCGTTGTCAGAAATTTTGATAATAAAACTCTCTACCACGTACAATGTCTCTTTTGTAGTGTTGGTCACTGCAATTTGATGAGCATCTCCGTACTGTTCTAGCACTTAAAAAAAGCCGTGATGAAACACGTTGCTCTTCTTTGATTATTCTCGGTTAATCATTTCTTATGAAGATGCCAGACTGATGATCAATGCTTGAGAATCGATTGAACGCGTGTTATATGAGGCAGATCCTCTTTGGGGGGATTACATGTCCATAGGATTATTCCACTGTATCTCAGTCTGGAATCGATTTCCCATAAATTATTTTTTCTGTGATCGCTCGAATTCAGAACGCTCCGAACGGATACTCCCAGATACTTAAAAGCTGTGACTGTTTTCGCAGATTGAAATTAGATTAGATTAAACTCTGTACACTGTTCATTCTGTAGATCTTTGATGAATAGAACACGTCGGAAAATAAAATTACATAGCACGTATTTACATATGATCTGACATAATGGGTAATCGTATAATCGAACAATAATAATTATTGATCTTTCCGCCTATAGCCTGCACTATCACATTTGTTTAAGTTGACAGTTAGCTGCCAGTCTGCACGAAGTGTCGATCATCTGCAGGTCTGCCTGCATTTCCCTACAATTGATGGTGTTGCTCGCTTCTCTGGCGTCCACGCCTCTCTAACTATGACATCGAAAAAGTGCCCGCATAATATATTCGCTACGTGTGGAATGAAGTATGTCTATGCAGTCACCCCTGTTAAACAGAGAAAGGATGGTTCAAATGGCTCTAAGCACAAAGGGACTTAACATCTGAGGCCATCAGTCCCCTAGACTTAGAACTACTTCAACCTAACTAACCTAAGGACATCACAACATCCATGCCCTAGGCAGGAATCTAACCTGCGACCGTAGCAGCAGCGCGGTTCCGGAGTGAAGCGCCTAGAAAAGATGGGACACATTCTTAACATGTCTAGCCAGTTTAGCTGTATCTGTACCAATCTCACCACAGTCCTTTCAAGCGGGTTACGAGCCTACACAATACGACCGTTTTTGGTCAGCTTGTTAGGCAACGCGTCAGAGTGCATGAAAAAATACACTCCTGGAAATGGAAAAAAGAACACATTGACACCGGTGTGTCAGACCCACCATACTTGCTCCGGACACTGCGAGAGGGCTGTACAAGCAATGATCACACGCACGGCACAGCGGACACACCAGGAACCGCGGTGTTGGCCGTCGAATGGCGCTAGCTGCGCAGCATTTGTGCACCGCCGCCGTCAGTGTCAGCCAGTTTGCCGTGGCATACGGAGCTCCATCGCAGTCTTTAACACTGGTAGCATGCCGCGACAGCGTGGACGTGAACCGTATGTGCAGTTGACGGACTTTGAGCGAGGGCGTATAGTGGGCATGCGGGAGGCCGGGTGGACGTACCGCCGAATTGCTCAACACGTGGGGCGTGAGGTCTCCACAGTACATCGATGTTGTCGCCAGTGGTCGGCGGAAGGTGCACGTGCCCGTCGACCTGGGACCGGACCGCAGCGACGCACGGATGCACGCCAAGACCGTAGGATCCTACGCAGTGCCGTAGGGGACCTCACCGCCACTTCCCAGCAAATTAGGGACACTGTTGCTCCTGGGGTATCGGCGAGGACCATTCGCAACCGTCTCCATGAAGCTGGGATACGGTCCCGCACACTGTTAAGCCGTCTTCCGCTCACGCCCCAACATCGTGCAGCCCGCCTCCAGTGGTGTCGCGACAGGCGTGAATGGAGGGACGAATGGAGACGTGTCGTCTTCAGCGATGAGAGTCGCTTCTGCCTTGGTGCCAATGATGGTCGTATGCGTGTTTGGCGCCGTGCAGGTGAGCGCCACAATCAGGACTGCATACGACCGAGGCACACAGGGCCAACACCCGGCATCATGGTGTGGGGAGCGATCTCCTACACTGGCCGTACACCACTGATGATCGTCGAGGGGACACTGAATAGTGCACGGTACATCCAAACCGTCATCGAACCCATCGTTCTACCATTCCTAGACCGGCAAGGGAACTTGCTGTTCCAACAGGACAATGCACGTCCGCATGTATCCCGTGCCCCCCAACGTGCTCTAGAAGGTGTAAGTCAACTACCCTGGCCAGCAAGATCTCCGGATCTGTCCTCCATTGAGCATGTTTGGAACTGGATGAAACGTCGTCTCACGCGGTCTGCACGTCCAGCACGAACGCTGGTCCAACTGAGGCGCCAGGTGGAAATGGCATGGCAAGCCGTTCCACAGGACTACATCCAGCATCTCTACGATCGTCTCCATGGGAGAATAGCAGCCTGCATTGCTGCGAAAGATGGATATATACTGTGCTAGTGCCGACATTGTGCATGCTCTGTTGCCTGTGTCTATGTGCCTGTGGTTCTGTCAGTGTGATCATGTGATGTATCTGACCCCAGGAATGTGTCAATAAAGTTTCCCCTTCCTGGGACAATGAATTCACGGTGTTCTTATTTCAATTTCCAGGAGTGTAGAAACAGTAGTCTCTATTTCCTGAAGAACCTTGTAGATCAGTATCCACAGTTGCACGGGATACGGTATACTTCCACCTTACGCATACTAAGATCATTCTTTGCAGATCCTAAAAGGAGCCTAATCTTAGATGGTTGTCGAAAAACATACTAAAATCGTTTTTCCTCCGATTAAGACCAATGCAGTTGGAAATACCACCTGAGTATGGTAAGAAAATTGAGGATTGAGGTTTCACGTTGTTATTATCATCACTCTCCTGATTCACGGCTGGTCGGCAGTGCAGCACACATCTGATTTGTCTCTCACTCTCCCCATTCTGGCGAAAAGTATCGTCAAGGTGGGCTACATTAGTTGACAGACTTTAGGCTGAGATGGCATGGGCCCCCTGAAGCTTCATGCTGACCTGCTTGATGACAACTGTTAGCCTGGAGATGCAAATCAGTGTGAGATGGATTTCTACAAATAGCAGTTTCCTTCCTTCTGACCAGCAAATCAAGGAAGGGGAGGCAACCATCCTTTTGCACCATAAAGAAACGAATATTGGTCTGAATTTATATGTTCTAAAATGCTGTGCAAATTGCTAGCGCTGTTGTGATAACGCATATAAATGTTGTTGTGGACTGGCAAGACAGCCAATCCACTATGACAGGAAGCCGAAAGGCACGCGTTTAAGCTCACGCAGGCTGGCGTGAGGTCTGGAACAAGGCCAAGGTATTTAGACTAGCAAAAAAGGTACGTAGCTTCTGAAATACTTAACTTTAATCCATAATTGGTGAACATCGGTCTGACGGTACATGCATCACAAGATAAATAGCAAATGATAATGGCAACTTGCTAGGTCGTAGCAAATGACGTAGCTGAAGGCTATGCTAACTATCGTCTCGGCTAATGAGAGCGTAATTTGTCAGTGAACCATCGCTAGCAAAGTCGGCTGTACAACTGAGGCGAGTGCTAGGAAGTCTCTCTAGACCTGCCGTTTGGCGGCGCTCGGTCTGCAATCACTGATAGTGGCGACACGCGGGTCCGACGTATACTACCGGACCGCGGCCGATTTAAAGGCTACCACCTAGCAAGTGTGGTGTCTGGCGGTGACACCACAAATGTTGTCTCGAATCTTTCTGGGAGCATAATTGCCGCAAACGTCCCTGAAAAGCCACACACTTACCTTACGTATTTCTGTAACATGCGTCACCTGAAACTAGGATCTCCAAGAAGTAGCTGCTCCACCTTCACATCCGGGTCGCGAACAGGCCCACGCGTCACAGAGAAAGTCAAACTCGTGAAGCGTAAGTCTTGCCCTGTTGCGTCACTGTACCACGAAAGCAATTTCCTCTGTCCTGCAGTTCGTGGAGATATGACATTTCTGTTCAGCTGGTCATATTACGACCAGGATGTTTTTATTGCTGCAGTCATCCAGATGCTCCAGATGAATGAGGACGTGTACTCACAGGCTAGCAAGAACATACAGGTTATAAGGATGTCTCTTTTTCGAACCGAGCATGGTATTCCCTTAACAAGTCTGTAGCAGCTGGAGTTGCAACAAGAAAACTGAAGACTAACATATTGCATTAGCCTGTAACATGCATTGTAACTGATCACCATCTGCACACCGTAGCCTTCCATCACGTTCAGCATACTGTAGATCAATGTTAGTACGAGAAATGTCACTGCTCTAATAGTGTTGTTAAGGTTTGCTTTCAGTGACTTCCGCGTTCGTGATTTGTTTTCGCAAGATCTCCGTATCAGGAAACACAAGGAGAAGTGCTCTGGTGATTCCAAAATGACATGATCATCCGAGGAGAAATAAATTATGGCCAAATCAGTGCGTGACTCATTTCTTTTTTTTTTTAATCGACTTAATTATTCTGCGTTATCAAATTTGTTTGTAAAGATATTGAAAATGGTTATATATGTAGCTGTTGCTGACGGCATCATCGAAGACACCTAATACATTGCCATCTACACCCCATTACACGTCCACATTTTAACAAGTAAAGTGTGCCAGAGGGTGAAACTAAGCCTCTCCTGTGATTCATCTGTACTGCATAATGACGGTAGTTTACTGAAAGACGTCTGAAATAACGCTTCTCGCTTCATCACGGAAGTGAGATACGAATAAAGCAGTGCTTTTTTGAGGCGCTCAGGGATAATCGCAATTTCTGGACGGGAATCACGTAAGTAACATGGGTATACCAGAATCATTGTGCTGTCCAACGAGTTTCCGATGACACTTGCGTGCGACCACTTTGGGTGCTCATTCAAGAACTCTCCTTGTCCTTGAATTTATTGATTCGCTACTGTGGCATACGTACACTGGTGGGTCGGGACTTCAGTGTATAGAGCACAACTGTTGTACACGCTAATAATAGTCGGGCAAATCTGTAATTGCAGAACATCGCTTCATCCGATGGAATGTAACAACACAACTATTTTAGCGTGCGCTTCCAGTTATTGGGATTTTGTAATTAAGGTAGCTGTGAAAATTATAATAGCAAGTTATGTTGTAAATAGAGAAGGAAGTTTTGGCCTAAATTATGTTTAGATTCCTGCTCTCTCCGAGGTTAAACAACAATGAAACAAAGTTAGCGCTGCTTGCTCTTCCGTTTTTAATTACTATTTCACACTCGGTAACATCCAGTGTCGGCTATCTTGGATTGTGTAGTGACGCTGGTTGTTTGTGATTGTGTTGTCTTTCTGCATCTACTGCTTGTTTCCTACGTGACGTATCCCCGCCACCAATGGCTTAAGTTACCATGCATTGCGATTTGTTTCGTATGCCCATTGAAAATGACCTGATGTTCACCTGTCTAAATAGTGGCTGCTGTCGAGGACGTTACACAGCTGCATTCCCGTAAGTTATTTTAACATTCAATATGGGGGGAGAACCTCTAGTTCGACAGTGTTTTAATTAGTGCTGTTGTTGGTCGTGTTTACAGCCAATGTAAGTACTCTATCATATGCTTGGAATGCATTGTAGTAGTTCTATCATGTGTTTATTATTTATAAATAAAAACATTTTTTTTCATATTTTAAATTCAGTGCATTAATGCGATCTTAGTAAATGAGTGTTTGTATAATGATTCTTTCATATAGTGCTCATTAAGAAAAAATGACGATCATTCCACTTGGCACCTGTGGAATTTACATTAGCTTATTTGTTTAAGTTGGAAATATTTGTCATGTATTATTGTCTTTCTAACATGTTCTACATCCTGGAGGACCTCCTCAGTACGGATCAATTGGAAAGAAAGTAAATCTAATCTAAAATCAAATCTAGTCATAGGTGTGTGTATGTATGTGTGTGTGTGTGTGTGTGTGTGAGAGAGAGAGAGAGAGAGAGAGAGAGAGAGGGGGGGGGAGGCAGGGAGAGAAAGAAGGGAGAGAGAGCACATATTTTATTTGCTAAAATAAGTGTCATTCACTGTCTAGCCTGTCATACATCGGAAGCTGGCTGAGTTGATCAGGCAGGCCACCAAAAACAAAAAAAGTAATTAAAAAAATGAAGTTGCCCACAGTGCGAAACTTGCCCCCAGTTAGGTGGAGACATAATCAAAAAGTTTGCATTTCAAATAAATTTGAACTAACTAGGACACACGTTACCTGATCAAAAGTATTCGTACACATCTATTGACCACTAGATAACAACAGAGTCGGGCCCGCCAATATAAAAACAGACGAGCAGTGTTGTGTTGTCACTAGTCAGCAGCAATGGTAGAATGGGTCGGTCAGCAGGGCCCAGTGACTTCAGACGTGGAATAGACATTCGAGGTCACCTAAGTAACAAATCCATTTCAACCCGTCTAAAAGATATCCAGTTCGACTGTTGGTGGTATGGCTGCGAAGTGGAACCGCGAAGGAACAACCATAGCTAATACAGCAGACACTTACTGATGGATAGGGACTGCCTAGAACTGTGGAAGCTGATTGTAATGAATCGCATAAGTTCAGCGGAAGGAATGACTCGTGAGTTCCAAAGTGCTAGCAGCAGTGTAGCTAGCACAATTACTGTGCGTAGGTAGTTTAAAAGAGTGAGGTACAATGACTCAACGTCTTCACCTAAGCCACAAATTTTGCAGTCAACGCTAAGCGATGCTTGAGGTGGTGTAATGAGCCACACCACTGGACAGTGGACGTCTGGAAACGAGTGATTCGGAGTGATGGCACTGCCATTTGGGTTTGGGTTTGCCGAATGCCTGGAGGGCGTTATCTGCCATCAATAGTAGCGCCAAAGGTGAAGTGCGGCGGAGGTGGTGTCACTGTGCAGAAGTGTTTTTCGTGATTAAGTTGTGGTCCCCTTATTGTACTTAAGAAAATGATAAACGAGGAAGGCTATGAACAGTGGCGGCTCGTAAGTTTGCATTCTGGGTGTTCACAAACTTTTGAATTCAGATAAATGTGAGAGTTTGAAATTAATAGCAACTGCTGTGTAACAGTTATGCTTAATTATCAGTATATTTATACAACTTCAGCCGCTGTCAATAATAATAGTAATAGTAATAGAAATAGTAATATGCATAACTTGTCTGAGAAAAGAAAAAATAGTTTTTGTGGAATTTTGTTATGTTGTACATAATTAAGTACGGTTTATCGCAAGAACGAAACAATGTTTAAACTTTCACTATTCTCCGTTTCGCATTTTTATGTAAGAGGGAGTATTCATGCTATTTTTTATTTTGCCGGACAATTGCACAATATTCCTAATACATTTATTAGTTAACAAATTAACTTCCAGGCTGAAAATCAGACGTTATTACGTTCCATTCACGCAACATTTTACGCTCATTATATACACTTCTTTGTTAACTGTTCGCTTGTAGTCACGCTAATATGATTTCAGCATTTTCTCAGACAACGAATCCAGTCTGGGCAGCCCTGATTCCTTTGTGACTAACTTTTTCCGATAATTTTCTTTTCTGCAAGCGCTTAAAATAGATTCAACAGAATTCTGGTTGACACTGCACAGAAAAGCCAATTCCTGCACAGTAAACAGTCGACTCCAAAAACAAACTCCCGTTTTGGGAAATGATTAAATTCAATTAGTACTTTTTATCAACAAAATCACTTGACTAGAATACAAATGAGAGCCATAAGAGCCAAAAGCACACTGTCTTCGACTCCACATTCAACTGAATGTCAGAGAAACTAGTGAGACAGCTTTTCGTGAGTGTTACTGTGCTGCTGTAAGCTGTCGCCAGCACACCAGTCAGCAAAGAGGTTGCAAGAAGCTCGATAATAGAGACTGAATCAAGTGCTCCTATCAAGAGAGAGGCCAAAGACAGACTCGCAAGCAACGAGACGCCAACGCCCACTCAACCGCCAGCATTTACGTCGCCGCCACGGACTGGAGCTTCCAGTCAGTCACAGAGACAGACAGTCAGTTAGTGCAGTCGCAGTCAGCTCACTTACTATTCTAGTTGGCGTCTGTCAGTTCATGTCACGGCTACGAGAGTGTAGTGTTTATAGAGCGACTTGTACCTCACCTGCAGTGAGGCTAACGTGGACTATTATGGAAGAGCTTGTACCACAACACATGGACTAGCTTAAAGATAAGTAGCTTTCTTGTTCTTGTTAATAAAGAACACCGTTAATACATGTGTGCAATTGTGTTTTAGAAAAAGGATACCAGCCACCAAACAACATTCTCTCCCTTGCTTCTCCTGGTACAAGACTCTACAGGAACAACGACGACACAAAAGTTGTAATTAAACTTTTCCTATTTAACACCTTACAACACGGAAACTAACTGTACGACTACCAAACTTGGTAGTATTAAAGTCAAGGACATGGGGAAGAGAAATCATGCAGAATCAGTTCATTTGAAACACTTTTAATTTGATGGTACGGTATAGGATACCATTACATACCGATGCCATTACTTCTATAATAGGGGCTCAATATGGCATCTATCAGTGTCCAGGAGAGTCTGAAAGCGCAGAACTGCATTCCGCCCAGCAGAACTAAGCATGTCCGTAAGTATGCTGGCAACCTCTCTTGATTATGCACTTCATATCGGCACATGTGTGAATGTTTCCCTGGTAAACCCTGTCCTTCAGGCAGCCCCACTTGCAGAAATAGCCCCACAAGCAGAAATCACGGGCAATGAGATCAGGTGATCGTGCCGGCCAGGCATTGAAAACGATCGGCTGATAATTCCATCGCCTCCAACTGTGTTTCGGAGAAGCGGATGAACTTCACGAGCGCGGTGCGGGGGGCCCCGTCTTGCACGAAAACTGTTGAGTTCAGTGGGGGTATAAGATGTTGGCAAAACATGCCGCAGTAAGTTAGCCAGTTACACTGCACGTCTTTGGTCCCTGAGCGCCAACCTGTTCAAAAAAGAATGGGCCAATGAAGAAGTGGTGAAGCCACTGACATGCGCAGTGACTGAAGGTGAAGATCCCCATACTCAGCAATTCTGTGTGTTCACCTCTCCCGTCAGAGAAAAATGAGCTTCGTCTGTCCCTAGGATAGTCCAGGGACAGCCCTCGTCAACTTCAGTCCTTCCGAGAAAGTGGAGAGCGAAGTCAACACGTTGTTGTGCATCCTGTGGTGCAAGCTGCTGTACCATATGGGTCTTGTACGAATACGATTTGAGAATGGTTCGAGGCACCTTCTGTACAGTGGACCACGTGATGTTCTGTTGTCGTGACACAGCACATGCACTGCCTGACGATCGGGAATTGCGCGCAGCGTTGTCTACCATAGCAACAGCGATTTCATCAACCGCCTGTGGTGAAAACAGTCGTCGGCCTCTTCCCGAAGCGACGCGAAGTCCTCCAGGTGTCTTCATCACGCTCCGCACAGCAGGCGGAGAAAGAGGACCCTTCCGTAATCCTTTCAGCCGGCTATATTCTCGAAGTGCAGCTGCAGCATTACTGTTTTTTTTTTTAATAATAGAGCTTCATCAATAATGCTCTGCTCCTTTTGTCCAAGCTCATGCTGACACGGCAGCAAATGCACTGTAACTGGTAAGGTGTGTGAGACTATGAATCACGATGACTGATCAAGGCACCTGGTGGCCATAATTGGAACTGGGCGGTGGCGCTGTGACGCATGGAAATCATGCACCCCATATTTTGGACTTTAATGATACCAAGTTTGGCACTCGTACGGTAATTAGTTCTTTGTTATAACGTGTTGAATAGGGAAGTTTAATTATAGTCAGTCGGTGCATACAATATGGGCCAACAATACAGATAAACTTTACCCACCATAAGGTCAACAGATGTCAGAAGCATGAATAAATGCTATAGTCTCACAGTCGACGATGATGTGCTTTATGGTTCTCAGCGCCTCAAATGGATGACTGTATGGTAATATCAAAACTGAATACACTATATCTCTTTCAGAATCCGACAAAATAGGTATCAGTATAATCTAATTTTACTATACAGTGAATGAATTGGCATATCTTTGGAATGTGCTAGCGTCTAGCAGGATTTATGCGAAGCGAACAGGGATAAAAGTTTGCTGCAGTATGCTACCACCTAGTGACAATGATGTATACTTGAAGTTTAGTGGCAAAGGCTGTGTGTACGCCGTGAACTGTACATGTTGTTTATCAAATGGCTCTAAGGACTATGGGACTTAACATCTGAGGTCATCAGTCCCCTAGACTTAGAAGTACTTAAACCTAACTAACCTAAGGACATCACACACATCCATGCCCGAGGCAGGATTCGAACCTGTGACCGTAGCAGCAGCGCGGTTCCGGACTGAAGCGCCTAGAACCGCTCGGCCACAGCGGCCGGCGTTGTTTATCAAATCGGTGTGTATCTGGCCGGCGAAGCAATTACGACACGCCACTTGCGCATGCACGATAAACTCCTTAAAATGAGCGCAACTGAAAGTGTGCTCGCAACCCGATGCTAAGTTTCACCGAGTCTAGAGGAGCAATGTAGCTCAGTGCGGTAGATTTAGTGTCGTGAATTTCAGATTACCGCATCTACATTATGTTTGACAGTATTCAAAGAAAAATAACCAATAACTCCGCAAGGCATCGAAAGTTAGGGTGTTCACGTGCTCTTGTGCTCTTACACAACAGCCGCCACTGGCTATGAGTACATTTTACAGCATTGTGCGCTGCATACAATAGAGTTCGGAGGCGATTATTGTTTTGTAGCAGCATGAGTGCGCACTGCCAGCCGCTGTGGCCGAGTGGTTCTAGGCGCTTCAGTCTGGAACCGCGCGACTGCTACGGTCGCAGGTTCGAATCCTGCCTCGGGCATGGATGTGTGTGATATCCTTAGATTAGTTACATTTAAGTAGTTCTACGTTCTAGGGGAATGATGACCTCAGATGTTAAGTCCCATAGTGTACAGAGTCATTCGAACCATTTGAGTGTGCACTCTGTCACAAAGCAGTATCTGTGAGGCAATGATTCGGGGACAGTAACGTTCCTGAACTGGATTAGTCTGCCGACTGTCCCGACCTGAACACCATGCAAAATCTTTGGGATGAGTTAGGACGTCGACTTTGCTTCAGATCCTAGTATCCGGAAATACCATCTTCTCTAGTTCCGGCTCTTGAGGAAGACTGGACTGCCATTCTACAGATATTCAGACACACTGAAAGTGTTCCTAGCAGACCGTTGCAAAGGTGAAGGGTGGACATACTCCATATCGATGTCCAATAAGAGGTGTTCATAAACTTTTGATCGGGTAATGTATTTCATACCGAAGTCACCAAAGCTCGTAACATCACATTCGCAAATATTTCCCAAAGTGCTCATTTCCGGACACATGTTTACTGGAACTGTTTTCCTTCTAATATCGTATACTTTCACATGTGCCAGTTTTCGCTGTTTATTATGATACATCCTGTATACATGGTATCCCATTTATTTTGACCACCCTAAATAACTGTTTGTCCAGATGCAAATTACAGAAATTTCAGGCAAATGTTCTTTTGCCGTCAGGGGAACATCAATCAGCATGATTACCTTCGTTGTAGCTTTGTTCTTTTACAAAGATATGAACAGCGATATGAATTTTTTAAATGACGCCCTGTGTTTTTATTCGGTAATTCATTTCCTCTCCCAAAGACCTATTCAAAAATGTATCACAGTGTTCCTTTCATTGAAACACGACGTTATTAATTACATAACACAACATTGACGTTGACGCTCCCAGCGCTTAGTGCAGGTATTTTGGGTAATGGAATACACCCACGCGTTGACGTTGACAGAGGACATATGTAACCATAAGTAGAATGCACACCGGTAATTCCGTCAACCATCGTCAGTTGAAGAGTTGTGTGAGTAGAATGTACACCAACGAAGAGAAGCTAGGAATGCTACTCATCTATGGGGAAGGTAAGTTAGCAGAACAGTAACTGTAATACTGTTTTCCTATGTACGGGTACATTTAGTAAAGTAGTTTAGTCCTTTTAAATACTGTTGTGTAGAGTAGGCCTACAGTAAAGGCTGTCCTTCCTCGAAACTGCATCGACATGGCGTTTCTTTTCTTGTTGTTGTTGTTGAAGGTAGGCGAAATGCTACGCAGGCAGCGGAACTGTACAGAGACATCCTGACAAGAACCCACCTTCCAGACGGATGTTTTCTCGCTTTGTTGCGACGATTCAGGATCGGGAAGTTTCAACCCACGACAACGCAATCGTCGTAGCACTCGCACAGACGAATCTGCCGAAGTTACTGTTCTCGCTTCCGTTGTTATGAATCAACATGTGAGCACACGACAGCTTGAACATGAGATTGGAATTCCTAAAACCAGTGTACATCGTACATCTTACACGTCACCGGTTTCATCCTTACCATGTACACCTACATCAAGAATTGCATGGGAATGATTTCCATAATCGTGTACAGTTCTGTCAGTGGGCACAGTATCAAATCCTCGACAAACCGAACTTCTTCTCCAATGTCCTATTTACCGATGAATGTTCCTTTTCAAACAAAGGACAGGTAGATACAAGGAACACGCATTATTGGTCCAGTGACAAGCCACGATGGCTTAGACAGGTGGAACATCAGCGTCAATGGAGGGTTAACGCATGGTGTGGGATGCTTGGTACTACTATTATTGGCCCTTGTTTCATCAATGGTGGTGTAAACGGCACAGCGTATGCCAACTTCCTCAGACGAATTCTTCCTCCTCTTCTGGATGAAGTGTCGCTAAGATCCAGAAAGCTTATGTGGTATCAGCACGATGGATGTCCAGCTCATAATGCCTTGCGTCCACGTCGTGTTCTGAACCAAAGGTTGTTGTTGTTGTTGTGGTCTTCAGTCCTAGGACTGGTTTGATGCAGCTCTCCATGCTACTCTATCCTGTGCAAGCTTCTTCATCTCCCAGTACCTACTGCAGCCTACGTCCTTCTGAATCTGCTTAGTGTATTCATCTCTTGGTCTCCCTCTACGTTACCAAAGGTATCCTGGCAGATAGATTGGTCGAGGAGGAACAGTTACTTGGCCTGCTAGGTTTCCTGATGTAAATCCTCTGGACTTTTTTCTTTGAGGGTGTTTTAAACACGTTGTCTATCGCGATATTCCAACAACTTGCTTGCCTTTAATTCTTTTCAGCAGGCAACACTGGAAGCAGCAAATAATTCTTTCATTCAACGAGTGCACCAGAGTACCGGTGTCAAGGATCACCACTTCGAGCACCTTTGAATGTTCTACTTCTGGGGAATGGAACAGAAGAGTAAAAGTCAGTTTTGTGTTGTGTTTTTACTTGGTTTTCATTTGTTTTCTGACAACTCCAGCAAGTGGACGAGTTTGTGAAACCGGGCTCAAAGTCAGTGTTGTGTTATGTAATTAATAACGTTGTGTTTCAGTGAATAGTACACTGTGATACATTTTTGAATAGGTGTTTAGGAGAGGAAATGAATCACCGAACAAAAAATACAGTGTGTCCTTTAAAAAGGTCATACCGATGTTCATATCTTTGTAAAAAACAAAGCTACAACTAAGGCAATCATGCTGATCGATGTCCCCATGACGGCTAAAGAACATTTGCTCGAAACATTTTGTAATTTGCATCTGGACAAACAGTTATTTAGGGTGGTCAAGATAAATGGGACACCCTGTATAAGAGTGATCCACTTTCAGAACTGTAAGAGACGTACGTCAAATACTGACGTTGCGAGGAAACTAAACTGCAACGATTAGTGATTTGCTCGGGTAGAAACATATCCTGCGGGGATCTGATGGAGTTAGCAGGTGGCGGCCGTGTAGTGGACACGGGACCTCTGGACGGGAGTGCCGCGTCGTGGCGCAGGGGTCCGCGGCAGGTGTTTACCTGGCGGCGCGGTGTGGCACCGTTACGTTCCCAGTCTGACGGACGGCGCCGCCAAAACCGGTATCGAGACCCGCCGAGCTATGGGGCACCCAGGCACGCGGCATCCTCCGGAGGCCATACCGGGGGCGGGGGTGCGTCTGCCCACCTCGTCCCGCCTCTCCCCTGCGGGAACCTGTACCAGCACCTACGAGTACATATATGCTCTGCTAACACAGGGATGTGCTTGGCAGACAGTACTTACCGTTTTACCGCTTATTATGATTTCTTTCCGCTTCGTATGTATCGGCATCTACACTTCGCAAGTCAAATTATGGTGTCTCCGGAGGGTTCTTCTAGTTCAAGTGTCACCTCGCCTCTTCTCTGTTCCATTTGAGACTGGCGCGTGGGACGAATGATAGTTGGGAGAGTTATGCTCTACCAAAATTACGATTCGGTAGTTTTAATACACTACATAAATGACGTAGTAAATGGCAGGACTACTGCTAATATTGGTAGGGAAAGAAACATAAATGAATGAGTAAGAGAGAAATTGGGAGCCGACGACTTCTCTTTGTTTTTGTTTGTTTGGGTGTTTGTTTTCCAATTAATTAGAAACGCACATAACCTTACAGAATATAAGTTGTATTTTATGAGTCACCAAAATTAGTTGATCGCGTAACTTCTCCGCTTTTACGCAGCCAAGGCAATTACTTTTGATGCAAGTACAGTTTACATGCACAAACGTATATATATATATATATATATATATATATATATATATATATATATATATATATATATCCTCAATACAAATTTCTTCATCACAATAAAAGGCCAGAGTGTCCTGTTATTATTGACAAATGCTTAAATTATTTATAAATAACAGAAACAAATTTCATATAAGTTCGACGAAGTTCTGAAGCTATGTTTGATATACTTTTGTTTTGCGGTTTTTCTTTTTTTATTTTACTTTTTGTCAGGGAAATCGTCTTTGGGGTGCTATATGATAAATCTGTGTTGTTTCTTTTATTTTTACTACAACATCCATCTGTTTCACATTACAAATCAACAATCTTCTAGTAAAACCTGAATTCAACATTGACAATTTCATTTTTATTATAAATACTGTTTACTTTTAAGTAACAAACAGGAGACTAACTATGTAGAACAAAAATGTTCCACAGGTTAAGTGGCCCTTTATATATCCTCACTCAGTTTCTACGCAGTTTTTTGGGGAATCAAGTAAGACACTTACCGCATGTGTGTTATGAGGTAACGCCCGGCACGTATGCAACACACCTGATGTATACGTAATGCGGGTACAACCTTAACTGACTAAAGGTGCTGGGCTAACTATCGTAATCTACACTTATTTATGATAATCTACAGTAGCCAACAGTATTTTTTCAACTCCAATCGTCGGTGAACCACCGAATTCGTTCTTCTTTCCCGGATTTACTCGCTGTGATCATTCCGCGAGACGTAAGCGGGCGGAATTAATATGTTGTCCGATTCTACCTAGGATTTCAATAATAACGCACAACGCCTCTATTCTAGCGTCTGCCATTGGAGTTTGTTGAGCGTTACCATAATGCTCTTCTGCCGCCTAAAAGAGTGCTTGACGAAATGCACCGCTTTCCGTTGAATCTTCTCTGTCTCTTCTATTAAGCTGATCTGGCTGATCTGGGAAAGCTCTCAGACCGACAAGTAAAACTCTAGAACCAGTCGAACAAGTCTTCTGTAAACCACTTATTTCGTAGACGAATCACAAGTTTTTAAGATTTTTCCAATGAATCTCAGCCTACCATTCGCTTTTTCTATCATTTGTTCTACATGACCATTGGACTTTAGTTTGATCTGCACTGTTTCTCTTAAGTATTTTAAGGTAGTTACTGTTTCCAGTGATTTGGTACCAATAGTGTAATCGTACAGCAGTGGATTTTGTTCTCTAATTTATATGCAACAAGTAAGGTTTATTTACGTTCAGGGACAACCATCGATTCCTAGAGGGTCTTTCTGCAGTTCGCTGCTTTTATAGACAACAGTGTTATTTGTGAAAAGTCTTTCATTCGCTTATGATGCGCAGAAAGAATGGTAGCTTAAATGCGTCTGTGTGAGGCGTTTCAGGTTTTTCAGCATCTTCCTTGACTCTCTCACAAGAGACAAAAAAAGCTGTGACCAGTCATGCTGCCCCTCTTTGTATACGTTCCATATCCACGATTAGTCCTATGTGGTATGGATCCCACACAGTTGAACATTATTCTGGGATGAGCCGTACGAGTGTGCTGTAAGCAGTCCCCATTATTCGTTGATTGCAGTTTCCCAGTATCCTGCAAACCAGCCGAAGCCTCCCTGCTTTACCTACGACTGAGCCTATGTGATAATTTCCTTTCATCTTCTTACAAATTTTTACTCCCAAGTATTTGTACGAGCTAATTGATTTCAATTATATGTCACTGATATTGTAGTCAAAATATACTACATTTTATTGTAGTCGTAGCATACTACACCTTTTTTCTTCGTTTTATAAAGTGCATTATTTTACACTTCTGACTGTTAAAAGCAACTTCTCCAACTTTGCACCACTTTCAACTTTCATCAAGATCTAACTGAATATGTGTGCAGCGTTTTTCAGACAATAGTTCATCATATGTAAATGGATCATCTACGAAAAATGTGACGTTGCTGTTAATATTTATGCTAGATTGTTGGAACACAATATGATGAGCAAGGTCCCAACACACTTTTCCAAGGCACGCCTGACGTTTATCAAAGACTGTCCATCGAAGACACCATGCTGTCTCCTCCCTGCGAAGAAATCCTCAATCAGCTACAAATTTCGTTTGATACCCCATCATCTCTTTTTATGAAAGCTATCTCCTACAATGCACATTATATTTCAGGAGGTTAAGGCAAGTGAGATTCGTCCATTTTCAGAATTAAAACTCTCCAGTCCTATGAATAGGCTTTATAAGAATGGATCTTAAACAGTAAAACTGTACTAACAGCGACAGCTGTAACAATTATTTGTAACCTTGTTGTTACAGGTCTTGTTTTATCAACCATGACATTCGCCTCCAATAATCAATATAGTAACAAGACGAGTCGTTCACCACTACACAGACAGGAAAACTGAACATTGAGGATATCGCTATGAGCTCTAGATATGCTCACGTTATCTGTAGGTATGATGCTAGTAAATCAAAGGGTCTCATTTTCAGACAGGACGGGTCCTCCGGACCTTTCATTGTACTGCCCACAACAGTCCAATAGGATTGCTTTAAGGTATAAGTAAATCTCCAATTCAGCAAGTGTATAAATGTCCTTTGGTTTTCACTGTCGGTTTCGTTCGTCCACCGTCATCTGGTGAAGAAGTGCCCAAAACCCTCCTGAAGTCTCAGGCGCTTGTCATTATATAATGACAGCAGATGAATGTAACTGACAAGTATCAACAGCTGTGGCAGCACCACTGTGTGCAACATGCATAAAATTATTTCAGTCCGATTTCAATACTTGAGATTGTTGTCTTGGAAAAGTTAGATAAAATCTGGTTGAGATTTACACAGTGTTTTGAGGATATAGTGGCGATTTTTGTGTGGCACAGCCCCAATATTCGTCATTCATATATCATTTGAAAGCTGTCACTACCTTATAACTTTAATCTGTGAGTACATAGCATATGACGTCTCCTGTTTTAATGCCCTGGAAATATTCCACTTTGTATGAAATTTGATCCATGAATAACAACAATGTGGTCTGACTACTTTTAGTGAAATATTATTTACTGAACTAACTTTCCAAGCGCAATGAAACAATAAAGGTGCCTTTAACATAAATTAAATAAAGATAAATTGCGACCAAAATCTTGCACTGACCTAATACCGTCTGTCAGTGGTAGTGTATCTCTCCTTACCGGACGTAACTGCACACGGCTTCTTCTAATACTTGACGAATGGAAAATAATTCATTTGAAAGCAAAGTCTTGAAGTATTCTTCGCTGCAAAACGTATCTTGAAGGTCACTGCAATCCGCACTTACCTTAGATAGCCGAAAATTGTGTATAAATCAGGAAATAATATTGCTGCTGAAGGCAGTTTCTAGAAATGCTGTCTCTGATGAGGACAGAGTAATAAATATTTCCGCGAGGAAAATAATTCATGAGAGATTTTAATTTAAATTCAGTTATTATTCAGAAAGGAGACAAAGAACTCATAAATAACACATCCAAATGTCCACTCTCGGACCACGTGGCAGTACAGAACCACAAATTTATAAAAGACAGAAAAAATAACCCCATATTCGTGATGGTCCCCATAGTATTATTTAAAGAGTGAGAAACTACTGTACGAAGTGATCGACACGCAGGTATGAAAAATAGACGTTGATCCTCACTTTTTCTAACAAAGACACCATCATTGCTTATACGAATACCCAATTGCAAAGCCCGTCCCGCAAATCATGTAACGTAGAATTACGCCAGTGCAGCGGGAGTAAGAAAGGAGTCTCATCAATAACGACGTAGCTTCAAAATGCCCATGAGCTCCGTATAGGCGCTTTAAACTTGCCGAAGAGTCCTGTGACGTCATCTCCAAACTCACCGCCTCCATGTGCTTGGAAACTTGACTTGTTAGCCACTGCTAGTACCCGTTTTACCAAAAGCACGTCACTTGCTTTTGTTGTCGGGTACAAACAGTCTCGTCCCGCGTAGATGGGGACTCTTCAAGGTTCTAGTTCACCCACCCGGACGCGAACCACCTAGAAACGAAGAGGTATTAATGGGTCGCATTCAACATGCCACCAATCACATCAGGCCAATGCCAGGAATCTTTGAAAGAGTTCGGCAAAACACCGTTCCACGTTACCAAGCTTGAGTCGCGTCAGAGGGTCGCCAGTTCGAGCACCTGCTTTAACTTAACAGTGTACTAGCTACAAAAAAGGCCCTTTTCAGGGTCGACACAATTTGCAAAATACTTTTGTACGCGACCTAACAACTGTTGACGGGTTTGTTCCCGGTACGTCATCATAAAACTATAAAGGATGTGTCGGGACCCCGGGGAATGCGCCTCCAGGCCGCCAGAGTGGAAGGCTGGCGCGCTACAACCGAGCGCGCGGGGACATCTTGGATTCATCGCCATCTCCGGCAGGCAAAGCATTCGCGGTCATGCGTTGTCCAGAGCATCCGGCAACAGGGCAACCCCGAGGCCAATCGGAGTGCGTGGCGCCACGTTTCCGTAGTTTAAAAATTGTGCGTTTTCGACTTACACCACATTAGTAATTTTGGTTCCTACTGGCATATATACTCGTATATATATATATATATATATATATATATATATATATATACTTTTCCGAAGACTGCTATACATTTATTTTAATATTCGATATCTATTCAGGGACTGTCCAGCAATTACGTTGACATACACATGCTCTCGATGGGTCACCGAGTCTGTGACGAGAGTACAAAAAACCATGGCACGAGGTGAACTGCATTCTCTAAATGGCAATCAATTATTAAAATAAATTTACAGCTGTGTTCTAAATAGTTACAGAAATGAATGGTAAGTTCCACACTGGCTGTTAATCGATAAACAGAAGTAGTCATGCCCAAAAGAACACAGAAAAATCGCCCTTCTTGGTCATCGGGAAATAAGTGACGCTGCTCTGTGCCTAGTTTTCGTCTGACAGAGCAGTTATGTTTTCTTACGCCGGAGGTGAGGATGAACAAGAATACTAGCACTTTGTTTGCATTGGACGAAATTTAAATGTTTTGCATTTGAAGCGCGAGCTGTAGCATCGAACTTATTCCAGACATCACTTTTCCTCTAATGAAACACATTTACATTTGTATATATCAATCAATTTTCATCTTACACCCTCCAAAGTCTTGCAGAATACAGCTTCGTTAAATGTCAGTCGATAATTTCGCCTTGTCAGTGCTGCTTTACAAAAACCTCGCGTACTCGCTTCCTTACTGTAAGTCACGATAACCTTCTACGCGAGGTGGCGCAGTGGTTAGACACTGGACTCGCATTCGGGAGGACGACTGTTCAATCCCGCGTCCGGCCATCCTGATTTAGGTTTTCCGTGATTTCCCTAAATCACTCCAGACAAATGCCGGGATGGTTCCTCTGAAAGGGCACGGCCGACTTCCTTCCCTAATCCGATGAGACCGATGACGACGCTGTCTGGTCTCCTTCCCCAAACCAACCAACCTTCTACGCCTGCAAGCTTCTCTAGAGATAAATAGTCGAAAGTATGAAGCGACCGTAGCGCCACCTTTCTCAGACTCGACATACTCGAGCAACTACAGTGGGAACGAAGGAAGTCGGTATAGCACTGACCTACAGCGGCGCCTTGATTTGTAAAGTGTGCTACCGGCTAAGTCTCGTACTCGCCCCGTTTCTGATCCCTCGTCGACGGCAGACAGAACGATGTTCATAGCTTTAAAAGTGCCTTGTGTGCCCGTCCACACTGCTCTACCGAAATCGAACTCGGCGACAAGCATTATCTTAGCTGGCTAGAATCTACGTTCATAACACAGGCTAAAGGCATGCCTTGCACTACTCAACCAAAGATAAGGCTACTCCAGCAGACGAAAACATCGATTGTAGAAGAATCTTTATGTCATACGTTTCCTTCGCAACTCGTGTGCTAATATGTAACGTGCAGGTCTTGTAAGTCAGACAGCTTCCATCATCAAGAAATAAATGACTTGTAGGCCATTTCTTTCCCGATCGTCGTTTATGTCAGACGGTTTCCATCATCAAGAAGGAAAAGACGTGCTGACCACTTATTTCCTGATCTGTTTGCATAAAAATAATAAACTTACCACTTGTGGCATACTTCCAATCATTACTGTAATGCTTTGTGGCATTATGTTCTTATGGCAACTCTTCACTTATAAAGAATATATTTATTTCACAACTGGTTCTATTTCTTCCGACTGAGGTACGGAAGCGTAGATGTAACTCTAATTTTTGACATCATCATCTCCGTTGTCTACCATTATGCGTAAAGCAAAAGTTGCAGAAAGGTTTCCAGAAATAACTGCAACCATCTTTGTGATGCTTCGATATTTATCTATTTGCGATGGCCGGATTCGAACCACCTAGCCACTCATCATGAGCTGGTATATACCTTTAATGAATATTTGGAGCACTGTGGGAACTTTGTAGCTGCGGCAAGATAGAAAAAACGAAACAATGAACCACTGAATGTGGCGAGGATTATTTACATCATAAGATCGAGCTGTGCCATTAGTCACTGTTATTACCATCAAGGGTCTATTCCTGGTACAAACGTAACAGTGGAAAACATAATTCATATTTTCCATTTCGATTAAATCTACACACTACACAAACTTTGCCACCCCCTCATAGAGTGACTCAAGTTAATGTTCAAAGACTTGTATTGGGGCGATTCGTTGCCGGGTCGTGGTAATAACTAAAATCTGAAGCATCACAAAAGGAGACTGGTTGCAGTTATTTCTGAAAAACTTTATTCATTACAGACGCAGTGTTTACATTGATAATGCAAAAAAAAAGTGTAAAGAGTTCAGAGTTTTGACGCTTAAGATAACCTGTAACATTTGACTTCAAGTTCCGGTTCTGATAAATTTGAATATCAAAGATTTTGGAGTATTCTGTTTCATTTGATAATTTATCCCCGTGCGAGATTTCTATTATTGTGCTCAGCACTTTTGAGGTTTAAAATTCCATTTATTGTGTTTTATTCGAGTGGAGTGATAGTCCATTTCAGAGAACCATTTATTAATTTGCAAAAAGGTTTTATATACATTTTCAACTGCTGAAGTTTTCCTGTAGGTTTCATTGTGATACAGTGCCGCCCATTACGATTGGAATTCCTTTAAGAAGGCATGTGACAAAAGTGAAGCTGGGATGGAGTATACTATGAGCTTGGTTAAGCAAATGATTAGCATGCCAGTGCAACCGCACAGAACACATAACAGTAACGTCATCTACATTCGCACATAAAGAGATACACTGAAGGGCCAAAGAAACTGGTTCACCTGCCTAATATCGTGCAGGGCCCCCGTGACCATGCAGAAGTACCACAACACGACGTGGCGTGGACTCGACTAATGTCTGAAGTAGTGCTGGAGGGAACTGACACCATAAATCCTGCAGGGCTATCCGTAAATCTGTAACAGTACGAGGGGATGGAGATATCTTCTGAACAGCACATTGCAAGGCATCCCAGATATGCTCAATAGTGTTCATGTCTGGGAAGTTTGGTGGCCAGCGGAAGTGTTTAAACTCAGAAGAGTGTTCCTGGAGCCTCTCTGTAGCAATTCTGGACGTGTAGGGTGTCTCATTGTCCTGCTGCAATTGCTCAAGTCTGTCAGAATCCACAATGGACATGAACGGATGCAGGTGTGTGTGTGTGTGTGTGTGTGTGTGTGTGTGTGTGTGTGTGAAATCTTATGGGGCTTAACTGCTAAGGTCATCAGTCCCTAAGCTTACACACTACTTAACCTAAATTATCCTAAGGACAAACACACACACCCATGCCCGAGGGAGGACTCGAACCTCCGCCGGGACCAGCCGCACAGTCCAAGACTGCAGCGCCTTAGACCGCTCTGCTAATTCCGCGCGGCCGGATGCAGGTGATCAGACAGAATGCTTACGTACGTGTGATCTGTCAGAGTCATATCGACACCTATGAGGGGTCCCATATTCCAACTGCTCACGCTCCACACCATTGTAGAGCCTCCACCAGCTTCAACAGTCCCCTGCTGATATGCAGGGTCCATGGATTCCTGAGGTTGTCTCCATACTCGTACACGTCCACCTACTCGGTAGAATTTGAAACGAGACTCGTCCGACCAGGCAACATGTTTCCAGTCATCAACAGTCCCGTGCCGGTGTTGACGTGTCCAGGTGAGGCGTAAAGCTTTGTGTTGTGCAGTCATCAAAAGTGCACGAGCGAACCTTCAGCTCCGAAAGCCCATATCGATGATGTTTCGTTGAAGGTTCGCACGCTGACACTCCTTGATGGTCCAGGGTAACCTAAGACCGCGTTTTGTGTGCGCTGTCTTAACCTCTCTCGATAGTGGCGGTCTTTAACTATTGCCACAGCCATCAAGAGTGCACGAGTGGACCTTCTGCTCCGAAAGCCCATATCGATGATGTTTCGTTGAAGGTCCGCACGCTGACACACGTTGATGGTCCAGGACAACCGAAGACCGCGTTTTGTGTGCGCTGTCTTAACCTCTCTCGATAGTGGTGGTGTTTAACTATTGCCACAGCCAGCACGTTCCCCGGATCTTTCATGAGTGAAAGTGTCTGGTTGTGGACTGCCGAGAGACTGGCACACCATCTCGCAGGCAAGTGTGATTGACGAACTCCCGACACAGCACTGAATCAGCGTAGAATGCGGTTGTCTATAAGAAAGTAGCAACGCAAGAAGATAGTATCGATTTGCACAATGACCTCCACAGAAATTGTGTGGTGCAGCCTCTGACAGTTGACCTTGAACGTACAGAAATGTAACATATTGCGCATACATAGGAAAAGAAATCCACTACCGTACAGCTACATTATTGATGACAAACCGCTGGAAACAGTATGTAGCGTGAAATATCTAGAAGGATCCATCCAGAGCGACCTTAAGTGGGATGACCTTATAAAACAAATAGTGGGAAAAAATCTCAGATTTGTAGGAAAAATCTTAAGGAAATGTAACTCATCCACAAAATAAGTGGCTTATAAGACCCTTGTTGGACCTATTCTTGAGTATTGTTCATCTGTCTGGGATCCCTGCCAGGGAGGACTGGTAGATGAGATAGAGAAGTTCCAACGAAGAGCGGCGTGTTTCGTCACGGGATCATTTAGCCGGTACGAGGGCGTTCCGGAGTTGCTCAACAAACTCCAAGCCAGACGTTACAAGAGAGTTATTGTGCGTCGCGGAGAGATTTACTATTGAAATTTCGAGACAGAACTTTCCTAGAAGAGTCGGACAACATATTACTTTCCCCCCACATACGCCTCGCGTAATGACCACGAGGAGAAAATCCGAGAAATTAGAGATAATACAGAGGCGTACCGACAATCATTCGCCGCGCAGGATTAGCCGAGCGGTCTTAGGCGCTACAGTCATGGACTGCGCGGCTGGTCCCGGCGGAGGTTCGAGTCCTCCCTCGGGCACGGGTGTGTGTGTTTGTCCTTAGGATAATTTAGGTTAAGTAGTGTGTAAGCTTCGGGACTGATGACCTTAGATTTCACACTTTTTTTTTTGGCAATCATTCCTCCACGCGCTGTTCGCGAGTGGAACAGGGTTGGAGGACTCAATTAGCGGTACAAAAAGTACTCTCTGCCACACTCCATTAGGTGACTGGAGGAGTATGATGTAGATGCAGAAATATAATGACGCACACCCCCCCGTCCCCCCTCCCCTCCTGTCTGGAATCCAAGCTCAGCCCGACTCGATATCCAGTAGGGTTGAAGCGACCTTTGCTGCCAGAAGTGACAGCTCTGTCTACAGATTTCGCATTGTGCATACCCGCAAAAGAAAGGTAGAAACTGAATCACGTATTCTTCCTACTACACTGTATTCGCACCATCAGTAAAATCTCTTGTCGTTCCTGGTGTTGCAGTTTTAACGGCTCGCAGCGTACTTGCTTCTTGAAAGTCTAGATGCACAGTGGACGAGGAGATGTCGGACTGTGGTGTTACCACAGACAGATGCGGAGGCGGCCCGCGCCGGTGGGTCGTTGTCCGCGCGGTCAAGGCCGGGTCGGCCTAGCAAGGCCGCCGCCGCCCACGCCGGTGACGCGCCGCTCACGCCGAGGCGTGCGAGCACCGCGTCAGCGGGAGACGTTCGGGCTTCTACACTGAGGGATTCTGTGGTTCCAGGCGCTCTTACACGAGTGACTTCCTTGTCTCGGCCGATTACGCGTGGAATCTGAGACAATAGGAGCGCCCCTTGCGTATTGGTTTGCACTGAGACTCGCTTGACACTAGTGGTCAAAGAAGGAAGATTTAGAGCTTAATGTCCCGTCTACAGCGACATCATTAGAGACAGAGCTCAAGCTCCGATTACGAATCGCTCGGGAAGGAAATCGGCCTTGCCCTCTGGCAAGGAACCATTGCGGCATTTGCCTGGAGCGATTTTGGAAAATCACAGAAAACCTAAATGTGAATGGCTGGACGAGGATTTGGACCGTCGTCTCCCAGAATCCGAGACCAGAGTGCCAGCCGCTTGCGTCACTTCGCTCGGTTTCGAGTGGTCGGTTTAGACAAAGTCACTCGAATAACAGTGGCTTAAAACACAGTTCCTCACGGCGGACCGAGTACATGCCCTGAAGTTGATCTTGGGTGCGCTTTTGCGATGGGAACCTCTTCTGTTGCGAGAGAAATTTACTTATCATTTTCCGTGGGACGATATGAGCCAAAGCTACTTGGTCGCGGAAAGAATCAAATGCTTCAAATGGCTCTGAGCACTATGGGACTTAACTTCTGAGGTCATCAGTCCCCTAGAACTTAGAACTACTTAAAGCTAACTGACCTAAGGACATCACACACACCCATGCCCAAGGCAGGATTCGAACCTGCGACCGTAGCGGTCGCGCGGTTCCAGACTGTAGCGCCTAGAGCCACCCGGCCACCCCGGCAGGCGGAAAGAGTCAGTGCATAGTTAACAGAGTGGTGACTAGAAAAATTTTGCAAACAAAAGTAGTAATAAAACATGAAAAAATTGTGAGAGACTATACGAATAAATAACACGTTATAGAGGAAAATTAGTGGCACCTGATGATGGAGCTTTAAGCTTCTGACACCCGTCGTGCATAGAAATGATAAATTACTTGTAACTGACGCGTATTTTTATCCCATTAATATGATCCTCTGTTGGGGATGTTCGCCTGACAAAATTATTCTGTTCGTTTTGGATTGTGTTACTTCCATGTTTCCGATACCTTTGATGATTTGTTCTTCCCTTCACGGGTGACCTGCACGTATCTTTTCATATAATCTAATTCCACTGTCTTTTTCTTCTTCCTTATTTTATCCGTATGTTGCCTTGTTTCTTCACTATAAGTAAGTTTATTTTCAATAATATTTGGAATATCCTGTCTCTGGTCTGTTGATTAATGTTGTTGCTTCAGATCATTCCATGTACGGACTTCTTCACTGGTTTACCCTTAACTACTTCCGTCTCAGTATCATTGTTCATGGTTCAAATGGCTTTGAGCATTATGGGACTTAACATCTGAGCCCATCAGTCCCCTATAACTTAGAACTACTTAAACCTAACTAACCTAAGGACATCACACACATCCATGTCCGAAGCAGGATTCGAACCTGCGACCGTAGCGGTCGCGCGGTTCCGGACTGTAGCGCCTAGAACCGCTCGGCCGATCCGGCCGGCAATATCATTGACACAGGAGCTGATATTGCATATAACAGAACCTAAATATTTAAATCTATCACATTTTTCTAAAAGCAAATTTCATCTTCGAGAACTAAGCTTGTTCGCCAGTACACATGTACTCTGTTTTTAGAAATTAATTTTCAGTCCCCGTGTTGTGTATTCCTTCTGTAATTTATCTAGCTTGTGTTCCATGTCTTTTCTCCCGTTTACGAAAATTTTCCACTAGTAAAGAAAGCTTTGAAAGAATTTGCAAGTGCGATACTATGTGCGGGGGTAGAAATACCATTAATTACTTTCCAGACATCTATGCAAGTTTGGTGGCTCACTGAGCAAGCATTTGCTCGGCAGAAAGAAACCTCACATCAGATCGTGGAGCCAGCCGCTACCTGCAGGCAGTGTCTGAAAGAAGTGCCGGACCTGGCGAGCGCTAACTGAAAGAAATAAATTACATTATGTTTCCGCGTCAAATCCATTTGCATTTGTTTTGTGTCACTTTACCCCTTACTGGCTTTTAACTGTTATCTTGTTTTGTTTTTTGTGGTAATTAGCGGTGTAAGTTACTAGGAGCTAGCTGAGGGCGCTGTATAAACTGTTAACGGTGTACTCGAATGATCAGATATCGAGATCTTTGTTAAAGATTTACATTGTAACAGGACTTTATTAGTGGTGTAGAAGTAGTGATATTTCTAACTCAGTCTCCGCGAGTCAGTGCGACACTGGACATTCTTATTTAACTCGTTTTAGTGATGTAGAAGAGCAGAGAATTAATTCAAGTCTGCTAATAATCGTTTTCGCCTAAGTCTGTTTCCTCGCTTGCTCCTCGAAGAATTCGCCAGAAACAGCTTTCGTCACCGAATTTAGAGTAGCGCTGTTCGATCCTCTTTAACACAGGTATTCTGCTTGAAATCGTCGCCTCGCAGTTTCAGCTGACAGAACCAATGTGTGTTTCAGAACACAAAGTTCATGAGCACCCATTTATTAAGTACTGTATGTTCTACTCCTTCCTCCTAGCTCAGCGCATCGCCGCGAACTTTTCGGATGTGCTACGTACTGGTGCGGGTTAACAGGATAAAATGTGGAATTGATTGACTAAGTTCAGGTTAACACATGAACACTTACTCATTTATTAGCATTTCAGTTTAAGACCAAAATACATTTTTAATTGAACAACAAATCTTTCCTAATAATTGAAACCAAATTAAGGACAGCAAATGTTATAGTTCTAAGCCGCTCTAAAAAAATCTACAACATTTAGCACCACAAGACTAAGGCTAAGCAAAAACGAACAGTTACAAGTACTTCCAATATTTACCAAACACTGCCTAATAGCATTCCTTAAAATGACAATCACTAGTTTACTTTAGAATCCAAAACATTTCTGTTTAATTTTATTTTGTATTTTAGACCAACACATTTTAAGTGCCACATCTCAATTTACATAGAACCATAAAAACAACAGTTACTTCCCCGGCATCGTCCGCTGTGTCCCAAATGCTCATTTTATTATAACTTGTATTTCAGCGTATGAACGTCAGTCCATTACAGTTCATACAAATACACTGAAGCGCCAAAAAAACTGGTATACGCAAGTGTATGCAAATACAGAGATATGTAAACAGGCAGAATACGGCACTGTGACCGGCAACGACTATCTAAGACAACAAGTGTCTGGCGCAGTTGTTAGATCCGTTACTGCTGCTACAGTGGCAGGTTATCAAGACTTAAGTGAATTTGAACGTGGTGTTATAGTCGGTGCACGATTGATGGGACACAACATCTCCGAGGTAGCGATGAAGTGGGAACTTTCCCGTACGACCATCTCACGTGTGTACCGTGAATATCAGGAATCCCGTAAAACATCAAATCTCCGAACCGCTGCGGCTGGATAAGGATCCTGCTAGAATGGGACCAACGACGACCAAAGAGAATCGTTGAAAGTGACAGAAGTGCAACCTTTCCGCAAGTTGCTGCAGATTTCAATACTAGGCCATCAAAAAGTGTCAGCCTGCGAACCATTCAACGAAATATCATCGATATGTGCTTTCGGAGCAGTAGACCCTCTCATGTTCCTTGATGACTGCATGACACAAAGCTTTACGCCTCACCTGGGCTCGTCAACATCATCATTGGACTGTTGTTGACTGGAGACATGTTGCCTGGTCGGACGAGTCTCGTTTCGAATTGTATCGAGCGGATGGACGTATACAAGTATGGAGACATTCTCATGAATCCAAGGACCCTGGATGTCAGCAGAGGACTGTTCAAGCTGGTGCAGGCGCTGTTATGGTGTGGAGCGTGTGCAGTTGGGATGATATGGGACCCCTGATACGTCTAGATATGACTCTGACTGGTGACACGTACGTAAGCATTCCGTCTGACCACCTGCATCTATTCACTTTCATTGTACATTCCGACGGACTCGGGCAATTCCAGCAGGTCAATGCGTCACCCCACACGCTCAGAATTGCTACAGAGTGGCTCCAGGAACATTCTTCTGAGTTTAAACACTTCCGCTGGTCACCAAACTCCCCAAAAATGAACATTATTGAGCATATCTGGGATGCCTTGCAACATGCTGTTCAGAAGAGATCTCCACCCCCTCGTACTCTTATGGATTCCACGCCAAGTCATGTTGCTGAACTTCTGCGTGCTCGCTGGGGCCCTACACGATATTAGGCAGGTGTACCAGTTTCTTTGGGTCTTCAGTGTAGAACTAATCGAACACAATGTATAGCCAAAGTCGTAAATACAATTTAAGTACATTATATCGGCGCACAGTACGTGATTGGTAACTAGAGAATGGCGACATGGCCACATCAAAGCACAGAACCTATTTCAATTAGACTAGAATTCACTTCTTGAGTCAAACCTAAGTAGACAGACTATAATCACTGCCGTAAGTTCAGTCTGCACCAGCTTCAAAATTCACAGTACTGCAGGCCCGCAATCGCTCAGCGTGTGCAAAGAAAACCACATTCAGAGCTTGCGGCGAGGCTCCTCCCAAGTAACCGCTTTCCCTCGTGGCTCTGTGCACCAACTGACTAACCACTTCCGTGTCCAGACTGCCGTAAAATAAACATTTCCGCAACTAGAGAGATAAAATCACAAAGTATAGACAACCTATGATTCGACCTGATAGTGCCAACCAAGCTAATAGTGCTCCTCAAGGCACAAAGTGCAGGTGCAAATATGAAGGAGTTAAGACGCACTTGGTGCACAGTATGGCGATCTGCCATTGTGGTGGTCAGACGTGTTCCATCGGAGTCTTAACGACGAGTATACCTGCCCTGAGGTTCGCATGCTGTGCAACATGGAGCCACAGTCACGTCCGAATACCCCACAAATATGTATACTGCGCGATTCGACCAATTGGCCAAATGCAGACTTAGAATGGGCCCCTTTCAAATCTGTTATGTGCTGATAACGCTGTCTCAAACAAACGGTCAGCATATCCGTGTCTTTCACAGTGACCACTCAACACACAATGCCCTTTATGTAGCCTACCACACCCGTTAAGAACACTAAAGACGAACACTAATGCACTCTGGTGGCCGTTCTTCTTCTCATTGAGAATTGCAACTCTAAATCATTTACATACCCGCCGGCGGTGTGTAGGTGAACAAAGCTACGTTGACATCTAACGATGTCTTCTGAGTGCTTCACATTTTTTGGCAGGCATTGTAGGAACAATCCAGCAGGTACAGTGGCTACACAAGCGTATGAAGAGTGCTGTGCGGAGAGGCGGCAAGTGGAGCGGCGCGTCCGCCCCGTTTCGTGACTGCCGACAGTGAAAGTCCAGAGCAGACCAGACCAGACCAGACAGAGCACTGCGGCAGGCGCCCGCTTGTCTGGGACCGCTGTCCTTGCTGTACAGCAGCGCGGTAACCACGTCTCATCTGTGTGTGTCGACAAAACATTCTGAGAAATGATAATGCCTTTCTCACGCACACGTTTCAGACACCTACTAGCATTTATGCAGGGGGACCAGAATTCCACAGACAAAATTTGGGAGATTGTTCAGGGATTTTTTTCTGAGAAGTTTGGTGTCAGGGACCCTTCGTCTCTGGTGGCTCGTTATAGCGTATTGGCACCTAACTTGATTTATTACATCAGTTTATCTTCGCAATGCACTGTAAGTACGTGCACTGCTCTGCAAAAGTCGGATTTATGTGCTGTGTGTCTTGTCTGAAAACACAGGTGTTCCATTCACTCACGACATTTGCCGTTGACAATAGTAATGTGTATTTTATCCCTCGTCCTCAAACATAGTCAGTACCGTGCGGTTCTGCCTCGGAGCTCGTTTTCCTGGAACCATATTTATACGTTGAGCAGTGTGGATAGGTTTACTGATGATGAGTTAGCTCCTCGTGCATGGGCTCGCCGAGTGCAATGGAAGAACGTGACAATGACACTATGCTGAGCTCTATCCGCAATGACGGCCACCTCCTCACAGTACTTTTGCTTCTGAGGGTTGTTGCATTGTAACGTATCATATCCTGGGCATCCTGTTTCAAAAATGTAGTCCCCGCTGCCAGTTTCCACTTCCAGGGAGAAAGAGGCTTTCTTCGTTCGGCTGAAGCTGATGGACCGGGGTTCCCTAACGCGCCTATATGGTAGTAATTGGAGCCGACTGTGTTGTCCTGAAGGCCGAGTAATTTCCTCATAACGGCCGGTGTTTTCCATCTCGTTAAGGAAAAAGTTCTTAAGGTGCTGTCAGAAGGCATAGCCTTACACAAGTGCTGTAAGCAGGAACAGGAAGTGGCCAGTGAGAATGCCCTTACTCTGTTCCCGATTGTGGTTACCTGAGAGGTCCATTTGTAAAATAATACCGTGCACCAGTTTGGAGTTCTTGAAAGCGGGCAGCCGACAGACAGCCCTCGTGACATACACGTGGCAACTCTTGGGCGAACTGGGGCAGAGTTTGTGTTTTAACTTGGTTATCATTTCGAAAGTGTGCCGTTGGCGATCCTTTGTGATCAACAAGATTAAGTATCCAGAACGAAAAGCCAATATAGTGTGTTCCCGTGCGATGGCGTGAAATTCCTCTTTGGCACTCTATCCAATACTCTGCGAGTATGGTGGGTTATTATAGTGGCGTGTACTTGTTAGGTCGAAAGAGTCCTCAGAGAAGAACGTGGAGCCATTAGCTAGCTTCTCTTGCACAGAACTGTCGCATATGAGGTTCTACAGCACTATATGTTGTGCAGGAACATCCACTGCACTCAGTTTATGTGACTGTGTGTTTTCACAGGCTCCTTCATTCTCCGTCCATTTTTTCCTTTGAGATGACACCTCCCGGACCTGTAATGTGTACAGCTATATCTGCACGTTATAAATACCTACTTGTGCAACATCAGCGAGAGTTGCTAGTGACCGTTTAGAGAGAAGGAAGGAAGGAAGATTAGGGTTTAACGTTCCGTAGATAGCGTGATCATAGAGATGAATCACAAGCTCGGGTAACAAAAGTGTGGGGAAGGAAATCGGCTGTGCCGTTTTCAAAGGAACCACTGCCGGATTTGCCTGAAGTGATTTAGGGATACCAAGCAAAACCTAAATCTGGATAGCCGGACGGGGATTTGAACCGTCGTCCTCCCGAATGTGAGTCTGGCCAGTTAGAAGCCGTGCACGAATGGTTAGCGGTGTACATATTCCAGTCCAGTGGTCAGACCTCGGAAATTTCATGAAAGTAGTGGGATTTTAACCATTCACTTTGGAATCGTGAGTAATTTAGTCCTGCGTCGCAGTTCAATGGAAAGCTGGTGACCTTTATATACTGATTTGGTAGTGTATCGGTGATTAAAATTAATCCGGTACCGCCAATTAACGTTTCCAATTACATCCGCGGAGCTTTATATCGCGTAATTTGTCCCTAGCGCTGCACATCGGCAAGAGTGCGTGGGTTCTGGCTGCTGTCGCGGCTGTGACTTCGCACAGAAGGACGGGTGAAAGGAACGTGTGTGTTTTGTGCTGTACGTTTTGCCGATTTTATATTACAATATTTTTCATTATTATGAAGGAATTTTTACAAATACGAAGGTGATTCGAATAACAAACGAATAAACTGTAATTACATTATTACTCTCTATCTAACCACTGAACACCTACCTTACACCAAAATACTTGGAAAATATCTCTGAACAATACGAACAATTTTGTCGGAGGGTTTTTGGTTCACTTTTTGTAACTAATACACTGAAGCTTCAAAGAAACTGGTATACGTTCAAAATGGTTCAAATGGCTCTAAGCACTATGGCACTTAACATCTGAGGTCATTACTCCCCTAGACTTAGAACTAGTTAAACCTAACTAACCTAAGGACATCACACAAATCCATGCCCGAGGCAGGATTCGAACCTGCGACCGTAACAGCAGCACGCGGTTCCGGACTGAAGCGCCTAGAACCGTTCGGCCACAGCGGCCGGCAAACTGCTATAGGCATGCGTATTCAAATACAGAGGTATGTAAACAGGCAGAATACGCCGCTGCCGTCGACCCTATATAAAACAAAAAGTGTCTGGCGCAGTTGTCAGATTCGTTACTGCTGCTAAAATGACTGGTTATCAAGATTTTAGTGACTTTGAATGTGGTGTTATAGTCGGCGCACGAGCGATGGGGCGCAGCATCTGCGAGGTAGCGATGAAGTGATGATTTTCCTGTATGACCATTTCACGATTGTACCGTGAATATCAGGAATCTCTTAAAATATCAAATCTGCGTCATCCCTGCGGTCGGAAAAAGATACCACAAGAACCGGACCAAGGACGAGTGAAGAGAATCGCTCAGCGTGACAGAAGTGCAACCCTTCCGCAAATTGCTGTAGATTTCAATGCTGGATCATCAACGTGTGTCAGCGTGCGATCCTTCAACGAAACATCATCAATTGGGCTTTCGGAGCCGAAGGCCCACTCGTTTACCCTTTATGATTGCACGCCACGAAGCTTTACGCCCTGCCTGAGCCCATCAACACCGACACGGACTGTTAATGACTGGAAATATGTTGCCTGGACTGACAAGTCTCCTTTCGAATTATATCGAGTAGATGGACGTGAACGGGTATGGAGACAACCTCATGAATGCACGGACCTTGCACGTCAGCAGGGGACTGTTCAAGCCGGTGGAGGCTCTGTAATGGGGTGGAGCGCGTGTAGTTGGAGTGATGTGGGACCCCTCATACGTGTCGATATGATACTGACAGGTGACACATACGTAAGCATCCTGTCTGATCACCTGCATCCATTGATGTCCACTGTGCATTCCGACGGACTTGGGTAACTGAAGCAGGACAATGCGACACCCCCCACGTCGAGAAGTGCTACAGAGTAGCTCCAGGAACACTTAATGTGTTTAAATACTTCCGCTGGGCACCAAGCTCCACAGACATGAACATTAAAGAGCATATCTGGGATGCCTTGCACGTGCTGTTCAGAAGAGATCTCCATCTCTTCGTACCCTTACAGATTTATGGACAGCCCTGCAGGATTCATGGTCTCAGTTTCCTCCGGCACTACTTCCAACATTAGTCGAGTCCATGCCACGTCGTGTTGCGTCACTTCTGCGTGCTCACGGGGGCCATAAGCGATATTAGGCAGATTTGCCACTTTCTTTGGCTCTTCAGTGTATTTTTGCATTTTCTGTGCAAACATTTACAGAAGAATGAAATCGCAGCGACTGAATTTCGAAATTCTCTACATTTGTAATATCTTTGCAATGTACTTCTCTAACAAACGTATTTGTGGTTCATAGAAGAATAGCATGCAACACTGAAAATAATATCAGGCACGAAACGTGATGGTAACTCGTTTGTGTTCCTAATTTTTTTACTGAAGATTATTTAGCTCGTTAATCCAACGGACAAAGTAACTGTGAGTCAGGACAGCATTGACGAACAGTATCAGTGTGGCCTTCTGAGCAAATGAATCTTACTTCCTGGCTATGGAAACGCGCTCAAATTAAGAGGACAAAGTTAATGTGATAGTCGCCAAGAAAGTGTGGCAGTCACAAATTTGTGGCGTATCTTTTGCAATGCAGTATATCTCAATAAATCACAATTCTTTTTGTGAAGAGCATTTAGCCATTTTTTGTCCTGCAACACATATATTTTAAATAATTGTAAGAAAAAAATTGGAAAGTAGTAAAATTCGGCGCGGGAGCCGCGAAATGAGTTGGCTTATATCCATGGAGGTAGGGTGTTATTGCACTGACCTGACTGCGGAGCAACGCAAAATGGCGATATTGTCTGGTTGACGTCGAGACCGCTGTACAGCTGCTAATATCTGTCTTGAGACTATATGTCCGTAGTGTACATGAATATTGGTTGCGCCAGTGTTTTGATGAGAGGCCAAACACCCAGGTTCCGGCACACTGCGTGCTCCTCTCCAGTAGCACCAAGAGAGCGGAATAACTTAACATCCCAGTCCCAAAGCGGACCACCATCGAAAATGTCAGTAGGATTGCTTATATAGCTTAGAACATTGGCGCGATTATGAGCTGAGCGGTACCAGTTCTCCTCCCGTTGCCACTCAAATCCCTGTGATGTACAGTTCACCAGCCACCAAAATTCGAACCAGCTGCCACCAGACGTGGTCCCTGCAGCTAAGTGTTGTCGACCTGTCCCGATACAAAGGGACATTTGCAGGACTGACTCAGTGTCGCCTTCCACAGAAATAAACAGTCGACCTCAATCCTTTCACATTTTGCCTTTCATACTTACAAACAGGTTTTACAAGATAACTACAGATATGGTACAAAAGTCTTGTCAGATTTAGGTCTATCACGGTGACTGTTATCCTCATTATCCGCCTATTTTGTACATCTCCTTATTCATGGTTCAAATGGCTCTAAGCACTATGGGACTTAACGTCTGAGGTCATCAGTCCCCTTGACTTAGAACTAATTAAACCTAACTAACCTAAAGACATCATACACATCCATGCCCGAGGCAGGATTCGAACCTGCGACCGTAGCAGCAGCGCATTTCCGGACTGAAGCGCCTAGAACCGCTCGGCCACAGAGGCCGGCCCTTATTCATACAATCTATGGAAATGATACGACGTCTAGGCTTAAGCGTCATTAAAAAAGACAAGGTGGTCACTTCTGTACATCGGAAATATATATTTATTGGTGCTGGACGGTTCTTTCATAGGTCAGCATTCAGAGATTTGAGAATCCGTGGGCTCGTTCCAGTTTCCCTAAATAACGGAATATCTACTTGAACAAGACCATGAGTGATTTACTTTCCTAGCCTTGACCAATTGGAGCTACTGCTCAGTCTCTGGCATCAACGCCAGCTTGCTTTGGTCATCCTCGTCAATTTCTAGTGAATTCTCTAAACCATGTCAGGGGAATGCTTGGATGATTCCTTCCACAGGACCTTGGTAAGCTTTCTACCCTGTCAGTCCAAAATGCTTCTAGATCGGATTAATAAGAATATAAAGAAACGTCAAGACGGTGGTATTATTGGTTCAGGTGTTCTGTCTCCACAACCACACCCCCTGAGCTCAAAGCACAGAATGTTCATACAACAATATCACAGAAAACTCCATCTTTGGAATGTTGTTCAACTCGCAAATCACCATGGCTCGAATGTCGGTTATATCGTCAAGACGTTACATTTCATGCAAATTCCAGCGATTTGTTGGCTCTGAGCACTATGGGACTTAACATCTTAGGTCATCAGTCCCCTAGAACGTAGAACTACTTAAACCTAACTAACCTAAGGACATCACACACATCCAGCGATTTGTTGTTTTGTGGTAGATTTGCAAGGATAATACCAAGTTTTATGACTTGCGTTGATTTTTTCCAGGTAAGAAACATCCATATTTTACATTTAAACCAAGTCGCCGCAGACGTTCACGCGTTGTTGGTTATGTTCGGGCGTTAAGATGTGCGGAACAAATTTGACACACTTTTCCCATCTTCAAAACATTCTGGAGGAAGTACTGCATCTTCAAAACATTCTGGAGGAAGAACTGCACACGTCATCTAGACATATCGCTCCATTGCGATTTGTGACACAACAACGTTGGTACGTCGCAATCGCACATCCACTACTTAATACAGCCTGCCCACAACTGATAGATGGAATGTACATCTGTGGTTTACAGTTGTTTGTTCAAGCTGCCACCTTGTTGCTGCGTTGACGTCGCTTATACGTCAGGAATAAAAATCAGTCTCGAAACTTTGTGTACGGTGTATAAATACCAATGCCGACAGTCAAGCTCTCATTCTTCCCATACCGACGCTGAATTTTCATGGCTTCACAGAAACGCACTTAGTGTCCTAAATACTTCTTACTAACATTCCACAGAATAAGGAAGTCTTAATACGAATCTTGAGGAAAATGTAGGTTACCGCTGGTGTGCGACGAGAAACCAGGAGCCACAAGCTGCAGACAATAACCAGAGCGGAAACGCGCAGCTTCCTTACACATCACTCGTTTCTCGCGGCAGGCCTAGCTGCCTAGGCTTGCAGCGCCGTCAACTGTACGTAAATGCCGTAGATGATTGATAACCCCTTATAATCTTTATGAACACGGATACGTCATTTTATTTTCAACATTTTAGAATTTGCCCCCCGATATCGTTCCAGTTCTGTTGAAAATGGAAGCGAAAGTAACAGCTGCACATACGCATTGTTCTCTTGTCTTCCTTTTCTTCAGTATTTCGCTCTGAAAATATTTGTAAACAACGATAGGTAGATCAACTAAAAAATTCCGCGTCACCACTACTAACTCGTAGTTATTCGAGTGGTATATTTAAAACCAAACAGATGGCTGGATTTCGTTGCTGTATATACACTGAAGTGACAAAAGTCATGGGCTAATATCGCATACACAAGGTATAGAAGGGCAGTGAATTGGCTGCGCTGTGATTTGTACTCAGATGATTCGTGTGAAAAGGTTTCCGACGTGATTTTGGTCGCACGACGGGAATTAAAAGACTTTGAACGCCGAATGATAGTTGTAGCTAGACGCATGGGACATTCCATTTCAGCAGTCGTAAGGGAATTCAGTATTCCCAGATCCACAATGCCAAGAGTGTGTCGAGAATACAAAATTTCAGACATCTCCTCTCACTACGGAAAACGCAGTGGCCGACGGCTTTCACTAAATGACAGAGAGCAGCAGGGTTTGCTTAGAGTTGACAGTACTAACAGGCAAGCAACACTGCGTGAACTAACCGCAGAAATCAATTTGAGATGAAAGACGAACGTATCCGTTAGGACAGTGCGGCGAAATTTGGCGTCAATGGGCTTTTGCAACAGACGACCGACGCGAGTTCCTTTGCTAAAGCATGATATCGCCTTCAGCGCCTCTTCTGGCCTCGTGACCACATCGGGTTGGACCCTAGACGACTTGAAAACTGTGACCTGATCAAATGGGTCCCGATTTCAATTGGCAAGAGCTGATGGTAGGGTTCGAGTGTGGCGCAGATCCCACGAAGCCACGAACCCAATTTGTCAACAAGGCACTGTGCAAGCTGGTGGCGGTTCCATAATGGTGCGGCCTTCTTTAACATGGAACAGATTGGGCTCTCTGGACCAACCGGAAATGGTTATTTTCAGCTACTTGGAGAACATTTGCGGCCATTCATGTTTCTAAACTACGATGCAGTTTTTGTGGATGACAATGCGCCATGTCATCAGACCACAATTGTTCGCGATTGTTATGAACAACATTCTGGACAGTTCGAGAGAATGGTTTATTCACCGATATCCCATCGAACATTTATGGGACATGACCAAGAAGTCAGTTCGTGCACAAAAACCTTCACCGGCAACCATTTCGCAATTATGGGCAGCTATAGAGGCAGCATGGGTCAATATTTCTGCAAGCGACTTCCAACGACTTGCTGAGTCCCTGTCACATCAAGCTGCTGCACTACGTTTGGCAAAAGGAGGTCCGACACGACACTAGGAGGTATGTCATGACTTTTATCACTTCAGTGTATGACGTCCGTAAATGAACACCACATATTTATTACTCTTTTTGTTTGCTTTAGTGCAATCAATACTTTCTTTCTAAGAGGTAAGTTATCTCAGGAAATTGTTCCATAAGACATTATTGACTGGAAATAAGCTAAATCTGTCAGGAGGTTAACTGATTAGTTTCCAAGATTAGCAATTATACGAAAAACAAAAGTAATTGAATTTAATTGTTTGAGAAGCTCTGTGTCACACTTTTTCCAGTTTTAAGTTCTCATTAACATGTACACCCAAAAATCTGGAACATTCCTACCTGTTTACTAACCCCTGTTTGTGTGCTACATCAGTTTTTGGACAACTTTATTTGTTGTATAGAACTGAATATATTGTGTTTTTTCTTAATTTAGAAACAGTTAGTTTTATGAGTATCCCTTGATAATGATTCTTTGGAAAACATCATTTACAATCCCTTCCGTTTCCTTCTCTGAAATAGGATTTATTATAACACTAGTATCGTCCGTATAAAGTACCAGTACTGCTTGTTGAACTACGGATCAATTGGAATGAAAGTAAATCTAATCTAATCTAATCTAATCTAAGTGGAAGGTCATTCTCATATACAAGGAATAGGAGTGAATTTAGAATAGAATTACGTCGGACCCCCTTTGTCATTTTCCCAGCCACTAAAACTTTTTACGCTTCCAGCATTGTTTACATTATTCAGCACAAATTTTTGTGCCCTGTCTGTAAAATATGAATGTGTAAAGCCATCAGTTCCACAAAACTTCAACTTTTATAAACGCCCTGAAATGGCCGCAAAAATGTCAACTGGCGACATTTTACTGTTTAAGATTTGTACTATTTGATGGGTAAATATATAAATAGCATTCTAAGTCTTGAAACCCTTCTGAAATCCGAACTGTGAAACTGCTCTTCAGAACATACTTTTCCCAACATTTTGGAAATATTGAATATTTAACCTGTGTGGAAAAATTATCTGTGCCAGTGATACATTACATGTATCACTTAGGCCATTACTTATTAAACTGGAACATTTTTTTCAGAATTCTGTTTGGAATTCCATTAACACCATATGAGCTTGTGTTTTTTAGAATTTTTAATTTTTATAATTCTATTAATTTCAGTGAAAGATGTTAGTGCTACTTCTAGTTGCTGTAAGTTTTGTGGATTGGTATTTTTAACATATTCTCTTGCTTTTTCAACTGACCCCTTCAACACTATTTTTGCTCTCACATTTAAGAGTGATTTCTAAGAGTACTCTTAGCTTGTGAATTATGAGTCTTTTAGTATAGGAATTATGGTTTCTTGTACACTGACTGCCCGTCCTGTCTCCAGTTTGACAATATCCCACATACCTTACTGTCTGCATTATTTATTTCTGTGAGGATGTACATACGTCTTTAGATTTTAATTACTTACCTTAAAACATTGCAGTGTTTTTTTGAACGAGGGTGTGCTGATAAGTAATGCCTCAGAATTTTTTACGTGAAAACTCTTAAAGCTTTTTAAGTAAAACAACGTTACTAACGTGCTACATCCTTGTTTTTCATGTCTACATATTTACAGCCGTCTGCCGCTAGAGGACTCCGAATTGTAGCGTGTAACATGGCGGTGTGTAACGTAACTATTTCGGTGTCCGAGAATCAGCGTGCTGCAATCGAGTTTAGAATTTGAAACAGTCGTTCACACATGGAGCACCCTGTCAGCACGACAACGCCAGACTACACACAAGCGATGCGACATCAGCGTCAATCGGACGCCTTGGGTTCTCGGTCATCGATCATACTCCATTACTTCCAACTTGGCACAATCCGATTTTCATGTGTTTCCAAAACTTATGGAACACCTTCAAGGACTTCACTTTGATAGTGATGAAATGGTGCAAAACAGTGGTGTGGTTGTGGCTCCTTTAACAAAGTCAATCATTCTACTGTGACGGTATCAACAAACTGCTCTCTCATTAGGAGAAATGTGTTCATCAACTGGGTAACTACTTGAGAAATAAATATGTAGACATGAAGCATAAATATGTAGAATGTTAATACCGTTTTTTTTTAAGAAGCTTTAAGAGCTTTCACATAAAAAATTCGGAGAACTACTTTCCAGCACTCCCTCGTAGTATTTAAGTAATGAAAAATCTTGAAATATTCTGGTCTTTACATAATTTGGCATCTGCCTCTTACAAGAGATTTTAATTCCTTTAGTTATCCACGGCTTACTTGTTCTTTTTTATGGATCTTCTGGATAACTTTTTTGGAACGCAACTTTCAAGTACTGACACAAATTTACTATGGAATAAATTGAATTATATTAGCATTTCTTTCTGTGCATACCTCACCCTATAACACCTCTGTTAACTTACTCTTAAAACACTGCGTCCTGTTCTCATTAATAAGCCTCACTGCTTTGTATGAACCTGCCTGCGGGCTGTAAGATGCTACATTGTTTATTACTATTCATTGTGCATAATGATCAAAATGTTCAAACCTGTGTGAAATCTTATGGGACTTAACTGCTAAGGTCATCAGTCTCTAAGTTTACACACTACTTAACCTAAATTATCCTAAGGACAAACACACACACCCATGCCCGAGGGAAGACTCGAACCTCCGCCGGGACCAGCCGCACAGTCCATGACTGAAGCGCCATAGACCGCTCGGCTAATCCCGCGCGGCCATAATGTTCAGATAGCCCATTAGCTATATGTTGTATATTAAATTTTTCAGCCTGAGCAGTGTCTATGAAAATGTTGTCACCTGTACTCCTAACTTGTTGCACACGACTAAGGAAATTAGATTGGAACACCGAACTAAAGACTCCATTTCATTTTTCCTATTAGAATCTTTTATGAAATCTACATTGATATCACCACAAACTACAAACTTTTTCTTGCTCTTTTAGCTCAGTAATGCATCTAGATTTCTCTTAAACGGCTGGGTTTCCTAAAGGGTTATTGCAGACAGTTACAATAACAACACAAATGTTCTGCAGTAGTAGCTCGGAAATATATGCTTCTAGATCCTATTCTACATATAAACGGCTTATTTCAATAATTCTGACTTAGTTCCCAAATTTTACACATGTTGCAACTCCTCCTTTTGCCGGCCGGAGTGGCCGAGCTGGTCTAGGCGCTACAGTCTGGAACCGCGCGACCGCTACGGTCGCAGGTTCGAATCCTGTCTCTGGCATGGATGTGTGTGATGTCCTTAGGTTAGTTCGGTTTAAGTAGTTCTAAGTTCTAGGGGACTGATGACCTCAGAAGTTACGTCCCATAGTCCTCAGAGTCATTTGAACCATCCTCCTTTTTCCTTGTTAACTTCACACTTAAATGAAGCTAATCTGTAATTCCTAATATTTACCTTTTCCCTCCTTGTGTTTAGGTGGTGTCCAATGAAGCAAAGTACATCTGTTACTTCGGAATTGTGGCTGGGGAATATTCTTTGGACGGACGAGGCACATTTAACTCTACACGGTGGCATGAATGCACAGAACTGTCGTATATGGGGTTCTACACCATTCTATGTTGTGCAGGAACATCCACTGCGCTCGGTTTGTGTGACCATATGACTTATGAAACCATGCGGTTTCACAAGCTCCTTCATTCGCGGTCCGTTTCTTTTTGAGATTACGCCTCGCGGGCCTTTAATGAATAACCTGCACATTACAAATACTTCCTTGTGCAACATGTGATCCCAGCTTTGCCAGAATGCAACTGTGTCGACACCGCTATTTTCATGCAAGATGGGGCCACAACACATGTCGCTTGTCAGGTGAAAGATTTGCTTCGAGAAACGTTCTCTGATGACCGCCGTCTCCAGGCACTTTCAAGATGTGTAACCTTCCAGATCCCCCGACCTAAATCCATGTGACTTCTGGTTATGGGGATATCTGAAAGCTCATGTGTATCAGGAATGTATCTGATCTCTTCCTGAAGGATAGCATAAGATGACATATCGCTATAATTGCACCTGATATATTGTGAGCAACTGTTGATCATGCTGTGTTACGGATGCAATAAGTTGCTGAGTAGGAGGCGGCTGCTGTGGCAGAGCGGTTCCAGGCGCTTCAGTCCGGAACCGCGCTGCTGCTACGGTCGCAGGTTCGAATCCTGCCTCGGGCATGGACGTGTGTGATGTCCTTAGGTTAAGCCAAGTATAAGTAGTTCTAAGTCTAGGGGACTGATGACCTTAGATATTAAGTCCCATACTGCTTACAGCCATACTGCTTTTTGCTGAGTCGGGAGACCATATCGAAAACGTATTGTAACTTGCGACCGCAGCCTAATAAACGTGCCAGAATCACCGTTGTCATGTGTTTGATCGTTCTTCCCCTTTTCCTGCATCCACGCCATATTCTGATTGCTGATTTTCACATGGTGGCAGAAACCTATTATTTCTTTTCAGCAACTCCACGAGCCCACCGATTAATGAACATACCTGCGGTGTTGCAGCGTCCCGCGATGTGTACAACGCGCTCTACAGCACTTGGAACACCTCATTTTAATTATAATCTCCCAGTTCAAAATGGCTCTGAGCACTATGGGACATAACATCTGAGGTGATCAGTCCCCTAGACTTAGAACTAGTTAGAGCTAACTAACCTAAGATCATCACACACATCCATGCCCGAAGCAGGATTCGAATCTGCGACCGTAGCAGCAGCGCGGTTGCGGACTGAAGTGCCTAGAACAGCTCGGCCACAGTGGCCGGCTAACCCCCGGTATTATGGTCCTGTTGTGCTTTAATTTCTGTCAATCCAGTCTGTCTGTAACCCGACTCAAATCTAAAAAATGTGTCCCTTTGACTCCAGTAATCACAGGGACTTTATTTATAAGCAGACGTAGGTAGCAATAGTTACACGGAGGCGAAGAGACATCATCAAAGCAGTCATCGAACCAATCGTAGAAAAGCAGCACATAATTGACGTGTCACTGAATATGTACTATTTGTTCAAAAGTTTTCAGCATCTATTAGTGGACATTAATGATAATTAATAATCTGTCCTTCGGATTTATGACGACTTGAACTCAGCTGGGAAACATTTTCAGTGGGGTGTCAGAATGTCTGTGGAGAAATGAAAGTCCATTCTATGTCAAGAGCCGAAACAAGAGAAGGTAATGATGTTGGACGCTGGGGTCTGGAGCTCGGTCTACGTCCTACCTCATCCCAAAGGTGATCCATTGTGTTGAAGTCGGAACTCTCGACAGAGCAGTCCATTTCAGTGATGCTGTTATCGACAAATAATGCCTCACAGATGCTGCTTTAGGAGAGGGTGTGTTGTCATGTTGATCCAAAGAGCCATCATCTCCGAACTGTTCCTCTGATGTACGTAGTTCACAATACTGTATAATTTTTTCTGAGTACGGAAATATGTGGCCTGTGAGGGCTGTTCGATCATTGTACCCCCAATGCTTTTAAAACCCTACTCACAATCATTGTGCTGGATGGACTACTGGTAACACTTCGGAACTCACGCTGATGGGATGGCTCTGAGCACTATGGGACTTAACTTGTGAGGTCATCAGTCCGCTAGAACTTAGAACGACTTAAACCTAACTAACCTGAGGACATCACACATATCCATGCCCGAGGCAGGATTCGAACCTGCGACCGTTGCGGTCGCGCGGTTCCAGACTGAAGCATCTAGAACCGCTCGGCCACTCCGGCCGGCGAACTCACGCTGATTTCATACAATTTCTTACGACATCCACCCTCGGCATTGCTCGACGGTATCTGAACGTCAGTACATGAGGTCTGCCTGGTCTTGATTTAGCTGCGGCAGTTCCTTCTGCGTTTCCACTTCACAGCGCCATCAGTAACAAACGACTTGGGCAGATTTAGAAAGAAATGTCTTCGCAATTGCGAATATGAAGCACCTTCGGCTGTATGTTGGGATGATGACAATGAAAATTTGAGCCCGAACGGGACTCTGATCCGGATTTCACACGTTGCGTGAGCAGTCACTTTAACCGCTTCTGCTAACCGTGTACGAATCACGGCCACACACAAACTTCCATATGTCATCGTCCATGTGTCACAACCTGTACCCCTACGTTACGTATTTTCCCGTCCAGGAAGGAAATATTCACTGAGAGTCGAGGGCCTGGCATTGGTGAATAAAAACGAAACAGCAGTGTCTTTGTTATAAAGGATTATGACGCAATGTTCGTTTGGACATTCATGCCTGCGGTTACTGCTTCTCTACTGACAACACGATACTCCCTGCTTCCTTTTATACTGGAACATCCGCCTCTCGTGACATCTAATGGTGAATTCCGCATTATGTGTGTGTGTGTGTCGGGGCACTCTTGATCAGATAGAGTAGCTGCGGCGGAAATGAGGTTCGATGGGGGGGAGACACAGCCTGGAGCTGGGCCTTGGCCGTCCTTGCTGCGGCAGCCATCAGCCACCTGCCACCGCCGTGACTTACCCGCAGGCGCTGCCGCGGCGGCGGCTAACGGCGCCTCTCCTGCCTAACGGGTCACCCGCATCGGCGGCCGGCCCGGCTCACTCGCTACGTCACAGCGACAGGCTCCGGCAGGGCTGCCTCTTCCTTCCTGCCGCTGAGTGCTAACAGCCGGCCGCGTGGTGCGCTACCGACGCAGCGTCTGCCCACACAGCCGCTCACCTGTAGCGTTCCACACCTCTCTGCGCCCACTGCGCTGTGCGTGAGCCCTCAGGCTAGGTATCTATTAACGATTTTTCCGTCTGCTGACCATGCTGTTGTTATCCTGCTTGATAGTGAGTACGTAGCACGTTCTCTTGGATGGAGGTTCATCGACAGAAGTAAGTCATTTGAAGCTTGCCACAGGGAAGTATCTTGGAACATTTGGAACATACTGAACTGACCATCACTTCTGGGAAGTGCGTAGACAGCGCTACGTGGTCGTTTTCGGATTGGACGTGGCAGAAAGTCATGGCACGTTAAATTTCCATCATCAAGGTGAAAAGACAGACTTAAAAATCATCTTCAAATTTCGTTATTTACATATTTTCTCCAAAATATTCGCAAAAGTATTGTACTCGAGATCAGTCACGCACTTAAGTGGAAACAATTTAGTTAGCAGGCCACAGTTTGGAGTCCAGATGGGTTACTCGACTGAGAATGCTATTTATACATTCATTCATCAAATAGCCATGTCTTAAACAATAAGGCCGGGCCGTGTGGCCGTGCGGTTCTAGGCGCTTCAGTCTGGAACCGCGTGACCGCTACGGTCGTAGGTTCGAAGCCTGCCTCGGGCACAGATGTGTGTGATGTCCTTAGGTTAGTTAGGTTTAAGTAGTTCTAAGTTCTAGAGGACTGATGACCACAGATGTTAAGTCCCATAGTGCTCAGAGCAATTTCTTAAACAATAGTACATCGCCAGTTGGTACTTATTGGACCTTTACAAGTCGTTTGATTGTTTACATCGTGATACTCTCTTAGAAAATCTCAAGTTGTATGAAATTGATGGCTTCACACACAGCTGGTTTGAATCACACTTAACAAACAGAATGCTAAAAGTTATGATGAATAGTTCACACAATGTTGGAAAGGTAGAAAATTTTAGTGACTAGGGAAAAAAGAAAGTCGCAAAGGGAATCCCATAGGGTTCAATTTTGGGTCCACTCCTACTTCTTATATATCTTCCACTGAACGTTCAACAAGCAAAATTTGGCAGGCACTACTACTGTTATAGTAAATCCGATTAGAAAAAAAGCAACAGAGGAGTTGGTAGTGATATTTTCAAAGACCTATTGAGTGGTTCTCTGAAAATGGACTTTTCCTAAATACTGGAAAAAAACTCACTACATCCAGTTTTGTGCAACAAATAGTCACACGAACAACTGATGTAGCACACAAACAGGAATCAGCAAATACGATGGAACGCTCGAAATTTGTACGTGTTCATATTGATGAAAACTTGAACTGGAAGAAGCATATTACTGAGGTTTTTTATTATTACTGAGTCTCTTTATTAAGTTCAGCTACTTGTGCTCTTCATAAAAATGCTAATCTTGGAAACAAACGTATTAATCTCCTCACGTATTTTGCATATTTCCACCCATTAACGTCGTACGGCATAATTTTCTGTGGTAACCCAACACTCAGAAAGGAAGTATTGATTCCACAATAGCAAGCAGTAAGAATAATATGTGGTGTTCACCTACGGACGTCATGTAGGTACCTCTTAAAGGAACTAAGTATTTTAACTGTGCCGTCACAATACATACACTCCTGGAAATTGAAATAAGAACACCGTGAATTCATTGTCCCAGGAAGGGGAAACTTTATTGACACATTCCTGGGGTCAGATACATCACATGATCACACTGACAGAACCACAGGCACATAGACACAGGCAACAGAGCATGCACAATGTCGGCACTAGTACAGTGTATATCCACCTTTCGCAGCAATGCAGGCTGCTATTCTCCCATGGAGACGATCGTAGAGATGCTGGATGTAGTCCTGTGGAACGGCTTGCCATGCCATTTCCACCTGGCGCCTCAGTTGGACCAGCGTTCGTGCTGGACGTGCAGACCGCGTGAGACGACACTTCATCCAGTCCCAAACATGCTCAATGGGGGACAGATCCGGAGATCTTGCTTGCCAGGGTAGTTGACTTACACCTTCTAGAGCACGTTGGGTGGCACGGGATACATGCGGACGTGCATTGTCCTGTTGGAACAGCAAGTTCCCTTGCCGGTCTAGGAATGGTAGAACGATGGGTTCGATGACGGTTTGGATGTACCGTGCACTATTCAGTGTCCCCTCGACGATCACCAGTGGTGTACGGCCAGTGTAGGAGATCGCTCCCCACACCATGATGCCGGGTGTTGGCCCTGTGTGCCTCGGTCGTATGCAGTCCTGATTGTGGCGCTCACCTGCACGGCGCCAAACACGCATACGACCATCATTGGCACCAAGGCAGAAGCGACTCTCATCGCTGAAGACGACACGTCTCCATTCGTCCCTCCATTCACGCCTGTCGCGACACCACTGGAGGCGGGCTGCACGATGTTGGGGCGTGAGCGGAAGACGGCCTAACGGTGTGCGGGACCGTAGCCCAGCTTCATGGAGACGGTTGCGAATGGTCCTCGCCGATACCCCAGGAGCAACAGTGTCCCTAATTTGCTGGGAAGTGGCGGTGCGGTCCCCTACGGCACTGCGTACGATCCTACGGTCTTGGCGTGCATCCGTGCGTCGCTGCGGTCCGGTCCCAGGTCGACGGGCACGTGCACCTTCCGCCGACCACTGGCGACAACATCGATGTACTGTGGAGACCTCACGCCCCACGTGTTGAGCAATTCGGCGGTACGTCCACCCGGCCTCCCGCATGCCCACTATACGCCCTCGCTCAAAGTCCGTCAACTGCACATACGGTTCACGTCCACGCTGTCGCGGCATGCTACCAGTGTTAAAGACTGCGATGGAGCTCCGTATGCCACGGCAAACTGGCTGACACTGACGGCGGCGGTGCACAAATGCTGCGCAGCTAGCGCCATTCGACGGCCAACACCGCGGTTCCTGGTGTGTCCGCTGTGCCGTGCGTGTGATCATTGCTTGTACAGCCCTCTCGCAGTGTCCGGAGCAAGTATGGTGGGTCTGACACACCGGTGTCAATGTGTTCTTTTTTCCATTTCCAGGAGTGTATATTCGCTAATTCGCTAAAGGAAAAATGACCTTTATCACCCATTGTTAAAGTTGTCAGTTGCTCAGAGAGGTCTCCAATATGCAGCAACAAAGATTTTTTATCGTTTGCCCAGTAACATAAAATGTCTGACAGGTAGCAACGCAAGTTTTAAATCTAATTTAAAATCATTTCTGCTGCACAATTCTTTGTATTCCCCTGATAAAATTTTTATTTAAAATGTGGTAGCTGAAAGAAAATGATCTATGGAATACGTAACTAATCAACTAACTAACGCCCATAGCCTTAAATGCCTATCTTCGCAAGAAGATGAGCCATGTAGATGCACTATCTTCAGTTTCACAGATAAGCCACTGAGTGACGCTGCGGTATCAGTGCTGGAAAAGTGACTAAATTTTCCTACCACTCTAAAGACTCTGCCCATAAAAGATTTTATCATCGCCGTTGAGCGAGGTGTCTTGAAACTTCCCAGTGAGAATAAGGCGAGAGACTTGCAAGGTCATAAGTAGGATGCCCGCACCCAAACAGTGTGTCACCACTCATGAAAGAAAAGCGCCCCGACCTTTAAGAGAAAATACAAATAGTTATTTTACCTGTTGACAATGGAAGTACTGTTGTTCTCCAGTCTGTAACATCTCATTTTGACAATATGATGGATTTACTGCAAGAGTCAGCGTATCTTCATCTCCAGAAGGGACTAACTCCTCCCTTCTCAAGCACAGTCAGTTTCTTGACCATCTGAAAAAGAGCCTACGAGTACGAACGCCAGTTCCACCAAGATTTTATGGCCTGCCAAAGATACACAAAGAACGGATTCCAGTTCTCCAAATTGTTAGCACTATAGGAATCCCAACATATTACCTAACATAAACATCTGCTTCTCATGTGAGCCCTTTGATCGGGAAATCTGAACACCACACAGGAAATTCAAAAGATTTTATACGGTGCTTGAAGAATCTGCGTCTCAAACCAGCCGACGTATTAATGAGTTTCAATGTTGTCTTTTTGTTCACACTAGTGCCACTGACCGATTCACTACTACACATAGGAGATAATCTCCAGGAGGACATCTTACTTTTTTTTCAAACATGTGCTTACTTCAAGTTACTTTTTATTTAACGAATAATATTTTGAGGGATCAGACGGTGTTGCTATGGGTAGCTCTTGTCTCCCTTAGTAGCTACCCTTCTTTTGGAATAATCTGAGAATAAAGCACTTTAGTTGGCACTTTTGAAATCTAAATGTTTTTGGAGATATGTAGGCGATACCTTTCTAGTATGGTCATATGGCACATCAACGTTTCCTTCATTCTTAGAAAATTTTCGCTTCATACACCCGAGCATATATTTCACCATAGAACTGTCACGGTTTGTAAATCGTGGAGACATTTATATTTTTGTAAGACTTTGCTACATTTGTTTCAAACAACAATTGAAGTTGTAGATGGTAATAACTGCTGTTCTCATCATAATGAAATATGCGCTTCTTAACAACTGAATCAGAGACTTGCTTAGTAGTGTGTGCATTCCTTTACACGACGATGACAGTGGTGACATGCCTTGCCAGGGACTACTCGAGACACCGAATAATTAGGGGAGCAATCCAGATCCATGACAGCTCATCTGCAGCCCACAACTCAGGGACATTTGTCGGAGACGAGTCCAAGACACTCTCACCTCGTCCCATGGAGTCGCACATGTAATCAAAAGGACTGAGGTCAGGTGACTTGTGGCACAATTCGAGCATTCTTACATCTGTGGAGCGTTCCTCAAATCATTATGACAGAGTTTGAGAGTGATGGTGGCGCATTATCTTGCCGAAAGTGCGGCTCGCCTGCGGTATGCTATAAGCGAACAAATGGATGTACACGATCGTCCGTAGGTGAGAGACGTGGACAGATGCACTGGCGGCCTCATTCCACTTCCTGTATAAGGTGCATTCAAGTTCTAAGGCCTTCGATTTTTTTTCTCCGGACTGGAAAGAGATAGAAACATGCGCATTGTTTTAAAATGAGGCCGCGTTCATTGTCAATTCGTCCCAGAGATGGCAGCACAGTACGGCAGATGGAATTTTACCGCCAGCGGCGAGAATGAGAACTGTTTTAAATACTTAAAATGGCGACGTTTTCCTTACTTGAACAGCATGCAATCATTCGTTTTCTGAATTTGCGTGGTGTGAAACCAATTGAAATTCATCGACAGTTGAAGGAGACATGTGGTGATGGAGTTATGGATGTGTCGATAGTGCGTTCATGGGTGCGACAGTTTAATGAAGACAGAACATCGTGTGACAACAAACCGAAACAACCTCGGGCTCGCACAAGCTGGTCTGACGACATGATTGAGATAGTGGAGAGAATTGTTTTGGGGGATCGCCGAATGACTGTTGAACAGATCCCCTCCAGAGTTGGCATTTCTGTGGGTTCTGTGCACACAATCCTGCATGACGACCTGAAAATGCGAAAAGTGTCATCCAGGTGGGTGCTATGAATGTTGACGGATGACCACACGGCTGCCTGTGTGGCATGTTGCCAAGCAATGTTGACGCGCAACGACAGCATGAATGGGACTTTCTTTTCGTCGGTTGTGACAATGGATGAGACGTGGATGCCATTTTTCAATCCAGAAACAAAGCGCCAGCCAGCTCAATGGAAGTACACAGATTCACCGCTACCAAAAAAATTTCAGGTAACCGCCAGTGCTGAAAAAATGATGGTGTCCATGTTCTGGGACAGTGAGGGCGTAATCCTTACCCATTGCGTTCCAAAGGGCACTACGGTAACAGGTGCATCCTACGAAAATGTTTTGAAGAACAAATTCCCTCCTGCACTGCAACAAAAACGTCCGGGAAGGGCTGCGCGTGTGCTGTTTCACCGGGACAACGCACCCGCACATCGAGCTAACGTTACGCAACAGTTTCTTCGTGATAACAACTTTGAAGTGATTCCTCATGCTCCCTACTCACCTGACCTGGCTCCTAGTGACTTTTGGCTTTTTCCAACAATGAAAGACACTCTCCGTGGCCACACATTCACGTACGTGTACGTGCTGTTATTGCCTCAGCGATTTTCCAGTGGTCAAAACAGACTCCTAAAGAAGCCTTCGCCGCTGCCATGGAATCATGGCGTCAGCGTTGTGAAAAATATGTACGTCTGCAGGGCGATTACGTCGAGAAGTAACGCCAGTTTCATCGATTTTGGGTGAGTAGTTAATTAGAAAAAAAATCGGAGGCCTTAGAACTTGAATGCACCTCGTAAGTATCCTCCACACGAAATCACCTCCACCACATGCTTCAAAGGTCTTAGACGTCCTCATACCCTACCTTCGGCGAGTATTGTGGGTTCTGCTACTCATCTGTGGAGGAAACCTTTCTCCGCCCTTCAAATGTCATATGTCGGAGTTCTTGCGCCCATGTTAATGTCTGTAACTCCTGACGCTTCGCAAGAAGTAGTACACGTCCAAAGCGGTGGTTTTTGTACTTCAGAAACAGTCTTCGACATAGCGTGGCAGTGATATGCTGCGCTGTTGCTCTTCTATCCCTGCTACAATCCGCGAGAGTCGACAGCGACCCTTGAAATCCGTAAGTTGTTGCCCATTGCAGGTGATATTGACAGTCAAATTGAGGCACTCGCGGTGCGTGCTTAATACTGTCGAACATAAAAGGCTCCCTGGCTGAATGGCCTCGAAGTATCTCAAGCATCCACCATCCATAATCCGGCTGCGAGCACTGAAGTTTCACGTCTTGCCCGTCCTTCGATCAGCTGTTACTCCGTCGTGTTCTGACGATGTCCCAGTCACGTCACACGCCCATCTGTTCAATGCGCTCCAGGAAATCAGAAGTGATCTGAAAAAAAATTGAGACTGGAGAAAACAAAATTCTGAACAGAGAAACGTTTCGAAAGAAAGTTTTAGAATTTCATCTCCAGAGAAAACCGAAAAAGAAAACTGGAGCTCGTCAGAATTTCGAAAACAGTACTCAGATCGAATAAAAAATTATTAGGGTACCAGAATTTAAATGGTTACATGTGAGGCCTAAGTCGAAAAAAAAGTTAACTTTTGTTTCTCTTTACATGTCTGCAGTCCCGCTACACACTTACATCCCCACGCTATAGTACCATAGCAAGCCACTAGAGGACCGACACAAAACGGCGCAACTCACTGATAAAGCGTGTCACAGATACAGCGAGGCTCGTTGACTTTTGGCGGTCTAGTACTAAAACTGATAACAAAGGAGCAAGCATTGGATGCTGGCAGCTAAACAAGACTGCGGTCGTAGGCGACTTCCTTATTTCGTATGAACAGAACCGATGGTTGTTTTTAATCCAGCTGAGAGAGTAGCAGAGTGCTGCAGAAAGCAGAATGTTGCGATACACTTTGGTGCTGGTGGGATCCCGTACTAGATGATCAACATGTCTGCTCGACGACACTGCCACTAAGGGCTCAAGTTGTGACGGAAACGATGATCGGAACGTAGAACAACGGAAACTTGATGTGTGATTTGATGAAACAGCCTTTCTTTTCTGTCAGCTCAACGTCGTGTAAGAATACGTTATTTCATTTTAGTTGTTATTATTTAAACGAATTGCCAGTAACCAAACAATGACACCGACAACACAGTTCTTGTAACTGTAACAACGGACCCACTCTCACTGAAAAACTTCCAGGAGTTTATGACAAATCTACATTCCTTGACCAGCTACCTGCAGTAAACCTTAGACAGTAGAAAACAGTTAATTCTCCTCAGTCTGTTTTTGTTCTACAGTATTAATTTTTTGTGTTAACCGGTTTTCGGCTGACTATAGTCAGTAAATGTCTGAAGATGACCTTGGAAGCCGAAAACCTGTTAACACAGTAAATTAATACTGTAGAACAAAAGCAAACTAGCGCTTTTCATTTATTATAATGTTCTACCAAAATCCGATGGAAGATATAGTTAACAATTCTCCTCTGATTTCAAAGTAGGTTGATTGAGATAGGAAATAAGAGATGAAGACATGCTTGGGCTGTTAGAAACTCATTTCAGCGGTGAATATTCCAACGTGTATGCGTAGGATAATAGAATACTCGAGTGAATTTTTTTATAGATACGATGCAAGCTGAAGACCTGTTAGTTCTAATCGACTTCGACGGGCAAAAATTGAAAATTAACTATTCACAAAAATTGGACAACTTATTTCAGGCATGTCCATGAAAAATAGTGGGGCTCGTTACTGATAAGAGGATACAAAGTTTAAGAATATTATACTGGATGTATACTGGGATGAAATACACAGGGAAAGAGATGCTATCTGTGGATTTCTGTACAGAGTTTTGGGGAAATAAGTGCACAAATTTTTATTGGTGACTGAGGTCAGTGTACTGAACAATACTACATCAGTATGTACTTCATTTGCAGATTAATAATTACAGCTGTTAGGAGTAACATGTCTTCAGGTTTGTCAGTACCTTCAAGTACATGTGGCAAGAGCAAGCCATTAATGCTATTTTCCCCTGGTCAGCAGGTCAGGTGTCGAAGCGTGGGCACAAAGCGGTTGGTCTATACTGGCAGGTTCAAATGGCTCTGAGCACTATGGGACTTAACAGCTGAGGTCATCAGTCCCCTAGAACTTAGAACTACTTAAACCTAACTAACCTAAGGATACCACACACATCCATGCCCGAGGCAGGTTTCGAACCTGCGACCGTAGCGGTCGCGCGGTTCCAGACTGAAGCGTCTAGGACCGCTCGGCCACACCGGCCGGCCTACTGACAGGTATAGTCCACTTATGAGGAGTACAAGACAAGCGGCATCACCCGATTTCCCAGAAACTTCGCTCAGTTTTTTAAGTTTCTGAAAAAACGACGGTAAAAATTTTCGAGGTATTTCCGAGGCGCTTTATGTAGCTTTCACCGTGCAGTATTTCCAGACGAAATGGTAGATGAATGGTTTTGCGCCCCGTGTTCGAAACCCGACTAATGTTATTATTTACTTTATTTTCATTGTTTTCATTTATCTACACAAGTCCGTAGAAGGTTACTTCACAAATTTTTCTTATTAAATTAGGGGACACAAGAGCGTTACATTAGCTGTAAAATTACAATTGGCGTTCACAATAAATGTCAAAAATTTGTTGTATAATATATGTGTGTATGCTACGTTGAGGGGTTATAATCTTTTTAAATTCTCTTAGTCTGATATTTCATTCTCTTATCAATTCTTACATTAATTCTTATATTTTTTTTATATGTTTATTCTTCAGGACGATTTGGTGCATTCCTCCGGATGATACCGGTCGTAGAAACATTCGAAACACGGATATCCCGAACACCACGAGCATCGCGCAAATGCAGGTTTGCCACAGTGACATTTCTTCGTACGAATGTTACTCGAGAAAGAAACGTCGTTAACACTGATGAATGTTTCGCGCGTTAGCAATAATTTCGCGGAAAACCGTTGATAACGGATCACTTTTAAGAGAACTAGAGCTTGTAACTGATTATAAATAAAGATACACTAGAAGAATTTCATCGAAAACAATTTCAAATACTTTTTTTTCTTTTTAAATTCATTCATCTGACATGCAAGCAGTAGACGAATAACGACAACAATATAGCAATATACACTCGAAAAAATTCGTGTAGCAGTCTTCTACAGACATTGGTATATAAATGAAAAACAAAAATTAAAGTAATAATCGAGTTTAGAACAAGGGGTGTAAAATTAACACCCCACGACGCTAACCAATGAGCGACCTCTTCGTCTGAAGACAGCGCATCTTACGAGGCACACAGCGTACCTGGAAAGTATCTCAAAAATTTTGACTATCTTTTTTTTCAGAAACTGGTAAGCTGAGACACGTGTTCGCTTATTTTGAAGCCTCTTCCACTGAGTGAAGTTTCTGGAAAGTCAGATTATGGAATTTGCCGTGTTCTCTTCGTTAGTGGTGCAGTTACGACCGTAGAGAAAGCACGAAGTAGTAAATTATGTGACATGTTTGAGGGAAGACTGTTAGAAGCAGAGAAAAAAGAACCAACACATTCAAGTGGGTACTTATTAAGGGTACCAATGATCACAGTATCTGCACTTATAACCGCAACACCCTGTATATTGCATAATAAACTTTTGTCTAAATTTAAAAGTTCCTTGTACTTATTTCGTCGCTTTTTATGTCACATTCCTTATTAGTAAGTTTGTAATGATGGCGGAGCACGTATTGGAAAAGGTGTAGCAGATAACACTTCTCCGAAGGTACGTATGACTTGCAGTGGTGCTCGCTGACCGGAGCTGTGGTGTTTGCGCGCAGGGCTGCTGGACTCGATAACGAGCACGGAGGAGGCGAGGGACTGCCCGGGCATGTGCGTGCACAAGTGGGCGACGCTGATCTGCTACGAGGTGCTGGAGGACGTGGCCTGCCCGTCGGCCACGATGCGCTGCTGCCTGGAGGAGCCGGGCAACGCCACCGCCGCCCAGCCGGCCGCCGACAGGCCCTCGCCGCCCCCGCCACCGCCCCCGAAGCACCAGCCGCACACCAAGCCGCCGCCCTCCACCACGCGACGCCCACAGGTGCGACTGCCTCCAGCTTACATTCCACTTCCACGTGCTTTACTTGATTCATATTTGCTACCAGCGGAACACCGTCTCCTACAAGTACGAAACAAAATACGTGCGTGGACATTTGTGACAAGTTAATCAGGACCCAATCTAATATGTTCACACTTTGAGTCTGTCTGTGGATCGTTTTCGAATAGCACTATTGATGGAGGATCCGGCCACGAGTGCCGTGAACATGTGTTCGAGTTCCGGATAGGTGCCCAGCTTTAACTTGCTACAAGTGTACACCTCAGCGTATACTTGGCAAATGCGTCCCATCTTATAGTACTCTGAATGTCTTAATGGTTGAGGAGACCTCATCAGAAGCTTACTTCACTGTGCGCTCCGTTGATGCTCTCGATGTATGTAAATGACCCACAGTCAACGGTTTTAGCTCCTCGAAGCTTTCCGAGACGTGGCAGTGTTACACAGGGTGTTTTAAAGAGCAGTCATAAAATTTTAATTATCACCACGAAAATATCGCCGGCCGCTGTGCCCGAGCGTTTCTAGGCGCTTCAGTCCGGAATCGCGCTGCTGCTACGGTCGCAGGTTCGAATCCTGCTTCAGCCGTGGATGTGGGTGATGTCCTTAGGTTAGTTAGGTCTAAGTAGTTCTTAGGGGACTGCTGACCTCAGATGTTAAGTCCCATAGAGCTTAAAGCCATTTGAACCATTTTGAACCACGAAACTATCAAATGCGACAATGAAATCTGGTACACGGGGTGGCCCAGGAGGAATTGTCAACAGTCAGGGATATGACAGGAACATCAATCGAAGCAAAAATATCTAGTAAACATGGACTATATGTTGCATATATTATTGTATTGTATTGAACTGGGGACCTAAATATGACAGAGAGGGTTCGTCCCCGCCGGAGCCGTCAGTGGTTCGCAACCCTACAACAGGCTAGAGCAGTACATGCACCCCACCATCGCCCCACGCCGAACCTAGGGTCACCCCTAACCGGAACGTCTCACACCAGACAAGAGTTAGCCCAAATGTTTGCGATATAGAGTAATTATGGTGTACGCGTACGCGGAGAAAGTGTTTGCGCAGCAATCGCCGACATAGTGTAACTGAGGCGGAATAAGGAGAACCAGCCCGCATCCGCTGAAGCAGATGGAAAACCGCCTTAAAAACCATCCACAAGCTGGCCGGCACACCGGACCTCGACATTAAGCAGCCGGGCGGATTCGTGCTGGGGACCGGCACGCCTTCCCGCCCGGAAAGCAATGCTTTAGACCGCACGGCTAACCGGGCGGGCTGCATACATTAACTGCTATGACCGCTTCTTCATTTTCGATACCATGAAACAGGTCTCTTCTACTGCTAGCTCTTTGCTTTCCACATTTTGATAGGTGCTAGTACGGACCAAAACAAGAAAAAGTCCGGTAAATATGGGCTCTAAAGTGCATATCTTAAGAACTATGAGCACCTGTTGGTCTTCGATACTGTGAAACACATCTCTTCTACTGAACAATTGTCCATAGCCCTAAAGGTATGCATTTTAGAGACCACGTTTACTAGGCAATTTTCTCTTGTTTTGGTCCATACAACCTCCTCTCAAAATATGGAAAGCAAAGAGTTCGCAGTAGAGCTGATTTGCTTCACGGTATCGAGGATGAAGAAATGCTTATAGCTCTTAAGGTATGCATTTTACAGCCCATGTTAACTAGAAATTTGTGCTTCGAATGATCGTTAGTGTCATATACCCGAATATTGGTCATTCCTCTGGGGCACCCTGTATATTCACCCTTCAAGGCGACATATTTATTAATAATGTATGACTTGGCGGACACTTTAGCTGTACAGGTCTCCATTTTGGCCTTTAGGAAAACGATCCACCTCGAACACCACGTACTCGTCATTCTAGAAACGCCTGCCAATCAATGATTTATTCATCCGAGGAAAGAGGAAGAAGTCAGTGAAGGCCATGTGAGGAGAATATGGGGGAGTGGGGCAAAATTTCTTCTCACGTAGAACCAGCGTGTGTGACTGTGTTGGGGGTGCAGAATGAGCTGGGGACTTGTCGTGGAACAAAAGCACTCCCTCGGTCAGCTTCCAGCGACACTTCATCTTGACAGCCCCCTATAACCTCGGCAAGAATAATTGGTATAGTATGCTGCTGTGATGGTTTGTCCCTAACGAGCTTAATTTGTTTGCACAAAACCACGTCAGTTTCAAAAAACACTCAGCAGCCCCTTGCCTGATGATGATTAGGTCTTTGCCGTTTTCGGCCGTGATTAATCCACAAGTTTCCACTGCTTGCTTTGCTCCTTTGTATCAGTCATAGCAAGGCACGCAGCATACGCTCGTGGTGGTTATGCGGCTAAAGAAGTGTCCTGACACGGCTGCAGCTTTTCCGCTGCTGCCTCGGCTCGGCGGACCTTTCTAAAGGGTGTTTGCAGCCACGTAAACCAGCGAACGGCGACTGTTGTCGTGTTTCAAATGTCGTACAAGACGTTGAAAACTGATTCAAAACTGATTTTTCACTTTTTACACTGTCAAGTCGACTGCGATACTTTGTCCTTCGAGCACGAGGGCCTCCACTATTCTTGTGATTCTTCGCTCTTCTTTAGATTTGTTTGACCGTACTGAGTCTGAGACACCTACCTACTGTGTCTTATGGTGATGCATTGTCGCTGTACACTTTCATCATCTCCCCTTCAAACGCACAACTCAAGTGACTGTGCCATACCGCACGTTTTCAACGCGCTGAGCCATTTTATTTTGGGTTCTCTAGTGGCATTCTGCGGTAATGGGCACGGAGATTCAATGTGTACCAGGACGACAATCAGATAGTTAATTACACTACCTTATTTTTTCGAGATAATTAAAACTTTACGATTACCCCTAGCAGTACTGTCGAGACAAGGAAAAAAGGTGCTATTAAACGTATGTCCGGAAAGAAATATTTGTTGAGCTACAGGCCATTCAGTTTTATGATTGCCATCGACAGGAGGTGCTCAATGTGGTCTTCACTCTTTCCTACACACCCACCATCCTCCCTCCTGAAAGAATTCCGAACTGGTGCAAACACACATGGCTGCCCACTCATTTGGTCACATGTTGTGGACACACGCTGCTGGAACGTGTGCATGTTATCGATGGGGATGTAATACACCAATAACTTTTTATGTGTCTATAGGCAGAAGTCTAAAGGCTCAATGCTAGGTGAACGGAGATACAATGCTACTGGACCCACTGACCAATCCATCGCTCATTAAACGTTTACGTACAGTCGCATGAGGCGTAGGAAATGAGAAGTAGTGTCCCTTTTTGCGTAAGCCATACCCGTTTTTTCTGCAAAGGTAAAATTCTCCAATAACGCTGGCGATTAGTCGGGCAGAAATTGATGATAAACATTACCTATCAATTTGTTTAGTAAAGTGTATGGTGTTATTATTCTGTTATCCGCAGTTCCTGCCAATACTTTGATACAAGAGCGAACCAGATGTCTTACTTCCACGACTGCTCGAGCACCTGTATCTACCGACACGTCGTTCCCGTGATTTATTATCTTTCCCTGGGCGAATTTCGCCTCATTTCTAAATAACATGCCAGCACTGAGCTGCAGATCTTCAGCGCTCCTCCATAGCATCCATTGTCAGAACTGTAGTCTGGCGAGGTGACCATCTGAGAGGTCGCACACGCTGTAAGTGACGATGCGCCTGAAACAACTTCTCGCGCAGAACTGAAAGCGCGAGAGTGTGCTTTCAGCCTTCAACAGCCCCGCTCCTTGTCACCTTTGTTTCAGGATCATCTTCCACCGATCGCAACATAGTCCAGTCAAATTGCAGATATACCTTGCAAAAGGTGGGGTAGAAGATTTTATTTTTTTAACTCGTTCATATTGTGGGAAAGGTTACAAAACCAAGTTTTGCCAACAAAATTTCTCTTGGGAAAACTTTCTGCAGTCAAAAAACTTCGAAAATTTCGGACTTTTTTCAGTTTTTTCAAAATATCTCAGTTTCATTTGCTCCTATCGCTTCAACGTCTATTCTCTTTTTTAAAGAGCACAAAATTCTCTACAAATTTGATTCTTAGCATTTTTTTCTACTCCCAGTATCTAAGGCGCTACAGCGCGTCAAAAAATACCAATTTTTCAAATTTTGAGCATAGTGGCCAGATACCTTATTTTTTAACACTATTTTTTCAGTTTCTGTTTGTGTGGTATAAATACATTATACATCATGCTATATGTTGGAATTTACCACCTCACTTTCAGGTATTCAGTTTCTCTGTATGCAACACGAGGATTGCTGGGCACCCAACTATTGTGATACTTACATCACTACCTGAAGTTCACTGTGGGCCAACTCAGCCCTAGTATTTGTAAAACTATAAATATAAAAATACATCATTAAGAGACATACATACACACACACACACACACACACACACACACACACACACACACACACACACAAAATAAATTGTCTCAGGAAACTGAACTATTATTAGTGCAATAGGCAACCTAATTAGGTAGGTAATTATTCTTGTGTAAAAGGCCACACAGTTGACATTAAAAACAAGTAGCTTTATTACAATTAAAATGCATTGTCAGTTACTAAAAAATGTTGACAGTTCTGGGTGTGTAATACTTGTAATATATCACTTTAGCGCACTTGAGACAGGTATGAGCATCACTTCCAACGTTTTGATGGGCCAGGTTCCTCAGTGTCACCAGAAATACCTTGAGTTACGGATTCAGGGTCTGTACATAGAGTTGATCCCAGATTGACCTCTTCTTTAAACAGCGAGTCAGCCTCAGCAAGTTCGTTGATTTCGTCAGCCGTTTCCTCAACATCCTCCATAACATCTTCTTCACTGTCCTCATATAAAAATTTTGGCACGTCTTCACAGTTGACCCCAATACATTTCTCGCAAATTGAAGAACATTTCAAACGCGCTTTTCTACAGGAGCACGCTCCGCCACAGTTCAGCTTGCATGAGCATGAAACAATGTGAAGAAGTGCTTCAGGTGCTGAATCTTAGCTCATTATAACGAATATTGGACCGTGGTCACTGTGATTCCAGCCCCATTTCTCAGGAGGTTTCCAGTTTCCCATCGAACTTTGGACTTGTTGGTAAGTCCGCAACGAATGATGTTGTGCAGCATCTTGTGTAGGTGGCAACCGTGCAAGATTCAGTTTACTTTTTGTGGCAGACTTGGCGAAAAGCTGGTACCGCAAATGGTCTAGTGTGTGGGAACTGCTGACACCTCCACTATACAATGCGATAGTAACCTGTTCTCCTGCTGTTATTATTTCTTCACGGGTAGCATGTGGTTTATTGAAAGTGCAAAGCGCTGAGGTTAGGTGTTCATTTTTCGCAACAATATTGAAGCACTTAATTTTTCCTTGACCAAAAAAAGCGGATGTTGCATCACATCCGCTAAAGGCGTGAGTGAACAGAATATATTCACTGTCAAACTTGTAAGATGCAGTGGAAAACCACTTGTCTTCTGCATTTCCTCTTCCTGGCTTTAAGAAAAATAAGTTTTCAATGCCTTGCCCCAAACCGGTCATGAGCAAAAGCAGGGGCCGCAGCTCGTGGTCGTGCGGTAGCGTTCTCGCTTCCCACGCCCGGGTTCCCGGGTTCGATTCCCGGCGGGGTCAGGGATTTTCTCTGCCTCGTGATGACTGGGTGTTGTGTGATGTCCTTAGGTTAGTTAGGTTTAAGTAGTTCTGAGTTCGAGGGGACTGATGACCATAGATGTTAAGTCCCATAGTGCTCGGAGCCATTTGATTTAGCAAAAGCAGGTCAACATCTTCTCCTACAATGACAACACTTCCAAAATCTTTGGTTCTTGAAATGGCAGATTTTACAATCATAACGTCAGCATCTTCTTGTGCCTGCTTTAAAGGTGTTTCAACTATCACCACATCGTCACCATATTTCCGGAAAAGGCGAACCTTGACAGTTCGAATATCAGGACGAGGTGACGTGGGTATTTGCTCTAACAGATCGCCCATAGAAAACTGACATTCTTCCGTATTGGTTTCCAGGTAGGCAAATATAGCCTCCATGCCTTCACCTACTTGTGTTGCAGGTCGGTAACCTCGATTCTGTCCAGTAGCTGAAACACGGTGAAACAACTTTCTGTAGCAAAATCTGTGGTATCACCCATCTGCAGCAACCAAATCATTTACATTTTGAATCCGCTCTATCACTTGTTGACCAAATTCATCACCACGTCGTTTAGCCTGTTCTAATACTGTCGATTGCACTTCCAATTTCATTACTTTGTAAACAAAATTTCGTTTGGCATATGGCAATCTTAACTGCTTGGTTAAAAAGTCATCAGAATTCCCTTTTGCAAATAAGAAGCATTTCTCTTTGAAATTCAACTGACCTTTTTGCTGCGACCGACGTAGCACGCCTGTTGGTTGCTAAGGATGTCGAAGGCTAGCTGCTATCGTTCTCTCATTAATGTACTTCTTGTAGCACGCTTCATGCAACATCACTTCACCGAGCGTTTTCAGAAAACGGGTGGGCAGACTCCCTGCGTTTAGCACTACAATCGATAAGTATGCTCAGTCCTTTCATTTTCACAAATGGTTCAAATGGCTCTGAGCACTATGGGACTTAACATCTATGGTCATCAGTCCCCTAGAACTTAGAACCACTTAAACCTAACTAACCTAAGGACATCACACACATCCATGCCCGAGGCAGGATTCGAACCTGCGACCGTAGCGGTTTCAGACTGAAGCTCCTAGAACCGCACGGCCACACCGGCCGGCTTCTTTTTCACATTGCGTCCACCACTCACCACAGGTTTTTCGCAAATGAAACACAAATTCATGTCAGACATACTCATTTTCAGCACCACAACATATACTGAATGGAAGCGACTCCAAATTATAGGAGCCTTATTGTTGTGAGCTAATAGCTGTCAGCGTGCTGTGAACAATCACCAGAGATAATCGCCTTCCGCCCGCCAAAGAATAAATACGCTTTTGTCCGCTAAAGAACAATTCCTACATACTTTTTCTTATAACTGATCATTAACGTCAATCAACTGTAGAAAATGTACGGCACTTGCATGCAATCGTATTACATATTGTAACATAAATAAACTTCACGAAATCCGACGTGAATGTGTTCGTAGTTACTGAATATGATGCTGTTTGTCCTGGCCCTGCAGCAGAGTGAGATGGTAAATTCCAATGAATAACATGATGAGTAATATGTTTATACTACACAAATAGAAACTGAAATAACAGTGTTCAAAAATTAGGTAATTTGCCACTTTGCTCGAAATTTGAAAAATTGGTATTTTTTGACGCGCTGTAGCGCCTTAGATACTGGGAGTAGAAAAAAATGGTAAGAATCAAATTTATAGAGAATTTTGTGCTCTTTAAAAAAGAAAATAGACGTTAAAGCGATAGGAGCAAATGAAACTGAGATATTTTGAAAAAACTGAAAAAAGTCCGAAATTTTCGAAGTTTTTTGACTGCAGAAAGTTTTCCCAAGAGAAATTTTGTTGGCAAAACTTGGTTTTGTAACCTTTCCAACAATATGAACGAGTTAAAAAAATAAAATCTTCTACCCCACCTTTTGCAAGGTAGAGGCTTTTTTCTGACAGTTTCACTGGACCAACAGCCGCTCCTACACGTCCAGAGTGTCCAAACTCTGCGAGACCCTTAACAGCTGTCGTGCTTCTTGCAAATGATGCCTTGTCTCTGTAAATCATTGGAGCAATCCATTGAACTCTTTTTGTCGAATGCTGCGTTTATGATGTTTTTGATTTACATGAGATGCGATTATCGATTAAATTCATTGACTACACCGTAGCAAACTATCATAATCGCCATTTCCACTTTGAATAATAGGACTCCATTTGTCATATTTTGACGACTTAATGATTTCTACGTTGTTACGCTTAAGACTGTTGGGAGCCATCAAGGGCACTCCAAGGTAGGAAATGCGGGACGCAATGTAGAGAGCAGGCAACAGTGGTAGCGTTTATGCTACCGGAGCTAAATAGTAACACTAGCGCCCCGCAAATTGCAGACTCTCTCGGCAGCTTTCCCAGGGGAGAAGTTTCACTTCATAGAATTAAGAGGTAACCCCATCCACAGCCTAGACGCTGTTCTAAGGCGTCAACGTGGAAGATAGTAACGAATGGGCTCTTCTTAGCAGAGGCATAAAGTTTGACACTTCCTCCTGAGAACTGCAACATCAGTGGGTTTACACAGGTTAGAGTGCTACCACAGCAGCCCCCGCCCACAAAAGGACAGAGGGCGGGGCCTTTCGACGTGAACCGATGCTGTTGTTGGCCATAATAGGAGTGGTAGTGAGGTTTAGCTTTCACCCGAACGCTGTTGATACCAAACTGGGAGCTTGTTAATGTAAAGTTCAGAAACATCCACACCCACTGAGTAGGAGTAGGGAAGGAATCTAACTGCGACTAACCAGAGGTGCCCTGGAGGTGCAAAGCGACTCGCCAGATTGGACGAAGCTTGTTAAGTGTCGGTGGATTGTTAGGTCGACTATAAGAAGGGAGAAATGGTGCGCCGCCACGATTCTTTAAAAATCCATGTTTTTGTATGCAGGGAGAGTTCTCAGTCAGATCGCTGGGGCGCCGACTCCTTGTCACTTGCGGCCAGCCTCGATAAGCTCCGTTATGTCTGTTTTTCTCACTTGGAATGCTGCTCTCAAGTTGGTACTTAACGTGCTGCTAGTGTTCGCTACTTCTGTTAGCGCCCACCTCCGTGGCTTTAGACATGGCTTGTGTTGTGCAACCATTTGCCTCCTTTGCTTTTTCTAATCTTTAGTTTTAGCCTTCGGTGTAGTAGTCAGTCTGATCGCAAATAAATTTCATGAACCTCATTCTGCAAGCATCCTGTCGAGTTTCAGCATCCGAACCTCTCGTAGGTACCCTGTGACAGTGTTGCGACAAGTCGTCAACCTGTCTTCACTGGGAATTTATCTTTCTGCATTTGCTCCTCACGGCTCGAAAATTGCAGACTGACCACAAGCCTGCTGTCTTCCCTGTGCCCTGTGTAGGGACTTGACACATTTCACTACTTATATTGTTCACATTCTACTGAATCATTAAACTTGCTCTGATGCCAGCACAACCTCAAAATGGTACTTTGAGAATGACTGATATGTGAGACAGTTGTAAGATCACGTCACTATAAAGCTGTTACGAAACGCACTAAGATTGGAATATGATCAGCTAAAGAGCACGGCTCCTCCCCTGCAGCGCAGATCAACGCAGTATAGCGCGTGCATATACAGGGAGCGGATAAATGTCATAGGATACCTCCTAACATCGTGTCGGGCCTCCTTTTGCCCGACATGGTGCCGGAACTCAATGTGGCAGGGATTCAACAAGTCGTTCGAAGCCCCTGCAGAAATATTGATCCATGCTGATTCTATAACCATCCATAATTGCAAAAGTGTTGTCGTTACAGGATTATGTGCACGAAGTGACCTCTCGACTACGTTCCATAAATGTTCGATGGGATTCACGTCGGGCAATCTGGGTGCCCAAATCACTCTCTCAACTTGTCCAGTATGTTCTTCAAACCAATCGAACAGTGTAGCCTAATGAGTTGGCGCATTGTCATCCATAAAATTCCTATCGTTGTTTGAGAACATGAAGTCCATGAATGGCAGTAAATGGTATCCAAATAGCCGAAAATAAGCATTTCCAGTCAATGACACAAGTAAACACAGCCCACATCATTACGAAGACATCACCAGTTTGCACAGTTGACAGCTTCGGTCCATGGCTTCATGGGGTCTGCGCCACACTCGAACTCTACCATCAGCTCTTGCCAACTGAAATCGGGACTCATCTGATTAGGCCACTGTTTTCCAGTAGTCTAGGGTCTAACCGATGTCACGAGCATAGGAGAGGCGCTATTAGCAAACGCATCGCTTCAGGCATTTGATACCACAGTCCATAAATGCTAGATATCGCCCCACTGTCCAACGGATACGTTCGTCGTACGTCTCACATTGATTTCTGTGGTTATTTCACGCAGTGTCGCTTGTCTGTTAGCACTGACAATTCTACGCAAATGCCGCTGCCCTCGGTCGTTAAGTGAAGGCCGCCGGCAACTGCGTTGTCCGTGGTGAGAGGTAATGCCTAAAATTTGGTACTCTCGGCACACTCTTGATACTGTGGGTCTCGGAATATTGAATTCCCTAACGATTTCCGAAATTGAATGTCCTATGCGTCTAGGTCCAATTAACATTCCGCGTTCGAGGCCTGTTAACTCCTGTCGTGTGGCCATAACCACGTCGGGAGCCTCTTAACATGAATCACCTGAGTCCACATAATAACTCCACCTGTTCGCTGCTCTTTTATATCTTGTGTATGCGATGTTACCACCAGACGTACATGTGTATATCGCTAATCCATGGCTTTGCCACCTCAGTGTGCAGGGTTTCCCGGGAGGAATAATAAATATTCAGAGATGTGACAGGAACGATCATTTGAAGCAAAAAGTTCAGTAAACTTACGGTATAAAATGCATACGTTAAGAGCTATGAGCACTTCTTCATCTTCGTTAATGTGAAACAGATCTTCTAACGCTGTGCGATGATAAGAAGCGGTGTGACTTTGGATTGCAAGCAAAATCCGTACCTCTCTCACATCAGTTGACTTACTTGATATGGACAGCCGATCTTCTTCTCTGGATAGCCGGCTACGTCGATCTCCAAAACCTCTTTCACCGAAGAATAATGCTGGTTACGGGAATTTATCAGACTCTCTGTCTATCTCTCGCTCTACTCTTGAAATAACTGGATACTCGCAGAATACTTTTAGTTTAGCCTTGGTATATTTCAACTTCCACAAAGAATAAATTCGCTACTTCTCACATAAATATTCGAATGTTTACAAGTCAACCGGTCAGCGGTTCTACGCGCTTCAGTCCGGAACCGCGCTGCTGCTACGGTCGCAGGTTCGAATAGTGCCTCGGGCATGGATGTGTTTGATGTCCTTAGGTTGGTTAGGTTTAAGTAGTTCTAAGTCTAGTGGACTGATGACCTCAGATGCTAAGTCCCATAGTGCTTAGAGCCATTTGAATCATTTGAACAAGTGAACCGATTCGTCTAGCAATAGATTCGATTACATACATTTTAACGTGGTTTCTGCAACCACATAATTATGAACATGTCTTACTTCTAGCAAGTCCAGGACATGAAATACAATTAAATGTCTATACTCAATTGTTCATTTTTCTTTAACAATAGTCACAGACACTAAAACAGCAAGGAATATTACATGATTACTTCTTGCTCTTCCAATACGTCTTCCGTGGCGCGAGCGGTAAACACTTGTCGATGCCGTTCAACCGTCACGTCCACCTTGTGCTCGTGACTCCTTTCCAGCCTGCACACACAAACATGTGTCGCATACTATGTACGTTCTCTCACACTTATTTTTAAAATATCGTGTGTTCGAGACGGTAGAAGGACGAGTGGTTCTGAAATTTACGCGGAAATTCTCGAAGCACTGCAATCTCTTCTACTGAACAAGTCTTCTTAGGTCTTAAAGTTATGCACTTTAGAGCCCATATTAACTAAACAATTTTTTCCTGTTCGGATCCGTATTACCTCCTACCAATATGTGGAAAGCGAAGAGCTTGCGTTAGAAGAAATTTATTTGTTTCATATTGTCGAAATGAAGAAGTGCTCATAGCTTTTAATGTTCCGGTACGCAATTTAGAGCCCATGTTTACCAGACTGTTTTGCTTCGAATGGTGGTTCCTTTCATATCCCTGGAAACTGAGCATTCCTCCTGGGACATCCTGTAGATGAACAGACGCGATACGTTTATCTGCACTATTGGCGTTCAACCTCTAGAATCATAATCGCCAGTTGTCAAGGCGTACTTGTCCTTAGCAATTTTAAGCTGTAACTCCTATATAAATCGATCGTTGGGGAAGGCAGTGGCTGGACAGAAACTCGCGTACTATCAATTCTTGATACTTTTCGCAATCTGGGACTTTGCGCATCCACAGAAGATATTTTGTCCTAGAAAAGAACGCTCGTAATTAGCTGCCGTGTCGCTTCGTAAACTATGTTTGTGCCCATTCTCAAGCTTCTCGGAATTATAAAATGTGATAAACAATAAAAACTATTCAGAAGAAAACTGCAGTATTGACTAGACGGAGAAAGACTTTCACTTGAATAACACTTCCTTGCTCATTGTGCAGGAATGTACAGGCTGTTTTGCAGATTACATTATCAAGAAAAATCAAGACTGTGAAAGCTAAAATTCATATTTTAAAATCTAAATCTGAAGCATTTTCCATTGTTTTTATTCTATTCCTCGTAGCATTTTGGAGCTTTTCGCTATATTGCATTAGTCAAATGTGTTTAATACTGCTTCCTATGTACCGGTAGAATTCTTTTTTAGGTTTCTTTTCAGCCAAAATTCTGTTTATTTTGTTTGTAATGTTTCATTGTATGATCGAGTACATTTTGCTAGGGTGATACCCCAAACACAAGACAGTAAATAAAACTATACGTTCTATACAAATAGATCGTTTAATTTACCAAGTAAATTGCGTGCGAAAGGCAAATCACTGCTCGAGACATATTTTGTTATTAAAGTCTCGTATAGGCTTGAAAGCAGTATCACCTCAGTTAGTGAAATTAACAGATTAATGGAAAGTGAGTGTATTCTCTTTGTGAACTATATTTTACGATGCATCAGTCTCTCATTCACCTAGGCGAGCTAGTGCTGGTAAAATTCACATTCCAGCTGATGTCCACAAGTGATCATCACGCAGACCTACATTCGAATCGAGGTGTGACAACTCGGTTCGTGTTCCTCGAAACGACACCGCTACCCCGCGATGCTGTTGACAGCCGAGTGACGTGAAGAGGAATGGGAGTTGTTAGCGCCTGATGGTTAGGCAACTGCTCCTGTCAGCAGGCAATGCGAGATGCCTAACCAGTAGCACGCTGCTGTATATCGTACCTATCTGTCAATGAAAAAGATCCCCCATTATTAACAGTATAGCCTCGACATGTGTTGTACCGAAGACCTCAGTAAGCCTGAGCCGTATGCTCATCTGCGGTCGTCTAAAGATGGATCGGCAGTTCTCGAATTGCAGCAGATGCGCCCATACACTGGCTGTGAAGCCAACTATGGGACTGAAGATAGAGTTGAAGTAGGCCCTAATGGAAGTAGTTCTAATGGAATGTTGTCTACTCCCGGGGTCTTGTTTCTACTTAGGTCTTTCAGTGCTCTTTCAAACTCTTCAAGCAGTATCATATCTCCCATTTCATATGCATCTACATCCTCTTCCATTTCCATAATATTGTCCTCAAGTACATCACCCTTGTATAGACCCTCTATATACTCCTTCCACCTTTCTGCTTTGCCTTCTGTGCTCATAACTGGGTTCCCATCTGAGCTCTTGATATTCATACAATTGGTTCTCTTTTCTCCAAAGGTCTCTTTAATTTTCCTGTAGGCAATATCTATCTTACCCCTAGTGATATATGCCTCTACATCCTTACATTTCTCCTCTAGCCATCCCTGCTTAGCCATTTTGCATTTCCTGTCGATCTCATTTTTGAGAGATTTGTATTCCTTTTTGCCTGCTTCATTTACTGCATTTTTATATTTTCTCCTTTCATCAATTAAATTCAATATTTCTTCTGTTACCCAAGGATTTGTATTAGCCCTCGTCTTTTTAGCTACTTGATCCTCTGCTGCCTTCTCTACTTCATCCCCCAAAGCTACCCATTCTTCTTCTACTGTATTTCTTTCCCCCCATTCCTGTCTATCGTTCCCTTATGCTCTCCCTGAAACAGTGTACAACCTCTCGTTTAGTCAGTTTATCCAGGTCCCATCTCGTTAAATTCCCACCTTTTTGCAGTTTCTTCAGTTTTAATGTACAGTTCATAACCAATAAATTGTGGTCTGAGTCCACATCTGCCCCTGGAAATGTCTTACAATTTAAAACCTGGTTCCTAAATCTCTGTCTCACCATTATGTAATCTATCTGACACCTTCTAGTATCTCCAGGCTTCTTTCATGTATACAACCATCTTTTATGATTCTTGAACCAAGTTTTAGCTATGAATTTTGGTAAAGTTCTGTAGATCTTCACATTCGCCATGACTGCAAGACTGCACCGAAATCACCACTACCCAAAGGAAAAGGCATAATTCACTTGACCAGCTGAACAGCGAAAGGAACTCAAGTTATACAGGATGATTCAGCAATCCCTACCAATTCGTTTATGCAACCCGCACTACAGCTGTATCAGAAACAGTATCCAGACAGGCGACAACTACGTAATTGGCATAAGGTTCAAATGGTTCTGAGCACTATGGGACTTAGAACTACTTCAACATAACTAACCTAAGGACATCACACACATCCATGCCCGAGGCAGTATTCGAACCTGCAACCGTGGCGGTCGCGCGGTTCCAGACTGTAGCGCCTAGAACCGCTCGGCCACACCGGCCAGCCAATCAGTATAAGGTCGTCTGAGAGCATAGGGTGACTGTTAATAAACAGTCATATTGTAAAAAAATAGAAATGAGCATTGGTCATAAGTTTCTCGGTATTTTTGGACCAAGATATACCTTCCCTCTGCTATTCTTATCTAAGTGTCTCCAGTCTTTCTTTATGTAATTAGCGGTGTAGTCATACAGAATTTGGATGTATATGTAAGTTCAGAGGTTATATACTAGAAAGTTGTTACTTCCATGTTGATATCTCCTGTATATTTCGTTATCTTCGAAGGTGAAGCTCACTTTATATGACAACGTTTCTGAACTATTTACGGAAGATTAAGGTCTATAAACGGAATAAATTTACAAATACATCTATAATCTGTATGGCTACACTGCTTATTACACAAAGAAAGAGTAGAAACACTTGGATAAGTATAGAAGCATTAAGGTATACCTTGGTCCAAAAAAACTGTGTAACTCATGACCAATCCTGACTTGTATTTTTTACACTGTGATTCCCTTTGCTTATAGTCTATGAAAGTTCTGAGAGGGAACATATACCGATTACCTGGTTGTCACCTGTTCTGATACAATTCCCGATGTAGACGAGTTACATAAAGGGAATCGATAGGGGCAACTGAATCACCCCATGTAGTCACAGCTGTCATCGAAACTGAAATCGTCTTATGTATTGACATGTTTAATAAAGATTATAACTGCAACAATTACGTACGCTTATCGCAAGGACAGGAAACAGTATGGAATAGAGTGAAACACAACACAGTAAAACAGCAGACAACGATGTCTACCTCACGCAGTACTGTCAGCTAGGTAACGTTGCCCGCAGCCAAAACAAATGAGTACCAGCCGAAACCTTCACACTTCTATCAACTTGTGCCGAGTCAGAACTAGGGAGCTGATGGCCCAATTTCAATTATCACATTGCTTGTTTTTCATAATTCGCTTGAGGCGAGTGACCGAAAAGAATTGTGCAGGTGTCAGGAAGTACATATTGATTCATGTTTTTATCAGCTATGAACTTACAGTTACTCTTATGGGGCGCTTAAACCTGTGACTGAACTCGCAGATCTTGGCTTACAGGCTAGTAAGGATTAGAGACTCCACTTTCCCGCCGATGCACACCTGGTCCAACTCGCCAGATGCGTAGCACTGGCCGTTCCAAAACTGACTTGTGGAATTCAGTCCTCTACATCTACATCTACACAGATGCTCTGCAAGCCTGTTCCAATCGCAAACAGAGAGAAGGAAAACGACTATATATATGCCTCCGTATGAGCCCTAATTTCTCGTATCTTGACTTCATTGACCTTACGCGGTATGTCTGTTGGTGGCACTAGAATCATTCGGCAGTCAGCTTCAAATGCCGGTTCTCTAAATTTTCTCAGTAGTGTTTCCTGAAAAGATCGCCGCCTTCCCTCCAGCAATTCCCATTTGTGTTCCCGAAACATCTTCGTAACACGTACGTTCTGTTCGAACCTACTGGTAACGAATCTAGCAGCTCTCTTCTAAATTTCTTCGATGTCTTCCTTCAATTGCACTTATACGGATCCCAAACACTCGAGCAGCACAGAAGAAGAGGTTGCACGGGTGTCCTATATGCGGCCTCCTTTACAGGTGAACCACTCTTTCCTAAAATTCTCCCAATATACCGAAGTCGACAATTTGCCTTCCATACCACACTTTTCACATGCTCGTTCCACCTTATAACGTTTTGCAACGTTATACCCAGACATTTAGACTGCGTCAAGCTGGACACTAGTAATATTGTATCCGAACATTACAGGTTTGTTCTTCCTATTCATCTGCATTAACTTACATTTTTCCACATTTAGTGCTAGAGGCCATGCATCACACCAACTGGAAATTTTGTCTAAGTCGTCTTGTATCTTCTTACAGTCACTCAACTTCGACACTTTACCGTGCACCACGGCATCATTACCAAACAACCGCAGGCTGCTGCCCAACCCCCCCCCCCCACCCCCCTCCCGCCCCCGTCTGCCAAATCATTTATGTATATAGAGAATAACAGCGGTCCTATCACACTTCTCTGGGGTACTCCTGACGGTATCCTTGTGTCTGACGATACCCTTGCGTCTGATGAACACTTGGCGTCGAGGACAACATACTGGGTTCTGTTCTTTGAGCCACTCTCATATCATATCTGTGAACTTATTCCAGATGCTCGTACCTTCGTTAACAGCATTCAAAGGGGCACCGTGTCAAATGCTCTCAGGAAATCTAGAAATATGCACTCTGTCTGTTGCTCTTCGTCCAGTGTTCGCAGTATATCATGTGCGGAAAGGGCAAGCTGAGTTTCGTCAGAGCGATGCTTTCTAAAACCATGCTGATTCATGGACATAAACTTCTCAGTTTCAAGTAAGTTTATGATATTCGAACTGAGAATATGTTCAAGGATTCTGCAGCAAACAGAAGTTAGGTTATATTGGCCTGTAATTTTATGAGTCCTTTCTTCTACCTTTCTTATATAACGGAGTCACCTGCTCTTTTTTGCAGTCGCTTGGCACTTTGTGCTCGGCAAGAGATTCACGATAAATGCAAGCTGGATAAGGGGCCAATGCCGTTGAGTAATCTTTGTAAAATCGAACTGGGATTCCATGCAGACCTGGTGATTTATATGGTTTCAAATCTTTCAGTTGTTTCTCTGCTCCAGGTATGCTTATTAATATGTCGTCCATACTGGAGTCCATCCGATGGTCAAATGATGGTATGTTTGCACGATTTTCCTGTGTGAACGATTTCTTCAACGTGAAATTTAAGACTTCGCCTTTCGTTTTTCAATCTTCAACTGTCATACCAGACTGGTCAACAAGCGATTTTAAGTAAGATCAGAATTTCCTCGGGTTATCTGCCAGATCTTTTGCTAAGCTGTGACGGTGGTAGCTGTATGCTTCGCACACAGATCTTTTCACAGACGCACGAATCTCTACTAACCTCTGCCTTGTCATTTGTACGTTCCCTTTTGAACAGAGTGTGCAACAGCTTCGGCTTCCTCGGCATTTTCGTTATTAAACCGTGGTGGATCTTTTCCATCCTTTATCCACTTACTAGGCACATAACTCTCCTAACTACAATTTACAATCTGCTTAAACTTTTCCCATAATTCCTCTACATTCATCTTACTGGGACTAATTGATGCCAATTCACTGTCTAAGTGAGATGCTAATAACTCCTTATCTGCTCTATCTAGCAGAAACACTCTCCTAGCCTTCTTGACTTATTTATTAACTTTCGTAATCATAGTTGCTATAATGACATCATGACCGCTAATACCCGTTTCTATAATTACATTGTCGATAAGGTCCGGCCTATTTCTAACTACTGGGTCTAAGATATTTACATTGCGCGTGGGCTGCCGAGCTAGCTGCTGTAGCCCCAGAATAAATCCATGGACGTCCCAGTCTATACGCGGCAGGTTAAAGTCGCCTCAAACTAGTATTGCATGACCTGGATATTTGCGTCCTATTGCCTGTAGACTTTCTTTGAATGGCTCTAGAACTATCACAGCAGAGTCGGGTGGCCAATAAAAACATTCAGCAATTAACTTAATTTCACCTACACCTGTTACAAGCGACCAGACTACTTCACTGTCACACCCAACTTCAACTTCAATAGAGGCAATATTTTTGTCAACTGCAATGAACACTCCCCCTCCTATGGCCTCTAATCTGTATTTCCCATATACCGGGTGATCAAAAAGTCAGTATAAATTTGAAAACTTAATAAACCCCGGAATAATGTAGATAGAGAGGTAAAAATTGACACACATGCTTGGAATGACATGGGGTTTTATTAGAACAAAAAAAAATTGCTAGACGCGTGAAAGATCTCTTGCGCGCGTCGTTTGGTGATGATCGTGTGCTCAGCCGCCACTTTCGTCATGCTTGGCCTCCCAGGTCCCCAGACCTCAGTCCGTGCGGTTATTGGCTTTGGGGTTACCTGAAGTCGCAAGTGTATCGTGATCGACCGACATCTCTAGAGATGCTGAAAGACAACATCCGACGCCAATGCCTCATCATAACTCCGGACATGCTTTACAGGGCTGTTCACAACATTATTTCTCGACTACAGCTATTGTTGAGGAATGATGGTGGACATATTCAGCATTTCCTGTAAAGAACATCATCTTTGCTTTGTCTTACTTTGTTATGCTAATTATTGCTATTCTGGTCAGATGAAGCGCCATCTGTCGGACATTTTGTGAACTTTTGTGTTTTTCTTTTTTTTTGTTATAATAAAACCCCATGTCATTGCAAGCATGTGTGTCAATTTGTACCTCTCTATCTACATTATTCCGTGATTTATTCAGTTTTCAAATTTATACTGACTTTTTGATCACCCGGTACGTTCCACGACTCGCTAAATATCTCAGAGCCTTCCACCTCGGGTTTCAGCCAGCTCTCGATCCCAAGAATAATTTGAGCTCGACAGTCTTGTATTGATCCTCGACAGTTGGATGTGATTCTTTCTGGGCCAGTGGTCACCATCACTTAGGATCGAACAGGTAGCACCAGGTCTCATTCCTTGTGGCGATAATTTCCACATAAGGAGAATTTCGATCATACGTTACAATGAAATCTCCCCACAGTTCTACCCGTTGTGCCTTTTCCATTTCAGTCAATTTGTGCCTCACATATGGGCAACGCAGATTCCTGTTATCAAACATTTGTGAGCAATAACGTCACCGTCGTTGCTAACCCTAGTTAGTGTGATATCAATCTGTGAGACAGTCACCCATTTTATGCCAACATCTTTCGTTACGTTTGTTTACGGTCGACACGAAGATGGCGCAAAATGAACATTAGTATCCTTGCCGTCCTAAAATTGTTCCGACCAACTGTCTGCTCACAGCTTCTTTTCCGAATTAACATAATATGCTTTTTCGCCACCGCTTTTGTTACTTATAATAAAACTCGCATGTTTCAAAATACAGTGCGATATCCATAATAACACGTATGCGAAGCTTAACATTCGCGATAAGAGCGATGATGGCGTAACTTGAATTCAAACACATCTGAAATTTCCTGGCAGATTAAAACCATTTGCCGAACTGAGACTCGAACTCGGGGCCCTTGCTTTTTGCGAGCCAAGCACGATGCACGACGCACGACCTCCTCTTCCAGCTTTATTTCCGCCAGTACCTCGTATGCTACCCTCCCAACGCCACAGAAGGCTGTGGCTAAGCCATGTCTCTCAGTTTCTTGAGTGGTGCCAGTCTTGCGAGGTTCGCATGAGAACTTCTGTGAAGTTGGGAAGGTAGGAGACGAATTACGGGCCCAAGTAAAGCTGCGAAGACGGGTTATGAGCCGTGGTTGGGTAGCACAGTCGGTAGAGGACTCGCCTGCGAAAGGCAAAAGTTCCGACATCGAGTCTCGGTTCGGTACGCAGTTTTAACACGCCAGAAAGATTCATATTAGTGAACACTCCGCTGCAGAGTGAAAAATTCATTCTTCAAACGCTTCTGGTTGAAGTCAAAGTAAAGTATACATATTCTATTTTTTCTTTGGTGTTTTTGTTCTATTTTAGTACACAATCCATTCATTCGAATTTTTCATTTCCTATGTACATTTCGAATTATGAATAAATTAAAATCAATTCAACAAAACTAAACGACATGTGAGTGCCAATTTTTGACCAAAAATTGTTATTTTATTATTACATGGGAAGTTATAGTGATTACTCGTAGACTGTGCCCGCATTCGTTAGTTGCATTTTCTGGAATTCCATGAAAGGAACAAACAAAATTTTCTAAACCGCTGCAGTGTGAACCAAAAGATACATTGCACATTTTCGTTTTACCTGGGCGCAATTTTGTTTAAAAATAAGAAAACGAGAATGTATAAGTGAATTTATACAAAAGAAATTTTGGGCAGACGAGTAAGAAACGAGGATCTCAACCACGTTTTCAGGGATGTTCCCGTATCTCTGATGTGATTCCTTCCGTTGCATCAAAAAGCTGCCTAAAGTGAAAGGAAAGAGACTGCTACTCCAACCGTAATAGCTGATCAGTTGTCATCGTCACACTGCCTATGTGTCAAAACACAGCAGTCTCGTCAGACCACGTAGATCATAATGTGGAAATGGTGTTGCAGTTTACTGTGAACGCTGCACCTCGAGAGCTTGTTATGTCATAATAGCGGTGGCAGATAACGTAGAGACTGGGGATGTTAAACGCTGTCGCAATGAATAAACCGCTTCAGCTTATTTTTCCGAAGAGCCTAAATAGAGAGAAATATCGTTTGGCCTTTACTGATTAACCATGTTACCTAGCTTTTAAAAGTGCTTTCAGCGTTTCGTTCTTATGTTGGGTTTATTTTATCATTTCAAATAATTTGATAGATGTTTCAGCTAGATAACATTTTTCTATTGTAACACAGATCACGTTCTGTAAGTGTAGCATATTTCAGTATTGACAGCGAATGTTGTGTGCATCTTGTTGCAGTCTTCAGATCCTCCATCGAAGTCCGAAGCTTCTACGACGTCTTCGCCCCCCACAGCATCGGACAAAAAGGACACGGGTAAGGGGAAACCTATCTTTTATATAATCCTGCGTTATGCTTTCAGGTCTTTTGACCTTTTCCATTTTGTAAGTCGCTACTGAAGCTTGCATTTTCACATTGCTTGTTTATTAGAGAACTGTCTTTCCGTTATTAATGCCGTTACAACAGGGCGGAGGCGAAATAAAGGTGCATGCCCTCTGTTGCGAAAACGGTTTGTATCTGGCACTGTTCCTTACGTTATATCTTAGGTAATATTATGGTTGAACGAATTACTTAGAAGTAATGTTATGATTGAAAGAATCACTGAGAGGTAAAACGAAATTTTCAACCCGACATCACAGAGAAATGTCAACATGGTTTCTCGCTCATGAGCTAAAACTCCTACTGCTGTATACTTTCCTCCCGTGCCAATCTTCTGTTGGAATCCTCTCAAAATACTCTGGAAAATGCCTTATACCAGTAGCAGAGACAATTTAATTCTTACTTGTAGCTTGACGTCTCTAGATTTTGACCAGGAAATAATTTTTTCCACGTTATTATATCTTGGCAGTATACAGAGGAACTGCATGTAACTTGCGCTGGAAATAGCTGTTCACCCTGTCCAAACGATTTACCGTTGTACGAGGTGCATTCAAGTTCTAAGGCCTCCGATTTTTTTTTCTAATTAACTACTCACCCGAAATCGATGAAACTGGCGTTACTTCTCGACGTAATCGCCCTGCAGACGTACATATTTTTCACAACGCTGACGCCATGATTCCATGGCAGCGGCGAAGACTTCTTTAGGAGTCTGTTTTGACCACTGGAAAATCGCTGAGGCAATAGCAGCATGGCTGGTGAATGTGCGGCCACGGAGAGTGTCTTTCATTGTTGGAAAAAGCCAAAAGTCACTAGGGGCCAGGTCAGGTGAGTAGGGAGCATGAGGAATCACTTCAAAGTTGTTATCACGAAGAAACTGTTGCGTAACGTTAGCTCGATGTGCGGGTGCGTTGTCTTGGTGAAACAGCACACGCGCAGCCCTTCCCGGACGTTTTTGTTGCAGTGCAGGAAGGAATTTGTTCTTCAAAACATTTTCGTAGGATGCACCTGTTACCGTAGTGCCCTTTGGAACGCAATGGGTAAGAATTACGCCCTCGCTGTCCCAGAACATGGACACCATCATTTTTTCAGCACTGGCGGTTACCCGAAATTTTTTTGGTGGCGGTGAATCTGTGTGCTTCCATTGAGCTGGCTGGCGCTTTGTTTCTGGATTGAAAAATGGCATCTACGTCTCATCCATTGTCACAACCGACGAAAAGAAAGTCCCATTCATGCTGTCGTTGCGCGTCAACGTTGCTTGGCAACATGCCACACGGGCAGCTGTGTGGTCGTCCATCAGCATTCGTGGCACCCACCTGGATGACACTTTTCGCATTTTCAGGCCGTCATGCAGGATTGTGTGCACAGAACCCACAGAAATGCCAACCTTGGAGGCGATCTGTTCAACAGTCATTCGGCGATCCCCCAAAACAATTCTCTCCACTTTCTCAATCATGTCGTCAGACCGGCTTGTGCGAGCCCGAGGTTGTTTCGGTTTGTTGTCACATGATGTTCTGCCTTCATTAAACTGTCGCACCCACGAACACACTTTCGACACATCCATAACTCCATCACACATGTCTCCTTCAACTGTTGATGAATTTCAATTGGTTTCACACCACGCAAATTCAGAAAACGAATGATTGCACGCTGTTCAAGTAAGGAAAACGTCGCCATTTTAAGTATTTAAAACAGTTCTCATTCTCGCCGCTGGTGGTAAAATTCCATCTGCCGTACGGTGCTGCCATCTCTGGGACGTATTGACAATGAACGCGGCCTCATTTTAAAACAATGCGCATGTTTCTATCTCTTTCCAGTCCGGAGAAAAAAAATCGGAGGCCTTAGAACTTGAATGCACCTCGTATTATGTTCCGTACTTGACTGTTGTAGTACAGTGCGTTGAAGGCAACGCACACAACAATCAGAAGCGTGTGTGTGTGTGACCTCGATAACACTTCTAGGCAGTAAGCAGGATTGCTTGTTCTACTCCCGAATTCGCTCTGGAACAGCTATGTTATTCCCTACCTTCACCTTATGACAAAGTTCACTAGCTATCTCTATCAGACACAGGGGGTAAATAATGCGTTCGTAAATATGTCTGTTTTATTATTATTATTGTTATTATTATTCAACATCGCACTGACTCAGATGTAGCCAGAAAAGGGACAATTGTTTGGATTTATCTTCGTTCAAGAATCAATCCTACCATTTTTTGGCACAATGTATCAATAAACTTTTGCTTCAGTAGATCTAGAATGCACACAATGTGTGTCTCTCCTTCAATCATGGCTAATATCTACAACTCACATGCAATTCAGTGACAATAAAAACACACTCAGTTGGAATCTTCTGGAAGAGACTAGAGTACGGATTCTACATTGTTACTCAGCGTCAGTGTTCCAGAATCAGATTTCGTTCGTGTCCTTATTAATACAAAACAGCGTGAAATACTTTTAGGCGTTTTCTTGAATCAAAAAGTGACGTAGTTAAACGCTGTGACAATGTGGTGACACCAAGTAGGAAAAGACTTCACATTAAAGTCAAATTTTGGTCCAAGTTGCGACCAGAATCCAACTTGAATTGGGTTCTTGGGAGGTTTCATGCAATTCAGTGACAATAAAAACACACTCAGTTGGAATCTTCTGGAAGAGACTCGAGTACGGATTCTACATTATTACTCAGCGTCAGTGTTCCAGAATCAGATTTCGTTCGCGTCCTTATTAATACAAAACAAAGTGAAATACTTTTAGGCGTTTTCTTAAATCAAAAAGTGACGTAGTTAAACACTGTGACAATGTGGTGACACCAAGTAGGAAAAGACTTCACATTAAAGTCAAATTTTGGTCCAAGTTGCGACCAGAATCAAACTTGAATTGGGTTCTTGGGAGGTTTCTGTTATAGATTCTATTTTGTAACTACTATCGTGTGTTATTATCAACATTTCTGGGTTCTTCATTCTATATCTTTGCAAATTATTGTATAAAGCTCACCTTAACGGTGCTTAACACTAATATTGGGCTTCTCCATCCTATACCATTTGCCTATGCCCCAATAGAGTGTGGACTAAGCTTCTATGTTACACATTCACATGGGTTATATCGTGCTGTTACGATCCTGATAGCCCCCTTCATAAAGTCTCCAAATATTGGAAACAGTTCTCTAGAACAGGTTGCACAGTATCTTTACAGGTTATAGATCACGGAAAACCTGTACGTTTTCCATTCTCCTTCCTCATTGAATTCATGTGTTCGTTCCTTTGCTTATTATTATAAGCGTTATCCCCAAATATCCAAACAAACTGATACGCTTCATAAGATTAGCACTAATGATATAATCAGATTATTTTAAAAGCCGACGTGTACAGCCTTTTAGCTAATTTTTCATATACAGAGCATGTTTCGGAATAAGTTCATTATCAACAGCCATCCTGCTCAAAACCTTAATGCCCATGAAGAAGGGTTTACAGATATCTCGATATATAAAAGTGTGTTAAGCTCTAAGTGCAAACTTACTTGCATAAAATAATTAATAATGAATATTTTCAGTACACATGCTCTAAGATGTGTAGTCCAGAGGTGCCGGAATTTATCCACACACACCTAAGTCTCCATTCAGATAATAACATTTATTTGTAAGTGGAGACAAGATTAAACGATTCATTATTTGTACTTATGTCTTGGACAGGCTGTATGTTGATAAGCATATGGGACATAAAATCAATCCCCCCCCCCCCCTCCAAACATCACCTCAGGTTAATACCGTCTTTCCACCCCTAGCCTTGATAATTGTCTCGACTGGACGAAGTTGAAAATCCATAAGTTTCTTCAGGGATGCCGTATAAACTTTGCGATGTAACCACCTTTCTGGGGAAATACTTGTCAAATAAAAGTCAGTCAAAGACTTTTAGAAAGTAAATCTTGAAAAACCAGGATGAAATAAAAGTTCTTGAAGTTGGACGGGTGTAACTCAACATCTCACTTTGTACTGGGTCCGTCACACCATTCCTCGTGGGTCTTGTATCGTCTCGCTAACAATTCGAACATTGTTGCATACAGTAATTTCGTTAATAACAATCAAAGAAGTTGTTCAAAATTACAGAAAGTGTTATCATTCGGAGATTACAATAGAATAAGATGAAAGAGGATCCAAGGTCAAATACATATCTGTCATTTTCATGGGAAAATAAATGAAATGATTCAAATAAACAAAGCTGATTACATTTTTGTTAACTGCACTGAAACTATATTATCGAAGGATCCCTACCATGTTTCTTGCTCTAAATGTTGGTACATTATTTTTACTGTAGATGGAATCTCAATACATAGTCCAGTAGCCTAAATAAAAACTTCGTTTGCATCGTCAGTTAGTTTCATGTTGTTAATTACAGTAACTACGAAATAATTAGATGCCGCTATGTTAAACAATAGTATAGCAAGTTGACTGTATGACAAACAGAGTTGTTACAGATTTCTAACATTGTAACATACAGTATATTTGGTGCTTTTTTTGTTATTGAATTGTTTGTAAGTAAGAAGTCCTAATTGCAATTAATTTAATCGAAGATACATGTTCCTACCAAAGAATGGACGTAATGTTAGCCAAAAATTCGCCATAAAATTGTTGAAAATCACATTGCAGAGCTCAAAAGGCGAAATTACGTATATGGGTCCTACCTAATGACTTAACAATCAAACAAGCGATACAAATTAGCTTCGAAATTTTATAAAAAAAAACCATTACGTTTCAAGGTTGAGACCACTCACTGTCGATTAGATCCCACAGAGCTATCAAAATGCGATGAAACTGATTGCTAGGGTTCACCCGCTGTTCTGAATACTCGCACACGTTTTCTATGAAGTTAGGATACGGTGGTTTAGAGGGCCAGACGAGTTCGATACAGTGCCAGAGTACTAGTCAAGACAGGAAGGTATGCCCTCAGCCCTGTGAATACCGCTATTGTCCTATTGGAAGGTTGAAGTGACCATACTCAGTACGAAGGTGTAGAACGGAGGGCAACACAGACAATTTTGAAACGAATGTCCTGGTCTATAGTCATGGTAACCGCAACGACTAGGTCCATGTCATGGTACGAACAACACTCCCATTACATCACATAACCATCTCAGGCCTGAACTATGCCTTCCACATGCTGTGGGTTAAAGGCGTCATGGAGCCGTCGATGCACTCAGCGCTATTTGCCATTTAACAGAAGCAAAATCGCTAATCGTCGACCGCACTACACACCTCCAGACAGCTACTGCCCAGTTTCTTTTATGTTTGACCCTTGAAGATGTGCAGTTTTATGTGCCGCTGCGAGCTATGGCCTCTTGCAAGGTACCGACACCAATGTCGATTCCATGCAGTTCCTTTCGTAATTTTCACTCGGAAACCGATTGAGATGGACCGGCATTCATTAACAGTAGCAGCTGCTTTTGGGTCCCGAGTAGATACCCATTAACAACGTGTGACACTTGTCTCTGGTCCCCGTCGGTTAGTATGTTTGCGTTACATGGCTGCGAGGGGCACACCATTACTTGTACACACGTTGGACTGTATGCGTCGATACACCAGTAAATTTTGGAAGTTTGTGGTAAGTTCCTATGTGACGAAACTGTGAGGTCATAGGTCCCTAGGCTTACACACTACTTAATCTAACTTAAACTAACTTACGCTAAGGACAACACACACACATACACACCCATGTCCGAGGGAAGACTCGAACCTCCGACGTGGGGAGCCACGCAAACCTTGTCAAGGCCCCTTAGACGGCGCGGAACACCAGTAAATCAGGCATCTTTATTCACGATGTGATCATGGACGCGTCCAAAGACGACAGCTCCTTCCTCCCATATTGTCAAGCATCCTTGTCGACCTACGTGACTGCGCGATTCCAAACAACCGACTGGCACATTCACACTATTTCACTGCCATAATTACAGCGGTGGGAGGTCATATCTCTTGGTACCAGTTCTGGATCATTTACAGCACTCCAAAACTATCCGTGAGTTCGTTTGAGGAGGTAATTGCTGTTTGGTCTGCTGAGCTTACTGTAATCGTTCTGAAATGTGTCCACTCAATGAACCACGAATTGCAGTTCAAATATACTGCGTGGTTATAATTAAAGTGCAGCTACTCGCAGAGGTCCAGTGCGTGTTGTATAATAATCATCGTATGGCAGCGAAACTTGATAGATATGCTAATGTGTTAATGCGGAGCCGATTTCGCTGGAAAAAATTGGTTCCAGTTTCGGCCGCCACGTGTAAATCTCGCGCTGTAAATGCAAGAAAGACTTATAGAAATGTGTCCGCATGTATTGGTTTAGGAATGGGACGTTGGCAGAAAAGGTCCAGCACGTGAGACAGACGTAATTTCGATTTTATTACTAACCGCAACTTACACATTTTGTTCAGGATGAGGACCGGGGACGTCGACGAGATGCTGTATCCGTGAAACAACGTGATTAACATTTGCTCGCAGCAGTTCTGATGGGATCTGAGCGACGTGTTCATGTATACTGGCCTGCAGATCAGGTAGAGACCAAACGAGTCCCTCGTAAGCTCGTTCTTTTGCATGTTCACTGAGCGATAAGTCACATGGATTCAAATCAAGTGATCTTGCAAGCCATGCGTGTGGAAAACCTCTGGTAATAAAATGTTTGCGGTAGGTTCCGTTAAGCAGATCTTTCACTGGGCGAGCGACTTGACATGTTGCCTCATCTTGCAAGAAAACAGTGGTTTCCACGCAGTTGCACTCTCTCAAAGCAGGAGTCACGTGCTGTACAAGGAGGTCTCGATAACGTGCGGACGCCATGGTACACCTGACAGGCCCCCTGGTTGCATTCTCTTCAAAGAAGAACCGACGGAGACTAAAGGTGCTTGTGAATCTACACCAGACAGTCACATACAGCGAGTGCAATGGGTACTTCGCATAACGTGGTTTAACAAATTCGGCAGTTGTGGGTATTCAGTGCACACTTTTGCGAAAAATGTACCTTGTCACTCGATAGCATATTGCCGGCCACACGTCATTAACTTCGATGCATCCCAGAAACTGAAAAGCAAATTCAGAACGTTGCTGCGGATCATAAGGTTTCAGTTGCTGCACCGTCTGGATCTTGTATGGGTACCAGTGTAAAACAGACACCAAAACTTTCCGTACTGCTGACCGTAGGATATTCAATTATTGTGACACGGCACGAGCACTAGCACTGCTCGGGGTACGTGCTGTATTTTTCAATTACAGCAACAGCAACCTCGTCAATAGCTTCCACCACTTAGGAGACCACACCAAGTGCAACTATCTTCGTTGATCCATTATGGATCGTGGGACGACGGCTGGCGTGAACTTCTTGATGCAATAATTTACCAACAGCCGTATGTGTTGTAGAAATTTATTTTATTTTATGAACTTCTATGTGCTACTAGTTTCGGCATTACATTGATGCCATCTTTAGGCCCCAATCGTCATAGCCGTAAAACCAAGAGCTGTTGCAGGACGATTGAGTCACGGATCCAGCTATATGGTTCCTTCCGTGTATAGCGGTTTTACGGCTATGAAGAGTGGGGCCTGAAAATGGCATCAATGTAATGCCGAAACTGGTAGCACATAGAAGTTCATAAAATAAAATAAATTTCTGCAATACATACGGCAGTTGGTAAATTATTGCATCAAGAAGTGCAACTATGTTCCCGAATTTCATTACCATCTTTTTCAAACTATTTAATGACATCGGGCCTCTCCTCAAACCTTTCAGTCGGCAATACTCTCTCAATGCTACCGTTAATTGCTACTGTACACATAAAACAGTTTCATCAACAGCGCACGGTCTCTCTTCTCCGTAGCCATACTGCTCATTCGCGTTTGTTCTTGTGAAATGACAGCGTAGATGTCATAACGTCATACAAATATTGTACAACGCCAGATTTTCACCTGGTGGCCAAAACTGGAACTAATTTTTTCCCAGCGTAAATCTGTACCGTATTAAGGCATTATCTTATCTACCATGTTTCGCTGCCATAAGATAAATACGGTCCACACTGGATCTCCGTGAGTAGCTGTATTTTAATGATAACCACCCGGTAGTGATCGTGTCGTCGTTTTAAAAGTTCTCGTTAGCTGTCAGATATTGTTGCGCCCTCCCCGTGGCTGAAGCTGCCACCGGTGTCCGCAGTGAAGCCCTGCCCGGGCCTGTGCGTGGCGGAGCGCATCGCCGAGTACTGCGACGCGGTGCTGGAGGCGGCCGAGCTGTGCGGCGCCGGCATGCGCTGCTGCGTGTCCCGCGACGCCTTCCCCGAAGCTCAGCCGCCGCCCAGCCTGGCCGAGCGCAACGCCAGCCGCCCCACGGCGCCACCGCCCACGCCCTCTTCGCCGCCCCCCGCCGGCGCTCCCCCGTCGCCGTCCCCGTCGCCCGCGGCGCCGAAGCAGCCGCCGCCACAGCCGCCGCCGCCCAAGCGCGTGCCCAAGCCTTGCCGCGGCGAGTGCGTGGGCAGCTTCCTCGCGCTGCTCTGCGAAGACATCGACACCGAGGCGACGTGCCCTGACGACGGCAACTGCTGCGTCACCTACTACTCCCCGCTGGCGCCCTCCTCGCCGGCTCCCAAACCTCTCAGCACCACCACCACGGCGCCGCCGCAGGTACCTATAAGAGTCTAGAATACTAGCACCGTAAATGCTGCGCTAACCTACAGTTCACAAGACTTCGTGCACACGTGGCGTCATTTCCACGTCATACGGAGCTATCAGACACGGCAGGTACCGCTATGACCTTCTATTAGCATTCGATGCCGAGTGCTTGGGAGACATCATATCGGATTCTGTAGTCGATAGTTTTCGTATCATAGCTTGGGTATTGTGAAAGTATGCCGCCTCAGGCCAACGGCACACTGAAGATTCATAAAAACACGTCTTACTTGGTACGATTTGAACCTTCACAAGATCTAACAAGGAAACATCCCCATCGCACCCCCCTCAGATTTAGTTATAAGTGGGCACAGTGGATAGGCCTTGAAAAACTGAACACAAATCAATCGAGAAAACAGGAAGAAGTTGTGTGGAACTATGAAAAAAATAAGCAAAATATACAAACTGAGTAGTCCATGTGCAAGATAGGCAACATCAAGGATAATGTGAGCTCTGGAGCGCCGTGGTCCCGTGGTTAGCGTGAGCAGATGCGAAACGAGAGGTCCTTGCTTTCTTAATTTTCGCAAAGTTATGATCTGTCCATTCGTTCATTGACGTCTCTGTTCACTGTAATAAGTTTAGTGTCTGTGTTTTGCGACCGCACCGCAAAACCGTGCGATTAGTAGACCAAAGGACGTACCTCTCCAATGGGAACCGAAAACATTTGATCGCAAGGTCATAGGTCAACCGATTCCTCCACAGGAAAACACGTCTGATATATTCTATACGACACTGGTGACGGCATGTGTGTCACATGACAGGAATATGTTGTCGACCCAGGCTTGTACACTTGGCGAATGGGTAAATAGATTCTTCTACCTTGCCCGATTTAGGTTTTCTTGTGGATGTGATAATCACTCCCAAAAAAGTGATGAAAACATAAGAGTTTGTCACATAAACTGCAACAACTGAATGCAACAATTTCACAGTCGCACAGTTTTCCCTGTGCTCTGTCAAAACATATGTTTTTAACGTTTTCAAGTTTTTCCGTGTGTAGACCGTCAAATCCTGCATATGTCCAAGCAAATCTGAACATGTCCTGGAATTTTGCAGAGCGGAGTTGATTATGACCACGGCGCTCCTGAGCTCACATTTTCCTTAATGTTGCCTATCTTGCACATGGACTACTCAGTTTGTATAGTTTGCTTATTTTTTTCATAGTTCCATACAACTTCTTCCTGTTTTCTCGATTGATCTACGTTCAATTTTTCAAGGCCTATCCTTTGTGCCAACTTATAACTAAATCTGAGGGGATGCGATGTAAGTTACACAAAAATGGCCGAAATCTTTCGAGTACATAGCGGTGTAGTGGTTATAAACTTGGAGCTACGAAGTGTACAGTGATCAGCCAGAACATCAAGACCACAGACCTAATATCGATATAAACCTGGTCAGGCGATAGCAGCGTCACCTGGCGAGGAGTGACTGCTAGTCAGACACACACGTGGTGCATGTAGTATCAGTGAGCGTGCTGTCCGTGTGTAGAATGGGGAAGGCGCGCGATCACGTTGTTGACCACCGAGCGAGGTGACGCTGTTGTTAGCACACTGGACTCGCATTCGGGAGGACGACGGTTCAATCCCGCGTCCGGCCATCCTGATTTAGGTTTTCCGTGATTTCCCTAAATCGCTCCAGGCAAATGCCGGAATGGTTGCTTCGAAATGGCACGGCCGACTTCCTTTCCTAATCCGATGAGACCGATGACCTCGCTGTCTGGTCTCCTCCCCCAAAAACAATAACAACAACGTTTGTTGACCGATGCAGATTGCGATGGCACGGAGGCTTGGCAGGAGCATTTCGGAAACTGCACTACTTGTCGGGTATTCGAGGAGTGATGTGGTGAGTATCTTCAACAAGTGTCGAAGCCAAGATGAAACCACGTCCAGACATCGGGGGATTGGGCGGCCACCTCTCATTACAGGTGTCGGAAGCAGCAGGCTTGGCAGATTGGTAAAACAGGACAGGCGGCGAACTGTGGGGAATCTAACATCAGTCTTTAACGTCAGGAGCCGGCCGGGGTGGCCGAGCGGTTCTAGGCGCTTCAGTCTGGAACCGCGCGACCGCTACGGTCGCATGTTCGAATCCTGCCTCGGTCATGGATGTGTGTGATGTCCTTAGGTTAGTTAGGTTTAAGTAGTTCTAAGTTCTAGGGGACGGATGACCTCAGCTGTTAAGTCCCATAGTGCTCAGAGCCATTTGAACCATTTTTTTTTTAACGCCGGGAAGAGTACAAGTGTGGACGAACTCACAGCGCACCAAACACTGTTAACAATAGACATCGGCAGCCGATGATCCATACATGTGTCAATGTTAACACCATAACATCGGCATCTACGACTGAAATGGGCACGTGACCATCGACACTGGACGTTGGTGCAGTGGCAGATCGTTGCATGATCTGATGAATCCCGATACCTTCTTTATCATGCCTATGGGAGGATGCGAATCCGTCGACTTCCAGGGGAACAACTCCTTGACACCTGTACTGCGGGAAGGAGAAAAGCTGGTCCCCCAGCTCGCCAGATGTGAACCTGGTCGAACACATCTGGGATGCGACTAAACGTGGCATCAGAGCTCATCGCTGCCATCCTCGGAATTTAGGGGAATTTGGTAACTTCTGTTTGCGGAAGTGGTGCCAACCATCCAGCGACGTACTAAGGCCTCTTTGCTTCCATGCTACGACGTGTCGCCGGTGTTATTCGTGCCAAAGTTGGACATACCGGCTATTAGTTAGGTTCTCATGATGTTCTGCTTCATCAGTGTACAGTTGCAAAATAGATGGTTCACGTAATGCCATATTCGTTTTTTTTTTTTCGTCTCCGCATTTCTAAAACGTCGAAACCTCCGTACCTAAAGACTGCAAAGTTGCATAGGTGACACCAATGCACAAGAAAGGAAATAGAAATATTCTGCTGAATTTTAGACCTGTATCATTGACATCCATTAATGGTATTATATTTGTAATCCAAACCGTGTTTCAAATTATGAAACACCTCGAAGAAAAGCTCTATCGCAAAATAACCAGTACGGACGCAGAAAACATCGTTTTTGTGAAACAAAACTGGCTTCTCATTCCCAGAAAGTAATGAAAACTATCGACAGGGGATCTCAAGTTCGTTTCGTATTTCCAGATTCCCAGAAGGCTTTCGACACTGCTCCTCACAAGCGACTTCTAATGAAATAGTGTGTCTATGGTGTATCGTCTCAACTGTGCGATTGGTTTCGCGATTTCCTGTCAGAAACTTCACAGTTCGTAGTAAATGACGGTAAGTCATCCTCAAGGAAGCGTCATAGCTCCTCTACTGTTCAAACGATTTGGCAAACAACCTAAGTGGCCCTCTTATACTGTCTGCAGATAATGCCGTCATTCACCGTTTGGTGAAGTCGTCAGAAGATAAAAACGAACTGTTCCTCCAAGTGAGTACTAAAAAATTCCGTTAACTTTCAGTTGTATGATAAATCACACAAATTTAAAGACTGTCGACTCATTTAAAAACCTAGGGTTTGCAATAAATTACGAAAAACTTAAATTGGAACCGATACGTAGAACATGTTTGGTGGAAGACGAACCAAAGACTGCGTTCTATTGGCAGAACACCTAGAAAGTGCAACAGTTCTATTAAAAAAATAGCCTAGGCTACACTACCCTTGTCCGTCCTCTTCTGGAATACTGCTGCGCGGTATGGGATTCTTATCAAAAAGGATTGAAGGAGAACAGGGCAAAAATTCAATCAATAGCAATTCATTTCGTCATCCGTGAAATCGAAGACGTGGATAAACCGGAAAGTCAGAAAAAATAGGATGACATGGGTTCGTTGCTAAAAACACAGTTGTGTTATTTTCACATAAGGAACAAATTATACATTATTTTCACATAAATGGTGACTAGATATTGCAAGAAAACAGTGAGTTTTATGCACTGAAATAATCAGTGAGTTTCTTTTGAACCAGCATCGTATGTCGTTTATGTGTAGCACGACTACGTACGAGACATTTCACCATCAATAGTTCGGCTGAAGTTGTTTCCGCCTGGGTTTCTAAATAAACAATTATTTTGTGCAACTGTGTTGCTGCCTCTGAGTGTGGCATAATGTCTTCATATTTAGCCCCAATTTCATCAACTAATCCATCATCACTATCTCCAGACGAACAAACGACGATAGAAATAATTTCGCAGCCAGTGAGTCATGTCGTTAACACCTGTCTGAGAATTATGGACTACTAGTCTTCCATTCCGACACCGTTGGAGTCCCAACATCAAATTCAGCAACAATGTTTTTCAGCACTTCTCTTTTATCTATCCTGTCAGTGCCTGTAACTTTTTGTCCATAAACATTACTACCTTCTTTCCCATTGTTGTCATTTTACACTCGCAACTTGCGAGAGCATACAATACCTTACAACTCAGTGTCAACTTGTTAAATGACACATTTCCGAGAATTTCTGCATTGCGGTTGCTTGAATTTAACTTTAATGGTCCTCACAGAACATTGTTGCTGATATTACGTCCAGAATATTAAACAATATATAGGAACAGTACTAAAAAATTGACCCAATGAACTGGAAATCTAAACTAATGCCGGATGGATAAACGAAGTCCCATTGTAACACCAAATTGGTGAGAGTGTCACGTATATGATAAGCGAGATGTGGTGGTAATCATTAAGAGCAGGCGTTTTTCGTTGTAGCCGGATATTTTCAAGACATTTTCAATCATTAACTTCCTCCTCCGGATGCTAATATATTCTGTTGACTGCTATGGGAGAAATAACCATTGTGACAAAATCAGAAGTCGCGTTGAAAGATTTAGGTGTTCATTATTTGCACGTACTACTCGAGAATGGAATGGTAGAGGAATAGTCTGGAATTGTTGCTTCGCACACTCTGTCAGGCATGTAAATGTGAACTGCAGAGTAGGCCGGAGTGCTGTACTTTGAGGATAGTTTATCTAACACATGATGATCTTGATCAGTATCGCAATCTAGTGACCGATTTTAGAATCACACGAAGACATAGAAACCACCATGAATAGTTTGCGGCATTTTCTACTGCTTTTGTTGATGTCAGACACGAGGTTATATTGCATTCAGCATTTGTAAATATTTCGAGCTCTAAACATTTAAGTACTGTATAATAAAACATCAAAGCCATTTCCAAGATATTGTTAATTCTTCAATTAAAGAATTTTATGGTGTGTATAATTAAGCTTTCTTTTTTAAAAAACCAGTTGTATAACGTGTGGACAGTTAAGCCATCTTTCGTCAGTCGTGCACCTTCTCGTATCTTGAAACAGAGGGTCTTTTACCATGGAACATGAGATATTTGTAAATAAACTGAGGTTCTTTAATGTCTTGATAACATTATCAGCCTTCAAACAGAAGTTTGTGTTAGTTTGCAATAGCTTCTATTTCAAATTGTATTTGACTTGTAACTGGTTTTTGATAATATTTGTATTTAATTTGATTTCATTTATTGACTAATAATGTAACAGAGAGGCTATTATATACTGTATTGACAAGAATTTATCGAGTGCAATACTTTTGAATTTTAATAGAATATTTGTTCCTACCTACATAACCATGTTGTACTGTGGAACATTTTTTTCACGTTTGGGAAAACTTACTTTTCTGGAGTAAATTTTTTAATTGCAGGAAAAGACTGCAAAACACAAAATGTGGATACTGTAATTTAAAAATGGAAGAAGAAAATTTATTAAACTTCAGTTACAGGGCTGAGTAGAAGAGAAAGCGTGACTAGTAGTCTAAATCACAACAGTCAGCTGTAATGATGCAAATGTAGATAAATGCTCAATCCATACTTTTAAAGGAGCTGTGAAAGACTTACATGAGATGACACCTTGTGCTGCAATCTGGTCGTCAAATTCAAACATCAACCTGTAAATTCGTTGTGCATGTAAATACATATCTTGCTAATTACCCAAAGCAAATCAGTAAAAATGAGGGAAATAATTTGTAAAGTTTTGAAACTTTGGGAAAACACTCATAGAGGAGGAAGTAGTAAGAAACAGGAACACTTCCTCACCTAAAGGATGAGCAACACCTCTGCACTCCCACTCCCTTGATTCAATTTTTTTACCTTCTTTCAATTTTTTACTGAAAAGGTTTCATTTTTTCGAAGACATCTGTAATGAGAAAAATATTTCTTGTGAAATTATGCTCAAAGCAGCTCATATCCACGTCTTAAGCAAGTTATCCAGTTTTTGAGACATGCTATATGGAATGTTAAAAACCCCTTAGCCTATGAGTTTGGCATAGGTTTTCACTTCGATTTCAGTTCAGTTAAATTTTTCTTCTGTTTCTCCACAGATACTTACCTTTTGTACGTATAGAAATATTTATGTAGCATATAATTTTTAGCACTAAAATTTGAAAGTAAAAAAAGAGTGAAATTCCTTTTAAAATTCGCATTTATTGGTTCAGAACAATCCTGGTTTACAGTTTTTTTCAGTACTGTGCACCGTAATATTTGTACTGGAGTCAAAATAATTTGTAATGAGAATTAAGTATTAAGCATTAATTAACAATTATTGCATTACAACGCATATACAATCATCATGTACAACCAAGCAACTAAAATACAACAACATCTGCTTAATAAATAAGCTATTGTACACAACTGTTTACAGCAAACCATTCTCCAAATCTTCTGTCAAATCACTGCGAGCCACGTTAGTGCAGCTTTGTTTTCACTGTCTTTAGACGTTTTTGGGCAGTGTAACTCAGCCTTCACAAACTTGTATTTTCTTCTGCAAACTTGAGCTCAACCACATGAAACTAGAAGTAATATCTTGCCTGAAGCTGGTGGTCGTTTCATGTGCATTGGAGAGAGGGATGCGTTTGATTCCCTCCAGCTCTTGTTTCTAGAGTCCAAGCTGTTCCCAGCCATAGATGGAGTTACACTCAGTAGGCGTGGAGGCATGCAGGGTCAATAGTGGGTGGCAAACGAGAGAGTGTGACAGTATTGCTTGCCTGACTCACAACAAGATTAAAATATTTGAAACTGACTGAATAAGACGAAGAAGATGTTAAGCTTCTATTGCTTGTGTAGCTTTCTGGTTAATTTGTTTCTTTACTCATGTGGCTTAACATATTCACGTCGACATACCTTACGCTATTCAGTCATTCCAGCATTTGTAGAATAGTGTGAGCGTCATCTCTCCGTATCAAAGCTATCAACCCCTTCATCACTCTTAATGTCTCTCCTTCCAAAAGAGACTTACTGTAAAACAAAAAAAAACAGGTAAGGTCCAGCATTATTTTTCTCAGAGTCGATATAGAAGAAAAGAGAGTATGAAGGAACACTGCGCAACACAACAAAGTGAAGTGTCCCACACAGCTTTAATAAGTTCACGACATAGAGTTAGCTAAGCTGGACACGTCTACGAAAAAACGGCAGCAACAGTGTGTAAGGCAACAGAGATAATATACTGGGCAAAATAGACCGGAAAATACTTGTTTTGTGTTTTGATGGGCGTTGTATTTCTGTTGCATAGTGTTTTGGTTTTCTATTAATTGCAACAAATTATAAAAGTTTGGTGATAAATGTGTAAAATTATATAATATATTTAGATTTAAGTATTTAAATATTATAAAATTCTGTAAACGAATTGTGGCCATGTTTAGGGATTATTTTGACTAGTGTGGTGTCATGTGACCCGACTCAGGACTGTGGAGATGAGCGGGAAAACGAGGCCTTTTGTCGTTGGCCGTTGTGGTGGCGAGTTGGGAGCGGAAAAGTGCCGCGAGTGCAAGCATGGACGGCAGTGTATGCGAAGGAACAAAATGAAAGTGTGTGGGTGTGAGACAAACAGTGTACGAATTGCACCGATTATTATCTGTGAACTTAAAAATGCATGGTCACAACGTTAAAGTGTTTCTTTTGAATAAATAAGTTTCAGTCTGAACGTGTATAGTTCAATTCACTGCTCTTCGAAAGCCAGCCAATATCTGACTCAATAATAGGGGCGCAAATGAAACCGTTTACTACCAACCCCCTTTGCAAATGAGCCACGTGAAAAATAGGTAGTAAACGAGCCATAGTACAGTTGCAAGTGGTAGGGGAGCGGTGAGTGAATGGGGAAGAGGAACCTGACGTTTTCATTGTTTGGCACTTAATCCTGATTTCAGTAATACTAAAGACACAAGAAATTTTATCTGGTTGAAATTATACGAAATATTTCGAGACATTTTTCATTTACAGAAGTCACTACGCAAGAAAGCTGCGAAAACTATGCGTTAACAGAATCCTATTCCCACTCTCATATTTCTAAAGTTATTAGCCTGGCTTAAAATATGTACAAGACCTTTCTTGCGTAACAGAGGTTGAAAATACCGCCACAGTTGTAACGTTCTTTAATTTAGAACACGACCGCTTTCGCGCTCTTATACGCCCATCTCAAAGGTGTTAGTTCACGCTGTGACCCCGAGCACTGCGGTGGACTAGTACAGGACCCGCTGTATTTCCACCGACCGCAGAGCATTCCGTCACCGCGGCGCTCGGGGTCACAACACGAACTAATAACACCTGAAGATGGGCTGTAAGAGTCCGAAACCAGTCGTGTTCTAAATAAAAGAAACTTGCAACTGTACCGGTATAATCAACATCTGGTATAACGCTCAGCTGCGTATGTTCCTCCAACAAGATTGTTTGTTTTTTGCGTAGAATTGAAATAGGAATATTTTTTTTTTGTAGATACAGTTCTCTTATAAAAATGAACCATTTTGTGCGAAAATGGAATAAATTGACTTTTGGTGGGGATGGGGGGGGGGGGGGGGGAGGAGGGACGCACCTCCCCTATGGGAGGAGACTTTTCTGTTTCTCATTACTATACCCCATAGGAATATTTTTCCGAAGTTCCAAAACTTTATAAATTACTTCCGCCATTTGCTGTGTTTTTTTTACTAACTTGTCTGGGGTAAACTGCATACGACGGAGATGGTGACGGCGCCTCTGCTGCAGTCGACGCACGCGCTGCCGCGGTGCCCGGGCTTCTGCCTGCTGCGGCTGATGTCGGGTCTGTGCGAGCGGCCGGCCGTGGTGATCCCGCACACGTCGACGTGCGGCCGCGACTCGGTGTGCTGCGACAACACGCGCCAGCCGCCCACCACCAGCCGGCCGGCCAGGCCGCGGCCGCGGCCCACGCCGCTCCCGCAGCCCAGCACCACGGCGGCACCCGACCCGCGGCCCGACTGCCCTGGCTCTTGCATCGTCTCCTACCTCTCCTTCACCTGCTTCCGTGAGTACTCGCCGGCTGGCAAGCTGCACTACTGCTTGCGAAAAATGCAACGCTGAGGAGGAGACATGGGATTACAATGAAATACACCGACGAAACAAAAAACTCGCAGTACCAAGAAGGAGTTGTGTGACATAAATGAAAGTTGGTAGGCGTGTTACTGCATCTTCAAGAGAATGCCTATTAAAATTTCGCGCCAGTCGCATAAGAGTGGCTCTAGTAGCGCCACTATGAGGATGCAATTCAGGGGTCGACCGAAGCGTCCGATCCCACCCGTCGGCTTTGACCCGTTCACGTAAGGCTGTTGTGGTGTGTGACATCACGACTTTGCGGAATTTAGTTTGTGAGAGTGGCGTGTCTGTAGGTGTCGTTTTGATGCGATCGGTGGTGCTCTCTGGTGGTGTTAGGTGATGTTTTTGGTTTAGTTTTCGAGTGTGCCGTTGTGTGTGAATTTTGGTAAATTACTTTTTTTATGTCTTTGGTAGGTATGGATATGACTGACAGGGTCAACAGTTTTCAGTTGTTGGCTATGCGTTGTCTCTAATAAAATTTCTTCAACTATTCGGATTTTTGGATGAAGTCGTGAAGTGTTCAGTATGTCGTGAAGAAATGAGGCTTACTTAAAGTTCCGGCGTCTCGGATCAGGGACGGCTGTATGTGGAGATGTCATAAGGACAACAGGTCAAGGGAAGTGTTCGATCCCAATGTGTGGCTGTGAATGTTGGGAGCTGCTGTTGAGCTATGTAGGTCAAGGTAAGTGTTCGATCCCAATTTATGGGATCGGGAACTGCTGTTGAGCTATATAGGTCAAGGGAAGTGTCTGATTCCAGATGATATTGTGTTTAGTGGTATTTGGGGAGTTTTGTGATGTCGGTTTTTTTCGTCGTTTTGCGTGGTTTTGTATGGGGGTGGGTGCCTAAATTTGTTTATATTTAGTTTGTCCCCACCCTAAAACCCCCTATTTCCCGCGCTTGTCCCGTTAGTGTCATTAGGCTTTTTGTGGAACGTGTGTGTGTGTGTGTGTTTTTCGATGTATTTTCGTCCTCATAATGTGTACGTAACGACTTTATATGCGTCATATTGGAATCGTGGTTTATGGTCGTTTCCGCCATATTTGTGACATCATGGGTCAAAGCAGACGGGTGGGATCGGACGCTTCCGTATATCCCAATTCAGATTTGATTTTAAAAAAATGTAACAGTCTCGAGCGTTAGTTACCTTTGAGATTGGACGTCCTGAATGATGTTAGTCAAGAATGCCTTTGAGACGACAAAGATACCATTATGAACAACTTAGGAAGAGGTCAGTTGAGGGCCTGCAACCAACCTGTCTCCGTGCTACACACACTGGACCTACCTGGAGTTACGGTCAGAGGTGCGATTTCGTGCGACAGCAGCACCCTCGTGGTTATCCTGCTCACCCTGACTGCAAATCTATACGTCAGTCTGATGATTCAACCTGTTGTACTGAGCATTCCAGGGGTGCTTTCCAACAGGATAACAATCGCCCGCATACTGCTTTTATAATCCAACTTGCTCTGCAGAGTGTCATCATGTTGCCTCGGCCTGCTCAATCGCCAGATCTGTCTCCAGTTGAGCACATACGGGACATCTTCAGATGACAATCCAACGTCACCCACAACCAGTATTAACCATCCCTGTACTGACTGATTGAGTGCAACAGGCATGGAACTTCATCCTACAAACTATCATCAGACACCTGTACGACACAAGGCGTGCACATTTGCATGCTTGTGCCCAACATTCTGGCAGTTACACTGGTTATTAATGTACCAGCATTTCACATTTGCAATGGCTTTTCTTACACTTACATTAACTTGTCATCTTCTAATGTTAATGACTTCAATATATTACCTAGACAAATGTATTACCAAAATTTCAGTGCTCTACATTAATTATTTCTTGGTGTTGGGATTTTTTTTCGATTGGTGTTATGGAAGTGTACCTGTGCTTTGAGCATGATAATTCGATACAATGTTGGTATCATAGCCTCTAGACACTGTGGCATGGAATCATAATGCGCCTTGTTATGATGCTGGGGAATATAATGCCATGAGTTTTGTAGGTGTCTTCACGAAGCATCGACAATGGTTGCTGAAGGACCAGAATGAGTAAGTAGCTGACCGACATGTCACAGACAAGTTCGAAGGGCGATATGTCAGGTGACCACGCAAGCCAAGATAGTAGTGGCAACCACAGATTTGTAACTACATGTGGCCAGGCATCAAAATACATATGGAATTGGCTGCAGGTGCTGCAGGAGGGGTAGTGTGTCAGACTCTAAAACATCTCTAAGGTAGCAGTGGCTGTTCAAATTGTCCCTAGTACTTAGGAGGTGAGATCACATGCTGTACACAATGGCATTCCAAACCATCACATTTGGCACGTCCCTTCAACAAAGCAGTTTGCCTGATTGTGTTGACCATGACAGTGTTTGTCAGACACTGTTCCGAAACTGCCCCAGAGAAGAGGAGTGCTCTGGGGTGCTCACTGCAGTGCAGTGGGGAGAAGTGAATTCACTGCCCTCTGGTGACATGAAGCCTATAATGTAACAAACAACAAGACAGCCAGGGTCAAGCTGAACAAATTTGCTGAAAGACAGGTACTACAACACAGAGAATTTCTCACTGAGGTATCATTCACTACAGCAAAAAGCATTTCGCAAGATGCACAAAAATGCCATATGTTCGTTCCTCTTAATAAACGGACCTGTCTCCTCCATTGTTGGACTAGCATCACTAGGAAAAATTGAGCTCACAAATTGTTTCCAGAATGAATCTTTCACTTAAGTGGAGTGTGTAACAAAGTGGGATTTGAACCCCTTAAGTATATCTGAGTATTTCAGACAGGAATAAATTTTCCCACAAAATTGAGGATCTCAGTTGGAGTCTCGTCCAGCACACAGTTTGAATCTACAGTGTGATTCATTTGTGTAATCTTTTACAACCTTAATATAATATTGCCAAGCTCACATTTTGGATGCCAAAGATGTTAGAATGTTCAAGGGGTTCAGTCATCACTGTCTCCATCAGGGGATGGAAAGTATGTTACAGTTTTTAACACATTATTGGCCTGAAAGCTATTTGGCACTCTAGCTCTGCTGGATGAAGACTGATGAAGTAATTACAGTGGCTTTGTTAGATAAATCATCACAATGTTTGCCATATGTGATTTTAGGGAAGAAATGCAAAACCTAAGGATATACACCACTTGAAAAAAGGCCATGGAACACCCTCAAGAACAAGGTCATTTCATTGAGAGGCGACAGATAGTTCATCATTGTAAGAGTGCATGAGAACAAATTAAGACAAATTAAACATGTGTTACAGTAAAGAGTGCCCAAACTGTCACATCACTACACAGTGTAGCCACTTCTGGTGGCAATGCATATGCATATACTTGCACGCAAATGGTCATAAATGTGCCAAATGGCATCCTGTGACAGATTGCTACAAGCATCTTGTGCTCTTTGTAGCAATTCAGCAATGGTTCTTGTAGGACCTGAAGAGCAAATAAGTTCCCACTTCATCATGTGCTATACATGTTCAACTGGCGAGAGATCTGGTGGTTTTGTTGGCCAGGGCAGTTTCTGTACACCATAAAAAGCATGTGTTGTTGCTGTGGACATATGGGGATTTGCTTTGTACTGCTGTAAAAGTACATCACCTTCCTATCAAAGAAGTGGCAGTAGCATGGGAATAGCAGCCTGTGCAATGTAGTGGGCACTGGTTATTTTACCCTGCAGAAACACCAAATGTGACTGTGAGTTGCACCTCCACTCCATAAAACCTGGAATGGTCTCTGTGTGTTGTGTGCAAATGCACTCTGGAATTGTTATTTCACCATGTCTACCCCATACATATGTACATCCATTACTTGCGTACAGACAGAATTTTCTTTCATCAGTGAAAAAACAGAGAATCTTTCCATTCTTCATGAAATCAGAGATGCCATTCTTGGTGTTGTTGTTGTTGTTTGAGTGATAGCTTGGCCAGAGGCACATGTGGTCTTAATTTTACTGCAAGCAGATGTTTCCTAATGATCCCTGATGACACAGCAGCATGACGTGTACCCAGATTTTGTCCCTCAACGATATGCAGTCAGCCACCGCTGCTCGCACAATCCATCAATCTTGATGTGTGTCTGTACTATGTGAGCATCCAGAACATTGTCTATAGAAAGCAGTGAAACATCACTGACACATTGTGCCCAACATGTGCAGAAATCCATTGATACATCCATCCAGCTTCCCACAGGCCCAAAAAGCAACCCTGCTCAAATGGCTAAAGCTGTTCAGCAGCAGAAAGAACTCATTGGTGGGACTTGGTTGTGCCCTAGAATTAATGTTGTAAACACTGCTCACATCTAAACTCGGGCCTTCTGTGCACCATATGATCACTGATGACTGTGACAAATAAATCACTAACACTTCGACCCCTCAATATGCACATCTTATACTCTGGTGCCAATGAACAGAGCACTTGATGATGTTTCACTTTTTTCCAGAGACGTATGAACTCTGCTCATCATTCATATAAGACCTATGTTTTAACCAATTTGCCCCCTCACAAGGTATTTCCATTGACAAATTCCATACCATGTATAAATTTACTCCTAGTGTTGAGATTGTTAGATGTGAGTTGCAGAAATTTGGTGTCTATGTCCCTAAGGGTTCTCAGTTACACTGGAACCTACAGAATATAATGTGTGACTTGAAAAATAAATGAATTTACAAATAAAAGCTGCCATTATATGCTACATCTTATTGACAGATGCTAGGAGCTTCAGTATATAATATTTGGGGCAGCACTATTAGTTTCTCCAGGACAATTTATGTCGAGCTAGGACATTTTTTAAGAAATTCTGCACTAAAATGTAGGATAACAAAATTATGGTGTGATACCATGATCTATGATGGGATATGGGCACAGCCAGTGATGGACAGAAGAGGCAAGCTGCTAGATTTAAAAGACCACAAAATCTCCAAGACTGACAGTGATATACATATGCTCAAAACTTAGCACAGACTGGAGTGTGAGATGCTTTTAACAGTTTCCACAACAAAACTTTGTCTCAAAGTCTTGCAGAAAATCTAAAGAGCTTGTGCTAATATGTAAAGTATGCCAGCAGTGAGACACTGACAATCATGTCACTTTGTGATAGCAATGGTAATGTTACTGAAGACATCACCACTAAAGTTGAATTGCTGAACTCAGTTTTCTAAAATTCTTTCACCAAAGAAAATGCATTAAATATTCCAGAATTCAAATCAAGTATAGCTGTTGACTTGAGCAGCTTAGAAGTAGATATCCTCAGTACAACAAATGGATTTAAGTTATTTAACAAACAAAAGTCTTCTGGTCCAGATTGCATCTCATTTAAGTTCCTTTCAGAGTATGCTGGTGAAACAGCTCCATATACAACTGCACACAAATGAAAAATCCATACGCAAAAACTAGAAAGCTCCACAGGTCACACCAATAGCCCCAATACTCAAGAAAGGAATTATGAATATTCTGTTAAATTGTAGATCCACATCACTGACACATTTGTTGTAGGATTTTGTATTCCAACATTATGAAATGAAATGGTTCAAAGAAAATACCATAAACATACACAGAACCGGCATGGACTCAGAAAATGTGTTCTTGTGATGTGCAGTTGGCTCTTTATTCACACAAAGTAATGAGTGCTATTGAGAGGAGGTCTCAAGTTGATTCCATATTTCTAGGTTTCCAGAAGGTTTTTGACACTGTTCCTCACAAAAGGCTTCTAATAAAATTGTGTGCCTGTGGTATATCATATCACATATGTGACTGGTTTCATGAGTTCTTATCAGAAAGAACACAGTTCGTTGTAACTGATGAGAAGTCATCTGGTGATACCTGTTTTATTTGACATTACTCAAGGGAGCTATTGTTAATCTACATAAATTACTTAGGAGACAATCTCAGTAGCTGTCTTATACTATTTTCAGATGATGCCATCATTTACCACCTAGTAAAATCATTAAAAGATCCAAATGTATTACAAAATGATTTAGACAAGATGTCTGCAAGGTGCAAAAAACATGACATTTGACTCTCTATAATAGAAAGTGTGATGTCTTTCATGTGAGTACTAAAAAAATTCTGTTAAAATTTGATACATGATAAACCATCAATTTAAAGGTTCTTTCTGTAACTATGTGTCTATGGATTACAAACGTGAACAACTGAAACTGAGTCATAACAGAGTAAACATTGTGGGAAAGATGAATCAAACACTGCATATTATTGGCTGAATACTTAGACGGTACAACAATTCAACTAAACAGATGGCCTCCACTAAGCTGTCCATCCTATTCTCCAAAACTGCTCTGCAGTGTTGGATTCTTACGAAATGGGACTGATGGAGGACATCAGAAAAGTTCACTCATTTTGTATTATTTCAAAACAGTGGAGAGAGTGTCGTGGAGTTAAAGTGGCAACCATTAAAAGAAAGGCATTTTTCATTGTGCTGAGGTCTTTGCACGAAATTTTAGTCCCCAGCTTTCTCATCAGAATGACAAAATATTTTGTTGGTTCCAATCCACATATGAAGGAATGACCATCATGACAAAATAAGAAAAATCAGAGCTCACAGAGCAAGATACAGGTATTCATTTTTCCCACATGATGTTCGAGAGTGAAATGGTAGAGAAATGGACTGAATGTGGTTCTATGCACCTCCTATCAAACACTTATATTTGTACTGCAGAGTAACCATGTAGATCTAGATGATCTCGAATTACTAAAAATTCATTACATCTCAAGCCACTTTTCAAACAGAATATCACTGGCCTCTGTGAACTTATTAGAATTTGTGGTACTGGTATAGCTAGCATCTTCAGTGGGTTCAAAGAATAGCATTTATTCAATTGTTATGGTTTCTAATATTATAAATATAATTTAAAAACTTGTATATTGCAGGTAATGCAGAAATGACAGATCTCTTCAAGTGCCGTAAGTCTGGCACACAATGCTGTGCATCAAAAACTCTCATCCGTGAAACAATTGAAGAGAAATCAGGGCATTCGTCAGACCAGAACCATACTGTTACTGCAGTTGAACCATATCGTCCAACTTTAAGGCCATCACACCATCCAGCACCACACAACCCATATACAACAAGTGAGTTCTTTTTCTTTCCTTTCTCTTGTGGTTTTTTGTGTCTTTGTATCTGTTAAATGTTGCCTGCAAATTCCTTTACAATTTAATTTCATTTTCTGTAGATGTTTGTTTAGAAAAATATAATTACATCAATTTGCCATAATTATACTGTTTATCAGTTTCACAAGGATGCAGTTTCTGTGTATATATGGTCACAAATGGAGATTTATTAAATTTAATTTCACTCTATCTGCCAATGTCTCCTGTCTAGAAGCATTTGTAACCTCAACAGTCAATTTTGTGTACCAAGGGAACATCATCCAGTTTTCCAACAAGAAATAAATTTTATATTTAACCCACTGTAAAATCAATGGAATACATGCAGTGAGAATGTTTATGTAGTCAATAAATTTCAAAATGAATGTATAGTAGATTACAAGATTTTGAAGGCTCTTTAAAAAATAATAATTAGCTACTGCAATTCAGTTACATGAAGAAGAACATAAAATCAAGTGAACCATATGGCTCCTGAGACCTTTTCAAGTCTCAAACATCTATGATGTGTGTAAGCAGACTGAAGCAGCAAATGAAAATTTGTGTCAAGGCCAGGATTTGAATCCAAGTCTCCTGCTATCTAGGTGGATGCATTAACCACTACAGCACCCTGGCACAGTGGCTTTGCACAGCTCCTTGGACTACCCTAGCATGCCTTCTTCCTCAATCCAAATTTCTATTCACGCATTGGTACTCCCCCTAAACTTGAACAGCATTGTGGAGGCTCTCCAGCTGCATTGGAATAGCACCTCAACATCAAATGAAATAGGAGATTCTCCTTGGAACCCAGGCATATGCACTTTAATCAAATGAAACTACATAGGAGGTGGAATCCAAAATTTTCGGGGCTGATGCTGCCATCTGGAACAAAGGAGTAGTAGACCTTTGCATTGCTAGGTGGCGAGAGCTGCATATCTGATGAGTCAGTGTGCGGAGTAGCATTCAGTTGGGAGGACGTGTTGCGTGTCCACAGTTATTTCCATAATACTCTATGTTTGGTGTGTGGCGATTTTATGATGGATCTGCAAACAGAACAGCATGTGTGTATCAAATTCTGTGTGAATCTTGGGAAAAGTGCTACAGAGACCCTTGCAAAGATTCAATAAGTGTTTCAGGGACAGAGCATGAGCCGTACAATCATTTCAGTGGAAGAGCCCAGGCTGTCCAAGATCCAAAAAAGCGAGACAGATGAAGAGCAAAGTGAGGAGCATGATCACGTTATTCTTTGATACCAAGGGAATTGTGCAGAAAGAATTTGTCCCACCCAACCAAACAGTGAATTCTACATACTACCGTGATGTTTTGTGATGGCCCTGTGAAAACGTGTGGTGATGACGGCCCGAACTTTGGTGTCAAGGAACTGGCTGCTGCACCATGACAACACGCCTTGTCACACGTCATTGCTCACCAGGACCTTTTTGGCAAAAAACAACATGGCGGTCGGACCCTACCCACCGTAATCACCAGAATTGGCACCTTGCAACTTCACACTATTTGCAAAACTGCAACTCAACTTGAAAAGCCATCGGTTCGACACTCTAGAGAGGATTCAAGAAGCATCACAGGTGGTGGCAAACACCCTCAAAGAACAGGACTTCCAGAAACCGTTTGACCAGTGCCAGAAGAGCTGGGACCGGTGTATACATGCGGATGAGAACTACTTTGAGGGTGACGGTGACCATTAGTCCAAAGGTAACGTTTTTAACAGATGGCAGCACCAGTCCTGAAAATTTTGAATAGCACCTCATAGTTCCAGAGGCCTTTTCAAGTCTCAAACATCTGTGAAGAAAAGGACTTTGGGTTAAGGAGTATAGTGTAATATCAGCAGTTGCTGAGGCTGGACTGCATGCAGCCAACTGTGCCTGATGGAGGTAGCAATTCATGGGTGTTGGGGGTAAGGAGGAGGCTCGAGTGGGGAGGGGGAGGGATAGCGGGATAGGGCTGGGGGAACATGTAACGCTGCTTGTGGGAGTGTGGAAGGAAGTGATGGGGACAGGGTAGGGTTGCTAGGTTAGTGAGTGGGATGGGGGGTGGAGGATGCAGGAGGGGAGCAGAGAAGGAGAGATGTAGAGGAGGGAAAAATAGACTAGTGGGTGTTTCAATTGAACAGAAGGTTGTGTAGTGCTGAAGTGGGAATCAGCCTACCCCCTTCCATGCTCCCACTCCCGCATTACAAAACCTTCTATTTGACCAACACCCCCACTAGTCTATTGTCCCTACTCTACTTCTCTCCTTTTCTGCTCCCCTCCCACCCTCCCCCCCTCCCATTCAGTACCTACCCTGTCCCCATCACATCCATGCATACTCCTACAAGGAGTATTACACCTTCTCTCCACCCCTATGCTGCTATCTTTCCCCCTCCCCACCCCAGCCTCCTCATTCCCACCACCCATGGATTGCTTCTTCCATCAGGCACAGTTGATTGTATGAGTCCAGCCTCAGCAGCCAGAGACAGTGGTTATGTGTGTGCGAGTTGTGCTTGTGTGACTGTGAGTGTGTTTTCTACTTTAGAAGAAGGTCTTTTGGCCAAAAGCTCAAATGCATGCCTGTCTGCAACTCAACATCTCCTTTATAAGGTGAGTAGCAGTCTAGCCTCTTCATAACATTGTCATTGTTCCCACGTGGATTTATCAACAATACCTGGTTCTTTCAGTTTATATGGGCCTCATCTGATTAATTTCAGCTTTGTGGAAGACCAATTTGGGTTTTGGATAAATGTAGGTACACAAGAGGCAAAACTGACCCTGCTACTTAACTTAGAAGATAGATTAACGAAAGGCAAATCAATGTTCACAGCATTTATAGATCAGAGCAAGGTTTTTACAGTTTTGAATTGAATACACTCTTTGAAATTCTGAAGGTACAAGGAGTAAAATACAGGGAGCAAACATTTACTTACAACTTATACAGAAACCAGACAGCAGTTATAAGAGTCAAAGAACATGAGAGGGAAGCAGTAGTTGAGAACACGGTGAGACAGAGGTGTAGCCCATACCTGGTGTTATTTAGTTTGCACATTGAGCAAACAGTAAAGGAAACAAGGGAGAAGAAATAAAACCTTTGAGTTTTGCCAATGGCATTGTAATTATGACAGAGATGGGAAAGGACTTAGAAGAGGAGATTAACAATGGATAGTGTCTTGAAAAGAGGATATATGTTGAACATCAACAAATGTAAAATCAGAGTAATGGAAAGTAGTCAGATTAAATCAAGTGATGTTGAGGTAATTATGAGACAGTAAAAGCAATAGATGAATTTTGCTACTTGGGCAGCAAAATAATGATGATAGCCAAAGTAAAGATGATATAAAATATAGCAAGAATTTTTTTAACTGTAATTTTTTAACATATGATATAAATTAAGTGTTAGGAAGTCTTGTCTGAAGGCATTTGTGTGGAGTGTAGCCTCACATGGAAGTGAAACATGGATGATAAGTGGTTCAGACAAAAAGAGATTAATAGCATTTGAAATACGATGCTACAGAAGAACACTGAAAATTAAATGGGTACATCAATTAATTACTAAGGAGGTAATGAATGGAAATAGGGAGAAAAGAAATGTGTGGCAAACCTTGACTAAAGGAAGGGATTGGTTGATAGGACACATCCTGAGACATCAAAGTATCATAAGGGGAGACCAAGAGATGAACACAGTAAGCAAGTTCAAGTGGCTGTAGGTTGGAGTTGTTATGCAGTAATGACGATGCTTGTAGAGGATAGACTAGAGTGGAGAGCTGCAGCAAACCAGTCTTCGAACAGAAGACCACAACAGTGTCTACTTTTCCGGTACTTAGCATTAATACATAATAGGCATGAAGGAAACATAACTGATGAGAATCCTAATGCTTAATAACAGACCCTCGTGTTGCCACCACACCTTTATCATTTGAAATTGTCTAAACACTTATGTCTGTGTCACATCTTTATCTTTAAATAATGCTTATCTTACATTTTTGGAATTGGATGACATGATATTAGTACAGAAGTGTGCTCACATGTATTCATTTTTAATTAGTGCTAATCACAATAAATGCAAAGCAGTATTTTCTCCTATAGGTGTGGCTGCAACAACTACCACTTCAACAACAAGACCACCAGTTTACAGCAAGTATGTATGTGGTGTGAAGGGTACAGCACGCCATGGTAGAGTTGTAGGTGGAGAGGATGGGGATCCTGGTGAATGGTGCTGGCAAGTCGCTCTCATAAATTCCCTAAACCAATATCTCTGTGGTGGAGCACTCATTGGCACTCAGTGGGTTCTTACAGCTGCACACTGTGTTACAAAGTGAGTACAGACTATGCATTTATCACTAGATAATGTTGACTGTTATAGTTTAGTTCTTTAAATTCCTGGTTCCATGTGAAAGCTAGGCATGTTCTTCATATGATGCTCTGAAACGTCCTTTGAACAATTATACAGGACTGTGCTTAACCTGACACACAATATTTTTAGCGCAACGCAATCTGACTTTCAAAATTCACTACTAAAGAATGGCCCTGACAAACATTAAACTATACCTTTCACAAATCACTTACCTCACAAAAATCTTCGCTGCTCAAGCTACTGCAATACAGCGAGCGCCACTACTGCCAGCTAAATAAAAGATTCAAACTACTGAAGGCACTAACTACTGATAGGGGTAGTTAGCAAATGAAAGATATTAATAGAGAGCAAACAATGTATTTACCTTAATATCATCACAAGTCATAATATATATCAGTTCATGACAAATTACAAAACTCCGCCATCTCTCTCCCCACATCCACCACTGCTGGCGGCTCACCTCCAACTGCCCAATGCTACGCGCTGTTCACAGCCAGCTGCCTAACACTACAATGGCGAGTATTACAACAATGCAAAGCAGACACAGACTGCACAGAGCACAGCCAGTGATTTTCATACAGAGGTGGCGTTACCAAAAAAAAAACCTAAACAGCCTACTTACATAGAGATAACATAAACAGCCTACTTACATAGAGAAAACATAAACAGCCTACTTACATAGCCCCCATGCTCCCCACAAAAAATTTTACAAAATATTTTTGGGCAGTGGCCAATAATGATTTGATAAAATTTTTCATAATTACAATAACAAAGAAATCAAATGCACACACTTATTGATACAATGTTGGTCAAAAGCTAAAATTGTCTCACAGTCCATAAAGACAGTCCTAATCGTACATAACAGGAGAATAGCAGTGTTTTTCTCAAAGTCTGAGCAGTAAAAGAAAATGCACACGGAAGTAGTGGATTTCCATGCAATCTTGAAGAAGTAGTGTTGTCCTTCCAACGGAAAGACAGTGCTGACTTGACATGCAGACAGGTAATGGGCCACAACATAGCAAACCCACAGCAGAGTCATTCGACGTTTTGAAGAATATTGGTAGGTAGGTCATCACAGAACAGACCCACTGTAGTCCTGGTAGAGATTACGGTATTGGTGGGCCACCAGAGGTGCAGACCCCACTGCAGTCCTTGTAGAAATAATGGCGTTGGTGGGTCATCAAAGATGCAGACCCACTGTAGTCCTTGTAGAAATAATGGCGTTGGTGGGCCACCAAAGATGTAGACCCACTGTAGTCCTTGTAGAAATGGCCAGCAGCCATCTGTTGCGACTGTGCAGGTGCACAATCACCATCGAAGAGTCTTGCAGAGAATATAGCAAGTCCATAAACCACCACTTGTGCACTCAGAAAGTTTTTCTTTTAATTGTCCTTAGAACCAGCAATGCTGTTATCCAGTCCCTTGCTGAATTACCAACACACGTGCAAACACTATCAGTCCCTACTTCTCACATATTGTCCATATACTATGACCAACAGAAACGTGTGCAGTGAAATGTAACTAACAAGTTAATAATATCATGAACTGGTGACAATTACAATTTTATAACATAAGAATACAATAACAAAGGTACAAAATACATCATTAAAAACATAACAATATAGATAACAATTGTAGTGCAGGCTTTACAAAAGAATAGAAATAGACATATACATCAGTGTTACAGGAATTATGACATGAGTACATACATAGAAGATCAGAATAACGTGCGAAACATCAACTTCACACACGAGCATTTAAACAGAATGAATAATGTCTAATATCTTTACAAAGTAAATAACATATTATTAATGCCAATTATATTTGAGGATAACAGTATTCCTCATCATAGTGAATGTAGCTTAATATTAAAAGAAGAAAAAAATTCTATGAAACTACACCGAGACAGGAAGAAAACAACTACACAAGGGTATACAAACACATAGTGGGATAACACAAAAGGAAAGGACAGGGTTTGTTTTACTGCAGTATTTTGCATGGAGATCTCCCTTCGTTCATCATTATTCCCAAAAAGTCCTATCTAAGCCTGCTTTCTGTATTCTGTTCACATCCTCTGTCAAAAATAGTTTTTCTCCACTGTACAGTATCCTTTATTTATTTATTTATTTATTTATTTTTTTGACCATTTTCTGATAGCTTCTCAATGCATTTCTTATAAATTCATCATAGTTAGTTTCTTATATAGTCTACCCCCTCTTAAGCTAACTTAAATCTACTGAGCTCAGATGCTGAACTAAGGGACGAGGCAATGCAGCATCACATAACAAATTATCACAAACAGCAATGACAAAAAAAATGCCAATTTGCAAAGCAAGCAGCAGCAAATCTAAATTAACAGATAAAATGCAAAATTACAACTAATATGAGCCAATGTGCAGCAACAATAAAAATAAATCAATAGCAAAACTAGCTTAACAGAGTAATACAAAGTGAAATTTAGTAGCACTATGCCTGGCAAATAGCAGCAGAAAAAACTTATATCTAAACATGACATAGCTCAAGCAGAAAAAATAGTACACTAAAGATAACAATGCAGATAAGGGAAATGTATATTCACATCTTAATGTCTATGTAAATTAAAGTGGTGCACCACAAGAAGTTATTCTGCCAAAAAGTTACCAAGTATTTGAAAAGAAAATTATGTGTCCAGGTACTGTTACTAGTCCCTTCTTATTGTTCTTTCCTTTCCAAGAGCTCCTTTATCGAAGAATGTGGGTCATAAAATAATTATTTAATAGATCTGTTGACAGAAAGTGTTCACATTAGCAAATGCATTTTATTTTATAAAAGCAATGCTGCAACACAGCTGGAAACCAGATGTCAAATGAAATAAGCAATTACGCAAACCAAAGCATAAAAACATCATTCAATAGCTATGTGGCATTTCGTGTCAGTAGCTCTCAACTCTCGTAGAAAGACGCTTGTCGTAATCAGGTGTGCAGATGTAAAAATATTTCTCGTCATTTCATTAGGCATTTCAGTAAATATCATAAATTACGAGCTCCACAGTATGCTTTCAACAAGGAAATGTCAAAATGTCAGTAGCACGGACAATGGCCTCCCCTTTTTTTTTTTTTACCTGTGCCGCTGAAAGGCTAATAGCTTTTTTTTTTTTTTTTTTTTTTTTTTTTTTTTTTTTTTTTTTTTTTTTTTTTTTTTTTTTTGGGGGCGGCTGTCGCCCAGGTGGGTGCCCGCGACGCATTACGTGCAGGTGTACGGTACGGAAATATTTACGACAGCAGTTTCCGCTACAGTGACAGTCTCACATAAAAATATTTCGCAGGTCAAGAATTAGCATTGCAAATCTGTAGAAAGAAAATCCTATGAATATAACAGTGTCCAAAAAAATTTTCAGTGGCATTGTGATACATTCACACATGATTCACACATGTACACACATTTCATAATTCTAAAGTATGATTCTTGGTTTCCAACATCCTTTTCCATAAGTCAGAGTCCCTAATCACTATTCATTACTCCTTACCTTATTACACATATACATATCCATCGACACTCGTCAATATTTCGTCATTATAAATATGAAGCATAATCAAATAACTCATATAGCCTCAGCCTATTAATCGTAAACATACCTCAGCAGCATAATACACATCGTCGTCGTAAAAATAACATCATAACACCTCGGTCAAATCTCAAAATCGTCGTAGCTTCCTCCAATAATTAAAAAAATTCTCTGCTCATGTCAAAAGTGTCATCTGCCTCAAACGTACTTTAAAAATCATAATCCCTTTACCAAATACATCATTCAAAGCTCTCATAGTATCACAATGGTTCCAAAAAAAATATGAAGAGTTCACACAGTACAGACAAAATACAATTTCGTAAGTGTGAAGTTATCCAACGGTGTAATTACGTAAACATGTGTCACTGATGTAGTAAAAATAAATGTTTGTCTCTCTCAGTTAAATGATCAGATAGCTGTGTAGATTGTGTGTTAGAGAAATATGGTACCGATGTGTAAAGTTGTATAAGCAAATACCATATTAGCTAGGGCTCCTTGTGCTTGCCAAACACATGGTACACAAAGTAAGCGTGTACCCCCCTGAGGATTAATGTAATTATACCCTCAGGTGTTACAGATTACACCAATGGAATGAAATGTATCACGGAAAACTTTCTTTGTAATTCAAAAAATCTTTAAAAATAAATGTTTTAAGTATAAAATTGATCACTGAAATGCGTGTCCTGTAGCGCTAAATGTGCATCTTGTTGTAAGATAATCTCTGTGGAAGTGTCGTAGTTATTTTCCTCCGAAAGCTAAGTTCTGCAGAAGCCAATGTACTTATCTCATGATAAACAAAAGTGAAATGCTTTGCGTATAGATATCGTAGTTATTATGCTTATTGGCGTGATGAAGAAAGTACTGTACAGTAACGTAATGTTGTGCCACGAAAAAGGCTGTCTCATTGTTGCTATACCACAAAAGTTACTACTAAAACATGTTTTTCTTTCCAGAAGAATTCAGCCGACTGTGCAGATATAAAACAGATACACCGCAAAAGCAACATTGTAAATTGTCACTCATTAGTAGCGTCGTGATAAAAATCGTGTAGCTGTCACATAAACTAACCTCTGTGTCATCTGATATCTCTCAGAAAGCACTTTAAATTCAGAATGTATTTTCAAATAAACCAAAATGTTGCATTAAAATCTCATTAGCAGTATTGGTAAATGTTCTAAGTATGTGAGCCTTATAGTCGTTACGTAATCGTGCAACAAACAAGCAAGAATGTACACACACAATAACACTGTGACGTCTGTTTACTATAACAATGCATTCGTCATTTCTGTTTAAATAAGTTCTCTTGGTTCTTGATTGGATATTTAACTTCAAACATTGTTGTATGTTAACAGATTCTTAAGTCTTTCAAAGCATACTAGTAATGTAAAGTGAAAAGTTTTATGGCAAAGACAGAGTTAAAAAGCAGATTATCTGTCAATAAACGGTTTTACATGTGAAATGTGGTGTAAACCTTTACTCTTCCTAGTACGCAGACTTTCAACTGCAAAGCAATTGTCATGTTTTACACGTCGGTAAGGAATGCTAAATCTTTTCTCAAGGTTAGCGTCTATGTTATTTTTCTCTGAGCCAGCCGGCGCACGCGGCTGCCTGCGGTGCGAGTCATTGTCTGTCTCTTTGTTGGCGCGCGTTGTTATTGGGATTAGGAGACCGAACTTCTACAAATTCACTCTGACGAGAAGGCCCTGCTCTGTTTGAATCCCGCCAGTTCTGATGCAATTCAGGCCTGTCGTTACGAGTATATCGTCTGTCGTCATGTCGGTAGGTTCCGTAGTTTCTTTCTTGTCGGTCACATGGTGGAGAATTTCTCCCTGAGTCGTAACTGCGCACTGGTCCGTTGCGTCTAAAGTTATTTTGTCTCCCTTGATAATAATTGTTTTGGTTTCCATATTGTCTGTTTCTCTTATTGTCTCTGTGATAGTCATTACCACGCAGAGGTGATCTTTCTCTGTAACTATTATTACTCTGCCAGTGGTTGTCATATGGGTGGTGTCTGTTTTGGTCACGATTTGCGTTGTAAGAATAGGCTTGTCGTGTCCAGTTATTGCTTCTGTCGTCACGGAATTGTGACGGATGTGACCTGTAATTGTTGTGTCCTTGTTTTCGCGTTCCGCGATTATCAGTGTCAATTTCCAATTCTTGTAACAGACCCTGAAATGCTTCAATGTCATCTTTGCAATGTCCTGCTAAAATAATATGTCGTAAATGTTCAGGCAATTTGAGTAAGCAAATGCGGATGAGTTCTGAGGGGCTGTATGGGTTTGAAAGATATTGATTCTTGTGCAACATGTCTTCAAAATATTTCACAAGACTGGGGAATTCAGATTGTTCGAAATGTTTCATCATTATGATGCCATGTTTTACGCGGTCTTGTGTGGCTTGAGACCAATATGCTGAGAGGAAGGCATGATAAAATTCTCCTTCACTGTGACAATCGTGAATGACCGATCGCATTCTTACAGCTGGTTCATTCTCTAAGTAGCCACACATAAATTCTAATCTGTGTTCTAACGACCAGTTGGGAGGAAAACAATGAGAGAATTGATGGAGCCATGCTTGTGGATGAATGTCGTTGCCTGAATTCTTAAATGTTTTGAATTTACGTGTAGTAATGAACAGCTTATAGTCAAAATCATCATGTCGGCGAGTCGCATATCGGTCATTGTTAGGTCGTGTCGGCCGTTCCATCTCAAAATTCGGTGCACATTCCCAATTTCTTTCATTACTTCCGAAATGCCCTGTGTTATTATTTTGCAGCTTTTCCGTGTTTCTAAGTCCCTCTTCCCGTGTTGGAGCGCGAGTGTTCTCTGAAATACGTAATTCTTGTATTACCTGTGTCAGCTGATCTTGTACTTCCCGGATTTCTCTTTGGTGTTGTGTATTAATTCGATTCTGATTTTGTTTGAATTTCCTAATTTGTTCGTACTCTTCTGTGTCAGTGAAGGCTACAGGTGTTGTGTCATTCAGATCATCATCTACCTTTGTAGATAAGTTAGTGAACTGATCTGAAAGTTCGGCTACTTTATCCGATAGTGTACTTATTTCCTCAGTGTGTTTTTCTGAACCAAGTTTCAGAGTGTCCATTTGTGTTGAAATCGTATCTACTGTGTCTTTTAAGTTTTCTTGACTTTTTGCAAGTTGTGTAACCGAATCGGTAGATGCAACTGCGTCAATTTTAGCTTGCAAGGTGTTGTGATTTTCATGAACAATAGTTTGCAGTTCTTTTATGGCTGCTTCGTGATTCTGTAATGCATTTTCATGACGCGAAAAAATAGGTTGAAAATGCTCACAAATTTGAGTTTTTACGTCATTACAGACTTTTTGACATTTCGATTCAATGTTATGTAACTCAGCAGTTAAATCCTCACGTGTTTGTTCGAGAGTTTGTTCCAATGAGTCTAACTTTTTGAGATTTTGTTCCACTGTGTCTAACTGTTGCTGTGTTTGTCTCTGGTGTTGTTCCATTGTGTCTAACTTTTTAAGATTTTGTTCCACTGTGTCTAACTTTTGAAGCTTTTGCTGTGTCTGTCCCATTTGTTGTATTAATTGTAATAACAATGCATTAGTGTCTGGAATCTGTTCCTCTACTCTTTTCGGCAGTGCATTTGCACCGGCAACATTCACATTTTGACAAGCTGAAAATGTGTCTTGACTTATTTGAGAAAACGGTGAGGATCCAAAACCTGAATCTACAGTATTTGCGAGATCGTGTCGTGTCATTTCGGCTTCCTGAGGCGAGCTATTGCCGACCGGTCGATCGATAATGCTTCCCTCTTCACTAATTGTTTCACTGTCCACGCCATTGTTTGACGCCCGCTCCATTTCCCTGTGCACAGTTACCAAATTACTACTTTGAACATTAGTAAATTCATTACTCGGCGGCGCTGATAAGCTACGCTCGTCATCACTATTATTTCTCAGTTTAGTTTGGAGCCTAGTGTTACGTTTTTCACACGCCATTATTGTCACAGTATTTCACACGACAACACAGAAAAACAGAATTTGAAGATCAAAAATAAGAGAACACATTAACATAGCACTCAAATAATATCTAGTTAATTGCAAGCGCAGCTGCAAAATACTTGGTGCAAATCTACATGCATGCCACAACTGTTTTACTATACAACAATGAAAGACTGCAACTACAAAGGAAATTCTCTCTACAATTACGCGCTAGCAATAAACAAAAGCTACACTAAATACACAAACTACAAGAAAAAATCAGAAGATTCCAGTGAGGTATCCTAGGCTAAGGGTCGACATATGAAACGTCCCCTTTGAACAATTATACAGGACTGTGCTTAACCTGACACACAATATTTTTAGCGCAACGCAATCTGACTTTCAAAATTCCCTACTAAAGAATGGCCCTGACAAACATTAAACTATACCTTTCACAAATCACTTACCTCACAAAAATCTTCGCTGCTCAAGCTACTGCAATACAGCGAGCGCCACTACTGCCAGCTAAATAAAAGATTCAAACTACTGAAGGCACTAACTGCTGATAGGGGTAGTTAGCAAATGAAAGATATTAATAGAGAGCAAACAATGTATTTACCTTAATATCATCACAAGTCATAATATATATCAGTTCATGACAAATTACAAAACTCCGCCATCTCTCTCCCCACATCCACCACTGCTGGCGGCTCACCTCCAACTGCCCAATGCTACGCGCTGTTCACAGCCAGCTGCCTAACACTACAATGGCGAGTATTACAACAATGCAAAGCAGACACAGATTGCACAGAGCACAGCCAGTGATTTTCATACAGAGGTGGCGTTACCAAAAAAAAAAACCTAAACAGCCTACTTACATAGAGATAACATAAACAGCCTACTTACATAGAGAAAACATAAACAGCCTACTTACAGCTCATAAAATGTATCTAACTTCTGTCACACTGTTCATTGTGTCTATATATCTTGAAGGTTATCCATAATATATAGGTGAATGGTAAAATTATTCCCATTTGCACTTCAAATGGACAAAGTATCCAGAACATGAATATGCTAATCTTCTTTAGTGTATATGATTCAGCTTAACATTTATAACAAGTACCTAATATAAAACTGATACACAATAATATAATACATGCTAAAAATGTGGTGGTAAGGCAGTGTCATTCTACAATAATATGGAATGAGTTCTAGGAATATGAAAATGTGTGGTTCCCCCAACTTGATTTGAAGGTGCTTCGCCAAAAATTAAACTGGTGAATGATTTAATGTTCAACATATTATTGTATGGCAAGGATGCTGTGGATAATAATACACATAGCCAATGTGGACAGTGTTGCTACAGACATGTGTATATTCTATGTATGAAATATACAGACAAAGTTGTTGTTCTTATAAGAGAAGTTTATTTGCCCACTTTGCAGAAAAATACACAATGATTACTAGTTTCAGCATAATTAAACCACCATCTTCAGACCATATGCATAGAAAATTTTTTTTCTAAACCAATCCGTGCTGTAGAGTGTTCACATTAATTGGATACAACTGTAATGTATATGGAGGTACAGTTATGAAAAATTCTAATGTCAAACCAACAGAAACTGCAAATTCAAGGTAAACATACCTTATAGAGATGACATTCCACGGTACCCTCTTTGTCATACAATAACACAATAGCTGAGTGCCCAGTAGTTACAAATAAAATACAGGGTGATTATAATTAAAGTTACACTTTCAAACTGCTGTAGAAATAACACCACTGGTCAGAATGACATCAAATTGCAATGGAATATTATCGGGGAAGGGGAAAACATATGGCAGAAGAAAAATAAATAGTTACAAAATGCAGCAAAAGATGCCACTGTAAGCATCATAATTTAGTAGTAGTCAATTACAAATGACAAATGAATCATACAACAATGCCTAAGGTGTACGTTTGATGTTGAAAAAACTGCACTACTCAGTGTGCAGGGGTGTACAGGTGTGATACTATAAGTTATGTAAGTCCATCCGCCACGGCAAGGTCATACCATATCAGATGGGAAAAATTGGTTTTTAATTGTCCTTAGACCAAAAACCACATAAAAAGCATCACTCACACCAGTTTTTAATTGTCCTGATGCCAAAAACTGCATAAAAAGCATCTGTCAAAATCAAATTGGGTTATTGATTTCTGTGTGACTGGTGCAAAACATGTTCACTGTGCTGTTCAACATTTTCGCAACAAGTTGAAATCGAAAAACAGCATGTTCCACAACTGCTCAAAGTGTTTACAGGGTCACATTCAGAATATGTTGCGTAATGCGTGCCTTCAATGCTGCCAAGTTTGTAAGCAGAACACTGAACACAACATCTTTCAGATGGCCCCACAGCTAGAAGTCACATGGATTAAGATCAGATGATCAGGACAGTCAGGCTGTAGGGAAATGGTGGCTGATAATTCTAGCATTTCTGAAGCGGCACTTCAGCAGCTGCGTAACTGGAATTGCAATGTGCAGAAGTGTGCCATCTTGAATAAAAATGTTCCCATCCACACATCCATGCTGTTGGCGAGATGGAATGACATGGTTGCACAAAAGACACGCATAGCGCTTACCAGTGACAGTACAGGTAACAGGAATGGTAGCACCTGTTTCTTCGAAAAAATATGACCCTATGTTAAATGATGCCCTAAACTCACACCATACAGTGTCCTTTTCAGGATGAAGTGGTACTAGTTGATTTGCGTGTGGATTTTCCATTGCCTATATTTGACAATTCTGTGTATTGACATATCCTGTCGGATGAAAGTGGGCTTTGTCTGTCCATAAAATATTCCACGGCCAATCATTGTCCACTTCCATGCAAGCAAGAAATTCTAAAGCAATGGTCTCTCTTGTTGGCAGGTCAACAGGAAGCAACTTGTGCACATGTGTAATTTTGAATGGATAGCAAAGAAGGATGTTTTGCAGGATTTTACGCACTGTGGTCACGGGTATTTCCAATGTTCAGGCAACTCTCTGTGCACTACATGTTTGCACACCACCACTCGTCTCCTCCTGCATTGCTGTGGCCTTTGCTTCCACTGACATTGAATCAATTTGTTTCCTCCCTCTACCAGATTGCACACCAAGAGAACCTGTCTTTTCGAATTTCTGAATCATTTCCTCCAGACCCACAGTAGTCATCGGACCAATGCCTTTTTTTAAAACCCTACAGTGTCCAGAACTTCTGCAGAGTGATGTATGCACAGTGTCATCATTCTTGTAATACATTTTTGCAAGCAGAGCACGATCCAGCATTGAGACAAGTCATGGTGAATGTCACAGACACGAAAGGAGGAAAAACCATGTATCCGGCATGTTTATGCCAGCTTCAGTGGGTCATGCGTATGACAGGTTTTTTTCATTTATGTATTCTGACACATACAGCACCATCTATTGATCAATTTTCACGCAATTTTTTTTCTTCTGCCATACCTTTTCCCACTTCTTTGATAATATTCCATTGCAATTTGATGTCATTCTGATCAGAGGTGTTATTTCTACAGCGTTTTCAAAGTTTAACTTCAATTATAATCACCCTTTACATTGGACATGTATGAAATGTTTTCATGTTGTGTCTTGTTGACATCTCATAGGAAACATTTATGAGACAATAAATGGAAAACATCATGTTTTGAAGTGCCACCAGATGGTAGCAATCTTTAACAACATAAAATTATGTCTTTGAAATAAAAAATAAGAATTTTTTAGTTTTCAATTACATAGTCTCTGTATACAATTTGTATTTGGATGTTTGCTTTTAAAGTCCTATGTCATATATTTATATTCATGTAATGCACTGCACGTTTTAAGTAATGACTAGCACAATATGGTGGCTTAAACCATTTTAAACCTTCATCTGTGATGACAGTCCAAGACAGAAACTGGTAGAATTTCGGTTTAAAATAAAAACAACTGATGGTTCTAATATGCATTTTATATATTATTTATATTTGTATGAAAATCCATAAAAGTAAAAGGATTACATACCTGGTTTTCCTTATACATATACCAATACATTACAATAATAAATTCTTGATACAAAGATAATATGAAATATGTGTCATTCTGTGGAGCACATTTTCAAAATTAACTGTGTATACATGAAAGTGCATATTTCCTGTCAAAAATTATGTCAATAAACTGATGGTAATCTTTGTCAGAATGTATAGTACACATAGGGTATAGTATTATTAGTGTTAGTATTCATTATCAAAAATCATTGGTAATTCTACTGAGAAATGGATGCATATTTTTATTGATAGTGGTGTTACTGGATTGTTCTGTCACTGCTTGGTAAAACACTATCATATTCATCAATAATAATGTAAACTTCAGATTTTATAAAGTATATAGTTATCTTGTGGACCAGTTTTGGTTTACAAAACTGGTTGTGACAATGACTTTCATTAGCAAAGTAATTTTTAATTCATCTTAAATATTTGTCAATGAAACTATATATGTGCACAATCTTAAGAAGGTTACACCAGCTTTACTCACTCCAATACAAACTACAACAATGTTTCACTGGTGCTAACATTTTTTAAGCTTTAGGATGAATGTCTATACACAAAAAATTGGTCATTTTGAACATAACAGCAATCTAGATAGCACTATCAATACTAGAATACACAATACAATACAATATTAGAATACACAAAAAATTGGTCCTTTTGAACATAACAGCAATCTAGATAGCAGTATCAATATTAGAATTTTTGTCATATTCAATTCAGGTAGGGAACAGAAAGGAAAAGAAAAAACCGTCCCGTGCCTCTGCATGCAACATAATCCCTCTTATATCATTCTCAAGGTCTCCTCACAAGATAAAGCATGGAGATAATAGAACTGCCATACAATCTGCCTTGTACATTGGTTATCAAAAATTTCCCAATAGGGTTTTGCAATAATGAAGCTATGCTTCATCCAAATATTCCCAATAAAATTATATGAGTATTTTCGTTACACTTTCATATGAGGTGTACCAACATGTTTTTATCCTAGCAGCATGTCTATGAATTTGATACGTGTATCATGTCTATGTGATAAGAACACCAAATACTGAAGCAGCATTCTATACTTGGTCACACTAGCACATAATATGCTATTTTCATTACAGATGCCTCACACTTTCCCAGTACCACACCAGTAGATCTAAGCCTTCCATTCACCTTCTCTGCTGCTAATTTCATGTGTGCATCTTATCTCATATTGCTTTGTAATATTATCTTAGGTATTTTAACAATGTGAAGGGCTTCAGAAGTTATGATCTGGTGATCAGATATTATCAATATTTTTTCTGTTTGTTAAGGGTATTATCTTTCATTTATTCACATTTAAGGAAGTTGCCATTCAATATACTAAATGGAAATATTGCTAAGTTATTCAGCATTTCCTTACTATCATTCAGTGACAATATTTTCCTAGAGAGAACAGCATTAGCTACAAGCTACCTGAGAGTGCTGCTAATCCCATCTGATAAATTCTTTAAGTGGGTGGAGAACATCAGGAGTGCTGTAAAGCTTTCCTCAGTCACACTCAATGTTACTTTTGTTTCTGTTGAACATTTGCTCGCATCTTTTCTGACAAATACCTCTGTGTTATACTGTGCACTGTATAATTAGTGGGATCTATTTTCCAAACATTTATGAGTCAAGAGTATATTTGTGAAGGTAATCCTTATATTTATATCCCACTAATCTTTGTGTCATAAACAGATAGTATGATCTGGCTGTAAATTATCTTCAGGAGGTGAAGTTCCAGAACTGTCAAAAGATAAATTTAAAAGTGGAAAAAAACTATTCCTAAGTTTTGGAACTATCAGCTGCTTTCTCATTGAGAAAAGAAGGATAAGTCAAGAAATGACAGAAAGGAAAGACAGATCACCGAGACCCCAAGGTGAAAGGGGTCCACGTGTTGTCATGACATCCTCTTTTACAGTTACAAAGTATTATTCACTGCACAAGAGATTGTTAGTAAATATTATTTAATAAAGGGTCTTTTTTCACAGCGTATTCAAAGTAAAATTAAGTAGAATTCTATCATGATGTTGTGCCTTGTTTGCATTGAATAGTCAGAACTGTTTTTTCCATATGAGAGTATCATCAGTATGTGAGTTTGTATGATGGTCAAATGATGGTACAGTGGTACAGTAACAGGCTCCTCATGCAAGAGTGTGAATTTAAATGCACAATTTAACATTGTTGGTATATTGCCTGTAGTTTCAACATCAGGCAGGATGGAGAATTTGATCCATGGATTTACTGCATATAGGACTGAGTGTCCAAGGCTTTTTTGAAAGACAGCTTGCCATGATCTAATTCTAAAAATTGCTGTATGCTTCATGCAAATCACTTGTTATAGATGCACAGGTTGTTGTTAAGGTACATAGTTATCATTTCCAATTGAATAAATGAACTAAGACATCATGCCTTATTCACTGCCATATCCAATTAGCTCTTTAGTAACTTCAATAATAAATTTAGTTGTTGAATTCTGGTATCAAACTTCACAGTACAGTTCATTTTCATTCCAGTATTGTGAGATCTGGTGATGCTATCTACGTGCGTGTTGGTGACCATGATTTGACACGTAAATATGGAAGCCCAGGTGCACAGACATTGCGTGTAGCAACAACATACATCCATCACAACCATAACAGCCAAACCCTGGATAATGACATAGCATTGCTGAAGTTACATGGACAAGCTGAGCTCAAGGATGGTGTGTGTCTAGTCTGCTTGCCTGCCAGAGGAGTTAGTCAAGCAGCTGGAAAGCGCTGCACTGTCACGGGATATGGATATATGGGAGAGAGTGAGTATATAACTTTGTAAGAAGTATCTAGTGAGATGTGTGTGCTTCTCACAACAAGTTGTGTTTGAAGCAATACAGTAATAAAGTATTTATTGTCACGTTCATTTCATAAACATAGTGAAAATTAATGCTGACTGAATTGAGAAACTTAGTAATATTTCAACTTCCCACATTAGGAATATACATTGAGATACAGATTCAATCAGAAACTTTGAATAATGTTGCCAAGCCTAACTCTCATGTACTTTTTAATTCTAGAATTGTCCTGGAAACAAGTTTCCTTAGGACTGCAAACAAAAAGGAAACATTGTTTGTTGGGAATATTTATTGCAACAGATGCAGGAATTGTTGAGCTACCTCTCAGCACAGTCACAATTGAGATGCTTTTTGTACACTGAGATGAATTTCTGTATTTCTGCCTCACAGAAGTTTGCCATCATGGCTTGGAACTAGAGCATAACACATACCTCATCACTTCATCATTATGTGAAAATGTTGATCCAACAATAACTTTGATAGGTGCAACAAAAGATAGAAATAATTGGGAATAAGATGAGAATTGTAATATGGATGGTCAAAACACCTCCCTATGCAACCCCAGCTACAATATATAAAACTTTTTTTCTCTATTTTAATGGCACTCACCTTAAGTTATCTGTAGGTAAGGATTGTCAATTATCAAACACACCCATACGCAACACCTAACACAACTTGTTCTGAAAGGTCCATTGCAATTACAAGAATTGATATTTTCACACTGCTACATTTAGTACCTTTAATGTAACAGTTTGCCACTATGACTTTCCCTCAGTGATCCTCACTGATGAGGTACGGACATCCATTACAATCACCATAAGACTTTCCACTGACCAACCAAAACTTACGTGCTTCGACAATGCAACGTCAACTTATTAATGACATCTGGGTTTTACATCACTATAAATGGCAGTAAATTTTCATTGGCACTATGTTCTGTGCTTCTAAGCATTTTACATATTCCCCATAAATAATGCTATTATCTGTCTCAAATCTGCATATCACGTTACATGCAATAAGTAGTGATGGGAAGAAGTTCTAAGAAGTTCTTCTACAGATAACAGACAAAATCCATGTAAGTGGAGCTGCTGCATTCCAGAATGAACTGAGAAGACACTGAACCAGGAGAAATATCAGCTGCAGAACCTGACACAAATATTGTTCAACTGTACAAGGATAATCTTTCTTCAAGAATACAATCAAGATAAACAAGAAGAAATATACACTACTTTGGACAAGAGTGATTAAATAAGCTCTTTGGGGTGGGAAAATAAAACAAAATAGACCATATAATACTTGTTTTTGAAGGCTTGCAGAAAAAAAATATATGTAGTCCAAAGGAGTTCATTATTTCAACCCACTTAGTTTCCTGTAACTCTTTTTCAGTTTCATAATGTAAACTGAATAATAAAAATTTATTGTTTCAGCTGGTCCTATCCCACTGAGAGTCCGAGAAGCTGAAATACCTATTGTGAGTGATGCAGAATGTATAAGAAAAATCAATGCAGTTACAGAAAAAATCTTTATCCTTCCAGCAAGCAGTTTTTGTGCTGGTGGAGAAGAAGGAAACGATGCATGTCAGGTAAGATCTGTTTTGTCAAAAAATAGTCTATGTGAAGCTATGAGTCAAATATCTCATTCTGTTCTCCAATTATATTTCAGTGTTGCAAATATACTGACTTACCCAGTGGCAGACTACTGATGAGGAACTAGTCATATAAGACTCTTGATAGTTAGCTCAAAGTTGTTTACAGAATAACTGAGGAAAAACATGGCTATGTTGTTCACATTACACAAGGCAGACGTGGCAAGTAGTAGCAGAGGCAGACGTGGCAAGTAGTAGCAGGTTTAGGAAACATCTACAAACCAAAATTTAAAGAAATGAGATTTCAGTTTTCAACTAAACTGTTTGCAAACTGGACATACATATTTAACAGTTCTGCAAATTTAGCACATATTGCAGAAAAATAATAAGTTTTTAATTGGTAAAAGTTCTTTAAATTTATGATTCTTCTACCAAATGTCTACTTATCAGATAACAAACAAAGCTATGTAAAACCCTTTCTAATGCGCTCCCTCCATCCCCACAGAGTAGATGGCTACCACTGATTCAACAACTGTAAAATATTTCACAAACACACTATTTTGTTCAGTTTTCCCTTCACTGTTACCCATGTGAGTGGTTGTAAAGCCTACCCTATGTGCCCTGCAAGTGGCATAATGTCAGGAACAACCAATGCCGAAACGTTTTATCAAGGAAAAGGTGCCTTGTCACACCATACCGTTGATCTACCACCTTATCTTCAAGTTATGTTCAGAATTTCATGTTCACACACACACACACACACACACACACACACACACACACACACACACACACACACACACACACCACTAAACTGACAGTCTAATCAGATGGGCATAGAAAAATTATCTGCACTAAAAATGCTTCGTGTACTGTGCAAATAATTAGTCCTGCAACTAGGATGCTTGGAAGGAGAGGTTTTTGTGTATATTAAAAAAAATGCTCTCTGATCTCTAGATTTTGCACAGCTTGTTCTGTTCACATGGGATTGACACATTAATAACCAGATGCTGAAACTGAAAAAACAATGGTATTATAGACATGTAAAAAAGGACAAACTTTGAGTTTTAAATGAGATGATTGGCCATCAAGATGAGAATGAGACTTACTAGCTTCTTTCCTAGTTGATTCATATCACAGGATGACATGCATGAGAGGCAGACATCTATATACACATACTTTAAATTAACATTATCTTCCCTTGACCAAGATGAAAGACTTGTTCATTGCACCCAACAAGCACACTATGCTCCATCTCTCATCACAGGCATATCCTATCCTATCCTATCAGACACAAGTCCATCAGTGGAAGTAATCACAATGTACACCAGCTCGCTGTAACGTCTGCACGGTATTTTATGTGGAAGTGACCATCAACATGCTGTCCACCTGAATGCATGAATGTGACCAAAAGCAGAGTCGACCACCCAGTGGTGGAACATGCTGCTGACCATACCAAGTTCATCTTCAGTAGGCCCCCACCATGTGGATCACCCCCTCTCCCCCGACCACAGTTCCTCTGAATTACATATATAAGAACTGTCCTTGCGACAAATCATTTGATCCTGTAATCTTCCCGGCCTTAATTTACCCTATCCCTCTCATCTACCCACTTCCACCTCTGTCTTCATGACCCCCAAACCATTCATTCTATACTCACATCCTCCTCACTGTAGACTCTCTCTTCCTGTGTTCTATTTCCCCTCCTAATTCACTTTCAACAGCCAACTCCCCCTGCCTATGCGAGAGAAATCTCACCAATGGCACAGCCTTATCTCATATGCCTGCTTTCTGTTCCTGCCATCCATCCATCCCTCCACTCCTCACCTCCTTCCGACCCTCATCCAATCCACCCAACACAACCCCCATTCTAACTGAGCTGCAGTGCCAGCACAATTTAGTCTCCAGGGACACACAAGCAAGATGACCATTAACCAAACTGCTCAAAAGACAAGTCTAAATATCAAAAAGACATTATGCCTAATTTACCTCCAAAATTAACAACAGGAAAAATTTGTTACTACTCACTTATTTCATTATTTTTTTTCCAGACTAATGTAATCTTATAATCTGCCATGTGGGTCTGTTTAGTATTTACAATGAAAAGTTATTTGTTTCATTTCTCTGTCTTGTAGGGAGATGGAGGTGGGCCACTGGTTTGTCAAGATGATGGATTTTATGAACTAGCAGGTTTGGTATCTTGGGGATTTGGATGTGGCCGAGCTGATGTCCCAGGTGTCTATGTGAAAGTTTCCTCCTTCATTGGTTGGATTAATCAGATTATCAGTGTAAATAATCTGTAGCGAACAGAGATAATAGAACATAATTTCACTCTGTAAATAACTCATTCTATTTATATCATCATTAAATATTTTTATCACTGAGTTTACAGTATCATTTAGTGCAGTAGTATCAATCACCATCAAACATCATAAGTAATGCAATAGAATTTATCTCAGGGTTTGATGCCTAAAATACAATCATGATGTCTGATAGTTGAAAAGTATTTCAGTTTTAAGTGTAATACAGCACAACAAATGCATACTGTATTTAAAATTTAAACATTGTATAATATCATCTTCTATAATATCTGACTGATGCCACAGAACATATAAGTTTCACAATATACCAAAAACTTATTTTTATATCACAAGTTATCATTATATAGTAAGAAAATGTAAATATTTGTTGTTAATTTATATACACATCAATGACTGAGCCATTAAATGGCTATTTTTAAAATTCATTTTTTGTATGAATAAATGTGTGTCAAAAACATGTTTCAGTATCCGAATAAATGTAGCAGCACTCACAGTTGTGTAAATAAATGTATTATATTGGCTTAGTGCCCATGAAATCAGTTTTTTTGATGATTTATCTTTAAAAGTGTTCTGTAAATACAAAAGGCAATAGACATGAAGACATCAACAAACATTGTATTAAATGTTTTTTATTCCAGTCTTTGATCACAATATCAATTCTTTTGACGATGACCGGTTTCAGTATGTAATGACCATCCTCAGATCTTTTCTACACCATGTCCTAAAGTGATAAGGCGTAAAAAAGATCTTAGGATGTCATTACGTACTGAAACTGGTCATCGTCAAAAGAACTGATATTGTGATCAAAGACTGGAATAAAAAACATTTGACAGTATTGGATCACTATTTGTATACGTGACTATGTCGCAACTGGTGGAACATTGTATTATAAAAAGTGTAAGTGTTATTCACATTTAAAAATGCTATCAGAGTAATGTTCCACAGGTCAATAATGAAAAACAAACCATCTGATGACTGTATAATACCCACTTTATCCACCTCACACTCTACTGAGTAATCTATATTTGATGCCAAACCAATTTCTCTTTTTCAGAAACACTTTTCTTGCCATTGGCAGCCTACACTTTATGCTCTTTGCTTTGACCATCATTTTATTTTCTATCCTAATACTCAAAATAAATCACTGTCTCCTTCCCTGCTCTAATTCCCTCAGTGTCACCTGATTTAAGTCAACTACATTCCATTACCCTCATTTTGTTTTAGTTGACATTCATCTTATATCCTTCTTCCAAGACAGTGTCCATTCCATTCAACTGCTCTTCCAAGTCCTTTGCTGTTTCTGACAGAATTAAAATTTCATCAACAAACCTCAATGTTTTTATATCTTCTTCCTGAACCTTAATTCCTTCTACAAATTTTTCTTTGGTTTCCTTTACTGCTTACTCAATATGCAGACTGAATAATTCTGGGGATAGGCTAATACCATTCTTCATGTCCTTCTCAACTAGTGCTTTCCTTTCATGCCCCTTAACTCTTATAATTACCTTCTAGTACCTGTAAAAGTTGTAAATAGCCTTCAACTTCCTGTATTTTACTCCAATTACCTTCAGAATTTAAAAGAATGTATTCCAGTCAGCAATGTCAAAACCTTTCTCTAAGTCTATAAATGCTATAAATGTAGGTTTTCATGTCTTTATCCTGTTTTCTAGGAAAAGTTGTATGGTCAGTATTCCATTGCTTGATCCTACATTTCTCTGGAATCCAGACTGATTTTCATTGAGGTCATCTTAGAACAGTTTTTCCATTCTTCTGTCAATAACTGATGTCAGTATTTTACAACCATGACTTATTAAAATTAAACTTTGATAACATTCACACCTGCCAACACCTGCTTTCTTTGTAAATGGAATTATTATTGCATTTTTCTTGAAATCTGAGGTTATTTTCCCTGTCTCATACATCCTGCAAAACAAGTGGAATAATTTTGTCATGGCTCTACAAAGATATCAGTAGTTCTGACAGAATGCCGTCTACTCCAGGTGCCTTGTTTTGTCTTAGGCCTTTTAGTGCTGTCAAATTCTTCTCACAGTACTGTATCTCCCATCTCATCTTCCCATATGTCTTTTTCCCTTTCTGTAATATTGCTTTCAAGTCCATTTCCTTTGTATACCCCCTATATACACTCCTTCCACCTTTGAGCTTTCCCTTGTTCGCTTATTACTGGTTTTCCATATAAACTCTCAATATTCATACAGCTGCTTCTCTGTTCACCAAAAACCTCTTTATTTTTCCTGTAGGAAATAGCTATCTTTCTCCTAGTTATATTACTTCTATCATGTTTTATTTTCTGTAGATTTATATTTTATCCTTTCATCAATTAAATTCAGTGTCTCTTGTGACATTCATGGATATCTACTACCCCTTGTCTTTTTACCTATTTCATCCTCTTCTGCATGCACTGTTTCACCCCTCAAAGCTACCCATTCGTCTTCTACTGTATTACTTTCCTGTTTCATTCAATTGCTGTCTAATGCTCCCTCTCAAACTTTCAATAACCTCTCTTTCTTTCAACTTATACAGGTCCTATCTCCTTAATATCCAACCTTTTTGCAATTTTTTCAGTTTTTATCTCCAGTCCACAGGATATGCAGTTTTAAGAGAAAATCATAACTCATACTTGTTGATAAGTCTCTGGTAGAACCATATATTAAAGTAAAACCTAAAAAGATTATATTTTTGCTTCGGAAAAACCACAAATCTTTTATTACAACTGTGAGGTCAATGTACTATACAAAACATTAAATTTCGCTATAAAAAACAACCACTCTGAAAATATTTAGTTACAACTGAAGATTTTTCTGTCGGTTTATTACATGTATTACGTATGACTTGTGGATGGAGTTTGATATTGCTAAAGACAACTGAAAACTGTTTTCACCACACAACAGTCTCCCAAGTTCAATTTTTAGGCATGTAAAAAATCGGCAGATAGTGAAACTGAGCCATTCAATGAAATGTCTGGGATAATATCAACATTAATGGACTGTCTTATAGTACAACTGGACAAATTTGTTGCTGTCACTGATAATGATGATGTGTGTATAGTGTGGATTATAGAAGTCCAAGACTATTTAAAGATCACTCAGAGATCAAAAGATCTCATTCCAAAGGTAACAACAATGAATCTGATTATGAGACTGGCATTGCAGTACCTGCCCCCATTATTTTAGAAATACTAAAAACCATAAAATGTTAGCACAGCTATTTAGATATGCGTTTGAATGGTAAAGGGATACAATAATGGAACATTCTCAAATGAGCTGTCAAAACTTTGATGCTTAACAAGATACAGCAAAAAATAATATTTTTTTTTTCCAAACAACAATAATATGCTGTATACAGATTTTCAATGTATTGTGTCCTCGTACAAGGGTAAATTTTCACAGGAAATCAAATTACTGCACTGTAGTACTGTTTGATGAGATCAAAAACACAGTTCTTTTTTCCCCATGTCAATTGTTTAACACAAAATATTTTGGTGACTATAGTTTCATGTTACAAAGATTACCTGCAAAGTTTTGCAATACAGCTTTATTTATTTAATTTTTTGAAGTAATTTCTGCCACACTGAATACACCTCTCCATCCTCCAAAACTGATCCCTAAGCCAGTTCTCCCAAGTTTCTATAGGGAGTAAGGCACACTTGTTGTCCCAAGCCCTCAGGAGGTCCTCATCACATGAAAACTGTACTCATTTCAGCTTTGTTTTCACATGTGAGAAAAGTACAAAGCCACAAGGACCAAAGTCTTGACTGTAAGGAGTGTGCTCAAGAAGTTTCAGTCCTGTACCTTGCAAATATTCGGTGCATGCTTTGGTGCGGTGAGATGGACCGTTGTTGTGACAGGGGAACCAAGTGTCCATTCTTAACTTCAGTCGCAGATTCTTCAAAGACTCGATAACTTTGAGCAGGCACCTCTCAGTGTAACACTTAGCTGTGACTGTCTTCTGTGTGTCCAAAACTTCACGCTCCACAGTTCCACTTGATTTGGGAAAAAAAAGAAGAAGAAAGTAAACAGCTATCATTTTCTTCTTTACTGATCAGGATTTCCTGAAAGCTATGAGTGTGTCTTCATTTACAAAGACCCAAATGTTGTTTTGAGACTTCGCTGGTACATCATAAAATGTTGTTTTGAGACTTCGTTGGTACATCATAATAGTACAGCAAAGCCTCACTACCTGTCATGATGTTATTCATATACTGAGATTGTCCCTTAGAAAACTTCTTTAACATCTCCCACCACCAAGTCACACATCGTGTCATCTGCTCTTCTGTCAATCTATGCGGTACCCAGAAACAACAAAGTTTCTTTATTTGGAAATGATAGTGCAGAATCAAACAAATTGCTGGTGAAGTTAGCCCTGAGGTATCCTCTATTTGCCTATAGGCCACTCACCCGTCTTTGCCCAGCATTTTTTTTCACAGCATCAGTGTTTTCCTCTGTAACATGATCGTGACCTTCCCATCCTCTCAGCGTCCTCCAGACTGAACTTTGCTCTTTGGAATTCTCTGTACCACCTGAATATAGTTGTACAATGTGGACACACTCACCAAGTGCAAGTGTCATTTCTTCAAAGCACTGGTCTATGTTTAAACCATGTGTGAAGTTGTACTGCAAAGCTGCCCGAATCTTACTTCGTAACCACGGTGAAGCACTTCAAACTAACCCTGTTAGTGAACGACTGCTCCGACGGACTTGGCACAGCAGCTACAATGTAAGTATAAAGTATTCTCAGAACACAGCCACAATCAGCTTCCAGTGACTTATTGTTGCATTGTATTGTAAAACTTTCCTAGTAATCTTGTAAATGTTTAGGGCATTTATAGTAAGAAATAGGAAAAAGTAAATGATGCACCCCTTTCCTAGTGTTTATCTTCTCATAACAGGGCCACTGATTTGACCATTTAGCTGGTTTATTTTATTTACCTTTATGGTTAGATCCCCTTCCTATCAGTTGTCAGTTAACCTAAGGGAGGAGAATCACGTAAGCTGCATAAAGTGCTGCACCTAATATGAATGCATAATCCACGAACAAAGCTGGGGTGGTTGTGAGTGAAGCTCTGTATAACCTCAAGAACATAAATCAGAAGATCAGTGTCCAAAGCAGGGTTGACATCTGAATAGCAGCTAGGCAAGATTTAACTGAGCTTAGGGAGTGTGCTAAAAAAGATTGGCTCGCAGCTGCTCACTTAGATTTGAGCTGCTATCAGCCTTTTCCACAAAAGCATGCAGTCATACTTCTGATGGTGCCTGACAGATACCGAGTTGTAGTTCCTCTGATCCATTATTGATCATGTCCACTGGTAGGGATATTAAATCACTCCATCCTAAAATCAGCATGTAGGGCTGAAAATTTCCTGGTTGATGCTGGTGCCGATAGGGTTGGGAGAGTGGGGAGGCTGCAATCTCTCTACCAGTGGATCTAGAACCATTGGCTCATGCTGCGACATGGCAGGAGCATCAGACAAGGACTGAGGGTGGCAACGGAGGCAGCAGCATGCCTACAGCATGAGATTCTTCTGGTAATGGACAGTTGGTATAGAGAGTGGTTCCCCATCCGCAGGTTACCAAACTGAGTTCCCGTCAACTACCCACAACTGAGCAGAGATGGAGGTCATACCTTGGCACCAGAGGTTCAAGGAGAGGGCAAAGGACCCATCTGGCAGTGACCCTGGTGTTTGGCTTTGGATTGGAGGTGGACAGAAGAACAAGGGCACCAACTGCGATTGCGGTTGTGGACAGAGCTGGTCACAGTGGTCAATCAGGTAAACACTTCCAGTCACAAGTCAAACAGCCGATGGCCCCTGTGGCCTACAATGATTCCTTCAGACAACCCAGGATGCTGGACTACAATGCGTGCCCAGACACAGGGCAGTGCAGGCATGCTGTACAGGACGCATGAGGTCTAACAGAGGGCCTGTGCTCATACAAGATTTTGGCTGGACTGACCCTTATGACACAGGTGGACCAATACATCATGAGGAAGGCATACTCAGTCGATGACATCTGCAATGCCTTCCACATCTGTCTTGTAGTTGCGAACCAACTGCTCAGAAATGGCGGCAGTGTGAAATTTTTAGATGGTAGATGTCACTGTGGTGACAGAAAGCCTTGAACTGATTCAACATAACTTGTGGCCCACCGTCCAGCACCAGAATGCAAGGTATCATCTTAATGGTAAAAATCTTTTCAAGGGCACAGATGGTAGTAAGGGTGATGGTGGACAGTGTGCATGCAACAGGTGGAAAGTTTGAGAGGGCACCTACCACTAGAAACCACATTGTGTCCTGAAATGGCCCCTGTGAACTCAACATGTATCCCTCCCCAGACTGGGTCCACATGGTAAAATATAGAACTGGGGATCCTTCATTGAGGGAGAGCAGGCATGTCAGGAGCAACACATGCAATCTATTTTTGTATCCATGCTGGGCCATTAACTAGCCAACATCTTCATTTTCATCAGCCCCCAATGCAATGTATGAAGGAGCTGGAGGAGGCAGGGTTGGAGTGGGAATGAAATGGCATCCTGGCAGTCAGAGTCCTCTGTGACCAACTTTAAGACACCCTATATGGCAATGAGCTGGTAGTACAGCGTGAAATAATTGCAAAAAAAACTGGGTTAGCCTGGCAGGAAACATGCTCTAGCCAGCACCTTTGGACTGCCAACTAAACCTTGCACAGGACTAGATTGTAGGACAATGCCGAGGTGACCTTGCACACCATCAGCAGGAATTTGTCCTAAGCTGTTTGCAGTTGTTGGTCGACGGCAAAATAATTCCCTGGTGATAAAATTCCATGATAGGACCAAGAAAGAGGCGGGATAGGGCATATGCATTGGCATTGGATATGCATTGGATAGCGGGATGAAAATGGGTTTTGTAATGGTATGCCCTTAAAAACAACACCCAGCACTGCAGGCATTATTTATTTATTTATTTTATAAATGGCCTGTCACTTAGTTACTAAGACAGGTTGCATTTTCATGATATGAAATTGTACATGTACAGGATGTGAAATTTATTTTATATTTCTTATTTGTAATAAGGATTAATAATATTGCAACTTTAAATACTTATAGACTCAAAAGCAATTACAGAATGAAGATCTTAAAATTATTGGTTTATGAATAGAAGAGAGAAATTTACAATAGATAGAGGTTATGACAAATTATCACCTTATGACATTGTAAATTTGGGAAAAGTTTCTAAAATAACAACAATCTTGCATTTAAGAAGGAGAAATAAAATATAACACAAAGTACATAGATTTGTGTTACAGATCCAACTATATACCAATCTCAGGTGTGACAGTTCAGCAAGTCATTGAGCTGGTCACATTCAATGTAGTGTACAAAATATCTTTAATACTCTTGATAAATTTATGTGTACAAATATTTGTTGTATTACTCTTATATTACATTTGTTACGGGTCATATGTGCTTTACACAAGGAAGTAATTGGCACATTATTTGTACGTCTCTGACTTCCTTATTTCTTCATGTTGTTTACGGTGCCTGTAAGGTAAAACCTTATCTAAGTTTACAATATAGCGGAGATGCTGAGCCACGATAGGCACAATAAAAAGATTCACACAATCATAGCTTTCGGCCATTAAGGCCTTCGTCAGCAGCACACACACACACACACACACACACACACACACACACACACACACACACATGCAAGCACAACTTGCACACACATCTGCAGTCTCAGAGAGCTGAAACTACACTGCGAGCAGCAGCACCAGTGCATGATGGGAGTGGCGAATGGGTGGGGGTAGGAGGAGGCTGGGGCGGGGAAGGGGAGGGATACAGATAGTATGGTGAGAGTGGCAGACAGTGAAGCGTTGCAGTTTAGACGGAGGGTAGGAGAGAAGGTGTGGAAGGGGGAGAGGGTAAGTAGCGGAAAAGAGAGAAATAAAAATAAAAATAAAAGAAATTAAAAGACTGGGTGTGGCGGTGAAATGACAACTGTGTAGTGCTGGAATGGGAACAGGGAGGGGGCTGGATGGGTGATGACAGTGACTAACAAAGGTTGACGCCAGGAGGGTTACAGGAATGTAGGATGTATTGCAGGGAAAGTTCCCACCTGCGTAATTCAGAAAAGCTGTTGTTGGTGGGAAGGATCCATATGGCACAGGCTGTGAAGCAGTCATTGAGATGGGGGTATCTTGTTTGGTAGCGTGTTCAGCTACAGGGCGGTCCACTTGTTTTTTGACAACAGTTTGTCGGTGGCCATTCATGCGGACAGACAGCTTGTTGGTTGTCATGCCTACATAGAATGTAGCGCAGTGGTTGCAGCTTAGCTTGTAGATCACACGACTGGTTTCACAGGTTGCTCTGCCTTTGATGGGATAGGTAATGTTAGTGACCGGACTGGAGTAGGTGGTGGTGGGAGGATGTATGGGACAGGTCTTGGATCTAGGTCTATTACAGGGGTATGAGACATGAGGTAAGGGATTGGGGGTTGTGTAAGGACGGACGAGTATATTGTGTAGGTTTGGTGGACAGCGGAATACAATGGTAGGAGGGGTGGGAAGGATAGTGGGCAGGACGTTTCTCATTTCAGGTCATGATGAGAGGTAATGAAAACCCTGGCGGAGAATGTAATTCAGTTGCTCCAGTCCCGGATGGTACTGAGTTGCGAGGGGAATGCTCCTCTGTGGCCGGACTGTGGGAATTGGCGGGAGACTGGAAAGATAAGGCACAGGAGATTTGTTTTTGTACAAGGATGGGAGGATAATTACGGTCAGTGAAGGCTTCAGTGAGACCCTCGATATATTTTGAGAGGGACTGCTCGTCACTGCAGATGCGACGACCATGGGTGGCTAGGCTATAAGGAAGGGACTTCTTGGTATGGAATGGGTGGCAGCTGTCAAAGTGGAGGTATTGCTGGTGGTTAGGAGGTTTGATATGGACAGAGGTACTGATGTAGCCATCTCTGAGGTGAAGGTCAACATCTTGTTGGATTGAGTAGGACCAGGTGAAGCAAATGAGGGAGAAGTTGTTGAGGTTCTGGAGGAATGTGAATAATGCGTCCTCACCTTCAATCCAGATAGAAAAGATGTCATCAATGAATCTGAACCAGGTGAGCGGCTTAGGATTTTGGGTTTTTAGGAAGGATTCCTCTAAATGGCCCATGAATAGGTTAGCATAGGATGGTGCCATGCGGGTGCCCATAGCCATACCACAGATTTGTTTGTAGGTAATGCCTTCAAAAGAGAAGTAGTTGTGGGTGAGGATGTAGTTGGTCATGGAGACTAGGAAGGAGGTTGTTGGTTTGGAATCCATAGGGCGTCTGGAAAGGTAGTGTTCGACAGCAGTAAGGCCATGGGCATTAGGAATGTTAGTGTACAGGGAGGTGGCATCAATAGTGATGAGCAGGGCACCGTGTGGTAAAGGGACAGGAACTGTGGAGATTCGGTCGAGGAAATGGTATCTTTTACATAGGAGGATAGGTTCCGGGTAATAGGTTGAAGGTGTTGGCCTACGAGAGCAGAGATTCTCTCAGTGGGGGCACAGTAACCGGCCACAATGGCGCATCCTGGGTGGTTGGGTTTATGGACTTAAGGAAACATGTACAAGGTGGGAGACGGACTCTGGGGAGAGGTTCTGGGATGGGCCTACATTCCATCCTGGATTTTCCATTGTTTGACTTATCTAAGTTGAGTTGCAAATTGCATGATTTTCATTACAGTTATTATTTTACCTAAGCTTAATAACAGTTATATAATTTGAATTAAATTATTACTGAGCTTTTCTACAGATATGAAAATGACAATCTGTTTTTGTGTGCCTTAATTTAATCTTATCTTACATCTAGTTCTGTAAATTAATCCTCTATTTGTATCTGTTTCAGCATCTATGTTATTGTCTGAGTCATTCCAAGTATCCTGTTCCTGTGTTTTTTCTTGTTTGTGAACATTTGTTGTTGTTTGTATAATTCATATAATATATGTGATGTATTATCAGTTACGTCATTCAATGTGCTCCAATCACCTGTCTGTCATAGACTTCATCCTATGTTGTTATGATCAGCTGTTTGTGTGTGAGTCTGCCATAGTGTAAAGTGACATATTCAGGAGTTTCTAGTTCTCCACAGGTTTTAGCTGAGACCAAATGGATGGAGGTGTTCTGAGTATGGACCACGGCCCCTGAGAAAACAGACCATGCCACATGCAGGATCTATATGTTTTGGCCTGATCTATATGTTTGGGCCTCATTCGTTCCTCAATGTTTGAGAAAAAGATATAGACGTGATGCTCTTTTTCTGTCAAATCCCATTCTCACTGCCAGATATCATTTTGTCAGTGATTTATTCGGTGCCTTTCTGTGATGTCCTCTCCTACAATTTCAAATACCTTCTCACATTTGCCTTTCTTCAATTAGTATGCTCCTGCTCTCTGATGGATTGTGATGTCAATGGGGCACACTCCCATCACCTCGCATAGTGCCTCCACTGATAATGTGCTGGAGGCCCCTGACATCCTGAAAAGAGCACTTCTTTTGCCACACCTCACAATGATTTTATGTGCTGCAAATTTCAGTTGATGCACTCAGGCACTCACTGCAATGTATATTGTGGATTCCAGTAGTGTGAGATGATTATGTATGTATTATCTTTATGGGTAGGCTATATTTTGTTGTATTAGTCTTGCTTATTTATGCATTATTGTCAGTGCTTTGTCAATTTAAGTCTGGTATGTTCAGTGGACTTCAGTTAGTCATCAATGTGTAAACCTAGATATCTCATCACTCTTGTGCATTGCGAGGCTGTGTTATTTATCTTGATGCTGGGGTTTCTTTTCAGTTCACCTTTTAGTAGTAAGTAGTCCATTTTATTAGCTGCAATTGTTAGTTTATTGGTCTTACACCATTCATTGATGTCTATGAGGAGCTGTGTAGCTTTTTGTTGTAAGTGTCTTCTTGAGATTCCCAATATCACTATGAACAAATCATTAGCATACACTACTATCCTCTTTGCTCTGTCATATCTGTCTAGGTTGTCTGTCAGTTGCTCAATAGCAATTTCTCAGAATATGAGTCCACATATGAACCCTTGTGAGCACCCTTTGGTTATTTTCTTGACAACTCTTCGGTGGCCGACTTGCTGTTCTACAACTCTGTCTCTGCAGTAGTTGAGATAGCTGTTACAGGGTTGCCACAAGTCTTCCCAAGTGAAATTCTCTGATAGTTCCCTGATTTCTAGGCAAGTTTTAGCATTTTTCCTTGACAAAATTTGAGATCTCAGAGATAAGTAAAGACATAAGTTGACAGAAAAATGTAAGGACTTCTGTATTTCTCCCCTGTGTGGGTAAAAATCTTAAGTAATAACATCAACATCTTTTGTAATGAACTGCTTTTATATGGAGGAAGCAAGCCAAATTGTGTATGTGCTTCATTAAGACCACTGTTGTTATTTTACTTCAATAAAATGAAATTCATTTGGTGACAAAAATACACATTTCCTTGGTGTCACAAGACAGGTTTAAAATACCTTCACTTATTTCAGAAATAACCTCAGAAAAAAGTAGGTCTCTTGAAAGAAATGTATAAGGTGGGGAAGAGTTGTGTAAACCAGTACTAGTAAACCAAGACCATAGGTGACTGCCAATAAAGTGTTGGTTCTACTATGTTCATTATTGCCAATTATTACCCATTGTGTTATGTCTATTATTTTACATGTATTGTGTGATTTTTCTTTTGAGAAATATATGAGTACATAGCATACAAGCCGCCAATGACTGCCACAATTTTCTTCATCTTATCGTCCATACTTTCTAATATACAAACTACTTTTGAAGTGATAAAATGTACTAGAATAAATAAAATGTCTATAAAACACTGCATTCTATAATGTACTTGTGGTGAGACCATTACAATTTCTGAAATCCATCACCCATGGCCTCTGGCCTGCTGAGGAGCACCACAGTCCTTGTTCCATGGAAATACCATGAAAATCCACGGCATTATGCCACAAACAGACCTGGCCTGTGGGCAGAATGGTGAGACTGTGGTGACTCCTTCCCTTGCCTCCATCTGTAGCAGCAGACAATGGGCTGCGTAGACCAGAAACAAGCCACACAACACACTCGCTGGTCACTTCCACTAGAGGGAGAACTTAGATGGCACACTTTCTGGACACTAGGCATGCCAAACCATTGCTCAACCACTCTCTTGTTCTGCTCTGATGAGGCAACATCCCCGGTTGTGCTCTTGGCAGCTAACCCACACAATGCAACAAGGTCTGCATCATCATTCGCCACCTTTCACTGGGGTATGAACAAACCACAGTATTCTTATCCCGTGCTCACCATCAGTGTCCTGTCACAGTCCATTTAATAAGAGGAGTGCTACTGCATTTTTTTCATGCCGCCTTCCAGAGCTGTGTCTTCTCAAGGTGATTCTACTGACCAGAGCAGTACAAAGCCTGGTGCTGGACACCCAGCTCGTCCTCCCAGTATCAGCAATTGGAATACTGCATGCAGTGTACTGCAAATACTGCAGTGAAGTGCAGTCCACACCAGTACTATCAGGTCAGTTATTATTATTCTATCCCCAGCCATTTTGGCACACCTTTGCCACCAAGTGCACCATTGAAGCAGTTTTCCCATGCTGCTGGACAATGCCGAACAAAGGTTGCAAGTCACCCATGGTCCACCCAGTACAGACCCTCTTCAATCAAGAGGTATTAGCTCATTTCAAATGTTACTGTATTCGTTAGCTTTTGGGTTAATATGTTAGAACCAGGCCATGTGGCCCTTCCAGCACATGTCATCATATATTGCTGTTTTCTTAACTAGCAAACTGCTTATGCATGTGCGCCCGTTAGGTGTATAGAAGGGAACATAAATCATTCCTTCAAGACTAGATCTAACGGACAGGGCCTCCACATTAGTGTGAAACAAGGGGCTTCAGATCCGGTAGAGATACCCACAGAACTGGCGTACGGTTTTGGCCCATCATGGAACTCCACTCATGTGGCCAGCTACTTATATGTCAGAGACACCATGTTGATGAAATGAGACTGCAGTGATCAGTCCATGCGACAGATAACTTGTGCAAATACTCTGAGAATCAATACTAATGAGGTTACATAGCAACTCACTGTAAAGATGATCGCTGAGCAACAGACAGGCATCTAGAAAAGACAATCACACTCTCACAACTAAATTTGCAGCCATAACCTTTGTCAGAAAACGAGAGCACACACATATTCATACAATCACACAGACACAACTCATGCACACATGATCGCTGCATCAACAATCTCTGAGAATCAGATCCAAACAAACCACTCCTCATGCCCCCTGGCTCTCATCGGCAGCTGTTAAGCTAGTGACAAGAAGTGGTGGCAGCGCTGACTGCAAGCGGAGGGGAGTGGTAGGAAGGGGAGAAGCAGTAAGAATGAGGGAGTAGGGAAGCGGCACACATACTGGGCTGCACCCAGCCAGTGACGAAGCATGACATTTCAGTAAACAAACCATTTTATCTACTGAGATAAAAATGAGATTTTTCCTGTGTTTTTTTTTCAAATTTCCCTGATTTCCCTGATATGTTTGAAATTTCCTCATATTCCCTGATTTCCAGAACTTGTGGAAACACTGTGTTACATAAAGCTGTTGAGATTTGCATTTGTCTTAACTTTGCAAAATAGCGTATGCCACCAAAAATAGTCAAAAAGTCAGATATACCAATTAATATTGCCGTCACATACCTGCCCTGTGTGCTGTGAGTTATGTGTAATACCCTATTTACTGCATTGTTGATAGATGTGTGCAGCCTGAACCCATACTGATGTGGACAGAGGCCCAGAAGCTGTCTGTGTGATTGTAGTTTATCACATAGTAGCCTCTCTTGGACCTTGCCTAGTACATTCAGTAGACAGATTGGTCTATATGCATATGGGTCTGTTGAGTCCTTGTCCTGTGATTTTTTGATAATCACTGCATTGGCCTCTAATGACAGGTGAGTATTCTCCCTTGCACTGTGCCTGTCTTATCCAGGAGTTTAGACTGATGCTCAAATACTTGAGCTGCACAGTCTTTTAACATTTTGTAAGTTAAGGCAATCGGGTGCTCCAAACCACCTGAAAACGTGTGCAAAAAAATGGCCACAATGCCTTACAGGGACACATCCGCTGTGAGTGACAGTGGCATAACATGTGTTTAAGGCATCAGGCACAGAGCCACCATGAGACCGTCCTTAATCTTTACACTACCAACAGAACACGTGTCCCATGATAAGATATCAGAGAACCAATTGCAATTTGCTGCTTGTTATTTCTATGTATCAGCATCCTACTGCTGGTAAAGGGAAGCCTACAGTTGGTTAGCAGAATTCTTATAACTACAGACTTCACCTGTAAGCAGTACTGTCCTCAAGTTTCATTGTTAACCCTTATCACCATATTGTCACACCAAATTAGTTCCCTGCTGTAGATAGGCAACCCAATTACCAGATTCGCAAAGGGACTTTTGTGCCTGCCTGGACACATGGTATCAATGACTTGCACCTGCAAATTGATGCTTGCCACATTACAAACAAAGCCCATAATGAGTACCTGTAGTGTGAGTTACAAACCTGGCGAGATGCTCTGTCCACTTATGTCTTGTAGTTTTTGCACTGTCGTCTTCTGAAATCCTGGAGGTACTTATGAATAATCTTGTATATCCTACTTCCCAGGCTCAGATTTAGATTAAGTTTTAGTGGTGACCTTCCTGACAGGGGTAAGGCACCCAGTTGTACCTCAAATAAATCAGGACACTGTACAGTCCCGATTGTAAATTACACATGCTTGCAAGACTCTGCAAGTCAGTGGTCCAAGCTGCCCATGTTGTTTAGGAAATTGATTAAACTGGAGCCTAGACACAACAAGAGGCATATGCTGGCCATAGTGTTTAATTAACAGACCACACATTGAAAAACAATTGACTAGGGTCCAAAAGTGGTTTCAATTTGTACACCGCTTTGTATAAAGAGCTAGTAGATGACAAAAGATAAAGAACATTGCCACAAACCAGAAATGTTATAAGCAAAATGGTGTAGTTCAAAATGCTGGAGGTATATTTCCAGCTCTCAGATGACTTGTTGAATGATCAGCAAATGGTGGCGAGGGCACAGCCACAACCACCGACTGGTGTGTTTGTTGTTGCTGAGGCATGATCTGGAGAAGACATGCCTGCTGCTGTTTTGCCATTACTCTTGAGCTGCAAACTGTTGCTGTTGCAACTTGGGGTCCATAACACAGGAACTGGAGCTGAATACACCACTGAACACACAATAGGGTAAGAACTCATCATCACTAAAATGTCTGTGAACAAAGCCGAGGTTATCCTGAATGGAGCCTGGTATAAACATCAACAATGTAAGCCACAAAGCCAATGTCCAAAGCAGGGTTGATATACAAATAGAAGTCACAAGAGATTTAACTGAGCTCATGCCACTATAATTAAGCTGTTATAGGCCTATGTGACCTTGTGAGTGAGCCTCTGGTAGCACTTGACAGATAATAACAGTGGTCCCTTTGATCCACCATTGATCATGTTCACTGGGGGACATTACTATATTCTGCCTGTTTCCATATTTTAACTGTTTGTGCACTGTATTTTCTGGGGTGGACATTGAGATCATCCAGTGTTTGTCTATGCAACCTAAGAAGATTGCATAAGAACAACACCCAGGCTGGCTGATCTACCAGACCAACAGTTATTAATTCTAAATAAATTCACTGAACACAAATATCTTGGCATCAATTGCCATAGGTACAAATGTACTACCTATTAGTGAAGTATGAAAATTTGTGCCAGACTGGGACTCGAGCCCAAATTTTCCACTTATCATGAGCGGTCATCTTAATCACTTTGGCTATCCATGTTTGCCTCATGGACTAACTCAAACTTTCACATATCACAAAGGCTACGTCCCTAAACCATCAATTAATGCTCACAGCTTTACTCTGTATTCCTGCACCAGTGACAACAAGACTAAGAGGGATCAAGACCCATGAAATTACTGTCTTGTGCCTGCCACAGTACATAATATTTATTTGTGGGTGGCTGTCATTTGTTGTTAATGTCTGGTCATTTAGACATGCAAGTAAATATTAAATGCTGAAGTGGGTACAAGACAATAATATCATGGGTCTCAATCCTTCTTAGTCTTGTTCTCACTGGTGCAGGAATACAGAGTAAAGCTGTGAGCATTAGTAATCAATGTTGGGGGCCGTGGTATAGGGAAGCAGACATTGTGGCATATGGAAGTTTTGGTCATTTCGACAGGCATGCATGGATAGGCAGTGCGGTCAAGGTGACTGCTCGTGATAAGTGGTAAGCCCAGGTTTGAATCCCAGTCTGGTACAAATTTTCATATGTCACTAATAGGTAGTACATCTACACACAACACAGCCAACGCCAAGATATTTGAATTCAGTTAATTTATTTAGAATTAATTTTGGATGGCTCTCAATTGCCATTAATGTCTGTTCATTCAGTCAGGGAAGTAAAAAAGTTATTAATCTGCTGTGTGAATTTGTTCCAGGTCTGGCTCACCACCCTATATCAGAAGTTAGCGTGCTTTATGTTAAGCTACATAAGTATGTCAAAAAAGTAAATGGTGCAAGGAAGGGTATATGAAGCTGATCATCATCACTGAGTGACTGTTGGAGGATACGAGATGACTTGACAAAATCTACAGATGGTGTGCAGCTTATTGTAAATGTAGAAAAATGTAAGTTAATGCAGATGAGTAGGAGGAACAATCTCATGATGTTTGAACACAGCATTAGTAATGTATTACTAGTAGGTTTGATCAGCATGCAAGTATTATGAAGATGCTTTCCTGGAGGGAAGACAACATTCTTTTCATGGAATGCTTTTGAAAAAATTTAGAGAACAAGCAATTAAAGCTGACTGGAGATCGATTCAGCTTCTGCCAATGTACATTTTGCATAAGGACTTCAAAGATAAAATAAGAGAAATTAAGGCTAATATGAAGGCACATAGTCATTTTTTCCTCACTCTAAATGCAAGTGAGACCGGAAAGAAAATAACTAATAGTGATACAAGGTACCCTCCACCAAGTACCATATGATAGATCACAAACAACATACATGATACAGTCGCATTAATGTGACAACCAAGAACGTTCAATGTCAACATGCAATAGGCACTCACAGACAGCAGGCAGCAGTATTAGCAGTGGAGGGTATATAAAGTGCTGGGGGGGACATGGAAAACAGTGCTGTCTTCCTCATTACATGAAAATAGAGCAACTTTTCTGACATCCAATAGGGCATGATCATTGGCTTTCAGATGAGGCATGGAAGCACTTCCAAAACAGCTAAGTCTGTAAACTGTTCACATGCTATTATGGTTGAAGTATACCACGCATGGCAAAATGGCACTATCCAAAACCAGTGCCAAGGCAATTCTGGTGTGACATGGGAAATGAAGGACAGGGGTGAATGGTGGCTGTGGAGACATGTACAGGCAAATAGACATGTAAGTGTTGAGCAACTGACCACACAGATTAACCAAGGGGCTACCAACAGTATCTCCTCAATGACCATTTGGCAAATGTTGCTGCATATGGACCTTCTCAGCAGGCACCTGGTTCATGCACCCATGCTGACGGCTGTTAATCAGTGATGAAGGCTGCAATTTGCATGCTAATACCATAACTGGGCATCCACTGAGAGGTGACAAGTGGTCTTTTCAGTCTGAATCACATTTTACGTTCCACTGGTGTGGACAGCATGAAACATATGAAAGCAAACATCTTGTAACTACCATTGGAAGGGTCCAGGCCAGAGGAGGGAGTGTTATGGTTCTGGAAGACAAAATGAATTCACTCAAGTATGCACCTATCCTTGGGGACCATGTCCACTGCTATGTGCAGTTTGTTTTTCCTTGGCATGATGGCATCCACTACCAGGACAATGCAACACGTCACACAATTTGCAGTGTATGTGTGTGGTTCGAAATGCCCCATTATGACATCTACATCTACATCTACACTCTGCAAGCCACCTGACGGTGTGTGGCGGAGGGTACCTTGAGTACCTCTATTGGTTCTCCCTTCTATTCCAGTCTCGTATTGTTCGTGGAAAGAAGGATTGTCGGTATGCCTCTGTGTGGGCTCTAATCTCTCTGATTTTACCCTCATGGTCTCTTCACGAGATATACATAGGAGGGAGCAATATACTGCTTGACTCCTCGGTGAAGGTATGTTCTCGAAACTTCAACAAAAGCCTGTACCGAGCTACTGAGCATCTCTCCTGCAGAGTCTTCCACTGGACTTTATCTATCATCTCCATAACGTTTTCGTGATTACTAAATGATCCTGTAACAAAGTGCCCTGCTTTCCGTTGGATCTTATCTATCTCTTCTATCAACCCTATCTGGTACGGATCCCACACTGCTGAGCAATATTCAAGCAGTGCGTGAACAAGCATACTGTAACCTCCTTCCTTTGTTTTCGGATTGCATTTCCTTAGGATTCTTCCAATAAATCTTAGTCTGGCATCTGCTTTACCGACAATCAACTTTATATGATCATTCCATTCTAAATCACTCCTAATGCATACTCCCAGATAATTTATGGAATTAACTGCTTCCAGTTGCTGACCTGCTATAATGTTGCTAAATGATATGGGATCTTTCTTTCTATGTATTCACAGCATATTACACTTGTCTACCTTGAGATTCAATTGCCATTCCCTGCACCATGCGTCAATTCCCTGCAGATCCTCCTGCATTTCAGTACAATTTTCCATTGTTACAACCTCTCGATATACCACAGCATCATCCGCAAAAAGCCTCAGTGAACTTCCAATGTCATCCACAAGGTCATTTATGTATATTGTGAACAGCAATGGTCCCACGACACTCCCCTGTGGCACACCCGAAATCACTCCTACTTCAGAAGACTTCTTTCCATTGAGAATGACATGCTGCGTTCTGTTATCTAGGAACTCTTCAATCCAATCACACAGTTGGTCTGATAGTCCATATGCTCTTACTTTGTTCATTAAACGACTGTGGGAAACTGTATCGAATGCCTTGCGGAAGTCAAGAAACACGGCATCTACCTGGGAATCCGTGTCTATGGCCCTCTGAGTCTCGTGGACGAATAGCGCGAGCTGAGTTTCACACGATCGTCTTTTTCGAAACCCATGCTGATTCCTACAGAGTAGATTTCTAGTTTCCAGAAAAGTCATTATACTCGAACATAATACGTGTTCCAAAATTCTACAACTGATCAATGTTAGAGGTATAGTCTATATTTCTGCACATCCGTTCGACATCCCTTCTTCAAAACGGGGATGACCTGTTCCCTTTTCCAATCCTTTGGAATGCTATGCTCTTCTAGAGACCTATGGTACACCGCTGCAAGAAGGGGGGCAAGTTCCTTCGCATACTCTGTGTAAAATCAAACTGGTATCCCATCAGGTCCAGTGGCCTTTCCTCTTTTGAGCGATTTTAATTGTTTCTCTATCCCTCTGTCGTCTATTTCGATATCTACCATTTTGTCATCTGTGCGACAATCTAGAGAAGGAACTACAGTGCAGTCTTCCTCTGTTAAACAGCTTTGGAAAAAGACATTTAGTATTTCAGCCTTTAGTCTGTCATCCTCTGTTTCAGTACCATTTTGATCACAGAGTGTCTGAACATTTTGTTTTGATCCACCTACCGCTTTGACACAAGACCAAAATTTCCTAGGATGACTTACCGTATTCCACTGGCCACCAAACTCTGCAGATTTAAACCAAATCAAGAATTTGGGGGGCACCTCGATCAGGCTATTCGAGCCACATATCTTCAACTGAGATACCTAGGGCAACTGGTCACTGCACAGGAGTCAGCGTAGCTTGGCATCCCTGTCAGTACCTGCCAGAACCTTACTGATTCTCCCTGCATGTCTCATAGCAGTCCATGCTGCACAAGATGGTTATTCAGTGTTTTGAAACATGTCACATTAATATGACTGGACAGTGTAAATTTGATAATTTTATTAGAGAATTACAACTTTGATACCAAACTGTAAAATCTTGGTATTAAAAATTTGCCACGAAGGACTAAACAGATAAGGGGGAAAAGAGAAGTGAACAAATAAGAAGAGGTCTCTCAGACATGAGAAATTCACAGAAAATGAAGAAATTCTACACTTTTAAAATTTCATGGCATTTTAAACAAAGAAAATATTAATATCACTCTACACCTTTATTCTTCATGTCTACACATTTGCAGCTCTCTGCCACTTGTGGGCTCTGAACTGTAGCGTGGAACATGGTAGTCTGTAACATAACTATGTTGGTGTGTGAAAAACAGTGTGTTGTAATCAAGTTTTTAATTTGAAGAATTTGTACACAAATGGAGTGCCCTCCCCTTCAGCGTGACAATGCCAGACCACACACAAGTGCTGTGGACATCTGCAACAATCTGACACCTCGGGTTCACTATTATCGATCATGCTAAATACTGTCTGACCTAGCCCCCATCTCATTTTCACCTGTTTACAAAACTTGAAGAATGCCTTCAAGGACTTCACTTTGATAGTGATGAAGCAGTGCAGGCAGAAGTGAGGGTGTGGCTCCACCAACAAAGTTGAACATTCTACACTGATTGTATCAACAAACTGGTCTTTTGTTGGAAGAAATGTGTTCCTTGCCAGGGTGACCATGTTGAAATATAAATATGAATGTTAATCATGTTTGTTTTACTTAAAAACCTTTACAAGTTTTCACAAAAAAATTGGCGGCATTACTTTTCAGCACAATTTGTTCAGATAAAAAATCCTGAGGGTTAATAAGTTAAGAGGTAACTTATTAAGCAGCAGCATCTTCAGTTTTGTAAGCTGTCAAAAGTGACTGGATATATGGCCTGCTGACTATATGTCTTTCAAGTACCACATCCACACCATGCTTAATGCAGAGAATGAAGTATAAGTTTGTCTGCAAGCTAAGATCCTATATGGACTACAGTACCACAAAGCTTAGTTTTTTAACTTTATAGACAATTTACTTCTGTGTTGTGGATTATTAGATTAGATTAGATTTACTTTCATTCCAATTGATCCGTAGTGAGGAGGTCCTCCAGGATGTGGAACATGTCAGAAAAACAACAATACATGACAAATATTTAAACTAAAACAAATAAGCTAATGTACCATTCCACAGGTCCCAAGTGGAATGATCGTCACTTTTTAATGAACACTAAGAGTCATTTTACAAATACTATTGCACTGAATTTAAAATAAAAAAGTTTTTTATTTATTTATAAGGTAAGAAACATGTAATACAACTACTGTAATACTTATTTACAATGAACACATTACTGCACTGAAATGGTGCAGAAGTTAGATTATACTTACACACACACACACACACACACACACACACACACACACACACACAAATTTTCAGTGAACACATTACTGCACTGAAATTGTGCAGAAGTTATGTTGTACTTATATACAAATCAGTTGGTTTTCCTCAGAAATTCATCAATGGAGTAGAAGGAGTTGGCCACCAATAAATCCTTTAGGCTTCTCTTAAACTGAATTTCATTGGTTGTTAAGCTTTTTATGGCTGCTGGCAAGTTATTGAAAATGTGTGTTCCTGAATAATGCACACCTTTTTGTACAAGACTAAGTGACTTTAAATCCTTGTGAAGATTATTCTTATTTCTAGTATTGATTCCATGAATTGAGCTGTTGGTTTGAAAAAGTGATATATTTTTAATGACAAATTTCATTAAGGAATAAATATATTGGGAAGCTGTAGTTAGTATCCCTAGTTCCCTAAACAGGCTTCTGCAGGATGTTCTTGAGTTCACACCACATATAATTCTTACTGCACGTTTTTGTGCCCGGAAAACTTTAGCTTGGCTTGATGAATTACCCCAGAAAATAATCCCACATGACATTATGGAATGAAAGTAAGCATAGTATGCCAGCTTTTTCATTTTTATATCCCCTATGTCTGACAAAATTCACATTGCAAACAGAGATTTGTTAAGACGCTTCAGCAGTTCTGTGGTGTGCTCCTCCCAGTTGAATTTATTATCAAGCTGTAATCCCAAGAATTTAACACCGTCCACTTCTTCTATCTTCTTGTCATCATATGTTAGACATATACTCTTGGGACACCCCTTACAAGTTCTGAACTGCATGTAGTGTGTTTTTTCAAAGTTTAGTGACAAAGAATTGGCTAGGAACCAGTGATTAATGTCTACAAATATTTTATTGGCTGATCTTTCTAAGACTACACTTGATTTGCTATTTATTGCAATGTTTGTATCATCAGCAAACAAAACAAACTTGGCATCTGGTAATGTTACTGATGAAAGGTCATTGATATACACAAGAAAAAGTAAGGGCCCCAAAATGGAACCTTGTGGGACCCCACATGTAATTAGTTCCCAGTTGGATGATGCCTGATAGCTTGATACATGTCTCTTTCCTAATAACACCCTTTGTTTCCTGCCAGAAATATAAGATTTGAACCATTTTGCAGCATTTCCTGTTACACTATAATATTCTAGTTTACTTAAAAGGATATTGTGATTTACACAGTCAAATGCCTTTGACAGATCACAAAATATACCAGTTGCCTGCAATTTTTTGTCTAATGAATTAAGTACATTTTCACTGTTAAGTGTAGATAGCCTTCTCAATATCAGAACCTTTTAGAAATCCAAACTGTGACTTTGACAGTATGTTATTTGAGATAAGATGGTTATAAAGACGACTGTACATTACTTTTTCGAAAATTTTTGAGAATGCTGGCAACAGTGAAATTGGACGGAAATTTGATGCTATTTCTTTATCTCCCTTCTTAAACAGTGGCTTAACTTCAGCATATTTCAGCCATTCGGGAAATATTCCACTGATAAAGGACTGGTTACACAGATAGCTTAATATATTATTTAACTCAGAATCACATTCTTTAATTAACTGTGTTGATATTTCATCATACCCACTAGATGTTTTTGATTTTAAAGATTTTATGATGGACATTATTTCTGTTGGGGTAGTGAGGGTCAAATTCATATTATGGAAGTTACTTGAAATGTCTGGTCTAAGGTAATCCATAGCAGCATCTACCGAACCTGACAACCCCATCTTTTCAGTAACAGTTATAAAATGTTTGTTAAAAAGTTCTGCAACACTATACACATCTGTCACCAATGCATCATTTACTCTTAATGCTATTTGTTCCTCTTCATGTCTGGTTCTACCGGTCTCCTCCTTCACTATATCCCATATTGTCTTTATTTTGTTATCTGATATGACTATCTTTTCCTTGTAATATATTTGCTTTGACATCCGTATTACAGTCTTTAATATTTTGCAGTATTTCTTATAATGTGCTATAGCATCAACATTGGAAATGTTTCGGATTGACAGATACAGTTTTCTTTTTGTTTTACAAGATACCCCTATTCCTCGAGTAATCCATGGCTTCTTTGTAGACTTTGCTCTAACCTTGGTAAGTTTTGGGGGAAAGCAGTGTTCAAATAAGGTAAGCACTTTATTAGCAAAAATGTTATATTTTTCATTCATGCCATGAGCACTGTAAACATCAGTCCAGTGAATGTCTCTGAGGAGTGTCCTAAAATAATCAATTTTTGGCTTACTGATTACCCTCTTGAGCTCAGATTTAACAGATTTTATATCCTGTTCAGTATTAACATTTAACAGAAGGAACTGCATGTCATGGTCTGAGAGGCCATTGACTATTGGTTTTGTAATATAATTTTGTTCATTTGACTTTTCTATAAAGATATTATCAATGGCTGTTTGTGAGCAAGTGGTTATCCTAGTGGGGAACTTTACTGTGGGGATTAAGTTGAATGATAGTGTTACTAACTCAAATAGGTTCTTATTGGGAGAGTCTTTAAGGAAATCTACATTGAAATCACCAGCAACCACTATTTCTTTGTTTTTGGTTGTTAAATGGGCCAGTACAGCTTCAAGGTGGTTTACAAACAGATTAAAGTTACCTGCAGGTGCTCGATATACACTTAATATTATGAAAGATTTTTTGTGAAAATCTAATTCTGTTGCACATGCTTCCATATGCTGTTCTAGGCAAAATTTATGAATGTCTATGTTCTTAAATTTATGACAGTTCCTGATGAATGTGGCAACTCCTCCATTCTCCATTTCTGATCTACAATAGTGAGATGCTAACCTAAACCCTGTAACACTTAAAAGTTCTATACCAGTGGTCACATGATGTTCAGAGAGGCAGATTATGTCAGCTGGGTTTGAAGACTCTAATTCATCTATGCAGATAGTTAATTCATTAATTTTATTTCTCAGTCCTCGAATATTTTGATGCAATAAAGATAGCTGACATTTCACATTGACTGACTTAAAATTGGATGGAGTTAAAATATCTGCTGACAGTTGAAAATTCTTAACCAATGGCTGTTTATGTTGATGTAATAAGCTGGAATTATGTTTTTTGATTTCTTTCTCAAACTGAAGGTTTGTCTCAGTTCTAACCTCTCTTAAAATTTGTTTTCTTTCTGTCCTCCCTACCCTAAAAAAGGGTCTTTTCTGAATCCTATAACCACTGGTATTTTACCACTCATGACAGTGCCTCCCCCCTTTAACTTTCCTGCTATTTCCCCAGCCAATTTACTCTTCCCCTTCCTGTTGAGGTGAAGGCCATGCCTAGTATAATCCCACCTACTGACAGAATCAACATGAACCACACCAATATGTGACCCCGCACCCGACATGAGCAGCCGTTCCAGCTCCAAATTAACTCTCTTGACAGAAGAGTTCAAATGAGGTCGGTCATGGCGCCCAAGAACAGATACAAACTCAACACTGGTATGCCTCGATGCTGATGCAATCTTCGCCAGGTCACACTCTATGCTGTACCCAGGATCTCTGTCAATACTGTTACCTGCCCCACCCACTATAACCACGGTGTCTTCCTTAGTGAAATCTTTGCAAAGTGATCCTAAATCCTCTGTCACCTGCTCCAGACCAGCACTAGGTTTAAAAAAATTGGTGACCTGGTATTCTGATCCTAGTTCATCCTGCAAGAGTTGGCCAACACCTCTTCCATGGGAACTACCTAACAACAACACTTTCTTTCTCTTTACTGATTTCCCTACATTCTTACTTTTCAATTTGCTGCTGAAAGTTTGTTGTGCCCTGTCTACACCTGTAACTGCTTGAGGCTCACCAGCTTCTAACTGAAGCAACAGGTCAAATCTATTTTCCACATTCACCATAAAGCTGTCAGACAAAGTTCTAGGCCTGTTCCTCCTGTTGCCTGTTGCCACTTCCCATCCTTTCCAATGTCTTGTATCCAGCCACTGTAGGGTCATGATTTGTGCATTACATCTCCAACTTCGTGGAGACCCGTACTTGTTGGCCAAATGTGACACTGTTTTCTCACAGTGTTTGCATATAAAGTAACTGAGGCAAAACCTGGGAATCAAACCTGTATTTACCAAAGTGGATGAGGGAAATCATCTAAAAACTACATTCAGGCTGGCTTGCACAGTGAACACCATTGTTAATCTACGAGGCATATTCAATTCGGGGTCATTGCACCTCCCTGTGACCTGGAAGTGGGTACTTGGGCATGCTTGGCTATCTGGTCTGTCTTGAACTTTACTATAGAGAAAATTTTAAAAATATTGACCTATGCAAATACCGTGAAACAATGAGAAAACTTACAGCTACTCAAAATGAATGTGTGAATAAATAATTAAAATAACAAAGACTGAGGTTTCCCATGATTGTAATGACACCACTGCAAATGAATACTGAGTCACTACAATGGAGAAAAAGAAACAATATATTAACCTGAAATAGAAAACCATGCCATAACAGTATGGAGTGAACTGAATACAGCCTCAGTACTAATTTGGAACGTACAACTTCTAAAGAGGTAAAGAAATTTTGAGCTTCATACACACCCACAGTTATCTACATTAGCAAGTATTATTACAATTTCACTGAACACTTCGAGGTGTTGTGACAACGTACCTAACGCATGAATTACATACATTACTACTAAAAGAAGTATTTCTACTGTATTTATCTAAATAATATACCTTGTACAAAGTATTCACAAAATTTAAAAAAATAGTATATGTCCAAGACAGAATTTTGCAGGAGTGAATTTTTGTTGTTTCTCATAGAAAATACATACAAAACAATGATTTACATACAATTACCAGGATTACTAGCTTACCTTGGAATCATTCCTGTGTGTTTCCTTTTAATTTCCATTATTTTCGGTAGAACTTACATGTTATTTAAGCTGCTGTGGCACAAATAAGTAAAATTGAGACATCTTCCATGATAATGCTAGTGGTGGCAGAAGCAGGACAGTTTAGACCAGCCAGGCGAAATTGTATTGGGAGCTACCTGCTGATATGACAAGTACTGTGTCTGAGGCATCGAGTTAGTTACACATGCTGCATCCAAACAGATAGGCTGAGGCATAATAGCATTGATGCAGCAGAAAGGCAAGGCCACTGCAGCATGGGTGACCTGATTACTTGAGATTTGAGCCATGGTTCTGTTATGGGTTATGTGATAGAAACTGATGCTTTAGCAAAACAAGGATGGGCCAAGTCCATATAAGTCTGGCAGCCACCAGCTCTGAGAGGGGCCTACAGTGGTCTAAAAATCTACATGGATCAACCAGACTCCACCTCCGGAGTCTGCCACTACTAGCTGTGGCCCTGCTGCTCACACTGAAATCAACGCTGTGGATTTAGTGCTCTCCAACTGGTGGACCACCTGGTAGCCTATACTTCAAGCCTGGGGTGTTGCAGCCACTCAGTGACTTTAGCTTGTGTGCAGGCAAACTCCTTGCTGCCAGCCTCTGCTTGTGTGGACAGATGCCACTACTGTGAATTGTCTCAACCACATCAGGTCCAGGCATGAGTCAGTGCACCTCGGCACATGCAGCCCTGTGAAGCCAGGCTGCCCCTAGCCTGCATCATGGGCCACCACCCACTACTGTGAACAACACCCTTCCTCAGTCATTGCCATTATCACTCTACCAGCAGTACGACACTTCACACTACTGGGGTGCTGCCTCCTGATGGTCACATCATTTTGCAGGCTGCCTACTGCTTACGCCCATAGGACATTGGCCTCTCCAAGTATCATCCTCATTGTTGTAGCTGATGAGCAATAAATGAATGTTTTAACAATGACGTTTTCATGATGAAATGCTGAACAGCTACCCGGCATCCTCTCCATTGCTACCCCACCCAGGATGGTGAACTATTGGCCTCCTGACCCAATCCCACTACACAGCAGAGAGATCCCAGTCCCCATAAGGCTTAACATACACTGCAGTATCAGAAAATATTTCTATCTTTTTACGATTTTAGAATACTGGGACCAAGGTAAAAACTGACACCCATCTAAAATTATGCATCATATGGATGATGGAAGTTCAAAGATGAAACTTACTCACTCACACACACAGCTTATGCTCATTTAGTCAGTTTTCTTCAATTAATAAAAAACTGTTTAACATTGCACCAGTTAGTTTTTTTCCATGTCATCAATTTGTAGCTGCAACAGTGTTTTTAAAAATATCTTTGAACATCGTGTGTGCCCATTCATCAAATCTTGTATTTTGTTTCCGCGCAGATAAAATCAACTAATACTCATTATCTGGCTAAGTTACTGGTACCAGTACCTTATTTTCTATTATTCTACCATCATATTTATTGCACAGTATTTAGTCCAGTAAATCTCACGTGTACCATACAGCACATTAGATATTGGACAAGTCATTATTTGTAACTATATCAAATTTAAACACAAAATTACAATTAAGAATGTAATATTCTGCAGAAGCAAATATAGTAAGTATAAATGTATGATCAATTATGTACCATTTTTTCACTTTTCCACATGAAAAAAATACACTGAACTGAAATCAGAGTTTCTGTTTTGTCCTTTACATGTATCTGAGCACAAGGGCAATGCTATTACTTTCATATTGCTTTCATATTTTAACTTATGCTGAGCTGAACAAAAGTATGTGGAACTATCTCAAAGAAGGTGAGGAGTTACAATGAAACTTTGATAAGAGAAATTACAAAAATAATACGAGTATGAGAAAAACGGAATCTTACGTTGTGTAGAAATTACGTTTCACCAATTAAAATGGCAATAATAACAGTAACTAACAACAGAGAGACTATTGCACAGACATTTGAAGATTTTTGAAAATGTTGTTGTGGTTCAGGAGACAGTTACCAATAAAAATTTACAGTCAGAAAGTAGCACCAAATGAGGTGCATAAAATAATTTGAGGTACAAAGAAAATAATAGTGCTTGAAGATGATGATGTTTCAATATGAGCACAGGCATCAACTCCATGGGGCCTTGGAGGACCTGAACTCACTCAAAAATTCATTTGGGGGACAGAGTGCCCCCCCCCCCCCCCGCCAATAATTTAAGAAAATTATTAGTTATATTATGCTTTGTAGAATCACATAATTATGTTGTAATTTTTTTTCCTTGTTTGACAATAGCTGCCTTTTAAAATACATTTAGTAATGAGTTAAAACAAATAATTATTATGGTAGTAAGCAGGTTACCTGAAAAAGAGTGGTGTGAATCATGATAGTGTTGTGGTGCTGCGGACACACTTAGAATTTGTCTGGGTGCGCAAACTTTCGGGTAAAGTCTGGCACCAGCAGGCCAGTGCTGCAGCCGCGGCAACATCAAAAGAACTGGAGCAGAAATGCCTGGAACCTTCCGCCTCACATTGCCTTGATGCTTCGAGACATTACGACACCACGACTATATAAAACCCACCCTGCTGCCACAGTCATTCAGTGTGGATAGTTTCGTTCAGCGCATGCTGCAGGCGTGTTTAGTGTTCCAACTTCATTGTCTAGTGGACTATTTTATATGAGTATATTTTATTCACTTATTTTAGTTTCTTAGCGTATTGTGAATTAAGTTTGCAATGGATAAATTTGTTACCAGAAAGGTGTGCTTGGAAGTTGATGATACTGCAAGTCAACCTCCAACAATTATTTTGCTGTCAATTGCTTCATTGTCTTCAGGCAAGAACTGTTCACAGCTGAAACCTGGACAATCCAGTATGAGAATATCATTTCACAAGTCTCAGCTGATCAAATATATATGGCTAGAATATGAAGCATCTACCAAAAAAGGTTTTTTGCAAAACCTGTGATGAGGCAGATGCTAAAAATCTATTACAATTTTCTTCAACAAAAAGAAGATGCATTTACTTCCATAGGGTTTTCTAACTGGAAAAAGGCTTTGGAAAAATTCAGTTTTCATGAAAATACGTTTACGCATACAGAAGGTGTTCTGAAACTAAATTCTATCACTAACAGAAGTGTGGCCTCCCAATTGAATGAACAGTTAGATAGTGATATGAAGAAAGGCCGTTTAGCTCTTGAGGCAATTTTTACTATGGCGTAATTTCTATGCCGACAAGGACCAGCAATTAGAGAGCACGAAGGTGTAAACTTAAATATTTTTCAATTGTTGGAACTCCGAAAGAATGACATACCTGAGTTTAAAGATTGGTTGGGGCGTTTGGGGTATAAGTGGACGTCCCACGATATTCAAAACGAGATCATTGACCTACTAGGAAGGTGTGTTGAGAAAGGTATTGGCTTCAGTCAAGAAGACTGAACATTTTTCTACTATGGTTGATGAATCAAATGATGCTTTGATTCATGAACAAGTGTCATTTTGTATTCGTACTGTAAATGATTTCTTAATAATCAATGAAGGCTTTATTGGCTTATATGAGACCCCCAACACTGAATCACAAACTGTTTAGTATTTTAAGACATTTTTGTCATCTTGATTTGTCAATGGTGCCTCTAATATGAGAGGTAAGTTCAAAGGACTAAAAAAGTTAATTTTGGATATACAACCAAAGCACATTATGTGCACTGCATTGCTCACAGTTTAGACTTGGCAGTTGTAGACAGTTTCCGCCATCTTACATGTATGAGGGATGTTATGGCTTTAGCCAAGGACTTAATAAACACCATAAGGGAATGCAACAAAAGAATGGGACTTTTCAGAAGCATACGCTGGTCTATGACCCCTTTTCCCGACTCAATGGGCTATGCGAGCTTCTAGTATCTTGAGCATATTGAAAAACTTTGAAGAACGTCTAGAGTTTTTTGAAACATTTTCTGCAGAAGACAAAACAGTGGCCGGTTACAAATGTGCAGGCTACCTTGAGACAATGTTACAATTCAAGTCTTACTTCTTTTAACATCTTTATTGCCATTCAATGAACCCAGTAGAGGATGTCAATGAAAAAAATTCAGTGCCCTCATCTAAATGTTGCTGATCTGTAAAAAATATATGAAGGCTTAATTTGTATATTGAATGGAAGGCATGATAGTTTTGAACACTTTTGGGAACTTTGTTCAAAAGAAAAACCTTCACAAGTTGATGATCCTTCGCTTCCTTGGAATCAAAGTATACCAAAGAAGTATGAAAACAATGAATCCAGCTCATTGCACGCTTTCAAACCCCAATGGAATACTACAAAGCTCTTTACATTGAAGTTTGTGAAACAGTGAAATCTTGCATTACTGAGCAGTTTGCTTCAACTGGACTCACACAGGTCATTGCAGTTGAACAAGAGTGCTTGCTTTTAGTAAACAGAGGTGAAACAAATTTGGAAAAATCAAATGAGTTTTTCAAAAATGACCTAAACATTGAGAGACAGAGCTTACACTTGAATATGTTAGCCAACATCCCTAATAAAAAATAACAATTCTTAAAAAACATGTGTGATATAAGAAAGTACATTACACAAAAGCCTGCAGTTGGAGAAAATGTTATGTGAAGTAGTGAAATGCATTAAGCTTCTCCAAGTAGTTCCAATCATGACAGCAACAGCAGAACAGTCATTTAGTGCCCTTAGACATCTGGAGTCATATCTCTGATCAAAAATGGGACAGAAGCGATTGAACAACTTGGCTTTTCTTCATGCCCACCGAGATGTTTTGGATGAATTGGATATCTGACCAGTCATCAATGACTTCATATTCAGTAATCCAGTCAGAAGGTCAACATTTGCACCTTTCTAAAGACACTCTAGCCCTAATAATGGCATTTAGAGCAATATTAAAAATCTTTATAAAATAGAGAATTAAATACATACACAATGTTAAATTTTCAGTTTTGAAATATTAGTACTAGTTTAGTACTGTATTTCTATATTACTACAGTGCTATATTAGTTATTTTCAAATACTTAAATATTTTTAGGGTGTAAGACCCAATTAAAATCTGCTATTTACATACTTTTTGACTGAGAGTATTAGGCATACTGTATTAACTTTATTAATTGTATTAAAGCATTAACTTTGAGATATTGTTTTTATTTAATCAACCATGCATCTTATTCAAAGTAAGCTTAAATTAGCTATTTCACTTATTAATCAAAGTGCTGTTACTGTGTAACAGCAATATTTTATGTTTTATTCTTTTAATGATAGTTTAGGATTTATTTGAATATAATTTCAATCTTTTCAGAGCTATATATTAACTGCTCTGTAATAGTCTATAAGCACGATTATTACTGTAAATTAAATTAGCTTTTTACAAAAATACCGTGTGTGTTTATGCTTTGTTTCTTTTTTCAAAGCCAAAAAATGTCAGGTGTGTTAAGTTTCCCAGAGTGTCGAGTTATTGAGAGTCAAGTTTTTTGGGTTATAATGTTGATCATATGATTCTAAAATGCTTAAAAAACTTTAAAACTCACTATTTTTCATTTAAAATTTAGAAAAATTTCCCGGGACAAAATCCCCAGTTTGGACCCCCCAATATTTTTTATAAGTCGGCACCCCTGAATATGAGTAGTTAAAGCTAGAGACAAAGTAATGCACAAGAAACTTGCAGTATTATTTATTGAATGTCTATAAAGTAAAATAATTCCACGACCTGGAATAAATCTGTGATTTTTCTACCTTACAAAAAAAGTGGTAGAGAAGAAATAAAAACCATAGGCTTATAGCCCTCTCTCTGTAATGTACTAAAATTTGCTAACATTGTTACCAATCAAAGAGAGAAATACAATAAACCTACTTGAGTTTAATAAAACAAATCGAAAGGCTAGTTTTAGAAGCACAATGGACCATTTGTCAGTGGAGAATGAAATTATAGTATAGAAAATTGAGTGTGAATTGTGTTTTGCTTCAATTTCATAAATTTTGAAAAAGCTTTTAACTCATATTCAATAAAATTTATATTAACAGCCCTTGCTAAAAAGCAAAACTATGTCACAATAATGAATATACTTGCATCAGTGCTGCAGACTCCATTAGAATTCTTCATGGTAGTAAGAAATTCAAACATCTTCCACATCATCAAAACTATTCTCAGTGGTCACAGAGGAAGTTTCTGGAACTCTAAACAGGGAAAAGATGAAGGAATATGTGTTAATGATACACACCTGAACCATTAATCACTGTAACGCATGTTCGTTACTACTGGAAGAGCAGCATTTGACTACTGATTGTGGATTCTTACTATGACAGCTATGAGATTGTGTCAGCCAAAAAGGAACATGAAATTTGCTTTTTAGTGATCTGGTTTCACTTTATGTTCTATGAAGATGCTCCATGACCAAAGCAAGTAGACATATAGGTTTTAAAAGAAACAGCTGATGGTTAAAAATGGCTGTTTATAGTCACTTAACAAAACATTACAATCCTTAACCATGTTTGTTTTGCTGTTAACATTGCGCTGTTCGCCTCTAATGCTGATAAACTTTAGCAACAATTGGAACAACTTGACCAACAACGTTTGAAAGTAGCCCAGAAAATGAGACATAATAAGCCTAAAATAGAATGTAATCCCAACACATTAAAAAGAAAACAGTGAATATTAAGAATGGAGTTTTAGAACCAAGTGAAGAGTTTTCGTATTTATGGTAGATGAAGGCAGCTGGATGATCAGTAAAAGAAATAAACAGAAGTAACAATGACACTGAATGCTTTTCATAAATTACAGAATATCCAAAAGGAAGATTTCTTTCTGTCTGAAGTAAAAGGCTTACAATCAGTGTGCATCACTGTTTTTTTACTTATCAGAGTGATACATGGCCTTCAAAGGCTAAAACCATAACAAAATTAAGGGTTACTTAGTGAGCAATCGACGAATATGTGATGGGCCAGAGACAATGGTAATATGCTCTGTGTGTGTGTGTGTGTGTGTGTGTGTGTGTGTGTGTGTGTGTGTGTGTGTGTGTGTGTGTGTTTTTGGCCGAAAGCTAAAATTTGTAGCTGTCTTTTCATTTTGTCTTTCTGCTACTGAACATCTCCTCTATATGGTTAGTAACAATCTACCCTTGTCTTGTTGATGGGAATTACTAATAGACACAGGAAAAATCAATAAATAGACCAGAGAAACAGTTTGAAGTGGAAGTCATAATTTCAACTCTTAATGAAACTGACATGGATGTAAGCGGAACAAGCTGCCAGGAAAATGGATGGCAGATGGACCAGTCAAGTATTCTGATGGATTCCAATAACTAAATGGAAGCCCAATAACCTAATGGAAGCACCAATGCGTATGGCTTAAGACTCTAAGGCATTGAAGTGCCTGACGGGGGCCTTTACCCAGCAGTAGATATCACACAGTTGATGATCAATACGGTAACAAAGACAAGTTCTCTGTTTACATTTGTTTGCATTGGTGCTACTCCTGTGAAGAGACAACAGCTGGATGTAAGTGTTCAGCAACTAGTGCAAATTTTCAACTGTTGCTTCAGATGAAGGTTATGTTCTTTTATTACACTCATGCTCATAAATTAAGGATAATGCTGATACATGGTGGAACAATGCTCTGGTGGGTGGTCTGCGGGTTTAAATCACCTCGCGGTATGACCATGTGGTGCATTTGACCTGCAGTCGTCGCATGGTGATGCTGGCAGCAGTGCACATACGCAGAGGTGTGTTGGTGCATGTCAGAGCATGGTGCAACGAGTAAGTGTGCAGACGTTTTCAGAATGCTAATGGTGTCTGTGTGTTGAAAATGGCTCAAAGAACACATATTGATGACGTTATGAGGGGTAGAATATTAGGGCGACTGGAGGCTGGTCAAACACAGCAGGTCGTAGCACAGGATATCCGTGTGCCACAAAGTATGATCTCACAATTATGGCAACAGTTCCAGCAGACAGGAAATGTGTCCAGGCACTACATTACAGGATATCCACAGTGTACAACACCATAAGACCGATATCTCACCATCAGTGCCTGCAGACGGCCATGGAGTACTGCAGGTAGCCTTGCTCGGGACCTTACTGCAGCCACTGGAACAGTTGTCTCCAGCACACAGTCTACAGACGACTGAATCGACATGGTTTATTTGTCCAGAGACCTGCAAGGTACATTCCACTGACCCCTGGTCACAGGAAAGCCCATAAAGCCCCTGGTGTCAAGAACACAGTACACGGTCATTGGAACAGTGGTCCCAGGTTATGTTCACGGACGAATCCAGGTATCGTCTGAATAGTGATTCTCGCTGGGTTTTCATCTGGCATGAACCAGGAACCAGATACCAACCCCTTAATGTCCTTGAAAGGGATCTGTATGGAGGTTGTGATTTGATGGTGTGGGGTGGGGTGAGATTATGATTGGTGCACTTACACCCCTGTATGTCTTTGACAGAGGAACTGTAACAGGTCAGGTGTATCTGGATGACATTTTGCACCAGTATGGCTGCCGTTTTAGGTGTGCAGTGGATCCCACCTTCCTCCAGATGGATGATAACACATGGCCCTACCGAGCTGCCATCATGGAGGAGTACCTTGAAATAGAAGATACCAGGCGAATGGAGTGGCCTGCCTGTTCTCCAGACCTAAGCCCCATTGAGCACGTCTGGGATGTTCCCGGTCGACGTATGGCTGCACGTCTTCAAATCCCTATGACACTTCAGGGGCTCTGACAGGCACTGGTGCATGAATGGAGGCTTTACCACAGCAGCTCATCGAACACCTAATCCCAAGTATGCCAACCCATTGTATGACCTGTGTATGTGTGCATGGTAATCATATCGCATATTGATGTCGGGATACTTGCGCAGGAAACAGTGGCGTTTTGTAGCACATGTGTTTTGGGACGGTTTTCTCAACTTATCACCAACACCGTGGACTTACAGATCCATGTTGTGTGTGTCCCCCATGTGCTTATGCTATTAGCGCCAGTTTTGTGTAGTGCCACGTTGTGTGGCACCACATTCTGCAATTATCCTTAATTTATGAGCATGAGTGTAGTTACATATTCCTTAGATGATTTCAGTGACATACCATAACGATATTGAACAAATCAATTTACATGCTCCTAGCATAATTTATTTCTATGTACAGGTAAACACTGTTAATTTATATATGATCCAAAACATTATGATCGCCTGCTGAATGTCATGTTGGTCAATCTTTGAAACAAACCACAGCAGTGATTCTGCATAGAATGGATTCAACAATTTTCTGAAGATATATATCACCAGATATCTATGCACAGAACATGCAACTCCTGTAAATTATGGGCTAGTGGTCTGTGGACATGGAACTGGTGCCCCATAGTCTCCCATATGTGTTCCATCAAGTTCAGATTGTACAAATTTGGTGCTTAAGGCTTTAACATGAGGTCACTCAAGTTCTTCAAAGTACTGTAGCACAATTCTGGCATGTTTCCATGGACAGTTATCCTCCAGGAAAACTCCTTTGCTGTCTGGGCAGACATCAGTCTCTAACAGATACAGGTCATTTGCAATAATGTCCACATAGACCACAGTTGTCATGGTTCCTACAGTTACTACCACCAACCCCACAGAAGCCCAAGTGAATGTTCCCGTAGCATACCATTGGTCTGTATCCACTGCAGGCTTCATGTTTCACCTGGATGAACGCATATCCAGACATGACCACTAACCAGGTGTATTGAGAAACACAGTTTATCCAACCAGGCAACATGTTCCATTTTGATGACAACATGCCCACTGCAATTATAATAGAAAATGTCATTAAGTCAACATGGGAACACGTAATGGTTGTGTTGTTTTACCATTTGTTCCTGTTCCAGTTACAGGGTTTTCCTACCACATCATGCACCCAGAATGCCACCAGCTAGCATTAAATCTTGCAACCAGCACTAGACTCATCAGTGTATGAAACAAAGAAAATATTTCAGTTTGACAACACCAAGTAAATACATTATTGTTTATTCTTTCTCAGTATACAGGAAACAAGATCTTTAGTATATTTTTAAAAATTACCTATGGTATCTGCCAGGTAATTTGAGGCATAAGTCAAATGACTCAAAACTTTGATTGCAGTATAATTCATCACTTTCTGAGTGAAAACTGAAAGCACTAACTTTCAGTGTTCCGTCTATTTTAAGATTTAAGGTATTATCATCACCTTTCAAAGTGTGGGGTATTATATACAGGTACAACACGTTTCATTAGAAAATATATGTACTGTGAAACTGTACTAAACTACCATTTTAAAGGGGATGTAATATTTATGCTACATCAAATTTGCAACCTGTAGATGTCTTCCACTATGTATTTGCATACTCAGAGACATTATTCTGAGAAAGCACCAGAATAAAAATTTCTATTAGCCATAGTCGAACATGTTTTCTCCATGCTGCAAATCTCACCTGCAGATAAGGTGTCAAACTAGACCTTGTCAATGGCCACATCTACTAGAATTATTATTATTATTGTCATTCTTTGGCTTACAGGTAATGCAGTGTACATTAAATGCAAACTTTTAGGTGTGCAGCTTCATGACACATTGTCATTGATGTGAGCTGTGTGATCTTTGGCTCTGCGTGGTGGCGCCCCTTCTGTGCCAAAGTCAAGGAGGTAGGCCAGAGCGGCCTATCATAAGATGGATTTATGTCAGTTACAAAGCCTGGCGCTTGTGAGCCTATGAACAGGAAGGATCTGAGGTGACAGTACAGTGTGGGAGTTGTCACTGTGAGCTCCAACAGAAATTGTCTACATACAAAGGTTGACAGCACAGTGGCGTGACTTTTTATGATGGTACCTGCATCAGAGAGTTGGGTCTCTTCTGTTCAGGAATTCTGCTTAGCAACTGGCACTATCTATGTTTGAAAACAAGTTTCTCAATGATATCTTGATTCAAATACTTGAGAATATTCGAATTTTCAGCAGCGAATGTGTTGTGGATAGATGCACACTACTCAGTGAAATATAGAATGCAAGCAGTACTGTATTCTACTGTGGCCACCTTAATTCTAGACTGTTTTTCAGACAGGTCAGCTTCTCATACCTTGTGAACTTGGAACTGCCAGTGTGTTTCAAGGGCTCATTTCTGGACCCCTGGTGTTTTGGCTTGGGCAAATGAACTAGATTGGATCACAGCTGGCTCCATTCTGACCTGGCTACAGGCGCTACAGATGGAACTAAGTAGGCACTGGGGTCAGTACTGATGGAGCTCGTTGCTGCTGTGGGTGTGGTGTGTGATGGCACATGGTCCATTTGTACGAAGTGGTCTACTAGCTGAAGATTCAACCTGGTGCCCCCTGTATTAAAATTATCTAAAATTCTGAACCATGAGGGTGTGACCAGCAAGTGTAATATTAGTCTTTAATTCAAACAAGTACAATTATATGTGTCAGGTTATTATTATTATTTTCGATTATTCCCTTTTGAGAGAGTGATTGAACTTGAGTAGTCATGATTTCTTCTTCTTTCTTCATTCTTCCCAAATTCTCTTCATATGTTCACTATGTTCTCTCTCGCATTCTTCCGACCATCTTTTTCCCATTCTGTTCTCTGTATGTTCTTGTTTAAGTGCGTGTTTTTTTATGATGCTTCTAAACAGTTCTCTATTGTTTATGTTGTCTTGTGTGATCCCCAGTTCTTTAATGTCTTCTTCTGCTTCAATGATCTACTTTGTCTTGTTTTTGCTCTTGTTTACTATCTCAAAGATTTGTCTTGTGAACCTGCTTTTATTCATCCTACTGATATGTCTATAAAATTTCATCCTTCTCTTTCTAATGGTGTCTGTTATTGTTTCTATATCTTTGTAAATCTCTCTAGTTGGCCTCTTCATCAAAATTCCTTCCCAAAACACTGGTATATATATTTTCCTCAGAATTTTTCTTTCCTGCTTTTCAACTTCTCTGATCTTCATGTGACCATGAATCACTGTATTTTCTGCAGCATTAAGTGCTTCTGGTAGGACTACTGTGCTGAAATGCCTTATTTTCGCATTGACAGAAATAGATTTCTTATTATAGTGATTCCAGGTGAGCTTATATGCTTTTTGTAATCTGGAGATTCTATCTTTATTGGCTATTGAGTTCAGTCCTGATGGTTGGATTATCTCTCCCAGATATCTGAAGTGGGCAACTTGTGCCACTTTCCCGTATTGAGTAGTAATGGGGAGATTATCTGCAGGTTTGTTTTCCATATACTGTGTTTTTTCGAAGGAGATTTGTAGCCCAGTTTTCTGTGAGATTTCATGTAGCTTTTCCAATGCAAGTTTGGCTTCCTCCCTATTGTTCATTAAAATGGCAAGATTGTCCACGAAAGCCAGACACTTCACCCTAATTCTCTGATCTTTTTTAATCCCAAGCCGAATTCCTTTTATTTCATTTTCCTATGTCCTCACAATTTTTTCCAGAACCATGTTAATCAGAAGGGGGGACATTCCATCTCCTTGGCAAACATCAGTATGGATATGAAATGCTTCTGATATTTCTCCCATGAATTTAACTTTGGAGGTTGTATCTGTTAATGCCTGTTGAATAATTGACCTTGTTTTCCTGTCAATCCTGAACTCCTCTAAAGTGTGAAATAATGTTTGTGTATCTATTGAATCATAAGCCTTTTTAAAATCGACAAAAGTTACCACAGTATTTCTAAATCTTCTCATTTGCAAAATTTTTTTTAAGTTCCATATCTGTTAGATGCAAGATCAACTTCTGCGATACCCTGTCTGATACTCCACTATTAACTGGTCCGCTTGTTGTTCTAGTCTGTTTAACAGGGCCTTTGAAAGAATTTTGTATATTACAGGGAGCAGTGAAATTCCCCTGTAATTATTTGGATCAGTTATTGCACCTTTTTTGTGGAGAGGGTGAATTAATGCACATTTCCACGCTGCAGGTATTTTTTCAGTTTCCCAAATATTTGATATAATTCTGTGGGTTGCTTGTGTGAGATTATTGTCATTTAATTTCCATACTTCTGCAATGATTCTGTCTTCCCCTGGAGACTTCTTGTTCTTCAAAGAATTGATTATTTCCTTTATCTCTTTAAGAGATGGCGGATTTGAATCAAGATTGGATGTGGGTTTTTCAAAATCTAGTTGTTCTGTCGGAGGCTCACAGTTGAGAAGTGGGTGAAAATATTTAGCTAAAATTTGACAGTTCTTTTCAGGGTTGGTTTCCAGTGATCCATCGGGCCAACAAAAGCATAGATTAGGTGGTTGATTCCCTGTTAGGTTTTCTTTGAAAATTTTGTAAAAATTTCTGGTGTTGTTCTTGATAAATTCTTGTTCAATTTCTTTAAGCAGGCTTATATCATATCTACATTTTTCTCTTCATATTGCCTTGGATGAACTCTTCCATATTCTCAAAACTTCCTGACATTTTTCTGTAGTTTTTTGCTGCTGAAAGTTTTCCAAGCTTGTATTCTTTCTTCTATTGCTTGATCACATGCACTGTTCCACCATCTGTGTTTTCTCTTTCTTGGAGGTTTGCCAGATTTCATAGTGTTCTTCTGAAAGTTCCTTCCAGTTCGTTGCATTTAATTGCCCAATTTCCTGGAGAATTTCCCTCTTGTTAAGTTTAAGGTATTCTGGATCAATTCTAACTGTTTTGTTCATTGGTGGTTTCTTCCTGTCGGGTTGAAATCTAATCTTTATTTGCAGCAGATGGTGGTCTGACTCAAAAAATCCCATTTCTTGTTCGTATGTTGAGTATTTCTTTGGTATTCTTATTAGATATGGCAACATGGTCTAACTGAAATTCACCCAAAGTTGAATTTGGTGATTTCTATGTTGTAAGTTTGTTTACAGGTTTAAGGAATTGTGTAGACATGATTTTAAGATCAAAATTTTCGCAGAAGTTTATCAGTCTCTCACCGTTTTTATTTGTTCTCTTGTGAGCTTTATGAATTCCTGTTGTTTTCCTGAATTTTTTCTCTTTGCCGAGTTGTTCATTGAAACCTCCTAACATAATTTTCACATGATGAGTACGGATTTTATTTGAGGTTTCCTCCAGTAGTTCCCAGAAGTCATCTATTGCCTGTGGATCTTTTCTACTGTAATCATTAGTGGGGGCACATGCATTTATCAGTGTGTATGCCTAGTTTCCAGATTTTACTGAGATTGTCGATATTCTTTCTGATGTTGAATGGAACTTTATTGTTGAGTCTATAATCGATTTATGCACAACAAAAGCTGTACCAAATTGTTTGGGTCCCTTGTTCAGCTGGACTGCAGGTTTTCCTTTGTAGATTCTGAAGCTTCCTGAATCAAAATGATTTTCATCCATAAATTGTGTTTCTTGAATCTGAAGGATTTTTATGTGAAATTTTTCAATGGTATTTGTGAGTTGTTTGAGCTTACCTACTGTGAAGAGAGTGTTTGTGTTGAGAGTTCCTATGAAGTTTTTTCTGTTTTGGTCTTATAGAATTTGAGAATGTGGCAGGTTATATGATATATACGATGTTGTCTTGGGGGTTTGAAAGTTAAGAAAAGCTCCACATGTTAGGGTTTTTTTTTTTTTTGAGTCATCAGTCTTCTGACTCATTTGATGTGGCCCACCATTACTTCATCTCCTGTGCCAACCTCTTCGTCTCAGAGTAGCACTTGCAACCTACATCCTCAATTATTTGTTGTATGTTTTCCAGTTTCTGTCTTCCTCTATAGTTTTTAGCCTCTTCAGCTCCCTTTAGAACAATGGAAGTTATTCCCTGAAGTCTTAACAGATGTCTTGCCATTATGTCCCTTCTTATGGTCAGTGTTTTCCACATATACCTTTCCTCTCTGATTCTTCATGGAACCTCCTCATTGCTTTCCTTCTTTATGTTAATTAAAATTTAAACTCTGAACTAGTAGGGTGCTGTTTAAAGCCATGTCCTCCTCCACATGCTAATCATTTTCAGAAGTATTATTTAGATGTTCACTAGCATGTTGTTTTTCCTTAAAACTCCAAGCCCGGAGTGTGTTATAAACTATTTTAATTATCAGTGTAGGAGGAATTTTAATGTCACACATGTAAAGGCCACAGATTATAACCATTTGTCATGGTCAAGTCCTATCTGATTTATTTTGCAGCTCATTAGAGTATCCATTGTATATAACATTTAGTGAGTGCTTACAAATGACCCTAAGTATTGGTTGACCGTAACCAATGATGGAACATTCTTTCAAATGGGTGAAAAAGCTGTGGCAGACAGTTATTTAAATTTTGATTTGTTATCATTGTAAAACTTCAATAAATAAATGTTAAGCAACCATACTGCACTTTTTTAACGCAGTTCTCACTCCTGATACTGGCATGTGGTACACAGGTTAGTCTTGACTGAGATTGTTGTAAATATCACCTGAAAATGAAAATTACTGTAACTAGTCACTTCTATTATGTTTCCACAACACAATTCAGAAAATTATGCCTCATACCAACTTTTGGGTAGCCTTCCAGTTGTATTTATATCACTTCATCACAAGCACTGTCTATAAACTGAAATAGGTAAGCAAGATGAATCTTTTGATTTTATTATAGTGGCTGTTTATTTTGATTCATATTAAAAGGCAACCTGTACATTATTTTTGAATGGCCAGCCTTTGTCAAAAATGGATCTGAGCTCTATGGGACTTAACAGCTGAGGTCATCAGTCCCCTAGAATTTAGAACTACTTAAGCCTAATTAACCTAAGGACATCACACATATCCATGCCCGAGGCAGGATTCGAACCTGCAACCGTAGCGGTCGCACGGTTCCAGACTGAAGTGCCTAGAACCGCTTGGCCACTCCGGCCGGCCCAGCCTTTGTCAACTTCTTTGATTAAAGTTACATACGAAGAGTGCTAATTAAAACTGCACTAGGAGCATTGTCAGAGGAGCATCAATACAGGTAAGATGATTAGTGTGGGCTAAGAACTGACCAACATCGACAAGTGACTGACTGACTGTTCACCTAAAGAGAACATTCACAGGTTACACATGACATATTCCTTTCTTCACAGTAAGTCTGATTCTGTGGCCACTAAACTGTTTTCAATGAAGAAGTCCCCAGGTGTTTGTGCAATTACCAAAGGTGAGCACTCCATATTACAACATTATTCTGTGCAATGAAAGTTTTCTTTCTGCAAGAAAGATAATCATGGGAACGACAGTAGTGACCTCAAATACTGATCACTTCATGGAGCACTTGTGGCATTTATGCATCTAGATCTACATACATACTCCACAAACCACTGTATGGTGTATGGCAGAGAGTACGATGTACCACTGCTAGTCATTTCCTTCCCTTTTCCACTTGTAAATAGAGAAAGGGAGAAACAACTGTCAATATGTATCCATATGATTCCCAATTTTTCTTATCTTGCCTTCACAGACTATATTTTAAATGTACATTGTCTGCAGGATAATCATTCTGCAGTCAGCTGCAAATCCTAGTTCTCTAAATTTTCTCAATACCTTTTCTTGAAAAGAAGATTGTCTTCTCTCCAGATATTCTCATTTGAGTTCACAAAGAAACTCTGCAATACTCGCATGTTGAGCGAACTTACTTTTAACAGATCTACCAGCATGCTTCCAAACTGTTTTCATGTCTTTTTAATCAGTCATGGGGGGGATCCTAAACACTTAAGCAGTACTCAAGGATGCGTTGTACAAATAAACTGAAGTTGACCACTTTCCTTCCTTACCACCATCCTTATGTGCTAATTCCATTTCACATCATTCTGTATTGTTATGCCTATATATTTAGTTGATGTTACTGTGTCAAGCAGCACACTATTAAAACTGTATCTGAACATTAACGGATTGTTTTTCCTATTCATCTGCATTAACTGACATTTTTCTACACTTAGAGCAGGCTGCTGTTCATCACATTAAATATAACTTTTGTCTGTATCATCCTGTATTGTCCCATAGTTACTCAATAACAATAATTTCCAATATAAAACAGCATCAAACAAAGAATCTCAGATTCTTGCTCACCCCACCTGTCAGATTATTTTCATATACACGGAAGAAGAGCAGTCCTACCCCCCTTGAAGCAGTCCTGATGATGTCCATGTCTCTGATGAACACTCACCATCCAGGACAATGTATAGGGTTCTATTGCTTAAGAAGGCTTCGAGCCACTCAAATATCTGATAACCTATTCCATATGCTTGAAGCTTTGTTAACAGTCTGCAGTGGTACACTGAGTCAAATGCTTGTCGGAAATCTAGGAATATGGAATCTGCCTGTTGCTCTTCATCCCTGATTCACAGGATATCATGCGAGGAAAAAGTAAGCTCAGCTTCACATGAGCAATGCTTTCAAAATATTTGCTTATTTGTGGACAGAAGTTTTTCTGCCTCAAGGAAATCTGTTATATTCAAACTCTGAATATGCTAAAGAATTCTGCAGTAAAACAATGTTAACATTACTGGGCTGTAATTTCACGAGTCCATTCTTTTTACTCTTCAGATACACAGGAGTCACATGCACCTTTTTTCAGTCACTTCGACTTTGTGCTGGGCAAGAGATTCACATCCTCAGTGGGAGTAAGTAAAACATCTAATTCATTTTTGGTACTTGAGGATCAGCTGGTTGAAAATCAGACTTTCTCATACATCACTGTAATTTTGTAAAACCGCATTAATTTACTATTGTAATGTTGTACAGATGCAATCTCAGAACTAATACTGACCAATTTTTAGTCTGCTGCCACATGAAGAGATCCACAATAACACTGAATGAAGTACAGAAAAGTACAAAGTCACATAACCATAGAGCACATCAATATACATTATTGTAGGTAAGCACACAAAAAGCAAGCAAACATAACTGTGGCTGAGGGCCCAGTGCACCAGGTTTATATTGGGCTGCTGTGCACACAGTACAGCAGTTGCTACGCCATCTGTCCAGGTTATGAGGCAAACTCCCTAGGCCTGCTGGCGAGGCACTTTTATCATGTACTGTTTGATTGTATGTGCTCACACTATAGGGTTACAACACTCCTCAACCTTTGGGGAAAAGTGTTCACTATAGAGATGTCCATGCCTTCATTTGTAAGTGAATACTGCTGGACCAGGTGTCGTTCTGTCACAGGAGAATATGGTCTGAAATGGTGCAGATGCTGGCAGGCACAGTGCCCACTCCCCCATGAGAGACCATACGGGAGCACTGGTGATGATGGTGCTGCATTTATGTCCAAATATGGACAGGCACATGGTGATGGAGGCAGCAGAGAAGACAGCAGTGGAATTGGCAATGAGGGTGCGAAGATGGAGGTGTCCTGGTATTGACTTCTCCACCTTGTGGCAGTGGGACACAGAGTGACAATGGTGCTGAAGCCAGAAGAGGTGTGGACCATGGTGCAGGGACCAGTGCAGGTCACAGATGCAGCTGCAGGGGTGGAGGGTTCCCTGGTGCACAGTCAATCACGTATGTATGGAGCGGTTCTAGCGTCAGTGACACAAAGCCAATGGAAGTGAGCATGATGCAGAGGTGGTGGCCTTGGCATTGATGTATGACCCCCGTATCCAGTTATGGTGCTGGCCAAACCTACAGGCCCTGATGGTGATGTCTGGATGGAATCTCTGAGAGGTTGATGCCAGTGGGTGGCTGAGCATTGGTCACAGAAGATGAAGCAGTGTATGGAGCTGGTGACTGTGAGTAGCTCAGTCAGGCTATGGTTGCTGACTGGACTGAACCTATATGAACTCAAGAACCTATCAGAGGCTTCCTTGGGAGAAGATTGAGTGATATTTTTTTTTTTTCATCTGGGTTTTGAATGTAGAGAGCAGCCACTCCACCTCTCCATTGGATTGGGATGAAAGGGAGGGGCTGTAATATGCCAGGTGCCACTCTTTGTACAAAAGTCTTCAAAATCTTGAGAAACAAACTGTGGGAAGTTGTTCGTCACAAGCATACATGGCAAAATGCGTAAGGTAAAAAGATGTGGATAAGCAATGAAACACATAAGGAAATTCTGAGAATGCATCAACTACTTCAAGCCAAAAGGAGATAAGAAACAGGCCCACAAGATCAACACTGAAGTGTGGGTCATGGGGAAAGAGAGGCCCTTGGTGCCACTTGCTGGGTGATGCACTGCAGGCAAGTTGTCACAACATGCATGATCTCATTGTCAATACCCAGCCAAAACACATGGCAACATGCCAGCAATTTTGTTTGATAAAGGCCCCAATGGTCCAGATGGAGAAGGCGCATCATGTGCCACCGCAATGCAAACAGGATCACAACCCTTGGTGCCAACTCATAAGTAGCCAACAGTAACATGCCATCAAGAACTGAGATGTGGTGGCAGAGAGCATACTAATTACACAAAGGATCTGATGCTTGGCCTGGTGGTTTTCCCAGCAAACCATGATGGACAAATTGAACACACTGACATAACACAGGATCGGCCATGACAGCCACCAAAATCCAAGAAATAGTCATGGGAAAACCACCCAAAGTGTATGTAGCTTCAATGTCCAAATGGAAACACAACAATTCATCCTGATCAAATGCCAGTTGATAAATAAGAAAGAGTATCCACATTGGTGTGTTGAGCTGTGAATTGGAAATAAATCTTACAGTTATAGCATTACAAAAAGAGAGCCAAGCATTGCTGGCAATGGGGAGCTTTACCCAGTAAAGATTCTGAAAGATTTAAAAGAGAAACCAAAGTTTAAGATAAGGAAACAAATGAAACTTAGAGACATGAAAATATCTGTAATGTGTGCACAATAGCAAGGGCTTCATTTTCTATCTATGAGTAGCACTGCTGCACCTGATTCAGAGTGTTGGAAGCATATGCAATAGGGTGGTTGGAACTATCCTCATATTTGTGCACAAGAATGACCTTAAGGCTGTACTGGGAGGCATCTATGGCCAACAGCGGATGGCCTGATTGGAAGGTAAGCAAGCAAGGTTCCAAGTGTAATTTTGACCTTAATAGGGTAGAAGCACACTCACATGTGCAACACGTGAAAAGGAAAATCTTTACGTAAGAGAGTATGAAGTGACTGGGCCAATTTGGCTGCACCAGGTAGAAATTTGTTGTTGTTGTTGTGGTCTTCAGTCCTGAGACTGGTTTGATGCAGCTCTCCGTGCTACTCTATCCTGTGCAAGCTTCTTCATCTCCCAGTACCTACTGCAACCTACATCCTTCTGAATCTGCTTAGTGTATTCATCTCTTGGTCTCCCCCTACGATTTTTACCCACCACGCTGCCCTCCAATGCTAAATTTGTGATCCCTTGATGCCTCAGAACATGTCCTACCAACCAATCCCTTCTTCTGGTCAAGTTGTGCCACGAACTCCTCTTCTCCCCAATCCTATTCAGTACCTCCTCATTAGTTATGTGGTCTACCCATCTAATCTTCAGCATTCTTCTGTAGCACCACATTTCGAAAGCTTCCATTCTCTTCTTGTCCAAACTATTTACCGTCCATGTTTCACTTCCATACATGGCTACACTCCATACAAATACTTTCAGAAATGACTTCCTGACACTTAAATCTATACTCGATGTTAACAAATTTCTCTTCTTCAGAAACGCTTTCCTTGCCATTGCCAGTCTACATTTTATATCCTCTCTACTTCGACCATCATCAGTTATTTTGCTCCCAAAATAGCAAAACTCCTTTACTACTTTAAGTGTCTCATTTCCTAATTAATACCCTCAACATCACCCGACTTAATTAGACTACATTCCATTATCCTCGTTTTGCTTTTGTTGATGTTCATCTTATATCCTCCCTTCAAGACACCATCCATTCCATTCAACTGCTCTTCCAAGTCCTTTGCTGTCTCTGACAGAATTACAATGTCATCGGCGAACCTTGAAGTTTTTATTTCTTCTCCATGGATTTTAATACCTACTCCGAATTTTTCTTTTGTTTCCTTTACTGCTTGCTCAATATACAGATTGAATAACATCGGGGAGAGGCTACAACCCTGTCTTACCCCCTTCCCAACCACTGCTTCCCTTTCATGTCCCTCGACTCTTATAACTGCCATCTGGTTTCTGTACAAATTGTAAATAGCCTTTTGCTCCCTGTATTTTACCCCTGCCACCTTTAGAATTTGAAAGAGAGTATTCCAGTTAACATTGTCAAAAGCTTTCTCTAAGTCTACAAATGCTAGAAACGTAGGTTTGCCTTTCCTTAATCTTTCTTCTAAGATAAGTCGTAAGGTCAGTATTGCCTCACGTGTTCCAGTATTTCTACAGAATCCAAACTGATCTTCCCCGAGGTCGGCTTCTACTAGTTTTTCCATTTGTCTGTGAAGAATTCGTGTTAGTATTTTGCAGCTGTGACTTATTAAACTGATAGTTCGGTAATTTTCACATCTGTCAACACCTGGTTTCTTTGGGATTGGAATTATTATATTCTTCTTGAAGTCTGAGGGTATTTCGCCTGTTTCATACATCTTGCTCACCAGATGGTAGAGTTTTGCCAGGACTGGCTCTCCCAAGGCCGCCAGTAGTTCTAATGGAATGTTGTCTACTCCGGGGGCCTTGTTTCGACTCAGGTCTTTCAGTGCTCTGTCAAACTCTTCACGCAGTATCGTATCTCCCATTTCATCTACATCCTCTTCCATTTCCATAATATTGTCCTCAAGTACATCGCCCTTGTATAGACCCTCTATATACTCCTTCCACCTTTCTACCTTCCCTTCTTTGCTTAGAACTGGGTTTCCATCTGAGCTCTTGATGTTCATACAAGTGGTTCTCTTATCTCCAAAGGTCTCTTTAATTTTCCTGTAGGCAGTATCTATCTTACCCCTAGTAAGATAAGCCTCTACATCCTTACATTTGTCCTCTAGCCATCCCTGCTTAGCCATTTTGCACTTCCTGTCGATCTCATTTTTGAGACGTTTGTATTCCTTTTTGGCTGCTTCATTTACTGCATTTTTATATTTTCTCCTTTCATCAATTAAATTCAATATTTCTTCTGTTACCCAAGGAATTCTACTAGCCCTCGTCTTTTTACCTATTTGATCCTCTGCTGCCTTCACTACTTCATCCCTCAAAGCTACCCATTCTTCTTCTACTGTATTTCTTTCCCCCATTCCTGTCAATTGTTCCCTTATGCTCTCCCTGAAACTCTGTACAACCTCTGGTTCTTTCAGTTTATCCAGGTCCCATCTCCTTAAATTCCCACCTTTTGCAGTTTCTTCAGTTTTAATCTACAGGTCATAACCAATAGATTGTGGTCAGAGTCCACATCTGCCCCTGGAAATGTCTTACAATTTAAAACCTGGTTCCTAAATCTCTGTCTTACCATTATATAATCTATCCGATACCTTTTAGTATCTCCAGGGTTCTTCCATGTATACAACCTTCTATCATGATTCTTAAACCAAGTGTTAGCTATGATTAAGTTGTGCTCTATGCAAAATTCTACCAGGCGGCTTCCTCTTTCATTTCTTAGCCCCAATCCATATTCACCTACTACGTTTCCTTCTCTCCCTTTTCCTACACTCGAATTCCAGTCACCCATGACTACTAAATTTTCGTCTCCCTTCACTATCTGAATAATTTCTTTTATATCATCATACATTTCTTCAATTTCTTCGTCATCTGCAGAGCTAGTTGGCATATAAACTTGTACTACTGTAGTAGGTGTGGGCTTCGTATCTATCTTGGCCACAATAATGCGTTCACAGTGCTGTTTGTAGTAGCTTACCCTCATTCCTATTTTCCTATTCATTATTAAACCTACTCCTGCATTACCCCTATTTGACTTTGTGTTTATAACCCTGTAGTCACCTGACCAGAAGTCTTGTTCCTCCTGCCACCGAACTTCACTAATTCCCACTATATCTAACTTTAACCTATCCATTTCCCTTTTCAAATTTTCTAACCTACCTGCCCGATTAAGGGACCTGACATTCCACGCTCCGATCCGTAGAACGCCAGTTTTATTTCTCCTGATAACGACATCCTCTTGAGTAGTCCCTGCCCGGAGATCCGAATGGGGGACTATTTTACCTCCGGAATATTTTACCCAAGAGGACGCCATCTTCATTTAATCATACAGTAAAGCTGCATGCCCTCGGGATAAATTACGGCCGTAGATTCCCCTTGCTTTCAGCCATTCGCAGTACCAGCACAGCGAGGCAATTTTGGTTATTGTTACAAGGCCAGATCAGTCAATCATCCAGACTGTTGCCCCTGCAACTACTGAAAAGGCTGCTGCCCCTCTTCAGGAACCACACGTTTGTCTGGCCTCTCAACAGATACCCTCCGTTGTGGTTGTACCTACGGTACGGCTATCTGTATCAGTGAGGCACGCAAGCCTCCCCACCAACGGCAAGGTCCATGGTTCATGGGGGGGAAGAAATTTGTGGTAGTACAAATTCTTTCTGAGAAAGGTTTGCAACTCTTCGATATGAACAGGGTGCAGCAAAGCTGTAATGGCATCGGCATGCTGCTGTAAAGACTTGATGCCAGCATGTGAGAAGATAAATGGCTGAAAAAAAACTGTCACAAACTATTTTACATTCTGGCCATCCACAGTTGTTGAAAGTCACGATGTTAGGAAGAATTCCTCTAACAGATAGTACCATCTGTACCATCTGTCCAGGTTGTGAGATGACCTCTCTAGGCCAGCCGTGGAGGCACTTGTATCACAAGCTGTTTGATTAATGACTGTAGGGTTACAACATTTAGAATTTATGCTTTTGCTTTTCTACCCCCAATTTCATTTTCTGTGCCACCTGTTAGCATATGGACATTAACTTCAACATCACTAAGAGCCTTTACATATGACCAGAATTTCTTTGGGTTTCATGAGATATCTTGCAAAAAGATTCTGCTATGGTAGTCACTGAAGGCTCTTGATACTGAGTCTTCACCACACAACCTTGTGTGTAGTACAATTTCTACCCTGGTGGATTTGAGTTTCTTGTCTACTATGACAAATACAACACTTCCACTTCCCATTAGCCAATACTTCCATCATAGACTTTGATTTACCCCAAAAATCTACCTGGTGTCAAATTTGGGTTTTAGCCAGCTTTATGTACTTAGTATTATATGAGCTCCACTGCTTTTTTAGGACTGCATCAAACTCTAACATTTTGTTGTAAATGCTTTGGCAATTGATCACTAACATTTTAATAAGTTCATCCTTGGAAGTAGTTTTTTTTTTTTTAATTTAACCCTAATACTCAGTCTGCTTGGGCAAATCTAATGCCTCTATATTTTGTCATTTATTACTAATTGCAATTTATTGTTGTTTCCATATGGCATAAGTTATCCAGGAAATTATGGCCAATGATTTCTATCTCACAGACAGTGCCTGGAAACTTGATTTGATTTAACTCATTGTTTTTTATTTGTTTGTTTCTAAAAAAGTTTCTGGTTTATTTTTGTTTTATCTTTTGAGTATACTACACATATTTTCTTTTTTCATAGCAGACTGGATATTATACAGTTATTTTGTCCTCTGAATTAGGTAGATGTTTCTGTACCCAGCATACATACTTTAATTGCACATCTTATCCACCCCTTCTCAAAGCTTTGGTTTGATTTTCTTTGACTTGTTGTTTAGGAAAAAGTGCTTAAAAGGCACTGGACGAAATTTTTTAAAAAAAAGAGTTAAATGTTCTGTCAGTACTGTCTGCTTTGTAAATCCCTTTCCAGTACTCTTCCCATTGGTTTCCTTTGAATGAGAGCACCAGTTCATTGGTTACACAGGGTGGGCAAAACAAAATTATCTTGGAAAATATTTGCAAAAAGACTGACATGGGTTTGACCCATGTTAATAAACATGAAAGGTGACACCGAAAGTGACTACTACTGATGAAGATGCAGTGCTGAGATCAACATATCAAACTGTGAGATATGCTAGCAGTTGTGCCTGAGGGACAGCAGCAATAAATGGCATTTTCAATGTTCTACTGTAGCTATTACAATGTGTGAGAATTACTTAAGTGCACTTGGCCCCTCTATTCATCCCACAAGTAAAAATCACACGGAAAGAGATCAGGTGATCGAAGTGGCCAGAAGACTGCACTGCCTCTGCTGATTGTCCTCTCCTCGTTAAACACTATCTGCCCCCCCCCCCCTTCCCCCTCCCCCCACTCGTCTTAAGGTGGTGTTTGCTGTTAGTTATCTTGCTGAAAATATCCATACAATCTCATCTTCTCTAAGCTGATTGACATAGGGATTAAACACTTTTTAGACATACCACTTAGCACAAACAACTTGGTGAAATAATTGTGTTACAATGTGGACACCAAACACCACACACAAAACACCAATCTTGAGCCTATGCAATGACTGTTCGCAGTACTATTGGGGATTTTCTGATGCATAATGGCATATGTTCTGTGAATTCGCATACCTTGACAGGCTGAATCAGGCCTCATCTGAAGAAATGAAGCAGTGAGGATCCAAAACTCCCGATTTCACTTCACTGAGAAACCATAGCCAGAATTCAAAAGTGTGGAAGTTTGTCTGGACACTTTAACTCAATGCACAACAGTAAATTTATGAGCATACAGATGCAGGTCTTCTTGATAATGTTTTGACTCAATTATCTCTTAATTTTCACTTGCACAGATAAAGAGCATTGGGATTTTGTTAGACTTTGTACTTCACTTTCCTTCACTCCAACAATGTTTTCTAATGTTTGAACTCTCTTTATATAGTTATGGTCTCTATTCACTACAGAGCTTGTTTTGCGCCAATTTTTACACTAAGTTTTGCATTGCAGACTTCACTGGAGCTAGTCTTCAACTTTCGAGCAAATGGTTTCGCATAACACTTGACAATGAACAAACACTGTTTTATCATGAACACCATTTCATGTTGCATTCAAATACTCACTAAAAATGTCTGCACCTCTCATTCCCTCAAACATATTGACACAGCAAAGGGCTCGAGGCAGAGCATGCAGGCTACCTGCAAGCAGAGACATGTGACAGCCATTGATTTGTGCATCAAAGTCATGGTTTCCAGTTTTTTTTCTGGGATAAGCTGTTCCCCTGTTCTTTAAGAAGGATCAATTCCACATCAGTCTTATAAATATTTACCAGGTCTGTAACAACACTGTGAAAAGGAAGGTTGCTACTCACTACATAGCGGAGATGCTGAGTCGCAGATAGGCACAACAAAAAGGCTGTCACAAATCACAATAGGTTTCAGTCAGTAAGGCCTTTGTCAGAATTAGACAGGACACACACACACACACACACACACACACACACACACACATACACTCTCTCTCTCTCTCTCTCTCTCTCTCTCTCTCTCTCTCTCTCTCTCTCACACACACACACACACACACACACACACACACACACACACACACGACTGCAGTCCTAGGCAACTGAGGCCACACTGAGAGCAGCAGCATCGGTGTACGATGAGAGCAGTGACTGGGTGGGGTGAGGAGGAGACTGGGGCTCGGACAGGGAGGGATAGCACGGTAGGCATGGCAGATAGTGATCTGCTGTTGGGGAGCACAGAGGGCAGAGGTGGAAAGAGGGTAGGGCAGCTATGTGCAGTCAGGAGGTTAGACGGACAGAGTGGAGAGGTGGGGAGGGGGCAGAAACTGGAAAAGAAAAGAAGTAAAAAGACTATGTTCAATGGAGGAATGAGGGCTGCATAGTGCTGGAATGGAAACAGAGAAGGGACTGGATGGGAGAGGACAATGACTAACAAAGGTCGAAGCCAGAAGGGTTAAGGGAACGTAGAATATATTGCAGGGAAAGTTCCCACCTGTGCAATTCAGATAATCTGATGTTGGTGGAAAGAATCCATATGGCACAGCCTGTGAAGCAGTCATTGTAATGAAGGGTGTCATATTTGGCAGTGTGCTCAGCAACAGGGTGCTCCACTTGTTCCTTGGCCACAGTTTGTCGACGGCCATTCATGCGAACAGACAGCTTGTTGGTTGTCATGCCCACACAGAATGCAGCACAGGGGTTGCAGCTTAGCTTGTAGATTACACGCCTGGTTTCACAAGTAGCCCTGCCTTTGCTGGTACAGGTGATTTTTGTGGCCGTGCTGGAGTAGGTAGTGGTGGGAGGATGTATAGGACAGGTATTCCATCTAGGTCTATTACAGTGGTACGAGCCATGAGGTAAGGGGTTGGGAGCAAGGGTTGTGTAGGGATGGATGAGTATATTGTGCAGGTTTAGTGGACAATGGAATACCACTGTGGTAGGGATGGGAAGGATAGTGGGCAGGACATTTCTCATATCAGGGCATGACCAGAGGTAGTCAAAACCCTGGTGGAGAATGTAATTCAATTGCTCCAGTCCTGGGTGGTACTGAGTAATAAGGGGAATGTCCCTCTGTGGTGGGACAGTGACACTTTGTGAGATTGTGGGAGACTGGAAATATAAAGCATGGGAGATGTAGTTTTATTCGCACAATGTTGGGAGGATAATCACGGTTTCTGAAGACTTCAGTGAGACCCTCAGTATATTTCGAGAGGGACCACTCATACTGCAGACGCGATGACCACAGGTAGCAAGACTGTATGGAATGGACTTCTTGGTAGGAATGGATGGCAGCTGTCTAAGTGGAGGTATTGTTCATCGTTAGTAGGTTTGATATGGATGGAAGTACTGATGTAGCCATCTTTGAGGTGGAGGTCAACATCTAAGAAGGTGGCTTGTTAGGTGGAGTGGGACCAGGTGAAGCAAATGGAGGATAAGTTTTTGAGGTTCTGGAGGAATGTGTATAGGGTGTCCTAACCCTCAATCCAGATAGCAAAGATGTCATCAGTGAATCTGAACCAGGTGAGGGGTTTAGGATTCCGGGTGTTTAGGAAGGATTCCTCTACATGGCCCATGAATAGGTTGGCATAGGATGGTGCCATGTGGGTGCCCATAGCCACACCTCCTAGGAAGGAGGTAGTTGGTTGGGAATCTGTCCAGCACTGGGAAAGGTAGTGTTCATTATTGGTAAGGCCATGGGCATTAGGGATGTTAGTGTAAATGGAGATCTACATCTACATCTACATGGATACCTGCAAATCACATTTAAGTGCCTGACAGAGGGTTCAACAAACCACCTTCACAATTCTCTATTATTCCAATCTCATAAAGCGCAAGGAAGTAATGAACACCTGTATCTTTCTGTACGAGCTCTGATTTCCCTTATTTTGTGATTGTTTCTCCCTATATAGGTGAGTACCAACAAAATGTTTTTGCATTTGGAGGAGAATGTTGGTGATTGGAATTTCATGAGAAGATTCCGTCACAACGAAAAACGCCTTTCTTTTAAAGATGTCCAGCCCAAATCCTGTATCATTTCAGTGACACTCTCTCCCATATTTCGCGATAATACAAAATGTGCTGCCCTTCTTTGAACTTTTTCGATGTACTCCTTCAGTCCTATCTGGTAAAGATCCCACACCATGCAACAGTATTCTAAAAGAGGACGGACAAGCACAGTGTAGGCAGTCTCCTTAGCAGATATGTTACATTTTCTAAGTGTCCTGCCAATAAAACGCAGTCTTTGGTTAGCCTTCCCCACAACATTTTCTTTGTGTACCTTCTAATTTAAGTTTTTCGTAATTGTAATTCCTAGGTATTTAGTTGACTTTACAGCTTTTAGATTAGACTGATTTATTGTGCAACCGAAGTTTAACGAATTCCTTTTAGCTCTCATGTGGATGACATCACACTTTTCATTATTTATGGTCAACTGCCAATTTTTACACCATTCAGATATCTTTTCTAAATCGTTTTGCAATTTGTTTTGATCTTCTGATGACTTTGTTAGTCGATAAACGACAGCGTCATCTGCAAACAACCTAAAACGGCTGCTCAGATTGTCTCCCAAATCATTTATACACATAAGGAACACCAAAGGGTCTATAACACTACCTTGGGGAACGCCAGAAATCACTTCTATTTTACTCAATGACTCTCCATCAGTTACTACAACTGTGGCCCCTCTGACAGGAAATCATAACTCCAGTCACATAACTGAGATGATATTCCATAAGCACACAATTTCACTACAAGCCACTTGTGTGGTACAGTGTTGAAAGCCTTATGGAAATCCAGGAATATGGAATCTATCTGAAATCCCTTGTCATTAACACTCAACATTTCATGCAAATAAAGAGCTAGTTGTGTTTCACGAGAATGATATTTTCTAAATCTATGTTGACTTTGTGTCAATAGATCGTTTTCTTCAAGGTAATTCATAATGTTTGAACACAATATATGTTCCAAAATCCTGCTCCATATCAGTGTGAATGATATGGGCCTATACTTTAGTGGATTACTCCTACTACTTTTCTTGAATATTGGTATGACCTGTGCAACTTTCCAGTCTTTGGGTACAGATCTTCCATCTAGCGAACGGTTGTATACAATTGTTTAGTATGGAGTTAATGCGTCAGCATATTCTGAAAGGAACCTAATTGGTATGCAGTCTGGACCAGAAGACTTGCTTTTATTAAGTGATTTAAGTTGCTTCACTACTCCGAGGGTATTTACTTCTATGTTACTCATGTTGGCATCAATAGTGACGAGCAGGATATTGGGTGGTAAAGAGACAGGAACTGTGGAGAGTCAGTGGAGGAAATGGTTTGTAACTTTTATGTAGGAGGGTAGGTTCCAGGTAATAGGTTGAAGATGTTGGCCTACAAGAGCAGAGATTCTCTCAATGGGGGCACAGTAACCAGCCGCAATGGGGCGTCCTGGGTGGTTGGGTTTACAGGGTGTATACGTGGACAAGGAAAAAAAATTGCTGGATTTCCTGACTGAAAATACACTTTCTCCCGAGTGAAAATACACTTTTTCCGTGTTAAATGACAGTATACTTTTCCTCGGCACTGTAAAGCTTATCAATCCTTAGAATGTTTATGGTTTTCTACACAGACATAGAATTTGCCAGCACTTTAGAAAACGAAACCCAGGGGGGAAAAAAACACGTTTTGGAAAGGTCTTTGATGTGCAGCAACATGTACGCTACATTTCTTCGTTTTACGGAAGTATAAATTCGAATTCCACCAAACACTGCATGTTACTTTCCGAAGCAATGAAATTGAGAGTCATAGCTCATGTCACGTGATCTCAGCAGCTGATGACAACACAGGACACGCAGTGTAGTCAACCAATAGCAAGATCACTCTTAAGTAGCGCAAACACACAAAAAGAAAAGTTAATGGTTTAAATTAATATACATAGTTCTGCTAGAAGAAAAACAAAGCTTTCACAAATAATATTGGTCTCGAAGATTAATAAGCTGCAAGAGAAGCTAAGCTTCCACATATAATTCTGATCATTTTGCGCGTGTTACACTTTAAGATACATCACACAAATGTGCCAGTAAAATTTTTAATGACGACGTAAATGTCTGATCTACTGGGCTTGAAATTCTTCTAGATGGTCATCCTCAAAGAGTTGATTTTTAAATGACAGTCAAATGCTCTGTGAAATTACAATGAAATGAACACCTTTAGCTGCTTACAGGTGTTGACATACGTCAACAGGGACAAATGAAAATGTGTGCCCCGACCCGGACTCGAACCCGGGATCTCCTGCTTACATAGCAGACCCTCTATCCACCTGAGCCACCGAGGACACAGAGGATAGTGCAACTGCAGGGATTTATCCCTGGCATGCCTCCCGCGAAACCCACATTCTCAATGTATTGTCCCGTACTACATTCGTAGTGCCCCCGCCCATTATACTCATTACTTGCGGCGCGTTGCCGATTCCCGTAAGAGTTCGGGCACTGTTAGTGCATTTGCACAGAAGAAGAAGATGGTCAAGTGGCCGGTGAGCCTTAACTATATATTTACTAAGATGGTATCTGTCCTTTCGGACATGTCCAAAAGAACAGATACCATCTTAGTAAATAAATAAACACTGTGTGATTTAAGAAATTCATCGTACATTCTCGCACATAGTTCATCTTGTGTAAAAGGAAATTTACTTTGAAAGTAACTCTTTTCAAATCACCATTTGCAATATTTTCCCATGACCTGTTAGAAATTGGTTTGTTTCAGCAGTTGCCAGAGAGCACCAGATAACAGGTGTCACTGCGCCTGTGCAGCTACGATAACGCAGGAAGCTCGCATGTTTGTATGTGTAAAACATAAAAGATCTAGCATTCTGTCATAAAAGAAACAAGACATCAAAAGATTCTTCAGGAGCATCGGAATTCCATGAACTATACTAAAATGCATAATGCAGCTTAAAGTGCACAATCGTATGTCCAGATTCGGATGTAAATTTTCTTGAGTACCAGTACTGTATTATCTCATGCTTGGTTCTTTATTATAGCATAATGCCATACAAGCTAGAAGGTAGAAAACGTGCACTTGAAATGCAGCGAACAGTTGAAACTAGCCAACAGTGTGAAATTAAACACTTTGTTTCAAATGAATTGACTGCCTCAGCGCAAAATATTAATAAAAGCCAAATCTCTTTAGCAAACCGACAAAAATAACTTCATTCTTCTGCAAGGTGGTTAATGCTTGACTGTCAGAAAGGTGGAAATAAAACCTGAAAATAACAACACATTTTAGCCTTCTGTAATTATGTGAACATATTTTAATTCATTTGGTAGCTCCCAGCCACAGAAATCTGTTTTGTTTTCATTTAATGTGAGAGCAATAAACGAAGAGGAAACAGCAAAATCACTAAATGTAAGCACAGGTCACGTGGAGACTACGAACCTTCCCACTACAACTCAGACTGCTCTGTGCATCAGCTCTGGATCTACGATATTTCCGAACCAGAGCAATTTAGATAGTGGCGCCCAGCCACATATCTGTAGCCAGAAGTGGGAGAAGGTACTACTCATACGTGATTCAACTGTGCATGCACAAGAGCCCGCCCGCAACTGCTCAAATGAATCAGATGTGAACAGCTGTCATGTCACGCTCATCAGAGGCAATTTGTTGTCAGGAAGCACTGCATATTCTTCCTAAAGCCTTTGACACACTTTGGTTGGCAGACGCTTGTATGAGCACTGTGTTTTGTTGTTGTATATGGCGCATTTCCTTTGTGGCTTAGGTTTTATTTTATTTACTTTTTTTTTTCCTCTCGTTCATGTTTTTTTGCTGCAGCATTATTCTGCAGAAGTGGGATACAGTAATATCCTTCGTTAGAGTATTGGTTCTTACCACTCAAAATCACAAAAATGTAACTGGTAGCTAAGACAAGGAAAAGTTCCCGGAATTCTAAAAACTTCCCAGGTTTTTTCCGGTTTTCTCCCAGACAAAAAAATTCCCGGGTTTTTTCCGGATGTCCCGGGTCATATACACCCTAGTTTATGGATTTTAGGAAGCATGTAGAAGGTGGGAGTGCAGGGAGTGGTAGGGGTGAGTAGAGAGATGGAATCCGAGGAGAGGTTCTGGGAAGGTCCTAAGGATTTGAGCAGTGGCTAGAGATCCTGCTGGATTTCTGGAATGGGGTCACTGTGGCAAGGTTTGTAGGTAATGTAACTGACAGCTGATGGAGTCCTTCTACCAGATAATCCTTGCATCTACATCTACATCTACGTGATTACTCTGCTATTCACAATAAAGTGCCTGGCAGAGGGCTCAATGAACCACCTTCATGCCGTCTCTCTATCGTTCCACTCTCGAATGGCACGTGGGAAAAACGAGCACTTAAATTTTTCTGGGCAAGCCCTGATTTCTCTTATTTTATTGCAATGATCATTTCTCCCTATGTAGATGGGTGCCAACAGAATGTTTTCACAATCAGAGGAGAAAACTGGTGATTGAAATTTCATGAGAAGATCCCGTCACGGTCCAAAACAACAGTGGTGGCGTCTTTATCTGCAGGTGGGATTATAAGATTGAGATCAATTTTAAGATGGTGGACTGCAGTTCTTTCTGTGGATATAAGGTTGGTTTGCATGTTGAGGCACTTGGGGAATAATTGTGAGGCAAGACTCAAGGTTAATAAATTCTGGAAAGTTAACAGGGGGTGGTTTGGGGGCAGTGGGGGTGGATTACGGTTGGATGGAGGAGTGAACTGAGTTAGGCAGAGTTCAAAATTGGTCTCTGGTTGAGTCTGATTGGTAGGGTTGGTGGCAAAAAAGTGTTTCCACTGTAGGAACTGGGAGAAGGAGAGAAGGAAGAAGGTCTTAACAAGTCCTGCATTATTTGGGTGCTGGGCAAAAAGTGAGGCCTTTCGAAAAGATATTTCTGTGGGCCTAAGACTTCTGGAAGAAAGGTTGATGACTGTGTTTCAGGTCCATTTAGGTTCTGGATTCTGTGTGGTGGTGGGAGGGAGTTTTGGAGGGTGGGGTAACTGTAGCTCTGCGAGACAGGGTTTGTCAGCTAAGAGGGGACATGGAGGAGGTTTGGAGGTTGTTGTAAAGGGGGTAGACAGTGGTACTCTGAGGCAGGAGTAGGAAGTGAGCAGGGTGGAGAGCTTTTTGAGGTGGCACTGTGCATTTTGCTCTAGTTTCTGGAGGGCAAGAATTTCAATGTGTGTTATAGGTTCCAGGAATGTGGGATTGCACAGCAGGAGAATTTTTTGGATGGAGAGAAGGGACTGCAAGGAGGTTTGGGCTTGGTTGATATGGTTACACAGGACTATGTTGGTGAGGGCTAAGGATTGGCAGAATCTGAACAGGTAAAGGTCATTGTAGAAGGACGGATGGCAGCCAGAGTTGGGTAATTTGATGGTAAGGCCATTTGGATGGATTCCATGAGCCAAGCAACAATGCAGGAATAGTATGTGGGACTGGCTTCTGGCTAGGGATAAGAAAACTTTTCTGTATTGATGCAGATGGAAGGAGCAATGATCCATGGTGATGGAAAAAATGCAAAAAATTACATGAATAATGTAGAATTACATCTGAAAAAATACACCCAATTACACATGAAAAATCATGAGAAGGGTGAAATGGAGGCAAAAGGGGTAAACAAGATGAAATCTGTGGGAGTGGATGACAGCTAAAGGTGAAAACTCACTAAAATTGGTGAGAAGTCACAATGAGATCAAAGAAAAGATATAAATATTATGCCAATATATTTTACTGTGGGTAGTAGGATGGATAACTATGAAGAAGGCGGTTGGCAGATGTGACTGGATGAGGTGGAATTAGTGAGTGTGAACTGGGATAGAAGAGAGTGGGGGGTGGGGAGGGGTTCGCAGGACGAGATACAAGATTGTGTGGCACCAGAAAGGTGTGGGAAATAACATGCGAAAATACAAGAGATAGGCATAGGGAGAGTGATAAATTAGACAGTATGGATTAATGATATCGGCAGGAGTGATGTGGGACATAAGATGCTGCACCAACAATCAGCGTGGTCTCGTAGCTGTCTGTTGCACACAGCAGAGATGGTTGATACAGTGAAGCTCGTAAGTAGAGTGTGCAGTGTGGCTTGTAAGGTGACAAGGAAACTGGGTTCGGATTGAAGAAAAGCTGTCAGGCAAAAATCAAACAATGAAAAATCCAGGATGGAATTTAACAATATTGTGGAAAGGAAAGTTGCTGCTCACCATATAGCAAAGATGCTGAGTCACAGACAGGCACAACAAAAAGACTGTAACAAAAATAGCAGCTTTCGCCCAGTAAGGCCTACGTCAGAATTAGATGGCAAAAACTAAGAGTAGTCAGTATAAAGTAAATACTTTATTGGAGATAAAGCTGCGAGTCGAAATGTCTGTTACATGGATAATACTTTATTTTAAGTATTAGATAATAACAGCAACTGAACAGTAAGCAGAGACATTTTTTACAAAGTAGCTATTTTCTTCTCAAAACCTACCCTATATTAGAGGCACTGAGTCATCAATAGGCACACAAACAAGACTGAAAACTTTATTTGCTTTTGGACAAATCCTTATTTGAGCTAGAGTACATATAAACATACAATCCTTCTCTGCAAGCATGCAGTGGTTAGTATCAATGTTGTAGCTTATGTTTGTGTTCCCAGTAAGTTTGGTAATGCAAATCCATATATAAAAGATAACAAGGCTCAGTTATTACTGTCTTCATTCTTTGTAGAGTGTAATTCTGTAGTGTAGCTTAGTGCCATCTGTAGCTTTGTAGTGTAGCTTAGTCCCATCTGTAGTGCCACAGACTCGTAGTTTCGAATGCAGCAACACAACCACTCACACACGCATTTCCTTCTTTGTCAGCATGAAGGGAAGTGGTGTCAGTGATAGTTTCAGTGTAGTAGCTTGCATTTGTGTTTTTAACAAATTTGGTTGTAGAAGTGTATGTTCATTGATTTGTATTAATTTTTCTGTATCTATTGTTTAATTGAAATAGCATTGAAGTAGCATAGGTTGGGAGTGCGCGGGAAGAGCTAGCCGCAGTTCATAAACAGCTGAAGACCTTGTTGCCCATGGTCACATGTCTGCAGGCTGCTATCTTGGGGTATATCAGTGGTGGTAAACTGGTGTGTTCCATGGTGCACCTTAAGTGTTGCTTGTTTTACCCATGGGCTCTGATACTGAGGCTCATTCCAGCGAACCCAATATGGGTAAACTGTGCTTACCTCATGGTGATTGGCTGGTTATAGCAGCTGTGCATTACTTGAGGTGAAGGGTGAAGGTTGGGAACAGCTGTCCAACATCACCTATTCACCCTACAAGGTGACAATTGGCCATTTCTTCAGCAGGACCTGGAAAGACAGACGGAAGGAGGGATCTGCTAGTTACAGGGAGCTCCAGTCTTAGGTATGTCAGAAAGCCCCTTAGGGAAATAGTGCCCAGGGCTGGAAAGTACAATGTGCACACAGTATTTCTGCCAGGGACCTCATCCAGGATGTGAAGGAGGCCCTGCCTGTGACTATCAAGGATGCATTGTGCAGTCATCCATGGGTTGCGACTCATTCTGGCACAGATGATGCCAGTTACTGGGGTTCTGGGTTCATCCTCAGTTCAAACAAGTCGCTGACGGAAGTGGTTACGAATGCTCGCCCAGCTCACAGGGTGTAAGCAGAGGCTCCATCAATTTTATGATGGTCTAGGCTGCAGGTTTCTCGACCTGCATTATGGGATGAATAACTGAGGAATTCCCATTGATATGTAAGGGATGCACTATAAGGAGGAAGCAGCTATTCAGGTAGCATAGTACATGTTGGGCGCACATGGCTTTGTAGGCAAGGCAACAGTTTGAGGTCCTCTGATGAATACTAGCCAGCTGATATGCAGAGTGAAACTGGATCATGTACAAAGTAAAGATATTTTGTATGTCAAGACTGTTAATAGTAAATTCATAAAGTGTTCACAATGAAGTCCCTGAATTTGCCAACCTACAGGAAAGCTATCACAATGAAATTATATTTGGTCTAGGAGATGGATGAAACCTGAGGCATGGAACATGTATCAAAAAGACACAGTAGATGTTACTGGCGGAGGAGTATGTATTGTAATAGACAAAAATATTGTGTCTACTGAGACCAAAACAAGTCTAACTGTCAAGTTATCTGGAGCAAGCAACTGTCTTATGTTTGAGCTCAAGTTAATCATTAGATGTTTTTATCAGTCACTTTAATCCATTGTAACAGTTGTAGAATCATTCAAAGAATGTATATGAAAGTACCTTGATCATGCAATATTAGTTGGAGGTAACTTTAACCTGGTGAGTTTAGACTAGCATATTTATGGATTCATTGCAGGAGGTATGGACAGGCAGTCTTGTGAAGTAGTTCTGAATATGTTCTCCAAAATCTGTCTTGAGAAATTTGTTCAAAAATGGAAACACAATGGAAATATTTTAGTTCTTGCAGCTACAAACATACCTGACCCTACCGACAATGTCAGTATAGAGACAGAAATTAGTTATCACGATATCGCAGTAATGACAGTTACTAAAGTTAATAAATCGATCAAGAATGATAGGAGAGATTTTATGCTGTAATGAGTAGATAAGCAGTTGTTGGCATCTGACTTACACAGTAAATATTCAGTTCTAATACGATTGACAAAGAGGAATGATGAGCAACATCTGAACGGGTTGTAAACTACACCATGGGGAAGTATGTGCCAAGTAAGTGGATTGAGAATTGAAAACACCCATTGTAGTCTAATGAGCAAATTCACAAAATGCAGAGGAAACAAAGAGACTGTTGCTCTAGGTTAAGAAAGAATGTAGAAATGTTGACAGGCAAAAATTAGAAGAAACCCATGTGTCTATAAAAGAACCAATGTGTGAAGCACACAACAACATCTGCTGTCATACATTAGTGAATGACTTGCTTGGAACCCAAGAAAATTCTGATCCAACATGAAATCATAAAGTGGGTCGAAGGCATCTACTCACTCATTCATCAACCAGTTCTGTGGCACAATAGAAGGCATAAAAAAAAGGATGATGATGTTTTAAATTCCATCATTAAAAAATCAGGAGGACCATACTCACATCTAACCATCACACAGACTTCCATTTGAAGAACATAGAAATAAGCACCCATGGTTTGAGGAAAGTGAAAGAGTTGAAAACAAATAAATCACCAGATTCGGATGGAACTCCAGTTTGGTTTTACAGAAAGTACTCTACAGCACTGGCTTAGTTTGCACTTCTCACAAATCCTTCATCCAGTGCCCAGTCCCAAGCAACAAGAAAAAAGGGTAGGTGACTCCTGCATATAAGGCAGGTAAAAGAACGGACCCACAAAATTATAGACCAATATCCTTAACACTGATTAGCTGCAGAATTCTTGAGCATATTTTAAGTTCACATATAATAAATTTACTCAAGACAGGCAAGCTTTCGTCTACATATCAGCAATGATTTAGAAAGCACTGCCAATGCGAAGTGCAGCTTGCCCCGATCTCGCACAATGCCCTGCAAACTATTGGTGAAGAGTAACAGGCAGATTTCATATTTCTAGATTTCCGGAAAGTATTTGACACAGTGGTTCACTGTAGATTGTTAATGAATGTCTGAGCATGCAAAATGGGTTTTGAGATACATGAGTAGCTCAAAGACTTTTTAAGTAATAGAATCCATTATGTTGTCCTGGATGGCGAGTGTTCATCAGAGACAAGGGAATTGTGAGGAGTGCCCCCTGGAATCTAATCTGACAGGATAAGCAAGCAATCTGTGACTGTTTTCTGATTGCTGATGATGCTGTAGTGTACAGTTAAGTGTGATCTTTGCAAAACCTGACACTGTCAGGTGCAAAGCACTCTGAGGTGAGTGGAGATGGGGCACAAGCTCAAAATGTTTTGAGGACGGGGAAGGAAACCGGCCTTACCCATTCAAAAGAATCAGTCTGCCATTTACTGGGAGAAATTTAGGGAAATCATGGAATACCTAAACTAGATGACCAGACATGGATTTGTACCATCATCCTCCAGAATACGAGTCCAGTATGCTAACCATTATGCCATCTCATTTGGTCTCATCTCCCAGGGTAATGGCTGTATTTTGCTAGTGGAAATGTTATAATACATCCCTTGGTACAGTCCTGCAATGAGCCTAAAAATACGAATTCGAGGCAAAATTGTGAACTTTTCATTATTATCTCATTATAACTCATCCGAATTATTTATGTACAAGGCTTGCACTTTATTGTGTATGTTGCTGTACTGACAGATTGACACATTGGTATTAGTATGACAAAAGGATGAGAGCTGAAAGGTTTCCACAATGTGTTACGTTGTGGATACCAAATGCAAAAAAGAAAAAAAAGGAGAAAAGGAAGGGAAGGGGAAAAAAAGACGACCACGTAACACTTTTATTTGGGGGTTTAGGTCATTAATGAGGGCGGAGGAACATTCCTAAAAAGTTATTGAGAAATAGAGTAGACAGGGTAAAAGTTTTGTAATAGTTGAACAATATATAATTATATATTTATAACTTTCACGATTTATGCACATTGTCATGTATATTATTCTTTTGACAGACTTTCACAATAGTAAGAATTTCGCTGTTCGTCTCAGGGGACTTTTCAAATTGTGTTTCATGATGCACGGCCCTGACACCTTCTCTTGCTTTGTAAAATTTAATAAGAAAATAAGGAGAAATGAATTAACTTTTCTAGCGTAATACCGAAACGCTTAACAGCTGTATCGGAATTGACAGGCCTCTGAAAGAGACGGGGTTCATCTCATGGAAAATAACGTAAGAAGTTCATGACGTCTTACATTCCAGAGGAGAGTATAATGTACCCGCTGGTGTTTATTAGATTTAATCTAATAGATTATATACGGCGAGCACAATATCATATACACCACTGTATTTCCCGCGCTTAATCAGCGGATGATATGGCACTACGTGATGCTACATTTCATACATTGTCCATAATCATTTTCAAGGGCAATTAAACTAAAAAACAAATGTAAGGGCGAAGGATATATTAAGAGACGAAAGGAAATATCACAGAAATATTTGCGGTGAGCCAAGAGAAAACTGGAAAAAGGCAACGATTCTCCGCCGCTTTATATCAGTGCATTTACGAACGAAGTGGAAAAGGATAAAATATAGTTAAATACATATTGAAATTATGTCAAAAGTCTGATGCCGGTATAGATTATTACATAGTTTCACTTAAGTTAATTTTTATTTAAAAAAACGAAATGTCACCACTGACGACTTCCGTCTCTTGGAGACAAGTACAACGCATATGGGTAATCTGACAACGCTGCGCACTCAAGTGCTGGAAGCCCTACGTTGCGAAGAGTAAACAAGATCTATATATAACGTGACAGCCACGCACAGTGCTACTGGTAACCTGTTGGAGTATTGGGTGTGACGGTAGAACGGCCAACCTGTGACAGCACTGAAGATGATCCCAAGGGTTGCTCAAATGATCACCCGGCGTGCAGTTCGGAACTACGGTTCGCCGCCAGCGAATTGGAAGCCGCCGACGATGAATGAATTGCCTGTTCCGCAAGGTTCGTGGCAGTCTGATTACAACGCAAAGCAGCGGAAGTACAATATGCATCTGGCGGCCGGCATAGTCGTCTCGCTCTTCACGCTCGCATTTGCCCAACAATCTGGCCTTATTTACCTGAACTGGGCTCCACCAGAGCTCAAAAAGGAGTAGGCTGATTTTATAGGAGAATGGAGACTTACTGTGTGACCTTGTAGCTTAGTCGTTATCTCCTTGTACAGCATTGTAATAACGTTGCACATTTATTGTGTGTAAAATTATTTTTTTGTTTGTTAGATGTCTTTGTTAATGGAGAAAGGAGGCATTAAAGGATTTAAACTGTAGATGGTTTATTATTTTCAGTATTCCCAACCACTGAGTAAAATAAATGTATTACAGCAACTATAATCTAATTGCCTCACTGAAACGTAAATTAATAAATCGACTTTTCTAAACAGTGTTTTGCAACTTTTAAGGTATGGTTCAAAGTAATTTATTATGAAAACCTATCACATTGCTATGTTGAAGCAATAATGTTTACAAATAAGGGAAGCTGCATATTCATGTGAACATAGTCACACTATTACCTTTGTGAGGTTGCAGAAAAAAATTAGGTCTGTTTTCAGGTGCATATGTTCCACCCAAGGTAAACTGCAACCCAGCTGAAAGAATCTCAGTTATAGCTAGGACAGAAGCATTTGTGTGTCTTATAACAGTATATGTGAAACTTGATTCAATTTAATTTTACCAGCTGAAGAGGTATGACATATGTAACATCTTAGTCTTTTAGAAAGAAGATTTCACAGGTGGTGACAGGCATGTTTGTATAATATAGAAAAATGTACTTTTTACTAAAGAAAAGGTTTTAATTTTGCACCAGCTAAAGTTATCCAGTGAAATTGTAATAGTTGCAGTTGCTGTAAGATCATTTATATTTTACAGACAGAAGTTAACCGCAGATAGGCCTAAATGAGATGATGATATTCTCCACATCCACCCCTTTCCTCTTCATTTTTCTTTGAGCATGTTCACAATATTTAACTTTGATCAACTTCCAGTGAGAGTTATGTAACAGACCCAGCCCCTATTCCAATTTTTGTAGTTTATTTATGATATATTTCCATAACTTGCATCAAAATACTCGTCATAGACTTGTCTGTTATCTAACTTACTTTGCAGTTTTAGTTTTTATGATGCAAAATGAATTGAACATGATAGTATGTTTAAATATGTGAATGAAAACATTGTGTTAGACCACAGGTCAATCAGTTACCACAACCTTTATTTGGCATTCACATTTGTTGGCGAGATTATCATCTTTCAACCTAACCTACACCTCAAGCTATACTTCAAGTCAGTCTGTCACCACAATCAAAGTTTTAAATGGGGGGGGGGGGGGGGGGGGGGGGGTTGTCATTTTAAACATTTATTTTACTTGTGAGTTAGACAGCACATTTGGTGGGAACATTCTTTCAAATATAAATTTGGACTCAAGACTATTTATTTTTGCAAATGAAGTAGATTATTTTTACCAGTAGTTAAACAAGATGTATTAATGAGACGTATTAATAATTTGGCATCTGTTGAATCCATTTCTCCTTTGAGAGGTCTAACAATAATGTACTGCACCTTTTCTGGAAAGTAAAGAAAATACAGCAGCTGTGAATGGAACAGGCACTTTATATTTTGCTTGAAATTTTGTCTTACTTTAGGGAGGTAATTGATATTAATTTTCTAAGAAATAGTGTAGCATTTTCTTCTTTTGAACTGGTGGCACTAATTTCAGCATTGTGGAATGTATGTATATAATATTTCCCCCCCCCCCCCCCCCCCCCGAATGTTTGCCTATACCTTCATTCTCTGCAGACTAGATATGTGCATTTTAGTGTGTCCTTCCCATTGTGCAAAATATTTGTGTTTTTTCAGGTTCAGTTTCTGGACTGTGTGTGGAAAGGGAAATACGGAAGTGTCCGATCCCACCCGTCTGCTTTGACCCATGACATCACAAATATGGCGGAAACAAAAACAAACACACACACTTTCCACAAGAAGCCTAATGACACTAACGGGACAAGCGCGGGAAATGGGGTGTTTTGGGTGGCTGGGAAACTAAATATAAACAAATTTAGACGCCTTGTGTAGCTACAACGTGTAAGTGAAGACAGCCATGCATGAATACCCACCCACCTCCCCAGGGGTCGTAACCCCTGCAACCCATAGAAGATAAAGATGCTTCAGTAGCTGATTAGTGTTTTTTGTCTTTTAAAAAAAAAAATCTCACGGGATAGAACGAACAGATCAGAAAGATAAATATAATAAACTAAAACAGAAATTTGAGGAAACAGATAATTAAAATAAGTAATAAGTGTTTTTAAATTAAAAGAAAATGGTTGGTTAACAAGCTGCCACAGTAGAGCCTCACGCTTGACAATGTGACCTGGCTGTGAAACCTCGATCACTATGCATGCTGCGGTCAACGTGTGTACACTGTTATTTGTTTAATATTGTCTTCACGGTCCCTATGGGAGCGATACATAGGGAGGTTGCAGTATGTTCTTATATTCCTCATTCAAAACTGGTTACTGGTTCTTGAAACTGTAGTGCTTCCAAGCAATAGCTGGTGCCTTATCTTCAAGTCCCTGCCAGTTCAAGTTTGTGGCATCTCCTTGGTGCTGGCCCATGTGTCAAACAAACCTATGGCAATTTGTTCTGCTCTTCTTCGTATACATTCAGGATCCTCTGTTAGTCTTCTTTGGTATGGGACCCATAGGCTTTCACATTTGCTGTATGAGTTATCATGTATCACTTATCATTTTGGAGTAAGCAAAAGTGCTGTACCTTTTCAGTTTATCTTTTGACTACTCTGCTTTTAATTCTGGATATATTACCCTAACATTTTATTTATTTCTTTTTATGAATTTTATCACTTTAATGAGAGAACAGTTGCATAGCTATTCAGTACAGATAACTTTCCCTGCAGCACAGCTGGGCAGCTCAGTCTGCCAGTGACTTCACTGATGCCAGGTTGTAGCTTTCATTGGTGAACACCTCTTAAGACTGGAGAGGAGCGTATCTGTAAATGTTTAAAAACTGTTCCATCAGAATTGTACAACTAATGTAGACTGAATGTGTTAGGTAGTGTTTCAACTCCGTGTTTTTATAATGAAGTCTTCAAGAAAATAATACTGAAGTCACCACAAGCTAATATTTGTCTTGTTTTGTGTGAAAGATAACACAATAGTGCTTAAATTCTTCTAGAAACTCATTTGTGTGGTGTATGGATAAAATAAAGCAGCAACCAGTCCTCCTCCCCCCCCCCCCCCCCCAAAAAAAAAAAAAAAATCCTGTCATTGATTTGGGAATATATTGCAAGCCACTGCAGTCTAATCTTGTACTGTATTGACACCATGAAAATTTTGTGGTATTTCTGAAACACTGAAGTCTGGTATGATGATATATGTATTGAAGTTGATGACAAAGCAGAAAATTAAGCCTAACAATTTCATTGTATTTTTAAACCACACATGATGGAAGCACTAAATAGACTTCAGCCACATATTTATTTGTATATGTAGGAAACTTCATTAAGTATTTGTAAAGGGGTAAAAGAACAGAGGGAAATAGTAGCCCCCCCCCCCCCCTCTCTCTCTCTCTCTCTCTCTCTCTCTCTCTCTCTCTCTCTCTCTCTCACACACACACACACACACACACACACACACACACACACACACACACTCTCTCTCTCTCTCTCTCTCTCCCTCTCTCTCTCTGTCTTGAAGCTTTTTCGATAAATCTTGCAGGTTGTAAAACTTTCCACATACCAAAGTACACATCTTACTGGTGTTTGCCATTTAGCAGTCGATCATTATTAAAAAACACCATAGCACTCATAAATACAACAACAAAAATGTCCTATGGTGCTCTGCCACCTACTATTTAAACTTTAAAGAATGCACGGATAACAAAATTCTGGTTATCAAGTGAACGAGATTCTATTGCAATATACAAATAATTTTGAAGGTTAATAAAGTTACTCAACTTGACAACTTACTACACCAATGACGAGTGTAACACAGGGTGAGGAAATTGTAAATAGGATGGAAACCTCAAAATTCTTAGGTGTCCATATTGATGAGAATTTAAATTGGTGAAAAGCACATTTTTTGAGCCCCTAAAACAACTTAGTTCAGCCACATTTGCACCTGGAATCATGGCAGATCTTGGGGAGAGACAAATCAGTAAGTTGATGTATTATGCATATTTTGATTCAGTAATGTCATATGGAATGATGTTCTGAGGTAAATCATCTTTAAGAGTCTTCACTGTGCAAAAATTGCTGTAAGAATATGTGGTGCACACCCAAGACCTTCTTGGAGTCGTATGTTTCAGGAATTTGGCATTCTGACTACTGCTTCACTCCATATTTATTCCCTCATGAAGTTTGTTGTAAATAATCCACTACAGTTCAAATTGGAACAAAAATGTACATAACTGCTATTCCATAAGGAAAAATGACTTTCATTACTCTGCATTTAGGTTGTCTTCAGCACAAAAATGGGTGCATAATGCTGCAATAAAAATTTCTGACTGCTTACCCAGTGATATAAAATGTCTTACAGATGGCAAAGTAAAATTTGTAAACAAACTGAGAAAGTCTCTCTTAGATTATTCTGTACAAGAATTTCTATTACTGTAATGTGTAAAAGGTGGTTGGTAGGAATTACTAACAAACATCAGTATATATTTTTTCTCTTCGTCATTAAAAAAACTTGGAAATGCTCAGAATTTAACCATATGTACAAATTAATTTGTGCTGTGAATATAAAGTGATTTGTTCACATAATTACAATCTGTCATGCAAAATGACCCATGCAACATGAAACTAACATCCTAATCAATTATGTAACTGTATGTTAGTGGAAAATTGTTACTTCTGTCAGGGTAAAAAGGATATTCTAAAGCAGTTTCTACTTATTTACTGAACACTGAATGAATTAAATCCACTTCTGTAACTGAGTAATGAGCCATTTTTAACATGATCAGACAAGAATAACTGTCATTATTCCTGAAATGTTATACACTCACACACAATATTTACTTCTTATTGATATTTGTGGTTAATAAGAGTCAGCTTAGGTTGAACTGTGAAATTAACAGCCACGATAAGAATGTTTTTCACTTAACATAGGCATCATTGTATAGGGTTCAGAACAGAGTTTTACATTCTTCTGTAGTGTTTAAAAGGCTGTCAGCATACTTCAAATAGGAAATTGGTAATCCTCAAGCATTAAAAAAGCACACTAATAAAGAGTACCTTATTGGGCATTCTTTCTATAATTTATCATATTTGAATTTGGAAATGTAATTTGAATTAAAACTTCAGTTCATATTAAACAGTATCAGCTTTTGCATTACATAGACAGCTAATAGTGTTCTTTGCAGTCAGTAAAATTACATAGCTACTTAGTATGAGATAGTTGATAAAAACAGCATTCAGAAATGGAGGAGGAAAAGCAGGTTTTTTTTCCCCCCAAACTAGCTGAGTTTCTCCTATGTAATTCACATGATTCTCAGTGTAAGTCTATTATTGTTACTAGTCATCTAGTCATAACTGGTTATCAGTACATCTTGCAGAAGCAGCCTACAGTGGCTGCTGCTGTTTTATTAATGTATAACTTGATTCATTCATCATCCTTGATGTCCATGATGTGATTTACAGAACACAGTGTACGGTAGTAGCCATCTCAGTATCTACCTGAAATGATTTAGAGAAACCTACATCAGTATGGCTGGTGGGAGATCTTAGCACTACTTGTGAATGTGAAATTTAGTGTCTTAACCAAAGGAATACTGCTTACTCAGTGGCATAAATAACGGCCCCACAGTGCTGAGGGGAAAGGAGGGACCCCCAACTGCAGTCTTATGTTCAATTTGGCTACAAACAGAGATGATTTATTATTGAAATTTTGTGAGAGCACTTTCTGGGAAGAGTCGGACAACGTATTACTTCCACTGATATTTGTCTTAAGTGCAATGACCACGAGGAGAAAATTCAAGAAATTAAAGCCAATACAGAGGCTTATTGACACTCATTCTTCCCAAGCACTATGAGTGGAACAGGGTTGGGGGCTCTTTTAATGGTACAAAATGTATGCTCTGCCATATACCATTACCACTACATACCTTTTTCCTTGTTTAATATTAACAGGAATGCTATAATGTGTGGTGACGAACACTGCACACAGTGCACAGATTCCACCAGTGCTGTTTTTCTACACAACCAATGGACAGCACGCCCAGTAGCGCTTTGGAATGCATTACCCTATTCATTGTGCAATTTCTTTAAATGGTGTTGTCAACAATAGGTTGTCCTATTAACAATTCCTAAACCACATGTTCATATAATCCATAAAGTTTTTGTTTGTAACTTTACCTAAGCTGTGCTTGCATTAATGAAAACTTATTACTGGTTTCTCTTATATGGGCTGCTCTTAAATGTTTGCATTGAGATGAGAACCAGGTCATGTTTAAGAGTGCTCAAAAGATAAAATTAATAACCTGCTGCGATGAAGTTAAAAAGGTAATGAAGGTAGATACAGTCTTCCAAAAATCAGCTACCTGTCCTGAACAGGTATGTACTAAAATTAATAATGCAAGTACAGTAGCAAAAACTAACTGGGGGAAGAGGCTAACTGTTTGAAAAGATTCTGATAGTTTGAAAGTTCATAGAGGACACGATACGATCTTGAAAAATCAATTGCTTGCTTTAGTTTAGCTGAAGCTTGAGAGAGAAATTCTTCTCGTACATCATTAAATAATTAGTGTGCTTTCTTCTTTTCTTTCAGAGCAGCTGTCTCATAGTCAAGTGATTTTTCCATGTTGCTCCTCTTTTTAATCTCCTCCTGAAGATGCTTTTACCTCTTTTTGCTTTTCTTCTAATTCAAGTCGTCTTCTCCTTTCACATTCTTCACGATAAGCAGTATAATTTGCATGTGCTTGCTGTCTGTACCTAATTAGTATTGAGTCAAAGAGCACAGAAAGTAAATGAGGGTATTGACCCCAAGCATCCCTCACAGTCGAGAGAGACATCCGGAGGCTGAATTGTACAGTGATTCCATGTTGTATGGACTGCCATGTCGACACTTTTCAGGAGGGGCAGTTTGCTCTAAAAGGTGTATTATTTTTACGCGCAGACCAGAAATCAAGCAAAAGCAAGTTCTTTTAACCAGCTATTGGCCAAAAGCAGTGCACATACCATAGTAGTTGTTCTCTGATGCCCATTTTCCCACTCTTGCTTGCTGTGACATAAATATTCCCTACTGCCCTTGCAAGATCACACACAGGAGGAAGAAGAATAGGAGGTAGGTCACCTCCAACTTCTCACAGCACAATAAATAACTTTCCTGCCAATTTACCATCCAGATCAACAGTCGGCATAATTGTAAACAAATGCGTTGAGGCATTGATGTTGACTGATCTTGATACAGCTCTCAATGTACCTTTAATTTCCAGGGTTCTTTTCATATGTGTTTTCTCTTCAAATCCTGACTGGTCAGAGTTGAAAACAAATTCCTTACTCAACGATAGGATAAGTCTGTTTACCACATCTACAAATTTTCAGGCCAATTCTGCAGTTTGTGGTTCATCGTCAAGTTGACGCTCTCTTTGAAGTTTCATTACCTTATGTATTCCAGTTCTGTAGAATGGTTTGAAGTTATGCAACCATCCACTGCTTCCCTTGAAATCACTATAATCTACATCGTGCACAATATGAGCCACATAACATAGATGGTCTCTATCATGCGCATCCTGTAAATCGTATCGAAGATCCCTGAAATGTGCAAATACCAGTTTTTGTAACAAGAATTGTTTCTTTACTATGCTATGGATGATCTTCCATGTACATAGTTATGTTTAGTACACCATCCTTAGACAATGATTGTCCCTTATTGCATTTCACTGGAGAATGGACTTGTGGCCTCCTGTCTGACAAGGATGGTTCAACACCTGTTTCGATATCATTTTCACTTTTTAAGCTTTTATATCACCATTGTAGTCCTCATTTGCATTATCCGCACAGTTGAGCATATATGACAGTACACATTCCACTGACTTATCTCGCAGATATGCTCACATTTCGTCAGTTACTTCTTTCTCACTCTGTGAAATTCCTTGGGTTCCTTTCTGACAAAATGTCAACTTCGGCAACTGTTGTTGTAGATATACTGCAGTGTTTCCATTGTTTTATCGTTGACATTGCTCTGCACTATAACACCACCACTAGCACTGTAGCACTTTTATGAGTTAATCGTTGACTGAGCACGTCAACTATGCTCTGTAGCATCGCGCTGTGCTCACCATGTAATACCTCCAGTCCCGCTCCATGTTGCCATTAGCAGCCGGTATTCTGGTTGCACAGAAGACAGTATGTGGGGTGTCGAATGCCATAAGCATCACTGATTTTTGCAGCCTTGCACTCAAGGGGTTCCTTGTGAGCCATGCACATGCTGATAGGTATCAATTCCTTGCTTGAGAAAAATCTTTGTCTAGTGTTGCTTAGGTAATACTTTCTTGGTATCCTAAGCGGTGGAGCCCGAGGGCAACTTTACAAGGGATTTAAGCAAGCATGCAGCTCAGACCTGTTTGGCTGGGGTTTGACTGGTTTGATGGAACCTCATGCAGAATACCAGCTTGTAACTCGGAGCTGTGATGGTTGCTTATCATGTCTGCACAATTGATGTTTATTCTACAGGCTGAGCCATCGCCTGCTGGTGACTTGCAACTTTACCCTGCTTCTGCAGTGATGGGCCATATTTTGGGATTGGACTTTGAGTGTGTTCCTGGCCTTGGCCTAATGCAGGAACAAAAGTGAGAAACATTGTTTTTTAAATTCTCGTCATAATTTGCAAGACAACATCCCCTCCCAGTGCAGTTATTTCAGAGTGTCGTTTGTTACTTTGACATTAAACATGTTCAGATCATTCTCCTGACTGTGTTTGGCCAATGCCTTTGTGTGGATCAGTATCCTGGCAATAAGAATTTAAGACAAATAGTTATTTGATTGTAAGAGAATGTCCGTTTCAGGACTCAACGTATTCAAATATCAGTGTCTGTTGTTTGTTTCCTTCATTTTAGTGTCTCTTAATATTTTCTTTTTTGATTCTAGTGAGCCAAATGGACTGTTGTATGCCTCCATGTTTCTATTGAATTTAACTGCTGTGTAAATGTAATTTGTACATTGTGCGTATGTTTTAGAATTTGTTGACCTACCGTGCGAGAGGTCAGTCAAAATTGAGCCAACAGGCCCTTTGTCAGCCTGAGATTTCATTGTTTATGTGGGTTTGTAAAGCCCCCAGCCTGCTTCACAGACAAGTACATTTTAAATTTTTTGATTTGTATTGTATAAAGTCAAACGCAAAGTCTGCTTCACAAATGTAAAATATATATATATTATTTTAAATTCACTGCCTACTATGATTATTCATATTTATGAAACAAACGTTTTGCTTCAGCTGTTTCACAGCCGTGTATGTAAAGTTATAATTTTTTGTCTGTGGAAACTTCTAAATTCTGGTTGATGTTTGTAGGTGCTAATGCCTGCTTCACAAATATGTACATTAATTAATATTTTACTTTCACTGATTGTCCAGATAAGTGAGATAATTCTTTCTTTTCAGCTATGTTTGTAATTTTTTTTTTTTTATTATTTAGTGTTTGGTGTTTTCTAACAGTAGTGGCTATTCTGTATCCTATCTGCTTCATGGTGTATAAACATGTGTTACTTTCTGTGTCAGCTAATTTTGATAAATTTTGGGCATTTCACAGAAATTAACCATTTATTTTCAAACTTAGCGAACAAATAGCACTTGCTTTTGTAATTTAAAAAAATTCCCTCTGGGATAAATTAATAAAGAGTGTTACTTCTAATATTTTATCTTCACTCAGCATCTTACTCCTCCCAGATTCTAGCTCCATATCAGTTCATATCATCCCACTGATCCAAAATCCTGCTGGCTGAAGGTCTTAAAGTAAGCTTCCTTGTGGTTCGATGCCTCAAAAACTTGAAGTAGAATGTTAAATGAATTCCTTCAAATTTTTCCCAGCAAACAGGCCAACCATCAAAGTAATAGTAATTACTGACGGGAAATTCAGTTACTACTACACCTAAAAACTCCAAAATGTTTACATAGGCATTATGCACTGCATGAATGTTGCAAGTTCCTCTGTTTATAATTTGCCTACCTAACATCACCGGGACATCATCATTTAAAACCTTAAACATTTTTTTATTCATTTTAGGTCTGTCTGATCCCAGCAGAGGGCTTTTACTTAGGGACAAGCTGACTTCCAAAGGTGCTTCAAATAATTTCTGATGTAATGTTTCACAATCTGCTTTTCCAATAAAGAAACTTCTTAGGTGATGCATTGTTATGCAATACTTACTCTCTGCCCAAAACGTAATGATTGTTTGTAATTCCTTTTTATCGTTAACACTGGTAGTTTCATTTAAACTCAATGTGTAATATGATGAACATATTTCTAAGATATGTTCCTGGAAATATGGTGCCAGTGCATCAGGTATTGGGTATGCATTCTCTTAGACACAAGTGAAAAATGTTCAGCAACACTATCAGGGAACATCACCTTAAAAATGTTATAAATATCACTTGATAAATCCACAGAGTAACTGAAAATCACTGACTTCATGGTCCAAATCAATTCACTGGTGGTAGAACTATCCTTGGTACTTAATATTATTGGCACACATACCGAACTTGAAAAGTTGTGCCTGATCTGAGAGTTTTAAATGTAAATGATGTAGTTCATACTTGATTTCAAAGACACACTTACGTTTTGCTGAAAGTGAGGGCTTTGGATCTGCTGGTGGTAGTGGTCTTTTGTGTGTGTGTGTGTGTGTGTGTGTGTGTGTGTGTGTGTGTGAAGCTATCGTGAAACAGTCTTTTCACTGTGCCTGTCTGTAACTTAATGGGTCATCTTTACAGTGAGTAGCAAGCTATACTTTTCCTAACATTGTTGATATTCCAATATGGACCTGCCATTGTTCTCATTACTAACACAGCTATTTGAAAAGAAGAACTTGCAAAAGAATCATGTTCTGACTTGATTGCATACATTAGTTACACGCAAAAGTTCCTGGCATAGGAAGGCTGCTGCATATTCTGGCAACCACATAAAATAATCTTCCAAGCAGCTAAAATTTCTTAGTAGCAAAACTCAAGAATCAATGATATGTGCTATATTTTGCACTTTGTATTGATTTCAACATTCACTGATTCAGCTTCAGTGAAAAGATTTCTTGTAATTAAATGTAAGTACATGCCTTTCATAAGAGCACAGTCAAAATCCTTTGGATAAATACATAGGTACCAGAATACTGAAGTTTTCATGACACTGGCATGGGGTTTTCATAAAAATGTTTGCTGTTTCACCTTTACTATGTGCATTATCAAGGGGATTTACATTTCACCTCTACAGAACCTGACTCTTCTTATGTTCCAGTTCTCAGTATTTGCAATTAACCCTATTTGACAACCTGTGTTTAATGAAAACTAACTCGAGATTTAATTCCATGTTATGAGTATTTTACCACCTAAGTTCCATTTTTCTGCATGAACTTGCCAGCACAATGGGATCTAATCATTTGGTGCCGAAGGCAAAATATTTTATGTTCACAGGAGATTGTCATATAAAAGAAAAACATTCCAATATTTCATAATTTCCATCTACATACATATACTGCAAGAAAGTGTATGGTTTATAACAGAGGGTACCACGTGCCACTACTAGTCATACCCTTTCCCATACGTCTCACAAATGGAGTGAGAAAAAAATGACTATATATGCCTCATATGAGCTCTAATTTTATCTTCTCAGTCCTTACGTGAAATGTACATTGGTAGCACTAGAACTGTTCTGTAGTCAGCTGCAAATTCCTGCTTTCTAAACTTTCTTGAAAATGTATCATCCCTCCAGGGATTCTCATTTGACTTCACGAAGCATCTCCACAATACTTACATGTTGATCAAACCTACCGGTAACAAATCTAACAGTATGCTTCAGAATTACTCTGATGTCCTTTTTAACGGATGTGAATGTGTCAAGCAACATGTCGCTAATACTGCATTCAAACATAATATCACTGTTTTTCCTACTCATCTGCATTAACTTACATTTTTCTACATTTAGAAACTCATTTTTCACCTCAAATAGAGCTTCTGTATCCTTCTACAGCCACCTGACAATGATATTTTCCTGTATACTACAGCTTCATCAGCAAACAATCACCAATTGCTGCTCACCCTATCCATCACATCATGTATGTATATTGAGGACAAGAGCAATCTTATCACACTTCCCTGGAGTGCTCCCAACAATACTCTGTCTCTGACGAACACCTGCTATTGAGGACAACATACTGGGTTCTATATCTAAGCTGCCTTCGAGCCACTCACATATCTAGCAATGTATTCCATACGTTCAGACCTTTGTTAATAGTCTGCAGTGGGGCACTGTGTCAAACACTTTGTGGAAACCTGGGAATATGTCCATCCATGGTTCACAGGATATCTTGCAAGGAGAGGGCAAGCTGAGTTAGACACAAGTGACGCTTTCGAAATCAGTGCTGATTTGTAGACAGAAGCTTTCCTCTCAAGGAAATTTATTGCATTCACATTTAGGATATGTTCAAGAATTCTGCAGCATACCAATGTTAAAGATGTGTGTCTGTAGTTTTGCATGTCTGTTCTTTTACCTTCTTAGATACAAGAGTCACCTGTGCTTTTCTCCAGTCACTTGAGACTTTAGGCTGGGTGAAAGATTCTCGATAAATGCCAGTTAAGTTGGGGGCCAATGCCACAGAGTACTACCTGTAAAACCAAACTCTTATAAAGTTGCTTTTCAACACCAGGGATATCTGTCATCCATACTGGAGTCTGTATGATGTTCGAATGGTGGTATGTCTGTATAATCCTCCTGTGTGAATGATTTTTAAATGCAAAATTTAAAACTTCAGCTTTCTATTTGCTGTTTTTTTATTGCCATGCCAGACTGGTTGATGAGTGAGTGAATGGAAGCCTTCAACCAGCTCAGTGACTTTATGTAGGATCACAATTGTCTCAGGTTTTACAGCCAGATAATACTTATTTGTGTTCTAATGAAGACGTGCTCACACTACACATTATAACCACCTGCTCCTGGTACTCACGGCACTCACCTGTGGCGGACTGTAGGAAGTGACTCCTCCACATCTCTCAGTTCTATCCTCAACAACATTGCCTTCTGCCCATTGTAAAGACTAGTGAAAAAAGGAATAATTATTGTAAAAATTGTCAGCCCATCAAGAACGTTTTATATTGTGTTACCCCTAGTTATGAGCCCTCTGCAGGACATGCCCCCTCCTCTCCTATGGTATGTTGTCCATAGAGAAGGGAGAGGGATGTATAGGTTGCCCATCTGACCATATCACCTCACATTAGCCTTTAAAAATGTTATCTTGTATTGCTCAATTATAATTCATTGTGTCCTCCATACAAAGCAGGTATGTCATCACAGCAAAGGCAATTTGTTCCCTTGCTGGCAACAAATTTGTTCCCTCTGCAGTAGCTATGTGCAGCCAATAGGGAAAGCACGGGAGGAACCGAGTTTTGCCTGCTGGCTGTGGCGAAACAGCACTGGGCCTAGCTGCAAGTTCTCTCTTACAGAAACAACCTGCTAACTAGGAAGTGTTTTCCTCAGACCTTCTAAAAAGGCAACATTTCATTTCTAAGGTGATCACTTCATGGCCTTGCTAAGACTGGCTGATAGCTTTGCAGACCAACATGGACACACCCAATTGTAATTCATACAAGGGAAAAAACTTCTTATTGCATTCACAGAAACTATTTTCTATTTGAACACAATGTAAAGTTGCTCACTCCTTGTTTACCTGACCTGACGTACTCCACACATGCACAATAAATTTAATAACTTATAGACAACAAGCACAGCTGGAGCACCAATAGGAGTACAATTATATGGTGTTATGGGACAATGTTCCTAACTGCCTGCAACAAGTACTCTAATATTTCGTTAGTTACATCCTTTCTCTATTTGTTGAAAGAGGTTCAGTTGCACTCTATGTGCCATTTGAAGATGACAAATAATGATTTCATATATGATACAACATTTTCTTGATAGCAACATTTATGTTCTGATAGTGTGCCTGGTTTCATGCATGCAGTTTTCTAGAGACACACACATTGTCAGCAAATAAACACTGGAACACTGGTCTCTATGAAACTTGATATCAATCAGGTTCTATAAGCATGCAGAAAATCTAGCATATAGTAACCTTGCATCCACTTGAGACTTAAGAGCAGTCCTAAAACTGAAGAGTGACAACAAACAGTAATAATAATAATAATAATAACAATCCCTCAAAAGTATGACTAATAATGATGAGAGTGCCTTGTAATCACTACCTACTCTCCTGGACTTCGAATAAATGTGTGTCCAAATCCTGTAACTAATCGCGTAAAATGTGGTCAACAATTCAGTTCTGGAGACATGTTTCACTCTTTAGCAGAGTGCCAGACATTTGTAATTAGATAGTAGCACAACTGGCTGTCTTTGAAGCTGGACACTTGTCTTTTACAGGAAGTACTCTTTCAAGAAGAACATCTGTTGGGATCTCATACACTGACTCAAAGTAAACTTACCACTAGTTACTCTCCAAACTCTTAATTCTACAAAGGTTCTCGCATCATGTTATGTGGTTAATACAGCAGGGAGTTAACAAACAATTTAGATTTTAACTTGACCACAGCCTCAGATAATTACTGACATGAGATAGTTTTATTAGGTGTGGACAGATGGCTCAGCTGGGATAGCATAGTACATGAACACAGAAATCCTGCGACAAGACCCAATCAGGCACCCAGTCTTTACTTGCCACAAAATGGACATTATTTAAATTCTTAAAAAGGAAATGAAAACTATTTTTTACAACTGCTAGATAATTTCGAACTATGCCACATCACGATTCTAATGTATGAGTTTGCATTTTGCATGCAACACTATTAACCCAGTCATACAAAAATTTGTTACAATCCAAGCAGCTCAGAACTTCAGTGGTTTGTGATTCTTGGCTTTCTTCCCTGAAGTTCATACAGGGCAATGTAACCACACAAGTTGCACAAAACAGGATCTGCTGGATTAAGGTTTTGAGTAAGGATGCATGGGGAATTTGTGTAGCTTTATTTTTGCAGTTCTGGCTGTGAAAAGTAAAGGTGCATATCTCAGTCTGGCACATAGGTTCAACTCACCATGAAAACCATAATCAGAAAAGATTCTGACAATGAAAATTTTAATCAAGAAATGCATGTTTAATTCATGCTTAACTAAACATCCTCCTGAGATTTTCCCAGGAGTCTTCCTATAAAGTTTGTCATGAATTTTCAGTTTACAAACTCTTTTTCAGTAAAACAGAACCTATTCACATATTACCTATTTTAAAATAACTGATAATTCACATCTTCCTTGATTTAAATACCACTAAAGTATTAACAGTAGCACATTCAGACAGCTACTAATATGTGAGAAATACTAGCAGTTGGTGAATATTTTGGATCTTCTTAAGGGAATTGCATATTTCACACATCCCAAGGCAAAAAAAAAACACAGTGGAAACAGGGTATACCTAAATTAGTTGATTTATTGTACAAAATAAAAATAATATACATGCTACTTTATTTTTGCACATCATGCCATTCAGATGTGACCTTACCCAATGATCTGTGTATTTGTTGCAGTGTTGTAAGTTTTGATTCCAAGTCTTTGATCTGTGAAATGAAATAAAAAGAACATGAGGGTGAATAAGCTTACTTAGCAAGCAATGAAAAAAAAAAAAAATTCAAAAATTGCAGTGCTATATGAGCCACAAATTTGCTTATGAAAGTGCACATTAAGCAGAGTATGAGCACTACAAAAAAGTAGGCACAAACAAGAGAAGAATTTCACACTTCATTTCAGATTAAAAGGATGGTAACAAATTACTAATCTTCTTCAACACAAATACTTGATTTCAGTGGTCATACTTCATTTTGGCAATTCTGTTTAACAGTCAATCACAGTAAATTTGTAGGTTTTGAAATTTTCAAAAATTCTCCACTGAGGTAAACATGGAACACAGCCCTGCAGCCAGGCGACTAGCGCGAGTTTTGGTGTTCTCGTAAAGATAAGTTATTTTAGATTATAAAACATATAGATTAGTACTGATTACGTGGTAAATAAGTGTATTAGTGTGCCGTTTAAGTGTACCATTAAAGGTTTCACTTTTCTTTACGTAATATAGCAGAAAACGCGAAAAGACCGTACAGTCGTATTTTTTGTTTACGTTCTGCTGCAGCAAATCTATAGAATTTCGCTTAGTTGTTCCTTGCTCTCTCCAGCAATTTAACTTAGCTTACCTCTTCATTATTTAACTAGCATTTCCGGAAAGTAGCGTAAAGTTTAACTTGTTGTTTCAGAAACTTTGCACTTTTGTTTTTGTTTACACACAGTTGCGTATAGGCCAAATTTGTGTAACCATATTTTCGTATTTATCTGTAATTTAACTGACTTATTCTTAATCAACTATTACGTTTATCATGAGTGAAAAGTGCTTGACTTGCCGTAGAATTGTTAGGTCGAGGCTTTGGTGTGATGGGTGCTGTAGTTTTTTCCATGTGGGTGACTGTAGTGGCGTGGGAATAGGGGAAGTAAATGAGACTCATCAGTGGTTTTGTAGGATTTGTAGTAGAGATAGGAAGATACTGGAACAGGAGGGGAAAATTGCTGCCCTTCAGGCTGAATTAGACAAGGCCAGGGGAGATCTTGACAGGTTAAGGAGGGAGAAGGGTAAAGAGAGGTGGGAAGTGGCAACAGGCAACAGGAGGAACAGGCCTAGAACTTTGTCTGACAGCTTTATGGTGAATGTGGAAAATAGATTTGACCTGTTGCTTCAGTTAGAAGCTGGTGAGCCTCAAGCAGTTGCAGGTGTAGACAGGGCACAACAAACTTTCAGCAGCAGATTGAAAAGTATGAATGTAGGGAAATCAGAAAAGAGAAAGAAAGTGTTGTTGTTAGGTAGTTCCCATGGAAGAGGTGTTGGCCAACTCTTGCAGGATGAACTAGGATCAGAATACCAGGTCACCAATTTTTTTAAACCTAGTGCTGGTCTGGAGCAGGTGACAGAGGATTTAGGATCACTTTGCAAAGATTTCACTAAGGAAGACACCGTGGTTATAGTGGGTGGGGCAGGTAACAGTATTGACAGAAATCCTGGGTACAATATAGAGTGTGACCTGGCGAAGATTGCATCAGCATCGAAGCATACTAGTGTTGAGTTTGTATCTGTTCTTGGGCGCCATGACCGACCTCATTTGAACTCTTCTGTCAAGAGAGTTAATTTGGAGCTGGAACGGCTGCTCATGTCGGGTGCGGGGTCACACATTGGTGTGGTTCATGTTGATTCTCTCAGTAGGTGGGATTATACTAGGCATGGCCTTCACCTCAACAGGAAGGGGAAGGGTAAATTGGCTGGGGAAATAGCAGGAAAGTTAAAGGGGGGAGGCACTGTCATGAGTGGTAAAATACCAGTGGTTATAGGATTCAGAAAAGACCCTTTTTTAGGGTAGGGAGGACAGAAAGAAAGCAAATTTTAAGAGAGGTTAGAACTGAGACAAACCTTCAGTTTGAAAAAGAAATCAAAAAACATAATTCCAGCTTATTACATCAGCATAAACAGCCATTGGTTAAGAATTTTCAACTGTCAGCAGATATTTTAACTCCACCCAATTTTAACTCAGACAATGTGAAATGTCAGCTATCTTTATTGCATCAAAATATTCGAGGACTGAGAAATAAAATTAATGAATTAACTATATGCATAGATGAATTAGAGTCTTCAAACCCAGCTGACATAATCTGCCTCTCTGAACATCATGTGACCACTGGTATAGAACTTTTAAGTGTTACAGGGTTTAGGTTAGCATCTCACTTTTGTAGATCAGAAATGGAGAAAGGAGGAGTTGCCACATTCATTAGGAACTGTCATAAATTTAAGAACATAGACATTCATAAATTTTGCCTAGAACAGCATATGGAAGCATGTGCAACAGAATTAGATTTTCACAAAAAATCTTTCATAATATTAAGTGTATATCGAGCACCTGCAGGTAACTTTAATCTGTTTGTAAACCACCTTGAAGCTGTACTGGCCCATTTAATAACCAAAAACAAAGAAATAGTGGTTGCTGGTGATTTCAATGTAGATTTCCTTAAAGACTCTCCGAATAAGAACTTATTTGAGTTAGTAACACTATCATTCAACTTAATTCCCACAGTAAAGTTCCCCACTAGGATAGCCACTTGCTCACAAACAGCCATTGATAATATCTTTATAGAAAAGTCCAATGAACAAAATTATATTACAAAACCAATAGCCAATGGCCTCTCAGACCATGACATGCAGTTCCTTCTGTTAAATGTTAATACTGAACAGGATATAAAATCTGTTAAATCTGAGCTCAAGAGGGTAATCAGTAAGCCAAAAATTGATTATTTTAGGACACTCCTCAGAGACATTCACTGGACTGATGTTTACAGTGCTCATGGCATGAATGAAAAATATAACATTTTTGCTAATAAAGTGCTTACCTTATTTGAACACTGCTTTCCCCCAAAACTTACCAAGGTTAGAGGAAAATCTACAAAGAAGCCATGGATTACTCGAGGAATAAGGGTATCTTGTAAAACAAAAAGAAAACTGTATCTGTCAATCCGAAACATTTCCAATGTTGATGCTATAGCACATTATAAGAAATACTGCAAAATATTAAAGACTGTAATATGGATGTCAAAGCAAATATATTACAAGGAAAAGATAGTCAAATCAGATAACAAAATAAAGACAATATGGGATATAGTGAAGGAGGAGACCGGTAGGACCAGACATGAAGAGGAACAAATAGCATTAAGAGTAAATGATACATTGGTGACAGATGTGTATAGTGTTGCAGAACTTTTTAACAAACATTTTATAACTGTTACTGAAAAGATGGGGTTGTCAGGTTCGGTAGATGCTGCTATGGATTACCTTAGACCAGACATTTCAAGTAATTTCCATAATATGAATTTGACCCTCACTACCCCAACAGAAATAATGTCCATCATAAAATCTTTAAAATCAAAAACATCTAGTGGGTATGATGAAATATCAACAAAGTTAATTAAAGAATGTGATTCTGAGCTAAGTAACATATTAAGCTATCTGTGTAACCAGTCGTTTATCAGTGGAATATTTCCTGAATGGCTGAAATATGCTGAAGTTAAGCCACTGTTTAAGAAGGGAGATAAAGAAATAGCATCAAATTTCCGTCCAATTTCACTGTTACCAGCATTCTCAAAAATTTTCGAAAAAGTAATGTACCGTCGTCTTTATAACCATCTTATCTCAAATAACATACTGTCAAAGTCACAGTTTGGATTTCTAAAAGGTTCTGATATTGAGAAGGCTATCTTCACTTACAGTGAAAATGTGCTTAATTCATTAGACAAAAAATTGCAGGCAACTGGTATATTTTGTGATCTATCAAAGGCATTTGACTGTGTAAATCACAATATCCTTTTAAGTAAACTAGAATATTATAGTGTAACAGGAAATGCTGCAAAATGGTTCAAATCTTATATCTCTGGCAGGAAACAAAGGGTGTTATTAGGAAAGAGCTTGATACATGTCTATCAGGCATCATCCAACTGGGAACTAATTACATGTGGGGTCCCACAAGGTTCCATTTTGGGGCCCTTACTTTTTCTTGTGTATATCAATGACCTTTCATCAGTAACATTACCAGATGCCAAGTTTGTTTTGTTTGCCGATGATACAAACATTGCAATAAATAGCAAATCAAGTGTAGTCTTAGAAAGATCAGCCAATAAAATATTTGTGGACATTAATCACTGGTTCCTAGCCAATTCTTTGTCACTAAACTTTGAAAAAACACACTACATGCAGTTCAGAACTTGTAAGGGGTGTCCCAAGAGTATGTGTCTAACATATGATGACAAGAAGATAGAAGAAGTGGACAGTGTTAAATTCTTGGGATTACAGCTTGATAATAAATTCAATTGGGAGGAGCACACCACAGAACTGCTGAAGCGTCTTAACAAATCTCTGTTTGCAATGCGAATTTTGTCAGACGTAGGGGATATAAAAATGAAAAAGCTGGCATACTATGCTTACTTTCATTCCATAATGTCATATGGGATTATTTTTTGGGGTAATTCATCAAGCCAAGCTAAAGTTTTCCGGGCACAAAAACGTGCAGTAAGAATTATATGTGGTGTGAACTCAAGAACATCCTGCAGAAGCCTGTTTAGGGAACTAGGGATACTAACTACAGCTTCCCAGTATATTTATTCCTTAATGAAATTTGTCATTAAAAATATATCACTTTTTCAAACCAACAGCTCAATTCATGGAATCAATACTAGAAATAAGAATAATCTTCACAAGAATTTAAAGTCACTTAGTCTTGTACAAAAAGGTGTGCATTATTCAGGAACACACATTTTCAATAACTTGCCAGCAGCCATAAAAAGCTTAACAACCAATGAAATTCAGTTTAAGAGAAGCCTAGAGGATTTATTGGTGGCCAACTCCTTCTACTCCATTGATGAATTTCTTAGTAAAACCAACTGATTTGTATATAAGTACAACATAACTTCTGCACAATTTCAGTGCAGTAATGTGTTCACTGAAAATTTGTGTGTGTGTGTGTGTGTGTGTGTGTGTGTGTGTGTGTGTGTGTGTGTGTGTGTGTGTTAGTATAATCTAACTTCTGCACCATTTCAGTGCAGTAATGTGTTCATTGTAAATAAGTATTACAGTAGTTGTATTACATGTTTATTACCTTATAAATAAATAAAAAACGTTTTTTATTTTAAATTCAGTGCATTAGTATTTGTAAAATGACTCTTAGTGTTCATTAAAAATGACGATCATTCCACTTGGGACCTGTGCAATGGTACATTAGCTTATTTGTTTTAGTTGTAAATATTTGTCAGGTATTGTTGTTTTTCTGACATGTTCCACATCCAGGAGGACCTCCTCACTACGGATCAATTGGAATGAAAGTAAATCTAATCTAATCTAATCTAAACAGCAAAAGGATAAGGTCTGTCCGAACTGCTCCAATTATTTCTCATTTGGCAGTATGTAAGCAGATGTCTGTTCCATGCCACAAATGCTCTGCATGGCAAAGAAAGTACCTGGAAGGGGAGGAGGAAACAAAATAAAACTACACAGGTTGAAAGGGTATGTGCTGTTATTTCACTGATTACAAAATCAAGTCAAATTGGCAAAGAATTTGGCAGTATGAGCCCACTCATTAGTATCCCTCTGACCTGGATTTGTGCACTGTTTCAATTTGGAAAGGTGTTATAAAGCCATTTTCCTGCAACAAGCTGGCCCACAACTGTTGCAAGTGGTCCTTCATATCCCTGAAAGTGCTACTGAATGGAGCTGACATCCAAACTGGTCCCACATGCGTTCTACTGGTGACAGATCTGGGGAACTTACTGGCAATCAGAGTACCTCAACATCACACAGACAGTTCACAGCATCACGTGCCATATGTGGATCAGCACTGTTCTGTTGAAAGATGGCACCATGATCATGTCACATAAAAGGTAACACGAGGATGCTAGATATCTGTTTGTACCATTGTGCCATCAGAGTTCCCTCAATCATTACCCACCACGACCTGAAGTGATACTCGATGGCCACCCAACACCATGATACGAGGACTAACACTACTGTGTTTCTCTGCAGGTCGCCACCTTACTCATTGATGATGGTCATCCAGGGCAGTGCAGAACCGCAATTCATCACTGAACACAATGCAGTGCCATTCATCAGCAGTCCATGCTTCCTTGGCACATTAGCACTCTAAATGCAGCCATTTGTGTTGTTGTGTTAAGGGTAGCCTAGATGTGTGACTGTAATTGCCTAGTCTGGCTGTTGCTATTCTTTCACCTCTGAAATAGCAGGTGCAGATGTCAAGGGGTTACAACGTGTGTGGTGCACAATAGAGTGATCCTCCCTTGTGATGGGCAGATGTGGTCAATTGAAATTTTGATAAAAAATATGCCACCTGTCGCATTCCTATGCAGTCCAATACTGGGCCACTATCACACCAGAATGTCCCACAAATTTAGATACTGCACTATTTGACCAGCCAGCCAAATGGTGACCAAAAATGAGGTCCCTTTCAAACTGTGTCTCATGTGAGGATGCAGCCTGTGTCCTTCACAGTGATCACTCATCTGTGACTGTTCACAAACCTGATAAGCTGAGATGACAAAAGTCATGAGACGCCTCCTAACATCAAGTCAGACCTCTTTTCGACCAGTAACTCAACAGGGCACGGATTCAACAAGTCATTCAAAGTCCCCTGCAGAAATACTGAGCCACACTGCCTCCATAGTCATCCATAATTGGAAAAGTGTTGCCAGTGCAGGATTTTGTGCACAAACTGACCTCTCAACTGTCTCATAAATGTTCGATGAGATTCATGTTGAGTGATCTAGTTGGCCACATCATTTGTGCAAATTACCCAGAATGATCTTCAAGCCAATCACAAACAATTGTAGTCTTGTGACAAGGTGCATTGTCATCCGTAAAAATTCCATTGTTATTTGGGAACATGAAGTCCATGAATGGCTGCAAATGGTCTCCAAGTACAAGAATGTAACCATTTTCAGTCAATGATCAGTTCAGTAGGACCAGAGGGCAGTCCATTCAATGTAAATACAACCCACATCTCAATGGAGCCACCGCTACCACTAGTTTGCGCAGTGTGTGACAGAAAACTTGGGTAAGTGGCTTCATGCGGCCTGCACCACACTCTAACCCTACCATCGGCTCTTACCAACTGAAATTGGGACTCATCTGACTAGGCCATAGTTTTCCAGTTGTCTAGGGCCAACCGATATGACCATGGGCCCAGGAGAGGCACTGCAGGCAATGTCATGCCATTAGCAAAGGCACTCACATCTATCACCTCTGCCATAGACCATTAACAGCAAATTTTGCCACACTGTCCTAACAGGTACGTGCATCATACATCCCACATTAACTTCTGCAGTTATGTCATGCAGTGTTGCTTGTCTATTAGCAGTGACAACTACGTGCAAATGCTGCTGCTCTCAAGTGAAGTGTCAACCACTGTGTTGTCCATGCTGAGAGGTGATGCCAGAATTTCGTATTCTCGGCACACTCTTGACCCTGTGGATCCCAGAATACTGAATTCCCTAACAATTTCTGAAATGGAATGCCCTGTGCATCTAGCTCCATCTACTATTCCACATCCAAAGTCTTCATTCTCATCATGCAGTCATAATCACATTGGAAACCTTTTATCATGAATCACCTGAATATAAATGATAGCTCCACCAATGCATTGTCCTTTTATAACTAATGTACACGATACTACTGCCATCTGGATTTGTTCATATCACTATCCCGTGACAAATGTCAACTCAATGTATTCCCTACCAGACCTGATAACAACACCAAATGTAAACAAGACTAATGCACTCTGGTGTCTATTCTACCCATAACAGAGAGTTCCAACTCTAATCATTTACTTACCTGCTGACTGTGTGTGTGTGTGTGTGTGTGTGTGTGTGTGTGTGTGTGTGTGTGTGGAGCGGGGAGCGTGGGGGGGGGGGGGGGCAGTTTTATCAGTACTTCACTTGTTTGTCAGGCACTGTATTTCACTGATCATAAAGAGTCTGACACTGTAGTGAAACTTCTGGACAAACTGAAACTGCGTGCTGAGCTACAGTTCACATACAGACTCTTGCATTTAACAAGCAATGATTTTCCCAAAATGGAACACATTCTTGAAGAACTGAAGCTGTGAAGGCATACTGTGAATCAAGCAAGCTCAGATAGCTTAGTCAGAAAGAGCACTGCACACGAAAGGCAAGGTTCAGGATTGGAGCTCCAGTCTGACACACAAGAAATGTCTAGCTGGTACCATCTACCAAATAAACAGGGATGGTATGCGACTACGTGACAAAGTAGAGAAAACATCATCTGAAGATACAAGGTAATGACATTCCTTTGATTGACACATTGTCAACTTTCATTTATTACAGTCCCAATCACATTCTATGACACAGTCATAATTAGTAGACACTTGCATTCTGCCAATGTCTTAATAAGATTCCTCTAATTTTGTGCATTGATTTGTTACTGGAGGGGAGATGTCAATCTATTACTTCATGCCAGAAACAAAACAGTGATCAAACATTTACGTTAACTTAACGATGTCATAATACATCACAATAAATACCAAATACGAATGTGGATAGGAGTGATGATAAAACAAATGCATGTATTAATCCAACTTTTACCAGATACCAAGACTACTATCTTTGCAAACATTAAAGCAATAAGTGCCATACTACACGATTAGTCTGGACCACACACACACACACACACACACACACACACACACACACACACACACACACACACAAATTACAAATTATTAACAATGGCATTCAATTACATGGAAACTAATGTTACCTATATATCTGAAATTACATTGGCAGACTCATGCACAAAAATGAAAATGAATTACCTTTTCAGCATGTTGTTCCTGCACTACAAGTGCTGCCTTGCTTTTATAACCATCTGCTGAAACAACTGCCTGCATTTTCTGTAATTCTGATGCAAGTTTCTTTTGCTTTTTGTTTATATGAAGCCACATTTTTTCAGTTATTTGGGTTTTCTGCAACAAAGTGGTTGAAGTCATAAACATACACTTAGAAAAATATTGACTAGGATGGTTAATAACTTTAAGTATAGATGTTAAAAGATTTTTAGATGTAGCCATCAAAATACTCCAATTGTCTGAGCTTTTCCACTGAAAATGTCACCATATCCCTGAAGCAATCTCTTGTTTGATATATACTCCTCCGTGCAAGAACTCACTGTGTGTGTGGGGGCAGGGGGAGGGGGGGGGGGGAGGGATTATACAGCATTAGCGATACACAGTAATGGGATTGCAAGTAAATATATTTGGGCAACATTACATGTGGCTGCGTGCCACAGACATTCCTCGTCACACAAGTGCAACGCATGTATCGGCAGGTTTGGTGTCTTGCCCAGGAGCACAGTGTCCTGTATATGGATGCGTACTAATTTAGAGTAGAGTGTGATTCTCACTGTACATTCATCTGGTGCACACCAAAGACAATATTGCAATTTAATGGATGAACTGTGATGTTGTTGACAAGCTGCCTGGATGTTGCTAGTGTGAAAAAGGAGCAGTATGGCAATACCTGTTTTTTCATCTGAAGTGGAAGGCTAGGAGGAATTAAACCAATATTTCCTAAACATAGTGTGAAGAATATCACCCTTAGGATTACCATTCTGTAACAACACATGGGTATATGGTGTATACTGACCTGGATTCTTACACACTGATGATATTAACAAATATACAGGGTTATTACAAATGACTGAAGCGATTTCACATCTCTACAATAACTTTATTATTTGAGATATTTTCACAATGCTTTGCACACACATACAAAAACTCAAAAAGTTTTTTTAGGCATTCACAAATGTTCGATATGTGCCCCTTTAGTGATTCGGCAGACATCAAGCCGATAATCAAGTTCCTCCCTCCCACACTCGGTGCAGCATGTCCCCATCAATGAATTCGAAAGCATCGTTGAAGCGAGCTCGCAGTTCTGGGACGTTTCTTGGTAGACAAGGTTTAAACACTGAATCTTTCACATAACCCCACAGAAAGAAATCGCATGGGGTTAAGTCGGGAGAGCATGGAGGCCATGACATGAATTGGTGATCATGATCTCCACCACGACCGATCCATCAGTTTTCCCCTCAGAGGCATCCAGAAGCTTTAAACTGCGCATACCATCACCGAATGGAGTTAGCAGTTGGTGGATCTTTGTTGAACTTCGTCCTGAAATGTCGTTGCACTGTTATGACTGACTGATGTGAGTGCATTTCAAGCACGACATACACTTTCTCGGTTCCTGTCGCCATTTTGTCTCACTGCGCTCTCGAGCGCTCTGGCGCCAGAAACCTGAAGTGTAGCTTCAGCCGAACAAAATTTTATGAGTTTTTCTACGTATCCGTAGTGTGTCGTGACCATATGTCAATGAATGGAGCAACAGTGAATTTATGAAATCGCTTCAATCATTTGTAATAGCCCTGTACATTCTTTCATCCAGTCAACCTTGCATTGAAGATAATTTCACACAACTTATTTCTGTTAATTTTGGCCATCAATTAGTATATTATTATCACAACATAATTTGTACAAACCTAAGCAACAATTATGAAAAACATATCCTAAAATAAAGAAGTACTACAGCAGAAAACACTGCAATATTACATTTATACAGGTGATGCAAAGCAACTGCACGTCACACAAGAAGCAGCTCGGTAGATATGAAGTGGGGATCACAGGTAAGTCTGTGTACTGTATCATTAAAGTGCACTTTGTTGTAAAAACATAGACATTAAGCACTTAGCAAATATTCACAAAATAAATATTTGGTTTGTTATAAAAAAAGTTAGATAAATGTATATGTAATCGAACCATAAAACTTGAAATTTGTGACTCACTCAGCTGAGTTTCGTATGTGATGTGAGCACTTGCTGATGTGAGCACTCAGCTGATTTTATCAATAGACTGGGGGCTCTTCATCTTAGCAGTGTAGACCTTCTAGTAAGTTTTGATGCGGTCTCACTTTTTACAAAAGTTCCTCTTGCAGATTCTTTGACACTGATTGGTAACATGTTTCCTGTTGATATCACTGCTTTGTTTAGGCACGCTCTTTCCTCAACTTATTTTATGTTTAATCAAGAATATTTTGAACAGACTGTCTCCCTTGGTCGTCAACCTTTTTATGGAAGATTTTCAGGAGAGAGCGCTTGAATCAGCTGCCCTGAAACCAACAGTTTTTTGGAGGTATGTGGGTGATACCTTTATTGTGTGGCCTCATGGAGAAGACAAATTAATGGAGTTTCTACATCACCTCATCTCCATTCATAGCAACATCTGGTTCACCATGGAAATAGAGAAAGATGGTTGTTTGCCTTTCTTGGATGTCCTGGTTCGAAGGAAGAATGATGGTTCCCTAGGGCATTCAGTATATCGGAAGCCCACTCATACTGATTTGTACCTGCAAACATCGAGTTGCCATCACCCATCACAAACCATGAGTGTGCTTAAAACACTTGTTCATAGAGCTCATACTGTTTCAGATCTAGAAAGCTTACCTCAAGAACTCGCCCATCTGAAGACAGTATTCAACGAAAATAGGTATTCTATCTGGCAGATTAACAGGGCACTAACAGTTAAAACTAAGAAGCAGGAAGTGGGTATAGAGGAGAACATGCCGGAACAATCTTTAGCTTTCCTTCCTTTCGTGGCAACACTCCATTTAAAATAGCAAGAACCCTCTGAAAATTTCAGGTAAAAGTGGTTTTCGACCCACCATCGAAGATTCCGGGCCTTGTGGGATCAGTAAAGGACAATCTGTTATTATGAAAGGCCAGAATTTACAAGATACCATGCCAATGTGGTATGGCTTATATACCGTGAAAGAACGCTGCACTGAACATCAATGTTACACCCGCCTTTTGCAGCCAAGCAAGTTCGCTATTGCTGAACATTGTATTTCCACTGGACATTCAATGGAATATGAGAAAACAATGATTTTGTACACAGCAACATCTTTCTGGGATTCCATTATTAAAGAATCCGTAAAAATATGCCTGGCGGAAAATCTATTGAAACGTGACAGCGGCTACCAACTGGACAGTGCATGGAATCCCATCATCTCCCCAATTTGCTCAAATTGAAAACGACAGAGTGTGCCAACGGTGGTGGCAAACAGCAATGCAGAGAGTTCCGCTATTCCACCTGGGATGGCGCTGCTGGCAGGCAGTGTTGTCCATCTATCAAGTTTTCGACACATGCACAGAATAGTTACAGTGCACTGTATATTGCGGAACGGAGGACATTTTCGCCAGTCTACGATCGCTCACCTGAAGATGACTGGCAGGTGCCCAGTTGAAATATCGTGCGAGGTATTGAACGACGACCGGCTGCAAGCCCGAAATTTGTTTGGACAGTCAATTCGCCGGGAAAGTTTTAAAATTCACATCAATACTAGCCCCCCACCCCCATGAACCATGGACCTCGCCGTTGGTGGGGAGGCTTGCGTGCCTCAACGATACAGATAGCCGTACCGTAGGTGCAATCACAACGGAGGGGTATCTGTTGAGAGGCCAGACAAACATGTGGTTCCTGAAGAGGGGCAGCAGTCTTTTCAGTAGTTGCAGGGGCAACAGTCTGGATGATTGACTGATCTGGCCTTGTAACACAAACCAAAACGGCCTTGCTGTTGTTGTACTGCGAACGGCTGAAAGCAAGGGAAAACTACAACTGTAATTTTTCCCGAGGGCATGCAGCTTTACTGTATGGTTAAATGATGATGGCGTCCTCTTGGGTAAAATATTCCAGAGGTAAAATAGTCCCCCATTCGGATCTCCGGGCGGGGACTATTCAGGAGGATGTCGTTATCAGGAGAAAGAAAACTGGCATTCTACGGATCGGAGCATGGAATGTCAGATCCCTTAATCGGGCAGGTAGGTTAGAAAATTTAAAAAGGGAAATGGATAGGTTAAAGTTAGATACAGTGGGAATTAGTGAAGTTCGGTGGCAGGAGGAACAAGACTTCTGGTCAGGTGAATACAGGGTTATAAATACAAAATCAAATAGGGGTAATGCAGGAGTAGGTTTAATAATGAATAAAAATATAGGAGTGCGGGTAAGCTACTACAAACAGCATAGTGAACGCATTATTGTGGCCAAGATAGACATGAAGCCCACGCCTCCTACAGTAGTACAAGTTTATATGCCAACTAGCTCTGCAGATGACGAAGACATTGAAGAAATGTATGATGAGATAAAAGAAATTATTCAGGTAGTGAAGGGAGACAAAAATTTAATAGTCATGGGTGACTGGAATTCGACAGTAGGAAAAGGGAGAGAAGGAAACATAGTGGGTGAATATGGATTGGGGGTAAGAAATGAAAGAGGGAGCTGTCTGGTAGAATTTTGCACAGAACATAACTTAATCATAGCTAACACTTGGTTCAAGAATCATAAAAGAAGGTTGTATACATGGAAGAATCCTGGAGATACTAAAAGGTATCAGACAGATTATATAATGGTAAGACAGAGATTTAGGAACCAGGTTTTAAATTGTAAGACATTTCCAGGGGCAGATGTGGACTCTGACCACAATCTATTGGTTATGAACTGTAGATTAAAACTGAAGAAACTGCAAAAAGGTGGGAATTTAAGGAGATGGGACCTGGATAAACTGACTAAACCTGAGGTTGTACAGAGTTTCAGTGAGAGCGTAAGGGAACAATTGACAGGAATGGGGGAAAGAAATACAGTAGAAGACGAATGGGTAGCTCTGAGGGACGAAGTAGTGAAGGCAGCAGAAGATCAAGTAGGTAAAAAGATGAGGGCTAGTAGAAATCCTTGGGTAACAGAAGAAATATTGAATTTAATTGATGAAAGGAGAAAATATAAAAATGCAGTAAATGAAGCAGGCAAAAAGGAATACAAATGTCTCAAAAAATGAGATCGACAGGAAATGCAAAATGGCTAAGCAGGGATGGCTAGAGGACAAATGTAAGGATGTAGAGGCTTATCTCACTAGGGGTAAGATAGATACAGCCTACAGGAAAATTAAAGAGACCTTTGAAGAAAAGAGAGCCACTTGTATGAATATCAAGAGCTCAGATGGAAACCCAGTTCTAAGCAAAGAGGGGAAAGCAGAAAGGTGGAAGGAGTATATAGAGGGTCTATACAAGGGCGATGTACTTGAGGACAATATTATGGAAATGGAAGAGGATGTAGATGAAGATGAAATGGGAGATACGATACTGCATGAAGAGTTTGACAGAGCACTGAAAGACCTGAGTCGAAACAAGGTCTCAGGAGTAGACAACATTCCATTAGAACTACTGACGGCCTTGGGAGAGCCAGTCCTGACAAAACTCTACCATCTGGTGAGGAAGATGTATGAGACAGGCGAAGTACCCCTCAGACTTCAAGAAGAATATAATAATTCCAATCCCAAAGAAAGCAGGTGTTGACAGATGTGAAAATTACCGAACTATCAGTTTAATAAGTCACAGCTACAAAATACTAACGCGAATTATTTACAGACGAATGGAAAAACTGGTAGAAGCCGACCTCAGGGAAGATCAGTTTGGATTCCGTAGAAATGTTGGAACACGTGAGGCAATACTGACCTTACGACTTATCTTAGAAGGAAGATTAAGGAAAGGCAAACCTACGTTTCTAGCATTTGTAGACTTAGAGAAAGCTTTTGACAATGTTGACTGGAATACTCTCTTTCAAATTCTAAAGGTGGCAGGGGGTAAAATACAGGGAGCGAAAGGCTATTTACAATTTGTACAGAAACCAGATGGCAGTTATAAGAGTCGAGGGGCATGAAAGGGAAGCAGTGGTTGGGAAGGGAGTGAGACAGGGTTGTAGCCTCTCCCCGATGTTATTCAATCTGTATATTGATCAAGCAGTAAAGGAAACAAAAGAAAAATTCGGAGTAGGTATTAAAATCCAGGGAGAAGATATAAAAACTTTGAGGTTCGCCGACGACATTGTAATTCTGTCAGAGACAGCAAAGGACTTGGAAGAGCAGTTGAACGGAATGGACAGTGTCTTGAAAGGAGGATATTAGATGAACATCAACAAAAGCAAAACAAGGATAATGGAATGTAGTCGAATTAAGTCGGGTGATGCTGAGGGAATTGGATTAGGAAATGAGGCACTTAAAGTAGTAAAGGAGTTTTGCTATTACGGGAGCAAAATAACTGATGATGTTCAAAGTAGAGAGGATATAAAATGTAGACTGGCAATGGTAAGGGAAGCATTTCTGAAGAAGACAAATTTGTTTACATCGAGTATAGATTTAAGTGTCAGGAAGTCGTTTCTGAAAGTATTTGTATGGAGTGTAGCCATGTATGGAAGTGAAACATGGACGGTAAATAGTTTGGACAAGAAGAGAATTGAAGCTTTAGAAATGTGGTGCTACAGAAGAATGTTGAAGATTAGATGGGTAGATCACGTAACTAATGAGGAGGTATTGAATAGGATTGGGGAGAAGAGAAGTTTGTGGCACAACTTGACTAGAAGAAGGGATCGGTTGGTAGGACATGTCCTGAGGCATCAAGGGATGACAAATTAAGTATTGTAGGGCAGTGTGGAGGGTAAAAGTCGTAGAGGGAGACCAAGAGATGAATACACTAAGCCGATTCAGAAGGATGTAGGTTGCAGTAGGTACTGGGAGATGAAGGAGCTTGCACAGAATAGATTAGCACGAAGAGCTGCATCAAACCAGTCTCGGGACTGAGGACAACAACAACAACAACAACAATACTAGAACCTTCTGGGAGTTGAACCCTATACATTTGGAACTGTAGTCTTTCTTTAACTCGTTTAACAGAGGCATCTAACATATCTGTAACATCAAGAAATTTCAATTTCTGCATTTTGTAATTAAAATTTCGGTCTTACATTTACATAATAATGGCAAACTCTAAATGTGTAATTTAATGACTCATTGTTAAGTAAGTATAAAGTATACTCTTCTCAAAAAGACAAAACAAGTAATGCTAATGTAATACACATTATACAAAAATAAGTTTTTTATTTAAATTTTATAGCATAGTTAAAGTTCTAAATTTTCACTTTAGTTGCACTGTATCAGTAAAAGCAAAGAAATGATATTTCACTTATGTGAAATCTCATTTACCACATTTATATGTTACTGATGCCACAGAGCAAACTGAGCAGGAAACTTGAACTTTAACAAACACATGGTTACAGTAATTGAACTCATGCAAAACTGTCATACATATAAGAAACAGGACTGAGAAGTACAAGATACAGATGTAACTGTCAGTCAAGTACCTCTAAAATTACAAAAATGGAGGACTCTGGACTCAGACTTTCCTTGAGATAGGTCTCATGAAGTTTTAATGGGACAGCAATCCCTACTGTGACACTTGCACAGTCTCCCAGTGTAGCCACAACATCCTTTAACTTTTCATAAGTTACTTGCTCCTTATTGGATGAAGTCTCAATGTATACTGAAAAAAAAAGTAATCAAATCGTTACAATTAGCCACAAGTAACAGCCACTGAAAAAAATAATGTGCCAAACGGAAAACAGAAACAAATACCATATTATGGCAGAGGGATGGGTGAGAGTGTGAGCGCATATGAAAGCGTGTTGGGAGATACCCTCCTCTAGCATTACCTTTCCTCAACAGAAGTAATCGATACCAAAAATATTTTTCCGAATTTTGAATAGGTTAATATTATCTCAGCTGTTTTTCTAAAAGAACTTCATATGATTTTTTACATGATGTATTACATTTCAGGCTAAAATCCATACAAAGAAATTACTTTGTTTTCTTTGCCACAATTGATACCTACGAGCTCTGAATGTACAGTTAAAATTACTTTTCTTTTAGAAACATTAGAAATTACAAAATATTTGGCACACTTAAAATTTCTATTATTAATTACACAACCTGACACTAATTATTATGTTTATTTCTGGATTTATTTATAAAATAATGATATAAATTGGTGGAAATTAATTTGTCAAGAGAATTTGTAAACCCTTTGGAATATTGTTGTTACCACAGAATGAAGTAGTAGTGGGTATGCCTCTGATGTGATTGGACATGTTTTTATTTTTTGGAAGGCCAATGTAATTTTCAGCTTTGTTGAAGTGGAAATTGTAAAGACAGTGAGACATAGAAAAATGTGAGAGAATAAAATTTTGAGTAAAAAATACAGTGCATGATCACTTCAAAGTGGAACCACGAAAACCTATAATGTCAAAAATTTCAGCTTCAAGAATTAGCTCCTAGACGTGAAGAACTGGAGCCAACTACATGATGAGTACAAAGTTTGTCGTAAATCTTACTCCTCTCAAAGCTTATTAAAAGAGTTAACTGTAAAGACAGTGATAATCAACAAATTTTGTGGGAGAGGGGTAGATTACTGTGTGTAGGAAGGGAGGAATTTATCAGTGGCCAAATGTGGAGTATGTAGCTTCAATGATACAGGCATTCAAGAAACTAAGAAATAAGCTTTGATTCATGGCATGAAAATACAGACAAGGAGCGATGGCATATGGCAAAATTTCTTTCAGGCAGCTTTTCAGCAAACTGGAAAACTCTGAATTGAGTTTAACACTCATGTAGGAGAACAGAAAGCATAAACTCTCATCAGTAATGGCCCCCTTCCCCACCCTAACATCCCAGGCCCCTGGTGGTGGTGGTGGTGGTGGTGGTGGTGGTGGTGCCAGCAGCGGCGGGGGGGAGTAGTAGACACAGGATTAATTTACAAGGAAACAGAATTTCACAAAAAGCTCATGTCTTCAAAACCAAAATAATAAAGAACACAGTTTCTTTGGAAGATGCAACATAAGGTGAACTATTAGGTAATAAGACAGAAGCGCATAGTGAAAGTAAATCAGGAGGAATTAGAGAGTAAGAACTGAAGGATTACAAGGAAATGAACAAGTATGATAACTGAATGTGAATTAGATGTCTCAAAAATAACATCTTTCCATCTCTCCAGAAACTACCACATCTTCACCATATATACAACAGACTACCTAATTTTCAATTTCGAGCCACTGATCTGACCTTAAAGCCCTAAATCCATACTGCTGAACATCATAAACAGATTGTGAGAAAATTCAAACAGTAATACCATAAACAACCTTTCATATTGACGAATAGTGATGAATATTTGTAATAGGGATACAGAAGAACATAAACACATGCTAAGCTGTGTACCTCACATTACTCAGCACTATCCCAGTCTAGAATTCATTAACCTATTCCTTCCACAGGACTATGCTCTGGAATGAGGTCCATCCTAACTAATATTCTCCCACACTACCTAGAAAAACTTTTTGTTTTTCTCACAATCTCTGCAATATCCTGTTGACATTCTACACTCCTTCTGAAACTATTTTCTTGCCTTTTTGTTTTTATTCCTTGCCCTTGTAACCATGCCCAATGTAAAATTTATGTTACGCATCTGCCTATCAGTTTCTACACCAGCCTGGTTATTGGCAAGATATGTTCCACCAAAGAGAGAAACAAGTCATGTCATAGCACCAATTAATTTGTAAGAACTATCGAGCCTTGTACACTGGAAGTTTCCAATACACGTGGAGAGTACCGGGTGATCAAAAAGTCAGTATAAATTTGAAAACTGAATAAACCATGGAATAATGTAGATAGAGAGGTACAAATTGACACAAATGCTTGGAATGACATGGGGTTTTATTGTAACCAAAAAAATACAAAAGTTCAAAAAATGTCCGACAGATGGCACTTCATCTGATCAGAATAGCAATAATTAGCACAACAAAGTAAGACAAAGCAAAGATGATGTTCTTTACAGGAAATGCTCAATATGTCCACCATCATTCCTCAACAATAGCTGTAGTCGAGGAATAATGTTGTGAACAGCACTGTAAAGCATGTCCGGAGTTATGGTGAGGCATTGGTGCCGGATGTTGTCTTTCAGCATCCCTAAGAGATGTCAGTCAATCACGATACACTTGCGACTTCAGGTAACCCCAAAGCCAATAATCGCACGGGCTGAGGTCTGGGGACCTGGGAGGCCAAGCATGATGAAAGTGGCAGCTGAGCACACGATCATCACCAAACGACGCGCGCAAGAGATCTTTCACGCATCTAGCTATATGGGGTAGAGCACCATCCTGCATAAACATTGTATGTTCCAGCAGGTGTTTATCAGCCAGGCTGGGGACATATCGGCGTACCTCTCACCCATCATGGTAGCAGTTACAAAACCAGAATGACGCATTTCCGTGAAGAAGAAAGGCCCGATAACGGTAGATATGGTAAATCCAACCCATACCGTGACTTTCTAGTTGTGCAATGGAGTTTCCACAACAGTTCTAGGATTTTCGGTAGCCCAAATTCTGCAGTTGTGGGCGTTGACAGACCCTCAGAGCGTGAAATGAGCTTCATCAGTCCACAACACGTTACTCAACCAATCATCGTCTTCCGCCATCTTTTGAAATGCCCACACCACAAATGCCCTCCGCTTCACTAAATCGCCAGGTAACAGTTCATGATGCCGGTGGATTTTGTACGGATAGCATCATAGGGTATGCCTAAGTGCGACATGCGACTGCACGAGTGCTGACTTCCCCGTGCATAGACGAACCAGCTAAAATCTCCATTTCTTCCTGAACTGTCTCAGCAGCATTACGCCTTGTGCTCGGTCGGCCACTATGGGGTCTATCGTCTAAACAACCCGTGGCTTCAAACTTAGAAATCATTCACGCCACAGCTGCGTTTTGTCAATGGACCTTTACCCGTTCGAATCCCCTTCCTATGATGATAGGATCGTAACACTGAACTAGCACATTCCCCATGCTGATAATACAGTTTCACTAGAAACGCCTTTTCAGGTAACGTCAACATGCTGCGACTTCTGACGCATCTGATTCTCTCTCTGATTTCAGCTCGTTTTATACACAATTGTCATGCGCAGTCACTGACGTTTTGCTGTCCAGCGCCATGTCTGACTTTTCTTTTTGTTCTAATAAAACCTCGTGTCATTCCAAGCATGTGTGCCAATTTTTACCTCTCTATTTACATTATTCCGTGGTTTATTAAGTTTTCAAATTTATACTGACTTTCTGATCACCCGGTATATTCTGGTAACACACACTGCCCATTTACAGAGCATGATCTGCAACACGATAGTTGTGAGCTTGCCTCTGTTTTACCATGTGTGCCATTTGAATTCTCCTTGTCAGTACCAGTTTTTCCCTGCACTCTGTTTCCTCCCCTTTTTGGCTTGTTTATTATATTCTTCCACTCAGCTCTGATTTGCCAATTACTCTCTCAGCCACTTCTATGTTCTCAGGTTTTCACGTATTATCTGTTACTGAATATTCATTCTCTCTTGTGTCCTGTCTAGTAGCTTTTCACTTAACTGCAATTCTGGCTGACCTTTCCTGAACTACTTTCCTGAACTACTTTTCTTACCATCCTTTACTTTGCTGCTAGAAAAAGGAGCACCGGGTTCCAGGCACTAGTAATTTTATGCTTGTTTAAATGTTTACATCAATTGGTGCTTGGTGGATAGTTTTTTCTCAACTCATAAGTACTTTAATCATACACAGATTAAGTGACGAGTGGGTCTTTATCAATTTCTGAAAGAAAAAAAGAAAAAAGAAGCAGGGCAACAGACAGAAAAGGTGGAGGGGTGGAGTAAAATACTTAACTTTTTAAGCATCTTATTCATCCCAAAAAGACTATAAAAACCAGGTGAAAGTTTCCTATTCAGATATTTTTTTATTTTTTTTATTTTATTTTATTTTTTTTTTTTTTTACTTTTAAATGATTTTAGTTTAAAAATTCTAAGCTCACATAAAGGAACAAATGTTCTATGCTGCACAACTACTCAGTGACTGAAAAACTTAAGATCCAACATGCAAGAATCTTAATCAAAAACTTAAATTCTCTAATGAAACTACAATAAATTATAATTAATAACTTGCACAGTATTATTCAAAAAAAATGATGTATAACAATTTTGTTATACTGTCTGCATCTTACCTCACAATTAAAGTAAGTTGAAGAGTCAAAGAATTATTTGATTTGTTTGTGGTGTAAACTGCCTACACTGCTCTAAAGTTGAAGTACTTTAGAGCGTAACAATTCAAGGATGTATCTAAAGTAGGTGTTGTCCAGATACAGAGAGACACATTGCCTGAATATTCTATATGAGGAGAGATAACACTGTAACCAGAAACCATTAAAAACTGCAGAGAACAGATAAAATGTGTAAAAAAAAATGGGTAACTTATTAGGAACATCTTGACCCTGATAAATCTTGGCTTTTATGCAGTAGATTATACATTTATTTAATTGTATTACATTGTAATAACACAAGCTGGGCAAAATAAAACTACGTGACAAAAATAGTGAAGCACCCAGGAGAGGAGGAGGCAGCGAAATGAATCATCATAGGATCAGATTAAATGTGACTTTATTTCAGCGATTACACAATCAAACCAAATTGACAAAGAATTTCGCATGTGAGCTCACTTAGCAATATTACGTTGCACTCCTTCCGGCCCAGATACATGTACCGATTCAGTCAGGAAGGGTAAAAGCTGTTGTATTCACTTCTGTGGCAATCTGGCCCACAACTGTTTTAACTGGTCCACGATACAGTGGTTACTGGCAATGGGACAGAACTGACATCTGAGTTGGTCTCAAACATGTTCTATAGAAGACAGAACTGGAGATATTCTTGGCCATGGGAGTATCTCAACATCATGCAGGAATTTCACAGAATATGTGTGACGTGTGGGTGAACACTGTCCTGTTGAAAAATGGCACCATGGTACTGTCACACAAGAGATAACACATGACAACAGAGGATGTCCATGATGTACTGTTGTGCTTTCAGTTCCCTCAATCACAACTAGTTGTGACCTCGTCATATGCTATGGCTCTCCAAACCAAGATACCTGGAGCAACACTGCTGTGCCTCAACATAGTTTATAGCACAGAAGTTCAATGACATCCTCAACACTGAAATAACTTTACATCTATGACACTAACTACTACTACTACTACCTTTTGCAAAATATTAAACCACCATGATCAGGTTTGATCTCCCTACTCAAAATTGAGCAAAGACTCATTGTTATTGGCTGAGAAGTGATCTTTTTTCAGAATATCATTGCTCAGTAATAACTAACATATTTTGTTTATTAATACATGCTATGGAGTCCAGACCATTCTGCTTATTTCCTAGGCTTCTAAAGTTTTGGTGGATAATTTTAAACTGTGTTGTGATTGCTGGATCATATCTGTAGATCAACTGATCTGATTGTCCAGAAGACTCTACAAGTTTTCCTACTCCACACTGTTATGTTCACTGTAGATGAAGCTTGTTGTTGGAGCACAGTCTCAGAGAGATGTTCTTCTGATGTTGCTCAGATGAAATCCTTGACACACGTACCACTCCCTACAAAACTTGCTCTCTTTTCCAACTGTGATGTTTTTGAATTTTGAGCACAAGTTGTGCAATCATTTGTTTATCTTCATTACTTTTGGATCTACACACAACCAACTGGAATGCTATAAGCAATTTCTCTGGGTATGTGCTTATTAAACCATGTTTTATGTCCCGACTGTTGTTCTCATGATTGTCATTTGTTCCTCCGATTATAGTGGCAACATCAGAATCAGATACTGTATAACACAGCTCTTCTGTTTCAGCCGGAACCTTGGCAACTAAATGAGCTATATGATGCACATTATCTTAATTAACAATTATATTGTTTCTTACTTACAATTTTAATTTTCTTTGGGATTCTCCTAAGGCCACCTGAGTACCACTTATCTGAATGAACTATTCTTACAGCCTATTTCAGCATTTTCTACTTGAAGACTAAATATGCACACTATTTTACATACTTTTCTCAGTATATAGTCTCAAAACTGTTAGTTAAGAATACAGTCTTGGTTCAACAGACAATTTCCACAGATTATAAAATTAAGAGATTTTATTTCATAATATTAAAGCGCAAATTATTATTTTGTCATTCTTTCCACTATTTTACAGCTGAAAAACAAAGCACTCAATTACAGTGACTACATGAATTCTGCAAACAGGGCACACAAAATCCAAAAACTTTACTGCCAAATTAATATTTTTAATTTCTTGCTAAATACTGATGTAGAAGTTAAACAGTGTGGCAAAAGTTAGTACCAAAAACTATATGTAATCTAAAATTCCATTTTAAAAAGCAGATAAAATGTTAGCGGTGTTTGTGGGTCACTTCATTTATTTTTAATTAGTTACATTGTATTATAATGAACTTACATTTTGGTCTTTGACCTCTGATATCACAAAGTGACACTATTCGACGAACAGCAGAAACACAAGAAATGGCCTTGTTGAATTCTTTTTCTATATTCCCATTGTACCACTGCATCCACTGAAAATAAAAATAACATTTTTGAAAAACAAGTTTTTCCCTTGTAGTACATTTGTCAAATGTAATAAAAAGGGGAAAAGATGATGAGCACACGCTAAGGACCTGTACACTTTTCTCTTTCTATTTTACTTTCACCAGGTATTTTTATATCTTGCATTCAGTTGATTCACTGGACTGCACCTCTGCTGCTCTACAGGCAACCCTTTTACTCTCCCTGTCAAAGCTGTCATTACATATGTATTTCCCCTTGTCTGTTGCTATCTTTCTACATCTCACATCACCTTACTCCTCGTATTTTCCACTTTCATTCAACCCATCCCATGTGATACCACTCTCTCACTTGTGGTAAAATACTGGAAGTGCATGCTATGAAAGAGAAAGCACTTTCAAAAGCTAAGCCACAGCCTCCAATAAGATGGTTAGTTTATATGAAATACTACACCACTCTAATCAAAGTGTGATATCTTCCTTCGCACCTCTGAAGATGTTACTCCCAGCACTTTTCAGCATCATAAAAACAATGTATAACAACCATTTGTATTGCTCCCCCACCACCAAGAGTATTCTTGTAGTAACTGTACATGTTTTTGGCTCAATTTTGTCATGATTATTCTTACTTCTTGTCACTTTGTCCTAATTTTCTTTGTGTATTGATTAATTCCACATTCCTTAACACATGAATAATTTTGTTAATGTCTTGGAAATGTATTTTTAATTTCTGTAAATAGGCTATCCGCCATACTGTAGATTGCAGATTACGTGTGTAGATATGACTAAGTTTTCACAACTTAGCCTTTCACCAGCGACATGAATCATCCCACGTTCCTGTAATACATTTATATCCTAATCACTCTTCTGTTACTTCAGTGCAATTCGTAACACCACTAGCTTTTAGTAGCAGTTATTAGGCAACCAAGAACAGAAACAGATGTGAACTTAAATGACAAAGTTTTACTGTTTTCAGCATAGCTTTTCAATGTACTGTCATAGACATTTTGATACAACAAAGATGCACATTTGACACTATATAACAAGTCAGAGAAAGGCAATGGCAAACCGCCTCCACTTGGACCTCGCCTAGAACAATGATGCAGCATTCTTGTGTCTGCTCTCCAATACTCATTCCCTGAGTCTGAGACTACTTTGACTTCTGACATTTTCAAGTACAACTACAATGCAAGGACTTCAGCTCCCTATTGCATCTGCTGTTAATTTAGAAATTAGTACAAGAGAAATGCAGAATGTGAAGCCCGTATACAAAAAAAGGATTCACTGACCATACATTACAAAATATGTAACTAATCTCCTCCACCTCCACAGAAATCCAGCAAATATATTTATCATTAAGCAAAATTTTAGAGCTTTTACTATACGTGCCATATCATAAATTAAAATCATACCCGACCAGCATGTAGTCAGACTAATGTACTAAAACTTATTGCTATATGTACAATACATTTATAGGCTGCTCTCACCCATGTATGCAAATGATGCTCTACATGAAGGCTGTCAGCATTTCCTCGTCCCATATTATGAACAATAAAGTAATATGTTGCTATCATATGATGGACTTCACCAAATACATCATCTTGTCTTTGTTGTTAAGCCATTCCTTCTTCCGGTGGCACATTACACTGGACTGACACTATGATAACAGTTGAGAGGAATAGCACATTGTACCACTGGTGTCCTATGCAATCTTTCTTGGTTGTCACATTCACTATTCAGTTGAAATGACATAATTTCAGAGACGTTACTGGTCTCATACACACGATTTCATGTATATAGGCTGAAGTGGCAAGTGAAGATTTATACCAAGGTCTGGGATCGAACTGGAGTCTCCTGCTCACTAGGCAATTCTGTTCATGTGTAAGGGGAAATTTAAAGTAGACAGAGGTGACAGTGAGAATTTGGCTTGAGGAGGGTAATCCATGCAGTTGTGTGAACTGCTGTGTGAAGGTGGTTTAGTGGCTATTCAGTTTGTTTAATTACACAATTACATACCTAACATAATGACTCCTCTTTTCACTGTCTCTTTAGTAAGGGAAAGATTCTAATGGTATTGATTCTCCACAAGAGATGTGATATGAATAGCTGTGTACACACAAAGCTGATGCACATAAGGAATGTTTGCATATGATAATGCTCAATTTTTCCAGTGCCCTTCATATGACATCCTGACATTTGCCTGGAATGATTTAGGGAAATCATGGAAACCCTAAATCTGGATGGCTGGATGCAGGTTTGAACCATAGTCATCCTGAGTGCGAGTCCAGTATGCTAACCACTGCACCATGTTCCTCAGTGAATGGCCAGAGAAAACTGGCTTTGGTCACCAGAAAGTCATCAATAACAAGCACAATATATGCCACAAGGTAGGCAAGTTCTATTGATCCAGCAATGTACGGTAAACTGACGCTAAAGTTCCTTCTCATATTCCAGTAGAATCTAATGGGCACCCTATCATCAGGTCCTGTGCCCTTTCCTTTATTGAGTGCTTAGAGCTGTCTCTAAATTCTGCACTCATTTATTTATGTGTCTATCATTTTTGCACCTATATACCACCGACCTGCTATTGATATAAACCATCCAGGCGATAGCATCACCACCTGGCGAGGAATGACTGCTAGTCAGACAAGCACGGTGCATGTAGTACCACTGATTGCACTGTCTGTGTGTACAATAGGGAAAGCACGCGACCTATCTGAGTTAGACCGAGGACAGATTGTGATGGCCTGGAGGCTCAGCATGAGCATTTTGGAAACTGCATAACTTATCAGGTGTTCGAGCAGTGCTGTGGTGAGCATTTTCAACACGTGGAGAAACCAAGGTGAAACCACGTCCAGATGTCGTGGGGTGGGACGGCCACCCCTCATTACAGATGTCTGATGATGTAGGCTGGGCAGATTGGTAAAACAGGACAGGCAGCAAGCTGTAATGGAACTAACATTAGACTTTAATGCCGGGCATTATTCACAAAAGTTGAGAATGGCTGTGATGTGGGGTATGAGTGGGGTATAGTCAAGTGGGGGGTGCTCCAGGGATCAGTGCTGGGGCCACCCCTCTTCCTTATTTATATAAATGTTACACCCTCTAGTATTACAGGTAACTGTAAAATATTTACTGATCACACTAGCTTCGTAATGAAGGATGTTGTGTGCAACATTGGCTCAGTTTCAAATAGTGCAGTTCATGATCTAAGTTCATGGCTTGTAGAAAATAAAATAATGCTAAATAACAGTAAGACTCAGTTTTTCCAGTTTTTAACACACAATTCAACGAAACCTCACATTTTAATTTCACAGAATTGGTATATAATTAGTGAAACTGAATAGTTCAAATTTCTAGGTGTTCAGATAGATAGTAAGCTGTCATGGAAAGCCCCAATTCAGGATCTTGTTCAAAGAGTTAATGCTGCCATTTTTACTATTCAAACAGTGTCTAAAGTGAGTGATGGTTCGACATGAAAATTAGTCTACTTTGCTTATTTTCATTCGCTTCTGTTGTATGGTATTATATTTTGGGGTAACTCTTCCCACTCTTCTTCTTCTTCTTCTTCTTTCTTCTTCTTCTGCTTTTACGGCCTCATTGGACCACTTCAGTCAATCATTTCTGGTCCTCTTCTTTGGTATTTTCCCCTTCCGAGTGGCCCAGTATCTCTTCATTCGTTCCGATGCTTTTCGTCGTTCCTTATCTGTAAATACCCTTTTCATTGTATGTCGTTTGTCAATTTTTGGTTTAAATCTTATTTCTGTGTCCCTCAACTTCTTTAAATTTGGCGTTTTGTTCTGCAAATCATCCAGAGTTATTTCCAGTTATTCCATATCCTCTCTTATTTCCTTAAGCCATCCTCCTTGTTGTTTCAAATTCCAGAGTTTCTCAATAATTTTCCTTGATAATCTGGTTTCTGGTGTCCTCAGAATGTGACCACAAAGAGAGATCCTTTTCTTTCGTATAGTATCAGTGATGGGCTCCAGTTCTCTGTATACCACTTCATTTGGAACTATCCGCCATTGCCCAGCTTTTTGATATTTCTTATTTATGCATGTTCTAGCAATTCTTCTCTCTACTTTTAAAATTTTGTCAATTCTGTTTTTCTGGGTGACTTTAAAAAGAGTTTCATTTCCGTATGTAACCTCTGGTTGAACCACTGTCTTGTAATGTTTTAATTTTGTTTTAATTGATAGACATTTTTAATTGTACGTAGACCATGTTAGTTTTTGAGCTTTTATCATTTTATTAGTTCTTGCTCGCCATGCAGGTTTCTCGTCCAATTTATGTGTTATAATTTCACCCAGGTATTTAAATTGTTTCACTATTTTAATTTCCCTATTGTTCACTGTGATGTGATCTATTACAAGTGGATCCGTTACCATTATTTCAGTCTTTTCAAATGATATCTGGAGTCCTAATTTTTGTGCTATATTTTGTAAGCTTGTTATTTGTTTCGTGGCTTCCTGAATATTATTAGCTAGTAATGCTAGGTCATCAGCAAATCCCAAGCAATTTAGGTTTATTTTATCTTTCTTAGTTCCAATTTTAATATTCATAGGATTTTCCTTGTACCATTCTCTCATTACATATTCAAGAGCACAATTGAATAGCAATGGTGATAAACAATCTCCCTGTCTCAACCCTGTTTTAATCGTAAATGGTTCAGATATTTCTCCTCTAAATTTTACTTTGGATTTGGTGTTTGTTAAGGTTAACTGTATCATTTTTATTAATTTAGGATGAAGTCCAAAATTCCTTAATATTTTCATCATTGAAGATCTATAGATGCAATCATACGCCTTTTTGAAATCTACAAAGGTTATGACTAGTTGTTTTTGCCTTCTTTTGTAGACATCCATAACTAACTTCAAGGTGATTATCTGTTCTGGGCAGCTTCTCCAGGATCTAAATCCTCCTTGATATTCTCCCAGTTCCCACTCTAAAAGGATATTTTTGCTCAGAAATGGGCAGTTTGGGCAATAAGTGGTGTAAGTTCATGAACCTCTTGTCAACCCCTGTTCACGAGTCTGGGTATTTTGACATTGGCCTCTCAATATATATATATATATATATATTCTTTATTGTCATTTCTTGTTAAGAATATTAGCTTATTCCCAAGAATAAGCAACTTTCACTCAGTTCCAGAAATCAAACCTCCATTTGGATCAGACTTCCTTAACTGTTTTGCAAAATGGTGTGCAGTATGCTGCTGCATCCATTTTCCATAAGCTACCACTCGAATTCAAAAATCTTAGCAGTAATCCACGTGCTTTCAAATCAAAACTGAAGAGTTTCCTCATGGGTCACTCCTTCTATTGTGCCGAGGAGTTTCTTGAAAAATTAAGCTGATTCTTGTTGTATTGTTGATTGCATTTACTTAAACTTATGACTGACCTTTTTTGGGTTCATAAACATTCATTTTTATCTGTTATTATTTTTATGCTGCAATTTCATGTACTGACATGTTTCATGACCTTGGAGATTTGCTCCTCAATTTAGTCCTACAGAACTTGACATGTGAATAAATAAAGAAATAAAATAGATGATGTGATGAGGAAAACACAAACACCCAGACCCTGGGAACTGCGAATGAGCTAAAAAAAAAGTAAAACACTGACAAAGAGGGTAGGTAAAAAAAAGTGGGGTGATGGCCTAAAAAAACCATTCATGTCTTAAATTTTAACAGTGCACATTAAAACTGTAAATTTTTAAACATTAATTATGGATTTATCATGGGGTAACAGAACCCGTACATAAAAGTTATTACACACTACATCAACTGAAGCTCCAGATTTTTAATATATCCATATCTTACTGCTCACAACATTCACATGTTATCTAAGTTAAATACACACACATGGCAGAAGCTATTTGAAAATTAGAATGCTGTGTACAGTGCAAGGTTAGGGTTAATAAAATAATCACATTGTTTAACAAGTGATGAATGGAAAGTAATGTCTCCACCTTTGTAGCTCCTCAGCAAATGGCAACACTTCTACGTTGTAGGTATCAACTTTTCAGTACTCTCTCCTCTACAGCTCCAGTTGGTGGGATGCTTTAGAAGTGAATCGTTATATTGTAAAAAATAGAATCCTGTGCAGTCAGTCAGTCCATGTGATTTAAATGACATGCTGTCAACGAATTCTTGGCAGCAGAATGTGACTCTAAAGGAAATCCATCAGAATATGCAAGGCTGCTTATGGTGACTGTATTTATGCGAGCACTACGTGTAACTGGTCCAGTAAATTTACAGCTTGTGAGATGTGACTTGTGTGAGAATGAAAGAGTTGGACACCTGTTTCACCAACTTCTGAGTTGAGTATGCAAAACATTGACAGTCTGGCTTAGGATGATTTCCCAACACTCAGAGGGAAATTGCAAACATAACAGTTATTCCTCAAGAACATGTGAGACATACTGTTGCTTTGCTTGCTTATCTGAAGATTTGTACACAACATGACAATGCCAGACCAAGCATTTCATTTCACATGCCACCATTGTATAACATCAGAGATTGAAGCTCACCATCACACAGCATCCACCATGAGTTTGTGCCATTTGATTTCCATATTTTCCTGATAATGGAAGATCTCCAGGAACATAACTATGGATCTGATGAAGTTGTGAGAACTGCATGGGCTGGTTGCAGAGACAGTGTGTCAAATTCTTCCCTGACAGCTTCAGAATGCTTGTTCATCACCGAAGAAGTGTATTCAATTGGCTAGTGATTATTTGGAAAAGTCAATACTGGTAATTAAAGAGCACAATCTGAAGATTACTTCTGCATTTCATATATCAGAACACCGCCACTGAAACATACATTATGTAGGTAATTCCATTCAACCCTCATGTAATTTAATGGCACAATATGGAATATTACATTTATGATAGTGGTGATTATGAGGAAAACAGAAATCCTTGTATCAATTAGTTCCCATATTATCAAATTTCATATGTTCTATCTGACAAACTATAGACTGTGGTGCAATTTCCATGTGAAACAATTCATAATCAATTCCTATCCCTCATCTTTGGCTCTGAACAGCCCTCCTGCCATAGCTCTGCTTCCATACACTGCAGCTACATGTAAAAGACTTTCCCGCAGCAACAAGTAAACCATTTTACACAAAATCACTTCTCATACATGTTTCTTCATGCCGCCACTACCACAACAAAGATCTTACAGAATACAAATAGCAAAATGACAACACACAGTACATAACAACAATGATGATCAGGGATACAATGTTGTAGAAATATTTAGATGTTCTTACCACGTTATATCTATTTCAACCACTCATATCCTGTGAGTACATAATAAGGGAGTTCCCATAGATTTGGTCTGTGCCATACCAACACTTATCTACTTTCATCTCCCCCCCCCCCCCCCCCTCCATATGCGCGCACGCACACACACACACACACACACACACACACACACACACACACACACACACACACACACACACACATGCAGCAGATAGAGTTAAAACACTTGTGCTAGTTAGAAATGACAGTTGTAAACAGTTGTAAAACTATGGCATGTTTCCTGTAAGCGTTTTTTTTGTGGAAGTAGTAAAGAAAAGTAAAGGAAGGTGTTATGTTCAAATGTAACATAAATGTACTTAGGCAATGTCCAACTTGAGTGGTGTCTTCACTCATTTCATTCTTTCCATTCCACCACAATTACCACATTATTTTTAAGCTGTTGCAATTAAAAAGCATAACTTACTTGGTCTTCCTGTGGGTATGGAGCTAGCATAAGTGGCTGACCCTGTGTTGCAGTTTGCATGTGACAGTGAAGAGCTTCAGTGAGAAAAGGCATAAATGGACAGAGTGTCTGTAAAAAAGTTTCAATGCACTGCATAAGAGTCCAACACGCAGCCTGAGCAGAAGTGCTTTTTGGTGACTTCAAGAGAGGTTTGGTCGTTTCCTGGGGGAAAAAAACATAAAATAAACTAAATTAATACAAATAGTTCAAATATTTAAATGTTTAACAAAAATTAGTTTTATATGCCATTGAGTTAATAATTAAAGCTCTTGAACAGATGAGAAAGCTGGGTAGGCTATTCAAAACACTGTTCATAATCTTCACAGACTTCCAAACCACATATCCTCCTATAGGCAGATCTACCATGCTAGACAAAGTCAATCAACTTAAATTGGATAAAACACTGATAAACTTAATTGATAGTCCCTTACAAGTTCAAAGTCATGTTTTGCAAAAAACATTAAAATAACCGCATCCAAAACCAGGTATAGACTGACATTTCAGATACACAAAAATGGCTAGAGTATAAAAAGTTTAAGCACCTTGTGACAAAGCAAGCTGGGATATTTTTTCTTCCCCTTTTGTTTTGCCATCTGCCTCCTTAAAATTCATTTATTCAGTTTTGACTAATTACTGTTAACATACGTGAGTATAAACTGCATTTTCATAAAAGTGAAAGGATAGCCCTCAGTTTTAAAGGATATAACACCAGATCTAATTTTGTGCTTAGTTTTTTTGTATGTAATTGATTTTCTAATTTATTTGGACTATTCCTAGTTAGTATCTTTCATTATAGGGTGAAATCAGAAATTGTTTTGTATTTTAGAAAAGGTTTCTCCAGTCTCTCTCTCTCTCTCTCCCCCCCTCTCTCTCTCTCTCTCTCTCTCTCTCTCTCTCTCTCTCTCTCTCTATGGCTGTGGTCAGAGACCATGTAATGTTGCAGAGGAATTGGTGGTGCGAAATATAAATCCGTGCCACTACTGACATGACTTGGTGGTCACTAAAGAATAATATAAAATTAATTACAGTCATTTTAAAAGCCCACTCATTTTTTATTTTCTGGTATAGTACAATAGTCATAATATAAAGGTACTTGTAGGCTTTGCAATAATAAAAATAATTGTGTGTTAAAATATATCTTTATGTACCATGTTCTTATTGCATTCCTTCCAGTTCAACAAATACATCAGTTTAAAGAAGTGATGATCTTTAATCAGGTTCTGGCTAACTACAGACACACAATATGTGCAGAATTGACCTTATCTGGAAAGGTAGTTACACAAGACAAGAATTCAATGCTCATTTTAAATACGGCAAAACATGAGGCTGGTGCCCTTTCCATTAATTCAAACGTTATCTTTTATTGCAATACTAAAGGAATTAACTTTCTGATTGGCGGTGTGCCACCAGATACTTAATGCAAAGACAGTATCATTTCATTCATCTGTAATACGTGTCCTATATACTATACCGGTCTGCATTGACAGGGCATTTGTTAATGGAATCTAATGTACTGTTATACCTAATTTGTGTCTGTTTCTTATGTTTTATGTCCTTCCGAGCAAAGTGGTGGGACAGGACAGGATGGGGAGGTTACACACACACACACACACACACACACACACACACACACACACACACACACACACACAGAGAGAGAGAGAGAGAGAGAGAGAGAGAGAGAGAGAGAGAGAGAAATGAACGTTGGTGGAGCAGAAAAAAAAGGCAAATTTCATGTAACTTCCATTAACCTTCTTGTGTAAGGTTTGAGGACTTAGAATAGATCAAAGTTCAAGTAGGGAATAAAGTAATTTCCATGTGATGACTAAAAATAGAACATAATTTGTGATAACTCAGCAGCTAATGCAACAATAGGCAGAAGCACGGTTACACTGTTTCTTCTTGTTAACTGATTGTGACGTAACTGTCAAAGCTGCAGTAGTCATAACTGGGCAATAGATAGCCTTATTAAATACCTTGACATTACATTTAATTACATATTAATATTTTTAAATAAATACAGGTTATTGAAAAGACTGCCAGACAACTATACATCGGTCATGGTCACCGACAGCATTGTCACCTTGAAATTTGAATTAGGAGAAACAAGTATGCAGGAATTATGGTCGATAGATCCAATGACTGAATTACTGAAAAATATTGAGTTAATGTTTACAGCTGTGACTGAACCGCTAAAGACCGGAAGGCTATGGCTACAGAACCGCTGAAGACTTTAGAGGTATCACAAAAGCAGGAAGAGCTTGCATCATGCTTACTGCACTTGCAAAAAAACAGACTAACTTGGCAAAAGAAAAACTGCCAAGTATCAGGACAAAGGAAAAAGGATAGAGGTATTCTGCGGGAAGTGCGGAAATTAACCAAAAAGGTTAATGGATTACAACAATAGCATTCTACACTCTGCCAAAATGCCCAATTGCTTTCAAGCTGAAAACTAAACTCCGTCTGACAGGCTCTCGGAAGATCAAACAGTACTAACCAACCACCAAGTCATCATGAGTCATAGGTGTCACTGGATGTGGATATGGAGAGGCAGGTGATCAGCACACCACTCTCCCAGCCACTGTTAATTTTCATGGCTGGAGGTGCTACTTCTCAATCAAGTAGAATTTGCTTCACAAGGGCTGAGTACACCCTGTTTTCAAGCAGGATTGATAATTTTGCGACAACACAATAGCAAGCTTTGTACGAGCAATTTAAAATGCAGGGAAATTGCTTCGCACAACTCACAGCCTGGACATCTGAAAAGAACACTCAAATGGTACAAATGTTAAATACCAGGATACAAAAAGCTGCAGAAAAATTTTCAAGGGAAATTAAGAACAAAATATCAAAAGACAAAAAGGCTACCACTACAGAGATGGTGAATATTTCAGAGGTCACACAGAACCAGGATGAACTTGTGTCCAAGCCTATTGTACTTTCAAAAAGATGATCCCATAGAAACTGAACTGTAGAGCGGTGGGGGGGAGGGGGGGGGGGTGTAAGGATCCATCCAGATGGGGTTATGCTGTAAAGAAAGAAATCACAGATGTTAAAAACATCCTACAGGATGATCAGTCCAAACCCACGTTGTTTGGAAAGTATTCCTTTTCTGAACCAGTGATACGTAGAGCACAACAAATGACAACCAAGCAGCCTAATACATCATTATGGTATACTACATTCAACACAGGGGTCACATTCCTATATGCTGGGATGCTGCTGGAAGGAACTGAATATATCTGGTAATCCAAGGGTGTGAAGCCCACGTGCAAGTGAAGAGAGTTGTGTACTGTCATACACAACTGAAATATCAAGGAATATTGTGGTGAAGAAGCTGCACTGTAGGAACACAACCCACATGTCGCACATATGGGCACAATTTGTTTCAAAGACCATTACCACTCACTCTTCATATTTAATAATGTCATGTTTTTTGTAAATGTTGAACCAGTTCACACAGTCTCTTAATAAGACACAAATATCACGTTTAACTAACTTCAGAAAGTCAACCTTTAGATACACTTATCTCTTCTCCATAAATGAAATTGTTATAGATTTCCTCATTTTGAGCTAAAATTATTCTGGACTTCCTCTGTATAACTCCACATAATGGTTGACAATTTATAAACTTTACTTCTAATTTACCCTCACTTACTAGTTCCTTATATTTATATACTGTGGTGTAACAGGTTTTTCCATCTCTTCCTTGGAACCAGATGAAAGAAGTTCATGTAAAAATGTTGTTTAGATAATTAGCATGTAGGGAATCTCCATTGTGCACACTTTGATTTTGCTCTGTGTAGAGACAATGCGATAAGCTTGAGCACAGTACATCAGCAAGATGTGATGCTGTCAATAGTATCTACCTGCTATGGAGGTGGTATTTATACTTTGACATCTTGGATTGACAGTGTTTTGGAAAGCACAGAGGAAGCACATCTGATGACAAAGTAAACACCCAAAAACAGCTGAAAGAGAGAGAGATGTTATTCCTTTACGTGATGTGCTGCTTCAGGTATGTTGTTCTGAGTAATAGGAGATTTGTCACCAAACATTGTAAATATTGTATATGAGAACAATTAAAACCAGAAGAGTTCTCTAAAATACAGTTACGTCATATACTAGAGAGCTGGCGTAGAGGTGAGTTCTCTTACAGGGCTTGGCCCTCTGCAGTTGAAACGAAGTCCCACAGCACAACTAGTGGCAAGGCATAGCAGGTCCACTATATCAAAGAAACATGAGAAGGCACCATAAAGGTAAAAGTGCTCATGAACAACAACATTAGGTGACAGATTGTTAGTAAATAAATGTAAATGTCGTGTGACTAGGGCCTCCCGTCGGTAGACTGATTGCCGGGTGCAAGACTTTTGATTTGACGCCACTTTGGTGACTTGCGCGGCAATGGGGATGAAAAAGATGATGATTAGGACAACACAACATCCAGTCCCTGATGGGAGAAAATCTCCGACCCAGCTGGGAATCGAACCCGGGCCCTTAGGATTGACATTCTGTCGCGCTGACCACTAAGCTACCGGGGGCAGACAGATTGTTAGTGAAGTTGCTGGTTCAGTTACAAACTATAACCAGAGCCATTAAACACTTCAACACATATGACTTTAAACACCACAACTGCATACCCTGCTTCTGTAAGCATTGGTTGTCCCTTTGGTTTCTTGTTTGATCATTTCACATGAAGACTGCCTTTAGGGTGTTTGCAAGTTTCCCTTGACAGACAGTAATATAAGGACATGGTACATGTTTAGTGAATGGGATCTGAGTGAGTTGTGATGAAAGTGGAAACTGGTCTGGAGATATGAAGGTAAGGAGCTATTTTCTTCTTATTTAATTAGAACATCAGGGGAATGAGAAACAAGGTAGATGAGCTGATTATTTGTTTGGAAGATTTACAAAGCTGTGAAAAGCAAAGTGTACTGTGTTTGCCTGACTAAAAAAACAATAATTGTACATACAGTAATAGGCTAAGCTCCAAAAGTTCTAGTAAAATCGTAAAATTAAAATTATAAATAACAAGTGAAACTAAAATTAATTTTGGCAATGATAAAGATTGGAAAAGAAGAATATCAAAATATTATTTGTGTAAATGTTCATTTTTCAAACAATAAAAGTTAAAAAGTAGGTGAATTCAAAATTGTTCTTTCAGAAAGCAGAGCTATAGATGTTACAAGTATATTAAAAAAAGTAGTCTCTTGAAGCCACAGCATTTACAAATTTACTTTTCATCACTGAAGTGTTTACAATGGAACAATGCTCTTTAGCTTACATAGTTATATTATTTGTTATTAGTAAATGAGAGAAACTCATTCAAATTATTACCAATACAGAATGTTGAAGATGCTTTGGTGTTATTTAATTGGAAAGCTACGTACCAGGTATGTGTCACAAAAATCTGTGTATATGAACAATCTCAAGGAGGATGTGGCAAGGTGTAGTTGTTGATTCTTGAAAGCGTCATTCACTGCCTTTATCATAACTGAAAGGCGACTTAGTATCCACTTATCACAAATGGACAGTGATGAAAGTGTGTCATCCTTTGCACTATCCCACACACTTTCATGGAAAGTACGGACATATCTACAAGCTTGCCATATCTTGTTACATAACAGGCGATTGGTGTGACAAGTTGCAATATCGAAGTTAAGTGACATGTCTGAAAAGACAAACCAAACAAAAATACAATACAAAAATGATCTACATTTTTGCAAAGGAAAACTGAAAACATTACTTACTACTTTTACAGAAAACTGTAAGAGAAGGGCAACAGAGCGTTGGAACATACAGAATTCTTTGCACAATAAACAAGGCACCAACTTATAAAACTGATTACACTGAGATTAATAATGGTTTTATCTCTTAAGAGAATGATTAAAATGATGCTCCATACAACAGACCCAAGTTGTTATATCCTGTCTTCAATAATATTTCATGTAGTAAGGACTACTTAATTTATTAATGCTGTTGTAGACTCCAGACTAAAGACTGGTTTGCTGTAGCTCTCGATGGCAGTCTATTCCAATACAGGTAGGTAGTCAAAAATTGTTATGACTGAATACCCCATTCCATTCTAAGGCTGAGAGATGAACAGTCTGAATCATTTCTCTTTTTAGTATTATACTTAAAATTTTACTTGTTTCCAAACTGTGGATGAGTGATGATAAAAACTGTCATAAGGGAACGATTGTACTGTGAGGGTGTTGTCAGAATACCCAACTGTTTACAAGAGGAAGTAGAGTGGGCACCACATAATATCCTTATTACACACTGTGTGCAACAAACACTATTTTGCTCAATGACAAATTACTTAGCAATATGACGGCATAAGACAGTGATGAGTGAAAACAGAAAAAGCATGACATATACTATTGTCTGTAATATAAGAGTTCCACAGATTAGATATAAAAAAGGCGCTGCCACATCTGACTTCTAGTTCATATTCTTATATATATAAATACAGTAAGTGAAGTAGTAGTGGAAGTAGTAGTAGTAGTAGTAGTAGTAGTAGTAGTAGTAGTTGTTGTTGTTGTTGTTGTTGTCGTTATGGTCTTCAGTCCTGAGACTGGTTTGATGCAGCTCTCCATGCTGCTCTATCCTGTGCAAGCTTCTTCATTTCCCAGTACTTACTGCAACCTATATCCTTCTGATTCTGCTTAGTGTATTCATCTCTCGGTCTCCCTCCATGCTGCCCTCCAATGCTAAATTTGTGATACCTTGATGCCTCACAACATGTCCTACCAACCGATCCCTTCTTCTGGTCAAGTTGTGCCACAAACTCCTCTTCTCCCCAATCCTATTCAGTACCTCCTCATTAGTTATGTGATCTACCCATCTAATCTTCAGCATTCTTCTGTAGCACCACATTTCGAAAGCTTCTATTCTCTTCTTGTCCAAACTATTTACCGTCCATGTTCACTTCCATACATGGCTACACTCCATACAAATACTTTCAGAAACGACTTCCTGACACTTAATCTATACTCGATGTTAACAAATTTGTCTTCTTCAGAAACGCTTCCTTTGCCATTGCCGGTCTACATTTTATATTCTCTCTACTTTGAACATCATCAGTTATTTTGCTCCCATAATAGCAAAACTCCTTTACTACTTTAACTGTCTCATTTCCTAATCCAATTCCCTCAGCATCACCCGACTTAATTCGACTACATTCCATTATCCTCATTTTGCTTTTGTTGATGTTCATCTAATATCCTCCTTTCAAGACACTGTCCATTCTGTTCAACTGCTCCTCCAAGGCCTTTGCTGTCTCTGACCAAATCACAATGTCATCGGCGAACCTTGAAGTTTTTATTTCTTCTCCATGGATTTTAATATCTACTCCAAATTTTTCTTTTGTTTCTTTTACTGCTTGCTCAATATACAGATTGAATAACATCGGGGAGAGGCTACAACCCTGTCTCACTCCCTTCCCAACCACTGCTTCCCTTTCATGTCCCTCGACTCTTATAACTGCCATCTGGTTTCTGTACAAATTGTAAATAGCCTTTCGCTCCCTGTATTTTACCCCTGCCACCTTTAAAATTTGAAAGAAAGTATTCCAGTAAACATTGTCAAAAGCTTTCTCTATGTCTACAAATGCTAGAAACGTAGGTTTGCCTTTCCTTAATCTTCCTTCTAAGGTAAGTCGTTGGGTCAGTATTGCCTCACATGCTTCAACATTTCTACAGAATCCAAACTGATCTTCCCCGAGGTCGGCTTCTACCAGTTTTTCCATTCGTCTGTAAATAATTCGCGTTAGTATTTTGCAGCTGTGACTTATTAAACTGATAGTTCGGTAATTTTCACATCTGTCAACACCTGCTTTCTTTGGGATTTGAATTATTATATTCTTCTTGAAGTCTGAGGGTATTTCGCCTGTCTCATACATCTTGCTCACCAGATGGTAGAGTTTTGTCAGGACAGACTCTCCCAAGGCCGTCAGTAGTTCCAATGGAATGTTGTCTACTCCCGGGGCCTTGTTTCAACTCAGGTCTTTCAGTTCTCTGTCAAACTCTTCACGCAGTATCGTATCTCCCATTACATCTTCATCTACATCCTCTTCCATTTCCATAATATTGTCCTGAAGTACACCGGCCTTGTATAGGCACCCTATATACTCCTTCCACCTTTCTGCTTTCCCTTCTTTGCTTAGAACTGGGTTTCCATCTGAGCTCTTGATATTCATACAAGTGGCTCTCTTTTCTCCAAAGGTCTCTTTAATTTTCCTGTAGGCTGTATCTATCTTACCCCTAGTGAGATAAGCCTCTACATCCTTACATTTGTCCTCTAGCCATCCCTGCTTAGCCATTTTGCACTTCCTGTCGATCGCATTTTTGAGACGTTTGTATTCCTTTTTGCCTACTTCATTTACTGCATTTTTATATTTTCTCCTTTCATCAATTAAATGCAATATTTCTTCCGTTGCCCAAGGATTTCTACTAGCCCTCGTCTTTTTACCTACTTGATCCTCTGCTGCCTCCACTACTTCATCCCTCAGAGCTACCCATTCTTCTTCTACTGTATTTCTTTTCCCCATTCCTGTCAATTGTTCCCTTACACTCTCCATTAAACTCTGTACAAGGTGCATTCAATTTCTAAGGCCTCCGATTTTTTTTCTCCGGACTGGAAAGAGATAGAAACATGCGCATTGTTTTAAAATGAGGCCGCGTTCATTGTCAATACATCCCACAGATGGCAGCACCATACAGCAGACGGAATTTTACCGCCAGCGGCGAGAATGAGAACTGTTTTAAATACTTAAAATGGCGACGTTTTCCTTACCTGAACAGCGTGCAATCATTCGTTTTCTGAATTTGCGTGGTGTGAAACCAATTTAAATTCATCGACAGTTGAAGGAGACATGTGGTGATGGAGTTATGGATGTGTCGAAAGTGCGTTCGTGGGTGCGACAGTTTAATGAAAGCAGAACATCATTGTGACAACAAACCGAGACAACCTCAGGCTCGCACAAGCCGGTCTGACGACATGATTGAGAAAGTGGAGAGAATTGTTTTGGGGGATCGCCGAATGACTGTTGAACAGATTGCCTCCAGAGTTGGCATTTCTGTGGGTTCTGTGCACACAATCCTGCATGACGACCTGAAAATGCGAAAAGTGTCATCCAGGTGGGTGCCACAAATGCTGACGGACGACCACATGGCTGCCCGTGTGGCATGTTGCCAAGCAATGTTGACGTGCAACGACAGCATTAATGGGACTTTCTTTTTGTTGGTTGCGACAATGGATGAGACGTGGATGCCATTTTTCAATCCAGAAACAAAGCACCAGTCAGCTCAATGGAAGCACACAGATTCACCACCACCAAAAAAATTTCGGGTAACCGCCAGTGCTGAAAAAATTATGGTTCTGGGACAGCGAGGGCGTAATCCTTACCCATTGCATTCCAAAGGGCACCACGGTAACAGGTGCATCCTACGAAAATGTTTTGAAGAACAAATTCCTTCCTGCACAGCAACAAAAACGTCCGGGAAGGGCTGCGCGTGTGTTGTTTCACCAAGACAACGCACCCGCACATCGAGCTAACGTTACGCAACAGTTTCTTCGTGATAACAACTTTGAAGTGATTCCTCATGCTCCCTACTCACCTGACCTGGCTCCTAGTGACTTTTGGCTTTTTACAACAATGAAAGACACTCTCCATGGCCGCACATTCACCAGCCGTGCTGCTATTGCCTCAGCGATTTTCCAGTGGTCAAAACAGACTCCTAAAGAAGCCTTCGCCGCTGCCATGGAATCATGGCGTCAGCGTTGTGAAAAATGTGTACGTCTGCAGGGCGATTACGTCGAGAAGTAACGCCAGTTTCATCGATTTCGGGTGAGTAGTTAATTAGATAAAAAATCGGAGGCCTTAGAACTTCATTGCACCTCGTACAACCTCTGGTTTAGTCAGTTTATCCAGGTCCCATCTCCTTAAATTCCCACCTTTTTGCAGTTTCTTCAGTTTTAATCTACAGTTCATAACCAATAGATTGTGGTCAGAGTGCACATCTGCCCCTGGAAATGTCTTACAATTTAAAACCTGGTTCCTAAATCTCTGTCTTACCATTATATAATCTATCTGATACCTTCCAGTATCACCAGGATTCTTCCATGTATACAACCTCATTTTATGATTCTTGAACCAAGTGTTAGCTATGATTAAGTTATTCTCTGTGCAAAATTCTACCAGACAGCTTCCTCTTTCATTTCTTCCCCCCAATCCATATTCACCTACAATGTTTCCTTCTATCCCTTTTCCTACTCTCGAATTTCAGTCACCCATGACTATCAAATTTTCATCACCCTTCACTACCTGAATAATTTCTTTTATCTCATAATACATTTCATCAATTTCTTCATCATCTGCAGAGCTAATTGGCTTATAAACTTGTACTACTGTAGTAGGCATGGGCTTCGTGTTTATCTTGGCCACAATAATGCGTTCACTATGCTGTTTGTAGTAGCTTACCCACACTCCTATATTTTTATTCATTATTAAACCTACTCCTGCATTACCCCTATTTGATTTTGTACTTATAGCCCTGTATTCACCTGACCAAAAGTCTTGTTCCTCCTGCCACCGAACTTCACTAATTCCCACTATATCTAACTTTAACCTATCCATTTCCCTTTTTAAATTTTCTAACCTACCTGCCCGATTAAGGGATCTGACATTCCACGCTCCGATCCGTAGAATGCCAGTTTTCCTTCTCCTGATAACGACATCCTCCTGAGTAGTCCCCACCCAGAGATCCGAATGGGGGACTAATTTACCTCCGGAATATTTTACCCAAGAGGACGCCATCAACATTTAACCATACAGTAAAGCTGCATGCCCTTGGGAAAAATTACAGCTGTAGTTTCCCCTTGCTTTTAGCTGTTCCCAGTATCAGCACAGACTGTTGCCCCTGCAACTACTGAAAACGCTGCTGCTCCTCTTCAGGAACCACACGTTTGTCTGCTCTCAACAGACACCCCTCCATTGTGGTTGCAGCTACAGTACGGCCATCTGTATCGCCAAGGCACGCAAGCCTCCCCACCAACAGCAAGGTCCATGGTTCATGGGGGGAGGGGGGGGGGGGGGGGAATTACAGTAACTAAGAATTTTGAATAATTTGTTTCATTTATTGATTTAGCCTCAGGCATTATTTTGCCACCCCCCCCCCCCCCCCCCCCTATCAATAGAAGTTCAAGTATTGTGTTTTACCTATGTTAAGTTACAGTCCATTTGCGGAGAACCTGTTAATTTTCAAGGCCATTTTATCTACATTTTCCAACATTGAATTTCTCCATTGGACTTGTAATGAAACTGGACAATTCCTTACACTCACTTTTAGAAAAGAGCATGACAAATCATTTTAGTTAACAACACAATACACTAATACTGAATGTACGATTTGTTACATATTACACCTATCATGTCATTTATGTTAATTAGACAATTGTGCACTGATATGAAACTTCCTGGCAGATTAAAACTTTGCACAGGAACTCGAACCCAGAATCTTTACCTTTCGTGGGCAAATGCTCTACCAACTGTGCTACACAAACATGACTGATGACCCGCTCTCAGTTTCACTTCTGCCAGGACCTCATCTCCTACATCCCAAACTTCACAGAAGTTCTCCTGAGCACTTACATTGCATGACTAGCATTCCTCGGAGAAAGGATACTGCGGGGACATGGTTTGGCCACAGCCTGGGGGATTATTTCCAGAATGAATTTTCAATCTGCAGCACAGTGTACGCTGCTGTGAAACAAATGTATTGTAAACATGAAATAAATATGAAGACAGAGAGAAAAAAAAACCTCAGCATCACATGAAGTGATACATCTCAAGCCATCCCAGTTGTTTATCTTTAGTGTCAGCCATCTGCTGCATATGAACTCAGTTTTTTAAGTAACATTTTCAAACTGTTCCTTTTAACTGAATATTTCAGAAAATAAATATTAAAATCTCTGCCATCATTTGCTTTCTTCTGTCTGCTTGGTGACACAATTTTTAGTGAGAATATTTGAAAACTTCCTATTTGGGAACCATACACTGTAATAACTGCAAATGACTCTTCCAACAGCACCAATAAATGGGCTCCCAATTGTCGATTTAAGCAGAAACTACTGGTTTCAATACATTTTAACTTTATGTTCCCCCTCCCCCCCACATTCCTCCTTTCTTCGTATTTTCCTTACAAAAATTTGCTGCTAATTTATACTCCTCTTTGTTTAACATATTGATTTCTGTATCTACATAGTTCTCAGACACATATAACATCTTCCTTTTGACGTTCTACATTTTGTAAATAAATAAAAAGTTCAATAACTTTGTTTTTCAGTCTACTATAAGTCCAATCCAGCATGGATAGCTTATTCAAACAAGTTTCTTTTGTGTGACATTCCTGGTTCATCTACACTTCTTTCATAGTAGTCTGCCATAATGATGTACTTAGTCTTAAAAAAGATTTACTCCTTACATCAGTAATCACAGCAGTAAACCCAGTAATTACAAGAATTCTATCACTCATGACAGCACTCCCCCTTTATTTTTACTTATCAGTTCAGTGAATCTACCTTTTTCCCATTCTGTTAAGGAGTAGATCATGTCTTGTCTATTTCCACTCCCAATAACAGCAATTGGCACAGCACCATAGTGAGCTCCTCCCAAAGTCAGCAGCACCCCGGTTCTTGGTTAATCCTTATAGTGGCTTTGTTCATCCAGGGTTTGATTGTGCCACAGCATTTCCTCAAAGAAACTACATTTGAGTGCGAGGTTGCTGGACTTAGTGTCAATAAGTGTTTGGCACCCGAACTAAATGCAAGTCCCCACCTAAACTATGGACAAACAATACACAATTGCAAAATGTGGCATACTGTTGTCATCCACAAGCATTGTACACTGGTAGGATTTATTGCAGAGAGAGGAAACCATATACCAGACAACAGTAACCAATAAGGTGGTGTGTCGAAATCATTGTATTTAATTTTCATGGTTGGTAGGAGTTATGCCAACATTCTTCACTTCCACCCACTCATCCTGTAAACTAAACTTGGCCATGTGCCTCAGTGTGAGTCACTGCTTTGAGTGGGACCACAGATATGTTTTAGGTCATTTTGGCTGCTGTATTACACCAAGTCTTTGTGCTTAACTCCCATATGCTTCTCAAAGCTGGCAGAACATTGCACATTCTTAAACTTCTTTATGTGCTTCAGCACTCTCAATGACTGAGTAATACTTCGTATGATATGAAACAAGATTAAAATATTAGAAATAAGTGGAAAACTGTCTTCATACTCACTTTGAATATTTTGTGATAAAAGGCTAAATCTAAGTGCATCTGTTCCACACTCGGGAATTCCTGCAGGAAAAAGTTTCTTGTGTCCTTCAAGTGTTTTCTGAAGTTCATTTTCAGATAAAAGTCCTGCCCTGAAGTTTTCATGTGCTTCTTCCTGCAAGTCCTATAAAATGGAAAAGAAACAAGAAATATTACCTGTCAAAGGTCTAAGGGCCAAAAGAAAAACAAACTACTACTACTACTACATTGGAGACAAGGCCTGTCTACACAGCAGCTAGCTTCATTTTCTCCATTGATGATCTTGGCAATGAGTCGTGATCACTGAGTGACAGACAACACTGTAGCATACAAAGTCACACTTGCTGCCAAAGGGCTGTCGCAGTGGCAAGACTGGTGACTATAAGTTTGACACCCTGTAGCATCACTGGATGACATCACTGGACATGCATTCCTATCCTCAATTTGTTCCTCAAGACACCCTCTTACAATCCCTCAAAGTCTTTTGGTATCATTTTGTAATGCCCTATATATCGGAGAAATGTTCTTAGCAAAAATAGGTGGACATGTTGCAGACCTTCAAGAATCTTACTCCATTTGACAACCCTGGGAGAAAATGCACTGACTTAAAAGGGAACAATGTTGAAAATAATATGTAAATTGTTACCCTCCTTTCACTGCCAACCTAAGAAATTTTATTGTATCATCTTTAAATATTTTTTGGGAGTAGGGTTTCATTCCTAGAATATAGCATTGATAATGATGTGTAACCGCACTGTAATAACCACACAATTGAGCTCTGAAAAGGTAAAACGCACAAACATACACACCACCACCACACTGTACTGTTTTACGTAATGAGTACCAGAAGAAAACCTTTGAAAATAATTTACCATGCACAATCACATATCACATCTATTCCTAACAAAATGATAGGTTTCCACCAGCATTGGTCATTGTCAGATGATGAAATAAAGGTCATCATTCAATCTTACCACTGTGGAAATAAGCTGTAAATATGTTTTCCACAGAGGTGGAATTGAACCATGGTCTGTATTTTATGATCTGAAGATGGCAAATGCCAGCCAAAACCAGTCATTTTATTAGAAATATATGTGAATGTGTTGAATAATTACACTGTTTTCCAATCAATCAATCATTGTTGTTTCCAGCTCGACAGAAATGTCATTCTTTCCAAAAATAGTGTACATGTTACTGCACTGAGATAATATTTCTCTTAAAATTTCATGTTGCAGTATTTGGAGATGGTACTGGAGAGGATGGCACATTATCATAGTGCAAAACAGAGAGATAACAACAGTACAATTATGGGATTTTGGTATTTGCACAAATACCACAACCATTTAAAGACAAATGAAAAGAAGTAATATTTCCAGTAAGAAATATAATAGACCTCAGATTTGGTGTTGTCATTTGAAAGGTTGAGTAACACATTCCTCAGTTACACTTTTTCGCATTTCATGCTCTTTTATAAATGATCAACATAGGTACTTACAAACAATAGTCTGTACGCAAAAAAGTAAAACTCTACTGCTTACTAATCTGTAGTTTTTTATGGTAAAATTCACTTCAGAACAATTTCCTTATTATGGTTTTCCCAGTGATCCAGGCAACATATTTCACTGAAAATATTAATCTTTTCTGCCACAGATTCTCATACAAGGCACAGTGGGCCATAAACTTGCCTTTCAGCCTCACCAAGAATAAAAAGGAAAGTGGTGTCCTATCATTTTTAGGAGCTGTGTTATTTTAATCAATATCCACACATCACATAAATTTATAGTAACTAGCATCTTATAGTCATTCTACCACAAAAAATAGCCACAACCCACAAACAGATTTCATGAAATATTCTCTCTTTTCTAGGATTAATTCTACTTTCAAGATTTGGCAACTTTATTTTCATTAACCGTGTGACCGGATGCCCTCCTTTTCACCGTAACTGCCAGTTAACCTAATGTTGGGAAGTGGTGTGTACGAATTTTTTATGAATTGTGTCAACTTTGTTCTGTGTGTTGTCGTGTAACTGTCTGTGCATCACATTTTCTGAGGCGGAGGTTGAGGACCAGCCCAGCAGTTGCTACACAAGTGAGAAAAAGCATCTAAAAGCACATGTATGTTTGTCTTTGCACCAGTGCAATGATTGTTAATCTTCCATGCAGATTTAATCTGGGTCTGAGTAATCTCCCTATCTTGCATCCTACCACACTGCATGCTAAACTAAATGACCAAGTTAATTCATCAAATATTGTGCAAGACAAAATTTCTGTACCTTTAATGAAATTCCATCCGAAACATGTTCAGGGTTTATTACATTTCCCAGACTCTTTGACATTTTTCTTCCATGAGCATCACAAATGATTCCATGTAAGAAAATTTTCTGAAAGTGACAGAATAAAACCATGTCAATGAATTCATTTAACTTTTACAAAAATCAAATCAAGCAGTATACTAAAATATATAGTAGCAATGATATTACTGCCTTACTTTAAATGGTAGTTGCCCCGTCAGCCTCTCTCCGAGCATAACCATGCGGGCAACCCAGAAGAACAGAATGTCATTTCCTGTCACCATTATGCTTAAAGGGTAACAAGTTTTCATGTCTTCATTCTGAAATCACAAGTAACACACTTTAAACAAAAATATTTTGACGAAGGCAATTTTTGAATCTTTGTTTGTAATTATTAGAAAAGATTATACTACTTTACACAATATCAGACACATCTGAAAAGAAACAATTATTTAATTTTGCAATATAAAATGTAGTAAGAGAAAAACTTCTCTCTTTTTCCTTGTTATTCAGAGAAAACTGTTAAGACATCAAACTAACTGCAGTCAATCTAAGTGGCATAAATATAACTGGAAAATGAAAGATTCACAAATTGTGTTTTGTCAACAGCTTATTATAACAGTAGTTCTCCTGAGTAATATTAGCAAAGAATACTACATTTCTGCACAAAAACTCAGCACTGCTGGCTGCTCAAGGCAAAGAGCAGAGCACCCAATACTGAGAGATTCTATGGCACTGGTTGCATCTTTAAATATTTTTTAAGTAGATAAACCACTTCTGAAGTTAGTTTAGTTTTAAGCATTTTCTTTGAAAACCACAATTTATTAAACCTTAAGTTGTCTTTTCTGTGAAGTCTTCATCATACAATATTAAGCAAACTATACAGCTCAAAAGATTTATTTTTTGTATCTTTCTTACACACACACACACACACACACACACACACACACACACACACACAGACAAACAAACTTGTGTGGGTGTGGGAATTAACAGATTCTTTTAAAAGCTAACAAAGTTTTACCCTCTTTTCAACCACTCAGATAGCCATCTCCTTTACATCTAAATTATTCACATTCTTCCAGAAGTCTCCTGACCAACCTACCCCTCTTAACTAGAAGGGTTTCCAGTTTAAAATTTAATCACTAGGTCAATAGGTACTTTTGTGTGCAATGTACTTTAGGTCGTATGTTGGTGTGCACAAAATGTGACTAACATATTGAAACTAATTTTAAAACTGATAGGAGAATTTTATCTACAAAGGGATCATATGGACTAGCTCTTCTTGATTTTCTTCATATTTCTGAATTTGTAGGTCAGTGTCCACATACTACTTTCCCAATGCACTATGATACAGTTCTCAAAAACACTTTAAACAAAGCAGCCAGCATTGTGTATTAGTCTTGTCTGATTATTGATAGTATCATCATCATCATCATCATCATCATCATCATCTTCTTCTTCTTCTTCTTCTTCTTCTTCTTCTTCTTCTTCTCCAGTTTCCAGCCCCTGGTTGGGTCTGTTTTCTTGATAGTGGGAATATTTTTAGAACTTTTATTTAAATTCTGCACTTATTATCAAATAGTAATGTTAATTAACAAAATACTGAATCATATTTTTAAAAATATCATCTTTTTTATTTTTAATTACTGATCATATGCCAATTATGATTAGTCACAAAAACTTTAAATTTGGTAGAAAAAATATGGAACATTAAACAGAAAATACTTTTTGTTTCTACAGATTGAACAGTATTATTTATGACATCTTGTGGAAATTGGGTTTTCTGCCGGATATCAGCGTCTTCCAAACACGATATTTCGACGTCATTACTTGACGTCTTCATCAGGTGTTCCCTGATATCCGGCAGAAAACCCGATTTCCACGAGATGTCATCAAATTGCTGGGAAAGTCTAAGAAATTACATCACAGTACTATTTATATATGCAATTTAATTTCACACATCTGTAACAAAAATTAATTTATTTTCTTGTGATTAATGATTAAAAATATGAAAAATTATGATTCAATATTTTTCCATTAACATATCCATTGTGTGCAAAATACAGAATTTTTAAAAGAAGTTACTAGTGAGAGTCCAACAGGGAGTTCTCCTTACAAGAATTGCACATTATGCACTTGGATTCAGCAATTCTGTGAAAGTTCTGGACATGTTTGAACTTAACAGCATTCTGAAATCTAATCCTCAAAGACTATAATTTCAAGTGTTTTTTCAAACTGCATTGTACTCTTTTACAAAATTGATGGGTGAGCACTGACCTTCAAATTCTAGTGTAATGTATTTTATAATAGTGGCAGTACATCAGGTCAGAGTGCTCTTTCCTCATTATAGCAAATTGATTTGTGTTTTTTGTGTCTATCTTTTGAGTATGGTTCCCAGTGGCTCATACTGACGGTAAAAGTACACACTGTATTGCCTGTTTTTTTTTTATGTTCAGGAATCAGTTGGTTAGTGACTGACTGTCTTTGATCCAGAGACAGCTAAAGTCACAACACTTCTGAGTTAAGTATTTGGGATGAGTTACTGAACTGGGATCTGAAGATATTAGGTATTCACTGGGATGTGTATTTTGTTACTGATATGACATTACCACCACAAGCTAGTGTGTTCATTCTTCTCCGTGTATGCACATGGAGTTTGTGCAAAATTGTATGTAGTTCATAGGAATAAAAGTCACCAACTATGAACAAGAAATGAATGGAAACGCTTTTTAGTGGTGGTCTGAGAACTCACTGTTGAAATTTTAAACCACCTTCTGTAATTATGACTGACAATGTCTCTCATCATTCAACAATCTTTCATAAGGTGCCTACAGAACATAACATTTTTGGCTGGTTGAAGCGAATCAGCATTCACTTATTAGATAATGGGAAAGACAAGTGAATTATTTGTTTGATACATTTCTGAGAATGACACCATATCACTTCCATTTCAATTGCACAGAACAGCTGGAGGGAGGGGGGGTTGTTCAAATGGGACATTTCCCATCTGTGGATGAATACTCGTCTTAGGAGTGTTATTCATTTTTAAACGTGTCTTTATGATATGGATCTACATATTATAGTGATCAAAATTGCTGCTCCCACTGCCAACATCACTATTGTCCTCCCCACTACCAACAGAAACAGCAACAATCTGGAAGTATGTTTTGTTTCATTTGTAGTGTACACCCAACTACTGACTGCATTAGTACAAGGAGCACTGTGTACATGCTGTCAACATTTTGTCCACCACTGCACATCTGTCAAACACAAAGTTTATTTATTCAAGCTAGAGAGAGAGAGAGAGAGAGAGAGAGAGAGAGAGAGAGAGAGAGAGAGAGTAATAGTTTGGGTGGAAAATGATAGAAGTAAATGTGGTCTTGTAGTAAAAATCCTTGCACTGTTCATCTAAAATTATTCGTGGTAACTTTGTAAACACATTAGAGATGTGGAGATTTTGAACTCCATTTATACAGACAAGAGTTCCGTCTTGTAACTACTCGCATGGACAACAAATCTTCGAGCTCTGACGAACACCAGCACTAAAAGAATGTGAAAGTTATCAACAGAAAATCATCTCATTAACTGTAGAAAAGACAGACATCACTCAATTTAAGACAGTGGAAAAAAAAAAATAAATAAATAAATAAAATAAAATAAAATGAAACTGGAAAAGTTTGAGCTACTTCTCTGGAAGGCTGGGGTTCTTGCAATAGTGAAGATTGCCATCAGTCCATCAATAAATTTCATTTATGTTTGAGATTCTACAACATGTCATGTCAGAATCTCGCTTATCCAGAGATACCCAGTTACAATATAGTAAATACAGACTTAAGAGTTCTCAGATGAAACAGTCTTATATGACAAATATAAATTTGCTTGTAAAACAAATCATATGCAACAAAATTTAGTGGCAAATATAATTAATGTTTTATAAATAATTTCTGATGAGAGTAACATATTTAAAAACAATGGTTATAAAGAGAAATTTTAACTGTAGTCAGGTATTCTTCAAGGACTGAATGAAATAAGATATAAAACAAAAGTTTTAACTTTTCAACTGAAAAAGAATTTTATAAATAACAATAAATCATGGTAGAAAATATACATTTGCAGCTTAAATACAACTTCTGATTAAATTCAGCTATTCTTCTATGTTACAGGAATATTGGTTATGATGCCATTAACAGCTGACTTTAGCCTGTCAATGGAGACTGTGGTGGGCATTTCATGTTTACCAACATTGGACACTATTTCACAAGTACCTACCTTGAATGGGCCATTATACAGTGACTAAAGTGGCTTTTAAATAGCACCATGACGAAATGAAACATGTTTAAAAGTCTGTTCTGTATGTTTAGGAGGATGAATGATTATTTCTTGCCATATACCTCTGATGTAGGTGGCCTCAGGTTTTGGACTGTGACCACAACAGATGAACAAGATCTGACACTTCAGCTGATTATCTGATGTACTGGAAAAATCTTATCCATGCAGGTGTAATGTGTGACCTTTGACAAGTTCAGCAGTTGTTGCACTGAAGTCATCTCAGAAAGTAATTTGTAAACTCATTATGATAATAAGTGAATACCCTGTTCAGTGGACAGGGCAGAGTATCTTAGCACAGTCTTTAGTTGTTAGAGTAGCCATTTCAATAAACCACTGGTTTGTGGGCTGGAAGTCATTATTCAGATCCTGGTTGCACAAAGTGATACTCCTAGAGCTTCAAATAGGCAGTATTCAAACTGTCTCCTTTGGTCTACTGTCGTTCAGTGATACACGAAACCACATAATAGACCCACAAAAAAAGGGAGCTTTAGCATCCGTTTCTGTTGTGGCACCCTTGATCTACCAACTTCTGTCAAATGGTACAGATATTCTTCAGATGGCAGAACTAGATCCACAACATCAGTGTCCCCATGTTGAAACTTCTTGTTCAGCAAAACAAATATGGAAAGTGGAGCTGAAACAAGGTGGCTCATCCTCTACATCTACCTCTACAAGGCTGTTCTCCAAATCACACTCAGGCACCTGGCAGAGGGTTCATCGAAGCACCTTCACGATAATTCTCCATTATTTCTCTCTCGAACAGTGCATGGAAAAAAATGGACATTTATAACTTCCCGTACAGGCTCCAATTTCCCTTATTTTATTATGATGATCATTTCCCCTATGAAGGTCAGTGCTGCCCTTCTCTGAACTTTCTCGATGTACTCTGCTGCTCCTATATGGTAAGGATCCCACACCGTGCAGCTTTACACCAAAAGAGGATGGACAAGCATCGTGTCGGCAGTCTCTTTAGTAGATCTGTTGCATCTTCTAAATATCCTGCCAATAAAACAGTCTTCAGTTTGCCTTCCCCCCACAACATTTTCTGCGTGTTCTTTCCAATTTAAGTTGTTTGCAATTGTAATTCCTGCATATTTAGTTAAATTTACGTCCTTTAGATTTGATTCATTTATCATGTAAACCAAAGTTTAATGGATTCCTTTTAGCAATCATATGAATGACCTCTCATTTTTCATTATTTAGGGTCAATTGCCAATTTCTAAAGACTTTACTAGACAATAAATGACAGCACCATCTGCAAAGAACCTAAGAAGCTGCTCAGATTGTTTCCTAGATTATTTATAAAGATAAGGAACAGCAGAGGACCTATAAACACTATTTTGTGGAATGCCAGAAATCAGTTCTGTTTTACTCGATGACTTTCCATCAACTACTATAAACTGTGACCTCTCTTACAAGAAGTCACAAATCCAGTCACATAACTGAGACAATATTCCATAACGACACTATTCGATTACATGTTGCTTGTGAGGTGCATTCTCAAAAGCCTTCTGGAAATCTAGAAATATGGAGTCAATGTGAAATCCTTTATCAATACCACTCAACACTTTGTTTTTCACAAGAATAATGTCTTCTAAATCAGTGTTGACTATGCGTCAATAGACCGTTCTCTTCAAAGTAATTCACAATGTTCAAATACAAGATATGTTCCAAAATCCTGATGCATACTGACGTTAATGATATGAGCCCATAATTTAGTGAATTACTCCTATTACCTTTCTTGTGAACAAGTGTGACCTGTGTTATCTTCCCGTCTTTGGGTATGGCTCTTTTGTCAAGCAAACGGTTGTGCACGATTGTTAAGTATGGAGCTATTGCATCAGCATATGCTGAAAAGAACCTAACTAGTATACAAGCCGGACTGGAATACTTGCTTTTATTAGGTGTTGTAAGTTGCTTCACTACTCCACAGATGTGTACTTCTGTATTACTCATGCTGGAATCCATTCTTCATTCGAATTCTCTGATATTAGCATCATCATCTTTGGTGAAGGAACTTTGGAAGGCCGTGTTTAGTAACTATGCTTTAGCAGCACTGTTGTCGATGTATTTCCAATGCTATCATCCAGAGAAGGCATCGATTATGTCTCGCCACTAGCATACTTTACATACAACCAAAATCTCTTTAAATTTTCTGCCAGGTTTCGAGACAAAGTTTCATTGTGGAAACTATTACAAGCACCTCACACTGAAGTCTGCAGTAAATTTCGAGCTCTTGTAGGAGACTGCCAAACTTGGGGGTTTTCCATTTGTTTAAATTTGGCATGGTTTTTCAGTTGTTTCTGCAACAGTGTTCTGAGCTGTTTTGTGTACCATGGGGAATTGGCTCCATTGTTTGTTAATGTATTTGGTACAAACCTTTCAATTGCTGACAATACTATTTCTTTGAATTCAAGCCATATCTGGGCTACACTTACATTGTCTCTCTCAAGAAGGCATCAAGTGAATTTTTATCTGCTTTTTTGAACAGATATATTTTTGTTTATTTTTGGTGGATTTGGGAGATATGGTATTTGGTGTCACTTATGATAACCCTGTATTCACTAATCCCTGTATACATTTTAATGCTTGTTATTAGCTCAGGATTATTTGTTGTTATGATGTACAGTGCGTTTTCACAAACATTTAGTATTTGAGTGGTTTCATGAACTAACTGTTTGAAATAATTTTCAGAGCATGCATTTAGCACAATTTCAGATGATGTTTAATGTGTACCACCAGATTTAAACATGTATTTTTGACAACATATTGGGGGCAAATTCAAGTCACCACCAAGTATAACTGTAGGAGTCAGGTACACGTTTGAAATTAGACTCAAATATCCTTTGAACCTTTCAGCAATTGCATCACCCGCATTGAGAGGTCATTAAAAGGATCCAGTTATTATTTTATTCCGGTTGCTAAGAATGACGTCTAGCCATTGCTAACTCACAGCAACTATCTACTTCAATTTCACTACAAGGTTAACTACTTCTAACAGCAACAAACACGCCACCACCAACTGTGTGTAGCCTATCCTTTCTGAGCACCATTAAGTCTTTTACTAAAGTTTCTGCTGATGTTGTATATGGCTTTAGTCAGTTTTCAGTGCCCATAACGATTTGAGCATTAGTGGTTACTATTAGCATTAGGAGTTCTGGTACTTTCCCGTCACAGCTAAAACAATTTACAACTGTTATACTAATGGTTCCTACATCTATGTGCTTCCTGTTTTTGACCTGCATCCTTTAAGACCTAAGTACTTTCTGTGTTTCCCTGAGGCTCTCTAACATAAAAAACTGCCCAGTCCATGCCACCCCCCCCCCCCCCTTACCCATGTAGCAACCTCCTGCATGTAATGGACACCTGAAATATTTAGTGGAACCTGAAACCTCACCATCCTATGGTGCAAGTCAAGGAATCTGCAGCCTACGTGGTCACAGAACCATCTGAGCCTCCGATTCATACCCTCCACTTCACTCGGTACCAGAGGTTCACAATCGGTTCTGTCAACTACGCTGCAAATGGTGAGGTCTACTTTCATCTCACAAGCAAGGCTGCCAGCCTTTACCACTTCTGATAGCCACTCAAAACCACAGATAATCTCTTCTGAGCCAAAGCGAACACATCACTGATACTGACATGAGCCACCACCTGCAGTTGGCTGCAACCTGTTTTCTCCATAGCATCCAGAAAGGATCCTTCCATGTGTGGAATGACTTACTACAATAACAAACAAATGAATGTCAACACATGCTAAGAAGCTCTACTGTAGACACTGTCGAAAACACACACTTGTTGCATTACTAAGCTTTATACTAACCAATAAAGCTACTGCAGTCTTCCCCTCCTTGGCAGCCATGTCCCTATGGGGGCCTCATAACGTGCCTAACATTGGACTTCCCAGCTAAAAATAATCCCACTATCTGTGAATGCCTGAATCTTGCAGGCTGAGAAGTTCTCTCTGAAACAGGACAAGTGACTGCATCTGGCTGAGGAACATTGTCAGCCACAGTTAGCATCTGGAACTTTTTGTCAGGCTAACCAGGGATAGGGCTGCCTTACTTTTTTTTTTTTTTTTTTTTTTCTTCCCTGAGAAGTCTTTCACAGCCTGCCATGCTACCACAGTTCAGAGATCAACCTCAATCTGAGCAGTAACTGGGTTGGCCGTCAGTGTGGACCAATCAGTGGACTCTGGAGTCATTCTGGACATCCCCTGGATTCCAATGCTCGATCCACAACTGTGATGCCCATCCACTGCAGCCCCAGGCTGTGTAACTGAAGCCAACACAGCCTGGAGCTGAGAGCCAAGTGTCACCAACTCAGTTAATATCCACACACAGCAATTACAGTCCCTACCCGTAATAAAGACGGTGGAAAACTTACTACAATAACAAACAAATGAATGTCAACATATGCTAAGAAGCTCTACTGTAGACACTGTCGAAAACACACACTTGTTGCATTACTAAGCTTTATACTGACCAATAAAGCTACTGCAGTCTTTAACTGTGATAAACTCACCAGATGCTTTCTTTACCAAGAGTGTAATGACTTTTACTCTGTATAGTTACAAGCTATGAAGTGAAGTGATGGCCTTCTGTCAAAACTCAGGTGTGACAATCGAGTGTACATTCAACACAGTAAAATCACAATACAGTTTCAATTTGGTATGGGAAATCTTTATGGAGTTGCAGTTCAGATGTTGCAGCAAGGAATGACTTAGGTTCCCCAATTACATCTTGAGTATGGACAAGAACTTCAAAAACCAATTCTTTTGTTATGATGTCGATGTAGGCCAAGTTGTCTGTTGGCAAATTTTTTCATTGTTAATATGTTGACAGTCATTGTAAACTGAAGGATGAGGTTGAAGTGTCATACATGATGCAGCAATCCTTACTCCAGCTTCTGAAATAGGATCAACTTTGATGGCCTGTGGTTGATAAAAAGTGTCATTTGTCAACCTTCAAGCATATGTTGAAACTGATTTATGGAAGCCTAGACTGCATAGAGTTCTTGTCAAATGCTGGCCAGTTCCCCTGCAAGAAAGACAATTTCTGACTGAAGGATGGAAGATGCTGTCACTGATAATTGATTCCCTCCTGGAATATGACTCCAGTCACATTCAATTATGCGTCCACCATAAGAGATATAAGGACTTATGCTGAGGAGCGGGCTAACAGTGTTGTTTCTGCAACCGTGGCTTTTTAATTTCACAAAGGCAGTGTCTCCCTAGGTCATCAACTTTAATGATTCCTCCACCTCTGAAACAGCCTTTCAGAAACTCATTGAGTAGTGCAGAGCTGAGAGCACAGGTGTGAATATATTTCCAGCAGAAATTAATTAAACCTAAAAATATTCACAATTCACATATTGCAACCTGTTTTGAAAATGCTTTTAATCTGTCTTGTGGCAGCCGAATTTCTTGCATGTTGATCATGTACCTACTTTCACTCCAAAGATGCAAAGACGAATAATCAAGTGCATAACCTTTCGATATGGTTGAAGTACAGTGTTTCATGACTTAATGTGAAAGTTATCACTGTCAACATATCACAAATCAAATCAAGAGCATGAGTTGTTCTGTCTATGGACAGAAATGTCTATGCAGCATTGTATAACTTGAACAGCAACTGAATGAATTCTGTAAATCCAGGTGGTGTGCAGAGAGCAGTTTTTTAAAAGTTTGTTCTGGAGCTACAAGTCCGCAGTGTGTGGGACAATGTAGGTCAGGCGTGGTTCAGGTGGTGAGATATCAGTCACCATGTAACTGCTCACCATTTTTCACTTTCAGTACACATAGAGTGGACATGACCAGCTGCTTCCCGAGGATCTGAGGGATTATAGGTTCCTTATGGAAGCATGAAGGAAAAGTCCTGCTTGCCAATCTTCTGTCTTCCTGCAGTCAGTTGGCATGGTATGGCATGGGTCATCCAGATGTTGTTACTGTATTCCAAGCTGTAGGGTGCAGTGTAAACTTTGAAGCTTATGAAAGACAAATGATCTCTGCTAACTGGCAAAGTCAACTATGGTACAAGAGCCACCAGCAATTATATGGGTACCTGTGACAGCAGTATGGCGTATATGTCCATGTCTTAACTGTCCATGCCTCATCAAATATGTAGTTGAATGAATAGGACTTCACTAGATTCTGTGTTATTACTATACAAAGGATAACAACAATTGCACACTGAAGTAGCCTTGCCTAATGCATACAAATGGAAAACTGAATAAGCACAAGGGCTTAAGAAACTCATGAGGCTCAGAACAGGTCCAATTTAACCACGATAGCACAATACATAAAGTGCAGATCAGTAGCTGATATAAGTAAACAGTCACTGAGAAATAACATAATCTAAAGAGAAAATAAACAAACATCCACTGAAGATGCCACAACTGTGGTGAAACATATTTGAGCAAATACAAATATATAATTTCTTTGAAGAAAGACATTGTTAGAGACAGAGAGGATCACAAATAAGAACACAGAAATCAAAAGGAACAATTGATTACAAGAATTTGGTTCCACCAGATTACATGGGAACCCTGTGCGGCAGCACTTCCGTAATGCAAATCTTTTGGAAAACGTAAATTCTAACACAATAAGGTGAAAGATATTTATAGAAATTTAGAAAATGAAGCTTTAATGCATTACTAACTTCTCACAAGGGCAATTTCTTCTAGGTACAATCATACACTCCTGGAAATGGAAAAAAGAACACATTGACACCGGTGTGTCAGACCCACCATACTTGCTCCGGACACTGCGAGAGGGCTGTACAAGCAATGATCACACGCACGGCACAGCGGACACACCAGGAACCGCGGTGTTGGCCGTCGAATGGTGCTAGCTGCGCAGCATTTGTGCACCACCGCTGTCAGTGTCAGCCAGTTTGCCGTGGCATACGGAGCTCCATCGCAGTCTTTAACACTGGTAGCATGCCGCGACAGCGTGGACGTGAACCGTATGTGCAGCTGACGGACTTTGAGCGAGGGCGTATAGTGGGCATGCGGGAGGCCGGGTGGACGTACCGCCGAATTGCTCAACACGTGGGGCGTGAGGTCGCCACAGTACATCGATGTTGTCGCCAGTGGTCGGCGGAAGGTGCACGTGCCCGTCGACCTGGGACCGGACCACAGCGACGCACGGATGCACGCCAAGACCGTAGGATCCTACGCAGTGCCGTAGGGGACCGCACCGCCACTTCCCAGCAAATTAGGGACACTGTTGCTCCTGGGGTATCGGCAAGGACCATTCGCAACCATCTCCATGAAGCTGGGCTACGGTCCCGCACACCGTTAGGCCATCTTCTGCTCACGCCCCAACATCGTGCAGCCCGCCTCCAGTGGTGTCGCGACAGGCGTGAATGGAGGGACGAATGGAGACGTGTCGTCTTCAGCGATGAGAGTCGCTTCTGCCTTGGTGCCAATGATGGTCGTATGCGTGTTTGGCGCCGTGCAGGTGAGCGCCACAATCAGGACTGCATACGACCGAGGCACACAGGGCCAACACCCGGCATCATGGTGTGGGGAGCGATCTCCTACACTGGCCGTACACCACTGGTGATCATCGAGGGGATACTGAATAGTGCACGGTACATCCAAACCGTCATCGAACCCATCGTTCTACCATTCCTAGACCAGCAAGGGAACTTGCTGTTCCAACAGGACAATGCACGTCCGCATGTATCCCGTGCCACCCAACATGCTCTAGAAGGTGTAAGTCAACTACCCTGGCCAGCAAGATCTCCGGATCTGTCCCCCATTGAGCATGTTTGGGACTGGATGAAGCGTCGTCTCACGCGGTCTGCACGTCCAGCACGAACGCTGGTCCAACTGAGGTGCCAGGTGGAAATGGCATGGCAAGCCGTTCCACACGACTACATCCAGCATCTCTACGATCGTCTCCATGGGAGAATAGCAGCCTGCATTGCTGCGAAAGGTGGATATACACTGTACTAGTGCCGACATTGTGCATGCTCTGTTGCCTGTGTCTATGTGCCTGTGGTTCTGTCAGTGTGATCATGTGATGTATCTGACCCCAGGAATGTGTCAATAAAGTTCCCCTTCCTGGGACAATGAATTCACGGTGTTCTTATTTCAATTTCCAGGAGTGTATTTCAGGTAGGATAATATATGTGAATGCTTATTGCATTAGCACAAGTCAGTGCATAATGTCTCCAGATAGTTCACTCCTATGATTGATTTTACTATTTGGTAAGTCAGCCTTTGCAGAAGAAGCATGGAGAGGGAACAGAACTATTTTAATAAATCTATATCAGTCTTTAAAAAAGCAGTCCCTTGGGAACATGCAATTTAACAACACACAAAGGGTGTAAAATGTTAGGTGGCACACAAACGATGGAATGAAAATAGAGCACCACTTTCCATATAGTTAAGGTGTTGGACCAAAGCTAAGTACATAAACAGATTATACAAGTCATCTTATGATTGTGTTGTTTTATCACAACATGAACTACAGCCATGATAGCTACAGAAAGTGAAATGAAAAAGGAAAATGGGAGGAGTGGCAAGGTAAAGAAAAGAGAGGAACAACCTAGACTTAGAGAGAGAGAGAGAGAGAGAGAGAGAGAGAGAGAGAGAGAGAGAGACATCAATGAAAGGGAACTTGGCTTTAGAACACTTATCCTGGTGCGAGTAGGAGAAGTAGACTGTTGCATTCTGCATTTAGGGGATAGTGATTTAGTGAGATTTAGGGGCAAAGCAGCACAACGAAGAGAGGAACACTGCTAATTAAAATCGTGCAGAAATTAGCTCAACAGACCTGCAATCTAACTACAGTAAATGGAAAGAGTGAAGTGTAAGAGCTAACAGGAGGAGCTAGATGGCTATGCGATAGAGGTCTAGGACCTGGGTCTTTTACTTGGATATTACCCATGAAACTCGGGATCAGAAGTAAGTGATATAAAAGGGTGGGTCAGAATGTTTTGTAGATCCAGAAGTTATTGGAATACCACTTCGGAGAAGGTGGGATGGATTTGGGAAGCATATTCTTCATTTCGGCACATTATGAACAATAGTTCAATTCTTGTAAAGAGTAGTTCAGCTGTTTCAGTTTGGGATGATACTGGATAATATGGGACTGCTCCTGTATTCGTTGTCAACTCTTTCAAGGGTTGTGGTTATCAATGTTAACCACTTATTTTATGACACCTGATGGTCAAATGGGGCAGTAGTTTTTGCTGAGAGTCATACAGTTAGTTAAGGGAGTTTTTCTTAGATGGCTTGACATTGGATATCATCCATTTTGCTTTCAGTAGAATACAATTTGTTTATTGGCTTGCAGCGGTTTCACACAGTTTAAGTGTTGTACATTTTGAAGATGAAATTTGGCATGTATTTACCACTTTTATTTTCAAGTAAGTATGTTCATTCTAATGAGCTACAGTGCAACAGTTATGTGAAGCAAGTTTATATATTTCATATTTTTGTTACCTTAATCTCAGTTAGTGCTGCTAACCACTGTGTCTCTAGGATACAACTTTCATCCAGTATGGCTAGAAAAAGTCTTAGTTACAATGAAATTCAAAAACTTCTTTTTGAGGACCTTCTATCAGACTCAGATAGTGGACCAATTTCGTTTCAGAACTCTGATAGTGACCCTATATTATATTATAACATTCCAAACAAAGAAGGAATGAATCAGATGGTAATTTACAGAGATGTAAAATTTAAAGGCAGAGGCTCAATGAAATGGTACACAAGGGACAAGCCTATGAAGAGAGGCTTTAAAATAGGATGCTGTGTGATGAATTTGCATATGATCTGAAGTTTCACATTTACATATATAGTTTGCAATGGAACAGGGTGCATGGGTAATGAGAGATTTATGTGAAGAACTTTATGGTAAAAATTATATTGCTTTATGGATAATTTGTTCACATCTTATAATCTCTTCATCCTACTAACAGCCAAGAAAATGTTTGCAGTTGGAACTGTGAATCCTACATATAAATTCTTCCCAAAACCAAAGGAAGATAAAAGGATGAAACAAAGGGACTTTCACAGCAGAATTAGCAAGCATGGTGTACCATTTTACAAGTGGATGGACAAACAAACTGTGAACCTGATCTCAAGTATACATGATCCAAGTAACACCAAAAGTGTATACAGGAAGGGAAAAGATGGATCAACTACTGTGTACTGAGTGACTTTAATATAAACATGAGTTTTATTGACAATTCTGATCATCTAAAGTGAGGCTCAGGTTGTGACTGCAAAAGTAGAAAATGGTGTCATAGGCTTTTTTTCTTTTTTTTTCACTTTATTGATATATATGCAGCGAATGTATTTATCATCCACAAAGAAACTGAGATGGAGCAATTCATGAATAAAGACTTCTAGGAAAGTGTACAAAGGACAGCAGGACAAAGTGATTGTCCAAGAACAGCATAACTCTTGGTAAACATAAACCACATGTGGACAAACACATCATATTGGAAGGTAGTATACATCAACCAAAACAGGTCGCATATAGACGAAGTACAATATGCACCACATGTGCAGTTCCTGTTAGAACATATGTAACATCTTTGTCTCAGATAATGCAAAACTCGCTTTCAGAGATTTCATTCCCAATAATAAAGTACTTGAGCTGGTTGTGTAAACAATTTCCACAGAAATTTGTTTCATTTTACCTTTCAAAAAATGTCAACAAATAAATTCAACAAATAAATAGTATTATGGCAGGTTGTTATCAGCGGTAACAATTTAATTAAAAAAATTAAGCAAAAGATTGAAAAACTGTACTAAAATAAATTGTTTGGTTTGTTAAGACGTTTTATAATTTTGACAAATCACGTTTCCCTTTAATAAAATGTTTCTGCTCTCAGATAGTTAAAGGGTATATGATACGGGAGAACCTTTTGTGAAAAAAGTGCAGGTGAAAGTAATTGTCCGTGAAGATGCTAACAACATAAACACCTTGAAAGAGTATTGGATGAAACAGATATGAGACCGAATGTAAAGACCATGGCATTGTGACCAGATCATAAATACATCATAAATGAACATGAACCAGGTAACGGTTTTTTGATTCAGGACACCAGCAAGCATTCTGCTGGTGGCTCACAAACAGATTGTTGCATAAGAACATTATGTGAGTTCCCAAGACTGTGGTGCAGATTTGTTTTACCTAACACAGTAGTTGTGTTTGATGATGTCAAGACTATGAGCATCTGGAATACTTGTGTACAGATAGTTTAAGAATGGAATTCTTTCGATGAATATTTGATCTGTGGCAATGAATTCAGACTTCTGCTTTTGGAAAATTTCAGGAGCGCAGCAGCCAGGTTTACATTATTAGAAAGCCTCATTGTATTTATTGAGCAGCTCAATACTGTATTAAAACTGCTTGCAACAAACATTTGCATTGAGCATGAGATGACACCTGTTTTCTTACAATAGTTACATCACTGAAGCATACAACAATGGAACAGAACTGTTTGCTGTCCACTACAAAAGAGAACTGTGTATTCCAAATGGAATAGATACAAAGTGTAAAAGTGTGGGTACTCTTCATCAGTTTACTAGAGATGAACATAGACTAAATATTCACAACAACTGAGATTGCCATGAGGCTTCACATTTGGGAAGGAATAAAGTAAATTACATTCATGAATTGCTGGACATTCATGTGATACAAAGTAACAGGCTCCAGATTTATAAAATCTTGCCTCCCATGTGACCCACGAAGAAGATAGCACTGAAGATGGAGCCATATCCTAATTATGTCCATCTTTCACAGTTGTGCAACTGGCTCATTCTCAAACTTGAAGTTTTATGATAGCATGAAGTTAAAAGCAGATCACAAAATTCTTTATATTTTAACATACAGTTGACAAAAAAATATATCAAATACTTATCAATCTGTACCTGGTGTGGCCAACCAAGAGCAGAAAATGGTAATAGTGCTGAAGAGAACCATGTATCTAACACATCCTCTTCTTGAATTACAGACATATCTTTCAAACCACATCTCAAAATTGCAGCTGCTTCTTTCCATGCCTCCTCAATATTTCTTGCTGCAATCCATGTAGAATTGTTATCCATTGTTTGACATTTATAAAGGGGGATCTGGTGTCCCCACCACAATTGTCGTGATATACACCAATCTCTGTAAAAATTAACAGTATGTGTAATACTCAATATTATTCATTAATACTTATTTAAAAACACAACAGGAAGCATTCTAGAAATAAGTACATGTGACTTGTATTATTTCTTTTATGTAATCAACACAGTTTTAAAATGTTTTGGCAATATAAATTTGATCAATGAAATGGTCTCCAATTGTCTGCAGTTCCTTCTATTCTTTAAGTGATACAATATTTGACTGCAGTTTTCTTTTTCTTTCCTGGTGAGAGACCCATAACAGTGCACAGTCTGCTTTGTTCTGGACAGTTTTTACTTTATATCTGTGGAGTATATCTTCCACGTCACTTTAAAACACTTTTAACATGAATGACTGATGTGTGAAGATTCTGAAAGAACTAAACTGAGAGATGCATGAAGATACATCTACATCTACATCTACATTTATACTCCACAAGCCACCCAACGGTGTGTGGCGGTGGGCACTTTACATGCCACTGTCATTACCTCCCTTTCCCGTTCCAGTCGCATATGGCGTATGGTTCGCAGGAAGAACGACTGTCTGAAAGCCTCCGTGCGCGCTCTAATCTCTCTAATTTTACATTCGTCATCTCCTTGGGAGGTATAAGTAGGGGGAAGCAATATATTCGATACCTCATCCAGAAACGCACCCTCTCAAAACCTGGACAGCAAGCTACACCGCGATGCAGAGCGCTTCTCTTGCAGAGTCTGCCACTTGAGTTTGTTAAACATCTCCGTAACGCTATCACGGTTACCAAATAACCCTGTGACGAAACGCGCCGCTCTTCTTTGGATCTTCTCTATCTCCTCCGTCAATCCGATCTGGTACGGATCCCACACTGATGAGCAATACTCAAGTATAGGTCGAATGAGTGTTTTGTAAGGCACCTCCTTTGTTGATGGACTACATTTTCTAAGGACTCTCCCAATGAATCTCAACCTGGTACCCGCCTTACCAACAATTAATTTTATATGATCATTCCACTTCAAATCATTCCACACGGATACTCCCAGATATTTTACAGAAGTAACTGCTACCAGTGTTTGTTCCGCTATCATATAATCATACAATAAAGGATCCTTCTTCCTATGTATTCACAATACATTACATTTGTCTATGTTAAGGGTCAGTTGCCACTGCCTGCACCAAGTGCCTATCCACTGCAGATCTTCCTGCATTTCACTACAATTTTCTAATGCTGCAACTTTCTGTATACTACAGCATCATCCGCGAAAAGCCGCATGGAACTTCCGACACTATCTACTAGGTCATTTATATATATTGTGAAAAGCAATGGTCCCATAACACTCCCCTGTGGCATGCCAGAGGTTACTTTAACGTCTGTAGACATCTCTCCATTGATAACAACATGCTGTGTTCTGTTTGCTAAAAACTCTTCAATCCAGCCACACAGCTTGTCTGATATTCCGTAGGCTCTTACTTTGTTTATCAGGCGACAGTGCAGAACTGTATCCAACGCCTTCAGGAAGTCAAGGAAAATAGCATCTACCTGGGAGCCTGTATCTAATATTTTCTGGGTCTCATGAACAAATAAAGCTGTTTCCGGAATCCATGTTGATTCCTACAGAGTAGATTCTGGGTTTCCAAAAACGCCATGATACTCGAGCAAAAAACATGTTCTAAAATTCTACAACAGATCGACGTCAGAGATATAGGTCTATAGTTTTGCGCATCTGCTCGACGACCCTTCTTGAAGTCTGGGATTACCTGTGCTCTTTTCCAATCATTTGGAACCTTCCGTTCCTCTAGAGACTTGCGGTACACGGCTGTTAGAAGGGAGGCAAGTTCTTTCGCGTACTCTGTGTAGAATCGAATTGGTATCCCGTCAGGTCCAGTGGACTTTCCTCTGTTGAGTGATTCCAGTTGCTTTTCTATTCCTTGGACACTTATTTCGATGTCAGCCATTCTTTCGTTTGTGCGAGGATTTAGAGAAGGAACTGCAGTGCGGTCTTCCTCTGTGAAACAGCTTTGGAAAAAGGTGTTTAGTATTTCAGCTTTACGCGTGTCATCCTCTGTTTCAATGCCATCATCATTCCGGAGTGTCTGGATATGCTGTTTCAAGCCACTTACTGATTTAACGTAAGACCAGAACTTCCTAGGATTTTCTGTCAAGTCGGTACATAGAATTTTACTTTCGAATTCACTGAACGCTTCACGCATAGCCCTCCTTACGCTAACTTTGACATCGTTTAGCTTCTGTTTGTCCGAGAGGTTTTGGCTGCGTTTAAACTTGGGAGTGAAGCTCTCTTTGCTTTCGCAGTAGTTTCCTAACTTTGTTGTTGTACCACGGTGGGTTTTTCCCATCCCTCACAGTTTTACTCGGCACGTACCTGTCTAAAACGCATTTTACAATTGCCTTGAACTTTTTCCATAAACACTCAACATTGTCAGTGTCGGAACAGAAATTTTCGTTTTGATCTGTTAGGTAGTCTGAAATCTGCCTTCTATTACTCTTGCTAAACAGATAAACCTTCCTCCCTTTTTTTATATTCCTATTAACTTCCATATTCAGGGATGCTGCAACAGCCTTATGATCACTGATTCCCTGTTCTGCACATACAGAGTCGAAAAGTTCGGGTCTGTTTGTTATCAGTAGGTCCAAGATGTTATCTCGACGAGTCGGTTCTCTGTTTAATTGCTCGAGGTAATTTTCGGATAGTGCACTCAGTATAATATCACTCGATGCTCTGTCCCTACCACCCGTCCTAAACATCTGAGTATCCCAGTCTACATCTGGTAAATTGAAATCTCCACCTAAGACTATAACATGCTGAGGAAATTTATGTGGAATGTATTCCAGATTTTCTCTCAGTTGTTCTGCCACTAATGCTGCTGAGTCGGGAGGTCAGTAAAAGGAGCCAATTATTAACCTAGCTCGGTTGTTGAGTGTAACTTCCACCCATAATAATTCACAGGAATTATCCACTTCTACTTCACTACAGGATAAACTACTACTAACAGCGACGAACACTCCACCACCAGTTGCATGCAATCTATCCTTTCTAAACACCGTCTGTACCTTTGTAAAAATTTTGGCAGAATTTATCTCTGGCTTCAGCCAGCTTTCTGTACCTATAACGATTTCAGCGTCGGTGCTTTCTATCAGCGCTTGAAGTTCCGGTACTTTACCAACGCAGCTTCGACAGTTTAGAATTACAATACCGATTGCTGCTTGGTCCCCGCATGTCCTGACTTTGCCCCGCACCCGTTGAGGGTGTTGCCCTTTCTGTACTTGCCCAAGGCCATCTAACCTAAAAAACCGCCCAGCCCACGCCACACAAGATAGATGCAAACTACTCTGTGGAAACCTAGACAGAAAGTTTCTAAAACCAACTTTAAGTGATGAACCTATGAATATACAAAGTGTCCATAAAGTCCCTTTACAACTTCAAATTTTTATTACAATGGCAGTTGTTGAAATATTTTAACAACATTTCTTTTATTGTAATCAGTGTTTATAAAAGTTTTTTTTGACAGTGTTTAATAGACCTCTATATGGGTGCCTTTAGTTGCACGAAGCACATCAAGATTTCTTGCCATGTTCGCTGTAGCATAGCATCATCAATGGTGGCAATTGCATTACAAATCCTTTGCTTCAAGTCAGCAAAGTCCCATATCTGTGTTCGATACACGATATCTTCTACATACCCCCATAAAAAAAAGTGCAGTGGAGTGATATCTGGTGAACACGAAGGAATTGACCCATCCCTCCCAATCCATATGCCTGGAAATGTTTCATTGAGGAACAGACGAACATGCAGTCCCCAATGTGGTGGTGCACCATCTTGCTGGAAAATGATAGTTGGTTGTAAGTCAATCAATTATGGTGCTACATATTCGGTCAGAAGGTTGAGGTAAACATCTGCAGTAACTATTGACTCAGTTGCACATTATTCCACACTATACATTCAGATTTGACTATCTCGGTGAAGCTCCCTAGTCACACGGAGGTCCTCAGATCCCTGGATTCACACATTGCGTCTGTTTAATGTCCAAGAAACATGAAAAGTTGCCTCGCCACTGAAACAAACTCGCTTGAAGAATGCTTCACCCTCTGAAAGGCGTTCCAGCAAGTTGAGTGCTAACTCTGTCCATTTTGGCTTGTCATTTGGCTCAAGTGTCTGTAACAGTTGGACTTTGTAACTGTACAACCATAAGTTCTTGTGGAGGACCTTATGCGCAGTTGAATGTGGTAGTTGAAACTGTCTGGCAGCAGTGCGGATGGACTTCGTAGGTGAACGAGTGAAGACGTTTAAAATGCGATCTATGTTTTCCTCAGATGTTCTTGGTCGCCCACTCCTACCTTTATCCAACACTGTCCCTGTCTCCATAAATTTTTTGTGTCATGCACGGATTGAAGGGCATGATGGTAGATCTCTTCCATACTTCGTTCTGAAGTTTCGTTGAGTCTGAACATCCGGGGATTTTGTCTCAATAAACCACGACACACATTGTGCCTTCTCTTGAGGAGTTGCCATTTTATAGAGGTTCAGTTCCTTCTATCAACAGAGTATTGCAAACACAAAACTTTAGTATATATAAAAACTTTAGTAAGCAGTGATTACAATAAAAGAAATTTTGTTAAAATATTTCAACAACTGCTGTTGTAATAAAATCTTGATGTTGTAAAGGGACTTTATGGACACCCTGTACTACAATGCCACACACATTACTCCCATAAGAACTGCAAGAACAAGACTACACTAATTATAGCACGCAAAGAGGCATTTAAAGAAATCATTATTCCGCACTCCACATTTGAATGGACCAGGAAAAAGCCCTAGTAACTGGTATAATGGGACATACCCTCTGCCATGCACTTCACACTGGTACTGGTTTGCAGAGTTTAGATGTATACATACATCTTAGCCCTGTTGCCACCAGAAAATTTCTGAATTAGTTTTACAGCAGTTCATGAGCATTCACAGTGGAAACTAGGCAGTACAATCACCCACCACTATACTATTTGGAAAGGTAAGCACAGAATGGCACTGACCCCAACAAAAGATGAATCACACTTCACAATAGAATGCCTGTTAGATTTTATATTGTCTATGCAGAGGAATTGACATTAATTTTATCGTCAGTTTACTGTAGGTTGTCAGATCAAAAGAGTTGGGATAGTACTGATCTGGATTTCGTAGTTTCATCCTCAGTAGCTCCAATCTTGATCTCCTTGAAGCTAAAAGTTTTACAAATCATTCTCAAGGTACAGATTTACAACTATAAGCTCGTAAATGGGGTAATACATGGCACTCTGCCTGGGCGTACCAAGTTGTCAATAGCATGTGTTCTAATATCCGAAAAACTAAACCAACTGAAACTATACACAAGCCAAATATTCAACAGTACATGTAACATGTCAAGACAGCAAATTGAGAGAGGGAGATACCCCTAAACAAGCTACTGTTTACATGTGACTGAATATTAGCAGGTCTGACCTCTAACCCTGCAAGCAAACAACTGAACTGAGTCACTAGCAACTTTACCTTCAGACACACATGGCATGGGCATGCTCCGTCAGCAGTTGCCGTACCCAGTTCGCTGGCTGCCAGCATCACTGGTTCCGCATCCTCCACTACATGTCACTATCGGCAGGCACAGATACCACATCCCCCTCCCTTTTAATTGGCATGTAAGGACAGCAGTGCCCAGGTCTATGTCTTAAATGTTTAGGTAGGGGGAAGAGAAAGAGAGATGCCGGAACTCCAGCCAACGGTTCCATCCAGACATCAGTATCATCATGGGTGGCTCAAAATACAACATTTGACATGTTCAATGGGCTGCTGAGATCAGAGGTAGCAGTTCAAGCTTCAATGGTTGCTCTTCCAGCACTGTGGAAGATGAACACTGCTGTGACCGTGGGTAATAAATATGGTGCGAGGGTAGCAAGTCCCCTTGCCTTATACACTGAGGAGAAATATTGGCATTACCCATACATGTTGTAGGTCCAGGAATTGGCCCCTTAGGTGGCAGCTGGCTATGCTCATGTCATGGATTATTTGGTTCCTGTGTCTCGTACATCTATTGTCTCCAACCATGACCTCACGAGGTTATTGACCCTTGTGTTGGACTATCACCCCTTCTGTCCACCCCAGCCAATGCCCAAATATGCGGCCTACACCAACATTACCTTCTGGAAACGGAGCATAAAACATGAGAGCTGGGGCTGGGGATAGGATGCAAGACATCCAAAAACATACAGGGCCATCATATCTGCAGAAGCTCCACCAGTCCACTAGACTATGCCCATGTGGTACATGGCTAGAAAGTGCGAAATAGGGTCTTCTAGCTGCATGGAATTTTAGCTAAGAGACAAAGTCAGTTGTGAGGAAGACTAAGTCTAAAATATCTATGTATCCAAAAATACAGCAATAAACCTGTTGTTATACAAAATTCCTTGGTTACTCATTGTAGTAAACACAAGTGACTTCATTAAGTCTATTTGAGGAGAAGAGAGTGGACAAGTATTCTGCAGGACCGGATGACATATAAGTTCATCCTGCTCGACTATCGCACATGGTGACAATATTATAAAAATAATTCCGCATCAGGAAAATAAGTCAGTGCCAAGAATATCTAGCGGCTTCGAAAACGTGAAAATTATCCATCACAAATTTGAAGATATCATACGCCAAGAAGCATACTTGAAGAGTGGGACACTAAATAACCTCTGTCAATGAGAACCAACATAAGCAACAAGACAAAATACTAAACTAACAAGAAAAAAAGAGTAGCAGTCATCATTTCAAGTGACAACACTGACATATAGTGCTCAAAGCTGAGCAACTGTACAAAACTAAAATTACAGAAGAGGCTGTCTGGACATCAAAAAACATACTGCATTCAGTTGAGAAAGAAGAACCTAACAATTTATTACCAATTTACGAGAAAAATTATGAAGCAATTCTGCTCAGCAGCCCAATAAACAAGATATGAAATGTATTTGCAGTTGCAAATACGGACAACTGTCAGTTGTATAATGGAATAATGACGATGAAAATTTGCGCTGGACCGGGACTTAGCCCAGATTTCCTGCTTATCATGAGCAGCTGCCTTACCATTAAGCTTCCTGACAATGCCCAATCATCAGACCTGAACTTTTATATGTCCATCAATCATGTGTCTACAACCTGCACTCGTTCATCCATTATATATATTCCCTTACATGGGTGACATTTTAATTGGAAGTCCCTTGCCTGGTGTCGGTGGGTACATACTTATTTATTTGTCAACATCGGACAAGTGACTTTCAATTAAAATGTCTGCCCTGTAAGGGAATATACATATGTAATGGGTGTAGAAGTGTAGGTTGTAGACACATAGTTGAAGATATATGGAAGTTTAGGTCTGGTCGTGGGACATGCTCAGATAGCTTAATGGTAAGGAACCACTCATGATAAGCAGGAAATCTGGGTTCGAGTCCCAGTCTAGCACAAATTTTTATTGTCTTCATTCTATTATATAGCTGATGGTTGTCCATATCTGCAACTGAGAATACATTTCATGTAATTCATAATGGCTGCAGTCGCTGTAGGGAATACTGCATCATATTTCTGACAAAAACAGGCACTCAATATCACAATAAACAAGAGATTGCCAAGCAAATAAACACCAACACTAATATGAAATACTAATATTCTACAACTGCTTATAAATCAAAATAGACAATACAAACTGCATCAGAACCATCCACTGACAATCTGAGTGGTTCAAGAAATTATACAAAACAAATTACAGAATGACAATCAATAACTTGTGATTCATTAGTGAAAGCACGCACAAGCAAATTACATACTAACAAGACCTAGCAGAAGCAGAACCAGATTGCATAACCCATGTTTTGCAAAGTTCAATGCAACTTGAGCCCCAAGTCAAACCAGATTCAGCTGTTGTTCACAGAGCTGCAGTCCAGTGCAGGTTGGCAGCCATACATTGATCTACATTACAATGCAGATTTGGATCTCATTTGCCGAGTCAGAATTCAGCGCAGGTTATGATCATGACTCAAGCTGCAGTCCAACATAGACTCAGCTTTCACCTACCAGATCGCAGTTCCAGGCAGTAATATGATATGACACTGGCAATACACAGCTGCCACAGCAAGGATACCAGCAAGCAGCCGCATGAACAGCAATCACGGGAGCAGACGAAACAACATAATGCAAAGCGACTTCGCCCAGTTCTGATAAGCCTGGTGGGTGCAATCATTTCTATTGGGTGAAGTGAAGTGATTTGTGATTGTACAGGCACTGCTGAATCATACAGATAATTAAAATACTACAATAATTTCCATTTAAATCTTAACTTCAGAGCAAAACCAGATAAATGTATAGTTACAAGTAGTATATGTCAATTACAATATTTCTTTGTTAAACAATTTTACTAAATAATCATCCAGTGAATGAACATGGGTTTGGTGAAGGAAAAATTGGCTATGTAAAAATTTATACACACAGTATTAAACAACTTTGGCAACACAAAGTAGATTCACAGAACACAACTTTGGTGTTATGAATAAGAAATTTATACAAACTTAAACTAGATTAGGTACAGGTAGATTAGGTACCAGAATATGTCATGGAGACACGTCAATGTAACTGCACCTTCAATCTAAATGGTAGGATGGACAGATTAAAAAAAAAACAATTAGATACATGATAGATTGAAACATGTGGCAGAAATGAATGAATGCCTTTAAAAAAGTACAGCTAGCTAGTACAGCTGAACATGTACACACAATTAAACTGGAACAAAATAAATTAAGAGCAAGAATCAAAGTTTTAGAGAAATAGTTATCGAAAATTAAGAATATTTTACAAGAGTACACCAATAAGAACGCAGGTGAAGATGGAACTCAGATTAATGAAATTCAAATGGGAACAAACATTGAGTTAGCAAAATACATAATAAACAAAGATTTCCTTGATGAAACATACAGTAAACCTAAAGATATTTTGAGGATACATCCTTCTCAACAGTGACACAGCACAATGAGGCATGTTACAATTACGAGATTTCACCACTTAAAATGGTTTTGAAACTGTGTTTAAATACTTCAGCAGAGGTGTTCAAAAAGACATTAAGCCTGGAATTATCAGATTCTAAACCGTTCAGTAATGGTATCTAGAAAGGATACAGAGACTCTGTAGTATTTAGATGACCCATTTAGGAAAGAATATTTACTTGAGATACTCATTAGTAGATTACCTTAGAGGGTCAAGGATAAGCTGCTAGGAAAAGATTGGAAAAGTGTTATCATTATATATACTTGGAGCAAATCAGACCATAGAACAGTTATCTACAGTTGGCAAAATAACAATGCCAATAACTGTAATAACAAAAAAAAAAAATAGTAACAATGATGGAACAATAAATGGCAAAAAGGAAATAGGAGTAACAGAAGCCCACAAACTGATAGAGAAAGGGACAATAGCCATGAATACAACAATTCAGGGCAAAACTGGAGGAATACCACACAAAACAGAGGCAACACAGGTAACACAGTTCACAATAAAGGTAATGATGGAGAAGAAAACTCTTAGGCTTCCCCAGAAGTGTATATACGTGAACTACAAATAAACACTGATATGTCTGTTAGATTTAATCATAATAAGGAGCTATATGACAAACTTTTAAATCAAGTAATAATTAAAAATGTGAGAACTGTTACATTAATTAGAAACAATATGCAACCATTAGTCAGTTTACAAACTATGGGAGGCTCCTTTGATAGTGAAGCGAGTACACATAATGCAGATTTATTACATAATAGGCCATGGTCTATTAATACTAATAAGATAGGCTCAGATGCTAAAGACTAATTGTTATCAAGTGTTCCTTCTGAGAACTTTGTGTCATCTATATTAAGACTTTTCCTTCGATTACCACTGAGAATTTAGGAGCTATTACTACCACAGAGCTTTTACCAGCACCTGCTACTAACAGAAATTTATTATCTTCAGCAATTACTGACCATTTCTATTTGTGTATTGGTAGTGCACATCATAGATACACAAGTGGATGTTGGAACTTCATTATATAGAAATACAAGATATATGATCCACATATTACCAGTTACTTCAACTTTAATTATACTGGACTTGAGTTAAGTTTACAATTAGATCATTTATTTTTTGTACACAAGAAGTATGTACTCCAGATAAGAAAGCATTTATTAAATAAAGTTTATATTTAATATTGTGATGGAAGCAGCAAATCATGTTGGTTCATTGCCTCGAGGCCAGGGAGAGAAGCTGACACTCAAACTGTCACACATTTGTGCAGCTGACACACAATTTGTGATGTGGTCCTACAGACTGTGATGTAGATATATGACATAATTTCAAATTTTTGACAATCTTTGAGAAAGCCTTATCAAGTGATCTATGCACACAATATAAACATTTTTGGTAAATTGAGTATTTTCCGAAACTTTCAAAGACATAACAGACATTTGGAGGGATAATGTTTACGTCTTTTGGTAGCTGTAAGAAGTAAAAATGATGCAAATCTGACATTTTGGGGTTAAGAGACAAACAAAGCAGTGCATAATCATAGTGGAGAAAATGAGGTAATAATGACCCAATATATTAGTTTGCTGTTGACAGGACTAATTTTTTACATACCTATCAGAAATAGTGGAATGAAATGTTAATTTGTGCTAAGACTCAAAAGTAGTCTTAATATGGAAGATTATAATGGTCAATGAACTTCAATAATTTACATGGACATTCAAATAATTAACACACTTTGAAATATTATGTATTTTAAAATTTCTGATTTATAAATCTCAAGAAAATTAAATTTCAATTTTAGGTCAAAAACACAGAATTCCCTGAGAGTTTACAAAATTCCTGAAATTCCCTGAGATTTCCCTGATTTTTCCAGGTGAACTGTAATTCCCAAAGAATTCCAGGTTTTCCTGAAGAATTGTCAGCCTGGGATACCACTGCAGTGACAGAAGGCCTGAAACTCCAATGTCATAAACTGGAAGTCATTATCTGAGACCAGTATGGTTGGTGCACCCTCACTGCAAATGTGGTTATGAGCACCATGATGGTGAATCTCGTTAGTGTGGAGAACATCCATGCAACATAAGGGAAGTTGGAAAGGGGGCCCACCAGTATCAATCATATTTTCCAAGAAAGGAACCCGTGAAATCCATATGATCCTATTCCATGGTCGAATCAGTTGAGGCCACAGTGGGAGGGGGAAAAAACTGTGGTGGGGAGCACTTGGTTCTGCGAACAGGCTTGATACTGCCTCACTGCATGTTTGATATGAGTACTTATTGCAGTTCAATATACATACTGTTGAGCTAATGCTTTTTCATGTGAGACATCCTCCAGTGAGAAGAATGCAACAACTGATGGACGAGTGGACAGTGTGAAGATGGGAGTACAGTGTGGCAATCATCATCCTTCATCATTATCTGTTTAAGTAACACCATTCCCTGACATACATTGAGCCACTCTGTCACACCAAAAGAAGGTAAAAAATTGAGATGGATGTCAGGAAAGTGTGCAGGCGATCCCATTTGGACTGCTGCAACAACGCTGTGCAACATTGAGTCATGACTTGTGGCTACTGCTGACTATTTGGTGGTGATGGGAAACTCTTGCAGTGTTGTTTCTAAAGCACTATCAATTACAAAACAGTTTCTTTCCTGTCACTCCTTACTAGGACCCACAGGCAATCTGGACAACACATCAGCATTAGCATGCTCTGTGGACTGAAAATGGATATAGTAAAAATAAATGCTGAGAAGTAATGCAGAATGCTGTAGTCTCTGAGCTGTCTTATCAAGGAGTCAGGCTGAGGATTAAACAATGACATCATTGGTTTATGATCCATGGACAAGTGAAATTTGGAGCCACACAGGAAAACATGAAACACCATACATAACAGCCAGTGCCTCTTTATCTGGGAGTAATTCTTTTGGGCAGGCAAGAGGATCTTAGATGCAACAGCAGTCAGTTGTTTTGATTTGTCTGGATTTCTGTTGGACAGTTTGTCACCAATCCATACTGTGATGCTTCAGTAGCCATTAGCCATTTTCTTTGGACCATAGGTATCAAGGCACAGCATAAACATGATTCAGTTGCAGAAAAACTTGCTGATAAGTATCTGATCAAACAAATTTCACACCTTTCTTACAAAACTGATTTAGAGGATGTGAACCTCCAACACCCTGTCAAGGAACAACTGCAGCTAATTAAAGTTCTGAGGAACAGACAACTTATCAATTGCTGCAACATGGTCATTGAGCCGTTTGATGCCCACCTTACTTAAGACATGCCCTAAATATTTGGCACTGGGTGCAGAAAACATACACTTTTGCAACTTACAATAAAGACCACTGTTCACTGGTGCCTGAAGCAGCACTCCCTGTTAAGTTTTGCAAATGTTCTTTCCTCGTGGCACCTGTGACAAACTAGCTACATAAGTTGCACACTTTGAGATAAAGCAAACTCTCTCCTCTATAGAATGCTAAAAAAATCATGGGGCTGCTGCAATACCAAAGGCAATCTGGCAAACTGATAGAGGCCAAACATTGAATTAATAATGAGCAAATGCTGTGACTTAGCATCGAGGGGAAACTCCAATCAATCTTCAAAAGATGTTGTCCACCAGCCAACACAACCTGACCACGAACTCCTTGGTGTGAGAGACTGAATTGAATACATTTCCACCTCACTCTGGGCATTAATTGTGACTGTAAAATTGCCAAACAACTGAACTACCCCATTGGCTTTTCTAACCACTACTAACGGCACTGCCCACTGATCCACTCCTAATTCCCATAGTCTGTCTAATTCAGCTTTAACTACATCTTTCTCTTGGCAATGGCATAAGACAAGCATGAAGCTGCATACAAGTTGTAGACATCTTAAGCTGAATGTGAGCTAGAGCCAGAAAATCCCTTGCTTTACCCAATGTTGGCTCACACAGCTGTTTATGGGACTCAAAAAGCAACGTGAGGCCATGAAAAGGAATGACTGGGGTGCTAAATTAACATTATGCAATACTTTGGAAATCAAATACTGAAAAATCATCCAATTCAAAAATATTTTATGCCAAAGTAGACTCAACCACTAATAATGTTACTTGGCCCTCCGCATTCTTATATTATGCTGCCACAACCAGTTCAACTCTTGACGGTATTCATTAGCAACTGCAGGAAACTACTGTTTTGTTAACTGCTTGTTATGGTGTACCCAGTTCATGATATATAGCCAAACTGATCAATTAGACTGCAGCCCCAGAACTCATCTGTGGTTCCCCAAATAGACAATTGCAACACAAGCTTATCAGCTGTTTGCTAAATATGTGAACTAATAGCCAATTGGTTAATACCGTGTCATTACAATGCGAAACACGGACAGCAGCAATGTGGCCACTTTGGCTGCACTTGAAACAAATTTTATTTAAATGTGGACATTTCTGTCACTTACGGGGGTTGTGGCAACTGGCGCAAGCCCTATAATCTAACTGACTTCCCACCAGTGCCAAGAAGGGATGGCCATTACTGTCTGCCGTACTGGGCCAGGAATTATGACAACCACAGTGCCTTTCATGTGAAGGCCAGTCCAATGTGGGAAAAGCTTATTCCTAATGCCATCTTCACTAAGTTCCTTAACAGAGTGGCAGTGAGTCTGCTTTTGGACAACTAAGGGTGGCCTGGGCGTATCTGCCCCTAGTAAACGAGACCCTGCTGAGTCATCTGACAACGTACTAGAGGAGGAACTACAATCCACTTCCGCTTTGTGGCACTCATCAACAAAGGCTTCCTGGGCCTCCACAGACAGCTCATATGACCAGGTGAACTGTGTCACATCAGCCAGGGATGGGTCAAATGACTAAGGACTTCGTCTGAAACGACTTATCTAGATCTAATCAAATAATTACATCACAGACAAAGAAATCCACATTAGATATGCCAAACTGACTACAATCAAACTTACCATCTCTAGACAAACCCTGTAACGTTGCCATCCATTCTGCGTTTGACTTGTTAACTCTTTCATCACTGACTGAACATAAGGCGCACTGCCACAACAAGCGATTCACACTAAAATATGCAGTCAACACCATACTAAACTCATCAAACTTCAACAAAGTGGAGTCTACATGTGAGCAAAGCTCTTGCACAAAATTACAAAGAAAGGAACACTAAGAAAGGAGGATTGCAATTAAAACTACAGGGTCACTAACTCTTCTTATCTTGCAGTAGAGCAATAAATGTTTCAGGTAGCTGTTCCGCCTCTGTAAGTATGCCAGAAAGGAGGGGTAGGGGGGTGGGGGTAGGTGGGGTGGCACATGTTGCCATGGTTGCTCTCGAGATGCCCACACTTGCAGAAGCTCAGTATGCTGTTGCCGCTGCTGCTGCTGCTGCTGTATTTGCAGCAGCAGCCGCCATAATTACATAAACCAGTCATCCATGATAATGCAACACAACCAATACACATGTAAGCCAGACTCATTGCTGCATCTATTACAACTCATTTGTGGAGACCAGTTTTACAAGCATCATCTCCAAATGGGGTAATAACAGCTGTCTGCCTGGGCTGTAGCATGTTGTCAACAGCGAGTGTTCTAACATACAAAGAACTAAACCAAGTGAAACCATATACAAGCCAAAAATATCATCAGTACACATAATATGTCAGGAGAGCAAACCGAGAGAGGGAGATACTCCTAACAAGCAATTGTTTGTGTGGCAGAATATTAGTGGGTCTGGCTTCTAAATTAGCAAACACACAATATTTTGGTTGACACTGCCACATTTTATTCCTTTCAAAGTTCAGTTATTAATTGCAGTGACCAGCTTTTACACTACAAAAAGTTATTAGCACAGATATCTGGATCATGTCCCATAATACCAACAGTAACTAACCAGTGGTGAAGTTAATTGTTCTTTCACGGCACAAAAACAGTGTTCACAGTTACAGAAACACGACACAGTTTGCACTTAGCATAATCCTTTAGTAGTTCATCAGATATAAGTACACTGCAATAGTTCATTTAAGTCAGCACATAATTAGACCCATCATATCCAACAATCATTAGTTCCAGTATAACAACATTTCACAGTACCTGTCAACCGCAATGCACTTCTGTCACAATGTTGGTTAATTAGAGGCCCTGTAATCACTTAAAAGTCTTTACACTTCAATATTACTGAGTTTTGCAGTTGTCGGTGCATGTATTTTTGCATGTATAATGTTCATAATTGTGGCATGAGTCAACACAGAGAGCACACCCACATAGATGTTACTTGTGTAATTTCACACTACAAACTGCCAATGCTGGCTGACATCCAACCATTTATAAACAGGCATCATTTAGAAACCAAGATCATCATCAGCCAATTCGATCAGTTTGTGATGTGGCCTCTAAGTCATGTGCAACATAGGATCCCTGCATTTTCTTCCATTTCTGCCAATCTTGAGATTTCCATTGGTAATTCAATGTGGCTTAAGTCTCAGTCCCATCTGTCCAGTGTTCTTCATTTTGGTGTTTTTAGGGTCCCAGTTGAGTGTGTTTTGACCACCTGCAAACTTTTCTTTGAGAAACTCGACCAGCCCCCTGCCTCTTCAAAGTATTCACTCTTTCCATTATGTCACTGACCTTTGTTGTCTGTCTAACATCAATTACTATCTTTCTGTCTTCCATTTTCCCATTTCTCTTTGGGCTTCTATTAGTTCTCTAAAAATGAATTCATTTTCTGTCCATGTCTCAAAGCCATATGTCGTTACTAGTCAATTATTACTGGTCAAAAATTGTTTTCTTCATCTTGGCCAATTCTTAAGCCTTCAATGCTGAAGCTTATTTTCCATAAGATAACCAGTCTATTTCAATATGTCAAAATATTTCTGGTTTTACTTCTCCTTTCATATTTAGCAGTTGACCTAGACAGACATACTCTGTGACCCTTTGCAACTGCTCACAAACAATATAATGCTTTGAAATTTGGCTATCTTGGATTTTAATGTTTTTGATAAACTACAAGGCCTAATGTGTTTTTGATATATACACACATTGTTCATCAAAAATTTTGAAAAATGTTGTGTCATTATTATCCTTACACAATGTGAATCCCCTTGTTTACATTAAAGAAGACCATATTGTATACTGTACAGAAAAATTAAGGTAACAACAATATGTAGCCCACGTTAGGAAACAAAAAGTGGTTATTACAAAATCTGTGACAAAAATGAGTATGTTTGTAATCTTTGATGCTAATTATTGCTGAAGATAATGTAAATACTTTACAGGAAAGTCTGAATATTTAACTTTCAGGTGGTGTAGGTCACCTTTCAAAAAAAGAGGAGAGGAGGAGAAGAAGAAGGAGAAGAAGAAGAAGAAGAAGGTATCACATCCTAAAGTTTTGCATATAGTGCACTATGTTATAAACACCAATTAGTTGCTACTTTTAATTATGAGTGTCCTATGAAAAGTAATTACACCAATGGAATCAGAACAGCCAATAGCCTGAACAGTAAATTCCAGTTAAATCCAATGTAAATAAGAATTTGATATTTTCCTGCAGGTGTTATATGCCAGCAGACAAATGTATTGAAAAAAAAAAAAAAAATGGGAAAAATATTTGGTTATCTATGAGAGAAGAAAAACATAACATACGGGAAGAACCCACATACGTCACAGAGTGCAGATCATCCCAATAAACTTGAGGTTCCGCAAGACCAATGTTTCAAGCTGATGCTGAGTTTCTTGATTTTAATAAAGCCTTTGATATCATTTTGCAGCAGTGACTAATGAACAAAATAAGACCAACAGAATATCTGAACAAATACATGATTGATTGGAGATTTATTAGTACAAAGAAGCAAGGAATATTACAGTTCAATGCACCACTGAAAATGTGGTTATTAGTAATGGAGCACGAGCTTGGACTGGGGAAAGATGGAGAAGGAAATTGGCACAGCCCTTTGAAAGTACCCATTCTGGCATTCAAAGAAACCAAGGAAAACCTAAATTTGCCCAGTGTCTTACCACTGTGCCACCTTGATCAATTAAGAAAACTGAATTCAAGTATTGTTCGTAACTGAGAGACATTGTCAGAAGCAAAGGTACTGTGTGGAATATTTCAAGGTAGAGATAGTGCTGCTGCAGTTCATGATACATTACAATTTGTTAAAATTGCAACAGTAAGGAGAAGATATATGATTACAGTGAAATTAATTCCACATTTAGGGACATGACAATACACAAGCTATTAGAATTACATAACTGTACAAGCACTCTGACTGTAGAATTCAGTATAGTGTCAAGCTGCCACATGCTGCAATCTGAGTCTCTGGATGTTGTGGCATGGAATCAAAAAGAACCTGGACAAGTGGTTGCAAGAGGGCCAAAACAAACAAGTTGCCAGTAGGCCATATCCCAGGCATATTCCATAGATGACATGTCAGGAAAACATCCATGGCAGACCAGCAGTGATACCCATTGTCCTCTGAAGGAGGACATCACATACAGTGAAGCAGTACTCATCCAAAAACACTAAATTTTTCCATTTACCATGCCACTGATGACATTCAGTCAACCATAGTAGGCATTGATGGTTTGTGGTCAATGGAAACCAACACAATGGCATGCATTGCAGAAGTCCAGTCCTCAGCAGAAAGCATTGAACTATTGGCACAGGCATGTTCACATCTACTGCAGTGCTCCAACTTCAAATCAACATTGTGGACAAGGCTGTTCCATTGGTTACAGTCATATGGACAAGATGGCAGTTATTTTGTGCTGTGGTCAAATTGTGTGGTCTGGTATCCTCTCACCGCTGCGTACAGCTGCCTTCTAGCTACTGTTTACACACACACACACACACAACACACACACACACACACACACACACACACACACACACACACACTGGACAAGTCACAATGTCACAGTACAACAAACCCATTTCCCAGAGACCAATCATTCAACTCCGTTCAAACTCACTCAGATACTGATACCGTGTCCTTTTACACTGACGAGGCATATCTGCACTTGCTTGCATGTTTTCACATCATTTGAATGCTCATGTTTTCATGTGGTTTGAGTGCTTTACACCAACTGAGTGTGATGTAACAATGGCCTGTCCACACACAAAAGAGGAAGCTGCTGGGCCTATGTGCATGCCATCTCTGTGTACTCTTAGTCACTTATTATGGTTCCACTGTTATACACATCCTTCAATTTTGGAGTGATTCATATAATTCCTTCAATTTTCATACAAAGTAATATATATACACTACTGACCATCAGAACTGTAATACTTGGGAGGATAGCAAATAATGAATTTTTTCTTACTGGGTGTATACATATTACAGTAGGAAGAATATTTGATTAAATTTGTAATAATTTGGGATAAAGCAGGGACAGATCTAACCCAGCTAGACATCAAGTTGAACTAAGTTTGGATTACGGATAGGGGCATGTCATTCCATGCTACTTCAAGTCTATGTCAGAGTTCATCAACAAAGTAGCTGTGAAGTAGTGGCATGCTGGTCTCTTGGCGACTCATAACCAGAAGTTTTCAATGGGTGACAGATCTAGAGAATGTGCTAGCCAGGGCAACTGCCAAGTACCCGCTGGTTGTGGTAGTTCAGAACGGAAAGGACAACATGTAGTCTTTTGCTATAATACATAATCGTAATGTCACCATGACCTCAAAGGTAGGGCATGGCTACCAGCTGTAACACTTCAGAAATATAATGGTTGCTGTCCAAATAACCAGCTATGTGTATACTCAATGGCACTCCATGTCATCATGCCAAATGCTGGACTCTTGTGACGAAGATGAATGTACTCGGGTAACACTCGTTCTCCCCAAATCCTCCAGAAACAAATACATTCATCATCATGATATACACAGAACCAAGACATGGGCTGAAAAGATGACTTGGTTTCATTACTATAACCAGTGCTATCGTTGGGTGTAACATTGTCAGTACGCCTCTCTCTGCTGATGTGTCAAGGGAAGCTCAAAAATGGTCATCACACCGATAGTCCATGGCACTCGAGAAGTTGTTACATCATCCGTGTGGATACTTGTCTAACAGCAAGCAAGCCATTTTCCTTCTTCAGGCTATATGACATAGTTGTATAAACCTTCACAGCCAAACAAACAAAAGCTCTGTCTTCTTGGACATGTTAAGTGGGGCTGCTGAGATCCTGCATGGTGCTGAGTATGTCTCTCCTGGCCCCACAGTTCCCATATTTGCATATAATTGTGGCGTGGTTGCGTATATTTCTCCTCCTTACACAAGGCGTAACATTATCTTCTCACAAACAACACCAACCTGTGATTCTTATACGAGAAACTTGCTGTGCATTCTTTCCTTATATACAGAATGTTGATGGCATTATCCTATCTACTTTTGGCAATTATGTTGAAATGCTAATCATTTACATATCCATGCATTTAGCATACTTCTTTGACATTTGTTGCATGCCATCTACATCGTGCTGCAGTTTTAATGGGCAGCAGTATATAAACAACCCGGTGCATTACCTGTTCCCCTATGAGTCTGTTCACACATAATGCAGTTGTGTGCAGGAAAATGACAAGTTTAGAAATGTGCTACAACTTGCATAGAGGCTTGCACATGATTGGTGCCTGGTGCAAAGACTGACAGCTGATCCTAAACATAAACAAACATAATGTAATGAATGTTGTTGTTGTTGTTACCTTCAGTTCAATGTCTGGTTTGATACAGCTCTCCATCCTAGTGTATCCTGTGCAAGCCTCTTCATTTCTACATAACTATTGAAACCTTCATCCACTTAACCTGCTTAATGTAGTGAGGCCATGGTCTCCACCTACAATATCACCACCCCACCACTTTCCCCCCATACACAAACATGTTCACATTACAAAACTGACTAATACTTGATGCCTCAAAATGTGTCCCGTCAACCAATCCCTTCCCCTGACCGACAAGTTGTGATATAAATTTCTTGTCTCCCCAATTTGAATTCAGTCCCTCTTCATTAGTTACCTGGTCTACCAACCTACTTTTCAGCCATCTTCTGTAGCACCACATTTCAGAAGCTTCTATTCTCTTATTGTCTCTCTAGACAAATACTTTCAGAAGCAACTTTCAAATACTTAAATTAATATTAGACACTAAAATATTTCTCTTTTTTAGAAACACTTTTCTTCCCACTGCCAGTGGCATCTTCTCTACTTTGGCTAGACTCATCTGCTAGTTTTATTGTCTGATTTCCTAATGTAACCTCCTCAGCATCACCTGGTTTAATTCAGCTTCATTCCATTATCTTTTTTTTTTTCCAGCCAGATTAAGGAGAGTTTGTTATTTCATTTTATGTAATGCCCAGTTTGTAACAGTGAAAATTTGTCACAGATCCTGACTGACACACACACACACACACACACACACACACACACACACACACGTGAGCACGCGCGCCCGTGTGCGAGAAAAGAGAAAACAAATAAATAGCATCTTATGATAATGTATAAGGATAAAACAAAAATAAGGGAACTGGTAAACAGCATAGTTATTTCTTAAGACAATACAGTCTGAGGAATTTGTGAAAAACCAAGAGACTGTGAAGATAGATATGAAGTATTAAACCTCTGATTATGAAACGCAAAATTTCAATCACAAAAGTTACAGTATACCTGTATTTATCATGTTAAGTCCTCATCAGTATACCAGCATTCAAATACATCACTTGAAAAAAAAGGAGAGCAAAATTAGAAGATCCTGAGTGGGAATCAAGTCTTGATACTCTCGAACAAAATAAAAGCTAATGAACTACTCATCATTTCATTGTTCAAACTTGTCATCAAACACAATCCTATAACTCCTGAAGCATCATAATCTGCCTAATTAATGAGGAAAACTTTATTTGTGCACATTCTGATTATAGCCATTATCTCTGCAAGTATATTTAACTCAGAATTCTGAGTGTTGTCATATTTAACTGAGAAAAAGGAAATTTGAAATGATTGGTAATCAGACTACCAGTGGAGCATGCAATAAACCTGCTGTGGGACACTGTTATGCAGTTATGATAACCGTCTTAAGAGTATTCTCTCTCCTGAGAGTTTTACTCAAAATAACGAACATAGTGAGACTATACAATTTGTTTTTGATCGAATTTTAAATTCTCATACAACTGCCCAGATTTAGGATTCAGATGTACTTCCTTAATCATAAGATCAACGCTGCAATGCTTTCTTCAAAAATGACACAGCTGTTTCCTTTCTCTTCTTTGTCAAAACCTCTCTTCACTGTCTGTACATTTAGTTCTTACTGTTGCCACAGATAATGTGTCAGATAATTTACAGGTGACATGACCATTTAAGTTAGATTCTTTAGGCACTTTTACCATTGTTGCCAAAGTTATCCACAGTAAATGTAGTTCATTTCAGTGATATATTGATACCCAATTTCACACATATTTCGAGTTAACAATCTGTCAAAAGAAGAGATGAAGTCTGCAAACAAAGAGTGGGATACACTATGACAGGCAGTGTTGTGAAAAGTATAAATTATGTGGGGACAGAGTCAACTATGAAAAACAAAGAAATGGCATGACGGAATGACAAAGTAAAATATCTAACCGCGTACAGCCTGTAAGACAGTTGAGACTATTCAAGAAATTAAATTTGAATGTTTGGCACATCCTTCTTATTTAGCCGGTTCTCACCCTAGAGACTTTTACCTGTTCATTGTACTCAATAAAGAAATGGGAAGCAGGAATTCAGAAATGATGAAGATGTGAAAACTGTGATACACAAACAACCAAAAGAAGTCTTTCAACATGGTATCTATGCACGTCCAAAGAGGTGGAATAAAAAGCTTCAACATCAGGGAGACTAAGTCGAAAAATGACATTTAAGTTTTTTTTTCATTGTGACAATTAAAAATTATAGCACTTTTGAGGTTTTCATTTGAATAACCTTCATAAAAGATAAAAAATATAAGAGTGTAAAGGACAAAAATGGTACACAAATGAGTAACTCCACAGACAACTATGTTACATTGACAAACTGACTGGTGAATATGATGAAGAGGTCAAAAAAATGGCCGCGCAACAAAGGGAAGGAATGAATCAATGGATTACGGTTGGGTAAAAAATTACACTATTTACAACAACACATTGTCGTACAGTGAGAAAAATATTAACTGGCTGCTGTTACTTTAGTAAGGGTGAATAATGGAACAGTATTTGACCACTGAGAATTAAGTCCTTAGTTTTGATTGGTGTTTATTGATACCTGGAATTTCGAATAGCATTAGTTTTCTGTCTTTAGTTCCTGTATGGGAACATTACATTTAATATTGCAAGAATGACATTCATTCTGAGCATATTCAGCAAAGGTGAAATATTTCTTTTTCAGTCCCCAATTTCTTTCATGTTCAGTCTAGTAGTTATAGACCTACTTGATTGACCTACATATAAAGTTTACCACACAAATTGCAAGAAACCCTATAAATTCCACTCTGTTCTAAAGGTGGCATCTTAAGATTAATGTAAATGATAGCCATGTATATGATCAGAATATTTTACTGAAAAACTGTTTTACAAATGTAAACTAACTGAAATGTTCCATATCACAATGATAGATTGCCACTATCGGCAATGGAAAAAGCACATAATTAAATCTAACTGTTCTTCCCCTGTCCCTGAACTCAGTGTGACTGTGCAGTTTTGTCCAGCATCTAAGTTTTTCTTGGAATACCAATTCTCTTTCACCCATCATTTTTCTTTTTCCTTGTGTAGTTCACACCTAGTCGGGCATTTTGAATCGCTTTCCGGAAATAGCTATTTCACAGCTACAGTTCATCTCTTTATTTACCTGGTAACAAGTTTCAATGTTGAAATTCCATTATCACATGCTCGTGCTTGCTGAAAGCTGACATAAGCTATCATGCTACCCAACAGATGTACAAGTCGGATCAAAACTAACATGTCTCTCCTCACTAGTGAACAGTCAGACAGTGAGGAGAGGCATGTCAGATGTGATCTGGTTCTTGGACCAGATAGTACAAAGACAGCTTGTATCAGTCTTCAGCAAGCATGAGGATGTGATAATGGGACTTCAACCTTAAAACTAGTTATGATCAAATAAATAAAGAAATAAAGTGTAACCTTGGAAGAGTTAGTTAAAAAAAGTTTGTAGTTGACAAACTACAGACTTAACCAAATTCCAAATAAGAATGGCAAAGATTATGAAAAACAAAAGGGCTAATTAAGGCATCCCAATTGATTCTCTGTAACATTTCACACAACAGGAGGGAGCAATGTTCTTAATTTACATATCGTCACATTCAAAGTTATTTTAACAGTAGCTGTTAAGAGGACCCGCACCACAATCTGTGGCTCCAAACACAATGAAGATTTGAGTGTTTTTAAACTCAAACAAAAGCAATTTATCGGGTAAAAATTAACAATGTACTTCAGGACAAAAAAATTGAAATCTCACAAAAGAAAAAAGGACAGATAAAGTTTCAATCTAGAAATAGTGAGGGTCAGTCATGCAAAATGAAAGAAGACAAGGATTTATGGTCAGATGAGTATAGGGTAATATCAGCAGCAGCAGAAAATGGTATGTAGAATTCCTTATGAATAGGGCAGAGAGTGAGTTCCTGTAAACAGTTCAGTGATAGGGCTGTTCTCATCAGAATCAATAGCAAACCAACATGACAACAGTAGTTCAGGTACATGTCGACCTCACAAGCTGAAGATAAAAAGATAGAGAAAGTACATGAGGATATTGAACGAGTAATTCCGTACATAAAGGGAGATGAAAATATAATAGTAATGTGGGACTGGAATGCGGTTGTAGAGGAAGGAATAGAAGAAAGTGTTATAGGAAAATATGGGCTTGGTTCTGGGAGTGAGAAAGATTAATTGAGTTCTGCAATAAATGTCAGCTGATAATAGCAAATACTCTGTTCAAGAGGACAAGAGGAGGAGGTATACTTGGAAAAGGCAGGGAGATAAGGGAAGATTCCAGTTACATTACATCATGCTCAGAAAGAGATTCTGAAATCAGATACTGGATTGTAAGGCGAACCCAGGAGCAGGTATAGAATTGGATCACAATTTAGTATTGATGAAGAGTAGGCTGAAATTTAACAGACCAGACAGGAAGATTCAATTTAGAAAGACGTGGGATACAGAACTACTAAGAAATGAAGAGTTATGTTTGAAGTTCTCTGAGGCTATAGATACTGTGATAAAGAACAGTTCAGTAGGCAGCTCGGTTGAAGAGAAATAGACACTGCTAAAAAGGGCAATCACAGAAATTGAAAAGAAAAATATAGGTACAAAGAAGGAAACTGCAAAGAAACCATGAGCACCAGAAGAAATACTTCAGTCAGTGAGTGAAAGACAGAAGTACAAAAATATTTAGAGAAATTCAGGAATACAGAAGTACAAGTCACTGAGGAATGAAATAAATATGAAGTGCAGGGAAGCTAAGATGAAATGACTGCATAAAAAAGGTGAAGAAATCAAAAAAAGACATGTCTATCAGAAGGACTGACCCAGCATACAGAAAAGTCAAAGCAACCATCAATGAAATGAAAAGCAAGGGTGATAACATTAAGAGTGCAACAGGAATTCCACTGTTAAACGCAGAAGAGAGAGTGGATAGTGTGTGTGAAATCTTATGGGACTTAACCAAGAGTGGGTAGGTGGAAAGAGTGCACTGAAGGCATCTATGAGGGAGAAGATTTGTCTGATGTGATAGAAGAAGAAACAGGAATCGATATAGAGAAGACTGAGGATCTACTATTTTAATCAAAATTTAAAGGTGCTTTGGAAGACTTAAGACCAAATATGGCAGAAGGGATAGATAACAATCCACTGGAATTCCTAAAATCATTGGGGGAGATGGAAACAAAACGATTATTCACATTGGTGTTGAGGTGTTTGTCTTATTGTGGGTTAACTTTTAGTGACCGATATATAGAAAGATGTCACGTCTTTACTCATTTCCATGTATAAACAGCTACCTTCTTTTCTGAATTTCCTGGTCACCATCTTGTTTTCTCTTGATGTTGTGCTCCTGCTATGCAGTCCCATGTATTTAACAGATGACTCTGTTTCCAATTGCAGAGTGGCAAGGCCTATAAGAAAGCTTCTACATTTAAATAACGCACCAAGAAATCGCAAAACATGGTTTCCATAATTCTTCTATATTCAAATAAGTTATCAGCTCCCAGCACATGATCATTAAAAAAGCTTTTCAGACAAGAAGTTCATACATGATGCTTCAGTGTTTCACCAAAACCGTAAGTCAGTACTTTACTCAAGACAGCCCTGGAATAGTCTCTGTATAATACCACTTATTTTTTCATTAGCGTTTACCATTGTCATGTGCCTTTCTTCTTTGGAGTCCACAGCACCCCCTAAACATGACTGCAAAGTCTAAATGATCTCTCACTGGCCAGTCCAAATTACAGATCTGTCGTCACTTCCTGTGCTGTGTCTGCATTTTTCTCTCTCATATCTGCACATAAATTCCAACAAACCTGGGCACAGTAGATGTATTTTACTCTTCTACTAATTAAATCATGTTTTTCACATGCACATCTTTCATTGGTCTAGTAAAAGGAAAGAGAGACGTGATACTATGCTTATAGCAACATATACCACTACAGTGTGCAGAATGTGAGAGACTAGCAATATATACTATTTGCCTTTAGGAAAAATACCAGCCACACAATTCTAAAGACTGCAAGAGCCAAAAAGTGCAAGAATTACCACACTATCAGCATAAAAGCTTGTGCATCATAGTTGCTGCCAAGAATAATACGTAAGATTGGAAAAGAAAAGTGAGGATGTGTTAAATGATGATCAGTTTGGCTTTAGGAAAGGTAAAGGCACCAGAGAGCCAATTCTAATGTTACCATTGATAATGGAAGCAAGGCTAAAGAAAAATCAAGACACATTCATAGGATTTGCCAAATTAGAAAAAGCATTCAACAATGTAAAATGGTGTGCAAGATGTTCAAAATTCTGAGGAAAATTGGGGTTTGATATAGGGAAAGATGGATAGTATACAATGTGTACAAGAGACAAGAGGGAATAATAAGAGTGGAAGACCAAGAACGAAGTGCTTGGATTAAAAAGGGTTTAAGACAGGGATGTAGTCTTTCACCATTACTATTCAATCTATACATTAATGGAAATAAAAGAAAGGTTCAAGAGTAGAACTAAAATTCAAGGTGAAAGGGTATCAATGATAAGGTTCGCTGATGACATTGCTATCCTCAGTGACAGCAAAAAAGAATTAAAAGGATCTGCTAAACGGAATAAACAGTCTAATGAGTGCAGAATATGGACTGAGAATAAATCAAAGAAAGATAGAAGTAATGAGAAGTAACAGGAGTGAGAACAGTGAGAAACTTAACATCAGAATTGATGGTCAAGAAATAGATGAAGTTAAGGAATTCTGTTATCTAGGCAGCAACATAACCAATTAAAGATGGAGCATGGAGGATATCAAAAGCAGACTAGCACTGCAGGAAGGGCATTTCTGATTAAGTGGAGTGAACTTCAAGGTGTATAACTTTGCTTCCACCGTTTGCCGATAGCTGGCGACAACAGTAAGTAGCGGTCAAAAGAAACAGATCGCAGACATCAGGCAGTTAGCTTGGACCTCGGTCAACATAACATCATTCAAACATTAGTCGATCTGTGTCTACATCATAAAGTTGTTCTTGATTGAAAATGTCAGTTCACAAGCCTAATTCTCGTCATTTACAGGATGTATTACTGTTTCATTTCAATATGAAGGATGTTATTAGTGGAAGAACATGTTGTGACTGGTTTCAATGTTTCAAGAATAGTGATTTTAATGTCGTAGACCGGTATAGTGATGGAAGAGAGAATGCTTTCGAAGATGCAGGATTGGAGACATTGCTCAGTGAAGACTCGCATCAAACTCAAGAGGAATTGGCACAATTAGTGGGAGTGACACAGCAAGCCATTTCAAAATGTCTTCAGAAAGAAGCAACTTGGATCCCGTGTGAGCTGAAACCAAGAGACGTTGAACAGCGTTTGTTTGTTTGTGAACAGTTGCTTCAGAGGCAAAAACGGAAGGGATTTCTGCATCGCACTGTAACTGGGGGCGAAAAATAGGTTCATTACCACAACACCAAATGCAAAAAATCATGGGGATATCCCGGCCATGCTTCCACGTCGATGGCCAAACCAAATATTCACGACTCCAAGATCATGCTCCGCATTTGGTGGGACCAGCTCGGCATTGTGTACTATGAGGTGTTAAAACCAAGTGAAACAATCACAGATGCTCATTATCGAACACAATTAATGCGTTTGAGCAGAGCATTAAAAGACATATGGCCGCAATACAGCAAGAGGCATGATAAAGTGATTTTGCAGCATGAAAATGCTCGACTCTACAGTGCAAAAGAGGTCAAAACGTATTTGGAAACATTAAAATGGGAAGTCCTATCTCACCCACTGTATTCTCCAGACATTGCTCCCTCTGACTATCACCTGTTTAGATCAATGGCCCACGGCCTGGTTGACCAACACTTCCGATCTCATGAAGAAGTCACAAATTGGATCGATTCATGGATCACTTCAGAAGATGAACAATTTTTTCGACACGGGATTCATACACTGCCCAAAAGATGGGAGAAAGTAGTAGCCAGCAATGGAAAATACTTCGAATGATACATATGTAACCATTTTGTTTCATTAAAGCCTCAAATGTTGTGGGAAAAGAAATGGCGGAAGCAAAGTTGTACACCTTGTAGTGTCAAACACAGGCCTTGATTTGAAGAAGAAATTTCAGAGAATGTACATTTGCAGCACAGCATTGTATGATAGTAAAAGACGGACCGTGGGAAAACTAGAAAAGGAAAGAATAAGAGTAGATTCTACTCCCCAAAGATGCTTCCTGTATTTTATTCAACCAACATAAAAATGAATTGAAATGTGATTACCAAAGCCTATAATTGCAGGTGAATTGAGTTTTTACTTGTTCAGTCACACTCGTGTCTACAAATAACTGGCCATATATGAACAGTTGTTTTATGTCCTGTTGGCCTGCAATGTCCCTGGTGTATCAGAGAGCCCATCAGTAGAAAGAGAGACTTAAAGGAAAACCATGTGATTAGGAGAGGAGAAAACATTCTCAAAGCTATCTGAATGAGATCTACTACTGTGAATAATGTGACTGATTAAAAATGTTCACCTCCCACAAGAGAGTAGCTTATGATATAGTACAGTTTGCTTTTAGGAGTGATGAATCAAAAACAACCACCATAGGCGGAGCGATATCCATCCACTACAACACCAAAAATTGGCAAAAAACTTATTACTCAATAACTGTGAATCTACATTTTGGATCCTTCCAGGATATCAGCTGTGAGTTACATGGAACAAAATGTTGATCACTGAACCAGACCTGCTTCCTCTCATGCAGACTGTAAACTCTGCAGGCAACTTGTCCCAGCAAAGCTCCACATACACAAAGATACACTAAGGATGTAACATCTTGCATGAGGATATATTTATCCATTTTATGCAAAATACCAGTGACCATTATCTGCAAAGCTTTTGTGGAGCAGTGGCTCACTTCCTACTTCTGCCCTAGTAGAAGTTTGAAGACTTTGAGTAACTAGTGTTTGGTGTCAGCTCACTGGCGATATTAGTGATCAAACTATATCATGTACAGTAACACTGTAGCAGCCATCATTAATTGGTCAGTTCAATTTTCCTGTACTGTATAAAAATTGTTTACGTCAAGACTGAATAATAAATGTGGGATGTTTGATGAACGTATCCCTTAGGACAGAGTGGCGAAATTTGGCATTAATAAATTACGGTAGTAGATGACCGATGCAAGTACCTTTGCTAACAGCACATAATCACCTGTAGTGCCTCTTCTAGGCTCAAGACCATAGTAGTTGGACCCTAGATGACTGGAAAACTAGACTGCTCAGAGGAGTCCCAATTTTAGTTGATAAAAGTTGATGGTAGGGTTCAAGTGTGGTGCAGACCCCACAAAGCCATGGACCCAAGCTGTTAACATGGCACTGTGCAAGATGGTGGTGGTTCAATAATGGTGTGGGCTGTATTTACATGGAATGGACTGGGTCCTCTGGATGTTTGACTACTTGGAGACCATTTGTAGCCATTCACAGACATCATGTGTCCCATAGACATCATGTGTCCAAACAATGATAGAACTTTTATCAATGACAATGCGCCATGTCACCAGACCACAACTGTTGGCAATTGATTTGAAGAACATTCCGGACAAATGGAGCAAGTGGTTTGGCCAACTATATCACCCAACATGTATCCAATTAAACATTTATGGGACACAATCGAGAGGTCAACTCATGTACACTTTTGCAGTTATGTACTGCTGCAGAGGCAGCATGTCTCAATATTTCTGCAGGAGACTTCCAATGTCTTGTTGAGTCCATGCCACATCGAAATGCTGCACTGTGCTGGGCAAAAGGAGATCTGACACAATATTAGGAGGTATTTCATGATTTTGTCACCTCAGCGTATATTTTTTCATGGTACCACTGGCTTAAATCCTACCACAGAAATACTGTTCACATCTTCAGCGTACTGGGCAATGGCTTTCACAGACAGGCGGTACTACCATACCTAGTCTGCAAACAGAATTCCCTATATATTTTAACATATGGTCTTAATCCTCCAATCTCACCCCCTCACCCCCCCCCCCTTTTTACAGGAACCAAATACAAAGAAGCATCTCTCTCATCACCAAATACCATGCCAGACTGGAACAAGTTGACAACATCCATTGCTAGTGCTTCAAGTACTTATCATTGAGCCCTGAAATGAAAAACCTATCCACAATCTGTGCATTATCCTAGTTCATCCGTGCTCCCTACCTACTCCCAATCCCTTGTTGTACAGGTGGAAGACCCAAATTTAGGAACTGTTTGGTACTCCTACCCAATACGTCCTAATCCAGTCCAGTCACAGCATTATCTTATTCTATCCGACTATCAGAGGCACGATCATCTATGACAGCAGTTATACCCCGTATCAGCTCTGCTGTAATTTCTGCACAGAATTTTATGTAGGCACGACCACCAACTAGCGGCCACTCAAAGGAATGGGCACTAGCAAACTGTGGCCAAGAGAAGAGTTGAACACTCAGTGGTAGAACATGCTGCTACACATAACAGATTCGATTTCAATGTCTGCTTCACAGGCCATGCCATCTGGTGAAGATGGGAGACGTATTTTGTGTAAATTTACTACTCATGTTATAGTTTTGGGTGGAGCTTTTAACTTACCAGCTATAGACTGGGAGACTGAAATGATTTGGACAGGTAGTAGGGACAGAGAATCTTGGGAAACAGTTCTACATGTCTTCTCTGAAAACTACCTTTAGCAGTTAATCAGGGAACTGACTCATGAAGATAACATTTTAGACCTGTTGGTGCCAAACAGACCTGATTTTTTCGACTCAGTTAACATACAACAGGGAATCAGTGATCATAAGGCCATTACAGCATCATTTAATATGGCTGTAAATAGGAATACAAAGAAAGGCAGAAAGATCTCTCAGTTTAGCAAGGGCAGACTTCAAATTATCTGACAGCTCATCACAAAAATTCTACATCCAGCACTGACAATGATGAGCATCAATGGACAAATTTCAAGAGCACTGTACAATATGTTTTAGACAAACATGTACCGAACTTAACTGTGAGGGATGGTAAAGACCCACTGTAGTTTGATAACCACATTTGGAAACTGTTGCAAAAGCAAAGAGCTTAACTGCAAATTTAAATGTAGCTACAGCCTCACAGACAAACAAAAACTTAACAAAACCAAAATTAGTGTAAGGAGGGTTAGGCATGAAGCATTCAACAAATATGACAGTAAAACTCTCACCACCAACTTGACAAAAAATCCTAAAAAGTTCTAGTCTTACATGAAATCAGTACATAGTCCAAAGCCATTTATCTAGATGCTCCGTGACCACAATGGCACTGAAACAGAAAAGTCACAGAAAAGATCGAAATACAAAATGTCTGTTTCCAAAACTGTTTCACAGAGGAAGATCACATGTAGCCGCTCCTTTAAATTGTCAGATGAATGACAAAATGACAGATATCAAAATAAGTTACCAAGGGATAGAAAAGCAACTTAAATTGCTCAACAGAGGAAACACCACTGGACCTCACAAGATACAATTCAATTCCACAAACAGTATACGAAAGAGCTTTGCCCTCTACTAACAGCAGTGAACCGTAGGGCTCCAGAGGAGCAAAGTGTTCCCGAGGATAGGAAATATTCACAGATCATTCTCATTTTCAAGAAGGGTCATCAAACAGATGTGTAAAACTATAGACCTGTATCTATGATGTCGGTATGTTGTAGGATTTTGGAATGTTTTATGTTCACATTTTATGACATTTCTGGAGGCCAAAAATCTCTTTAGGAACCAATATGGGTTCCGAAAACAACGATCATGTGAAACCCAGCTCACTCTGCTCATCCACAAGAGACACAAAGCAGCAGAGACAGGCGCCTAGGTAGATCCGATGTACCCTGACTTCTGCAAGGCATTCGATACAGATCCATGCTGCTGCCTAATGAACAAAATACGAGTGTATGGAATATCAGACCAACTGTGTGATTGGATTGAAGAGTTTCTGGCAAACAGAACACAGCATGTCATTCTAAACAGACAGAAGTCTTCAAACATAAAAGTAACTTCAGGTTGGTTTGGTTTTGTTTTGCTTTAGGGTGCAAAAACAACTGGAGCCATAATCCCCCAAGTCAAAACTACAGAACATAAAGACAGAGAGGAGTTAAAAAATGACTACACATCGGTCCCAACTGACGTAATGGAAGACAGCTAAAAACAGGCACGTGGGAAAAGGTCTAAAAAAAGACACCATACAGAAACGGAGGCCCAAAACTAAAAATTAAATGGGCTTCACCATATTGCTTTGGCGGATAAAAAGTAAGATGCAATCAACAGCCCATGCGTCATTTGCTAAAACGGTCGAGAACTCAGACAGCCGTCAGGAAGTGGCGGACAGTTAAAACATGAGTGCAATGTGCACAAAGTGGTGGGGGTAGCGCCACTTAGCAAATGACGATGGCTAAAAAGGCAGTGCCCAATACACAGCCAAGTTAAATTAACCTCCTCCCGGTGGGAGGGCAGGAAGGAGGTCGTCCAAGCCACTGGGAGAGGCTTAATAAGCCGGAGCTTATTCCCCTGAAGGGAGGACCATTGACGATGCAAAAGGGACACCACCCCCTGACAGATGGCCACACAGAGAGATTATCAGAGGGAATAGAGGTACTTGTGGGCTGAGGTATGAGGACTGCAGCTATGGCAGCAGTGTCAGCAGCCTCAGTTCCTGGCAGACCGACATGACCAGGAACCCACAGAAACATCACACTGGATTCACCAAGAGTGAGCAGTTGACAGTTTTCCTGGACATGCTGCACTAAGGGATGGGCAATGTACGCCGCACATAGACTTTGAAGGGCACTGAGTGAGTCCGAGCATAGTACACAATTGAAAAGTCTGTGTCACCGGATGTACTCCGTGGCCTGATACAAAACGAAGAGCTCGGCTGTAAATACTGAGGAATGTGCTGGAAACTGATATCGAAAGACATGGGTACCAATGACGAAGGCACGCCTGACCCCACGGTCCGTCCGAGAGCCATCAGTATATACAAAGATACTATCGTAAAGTTACATGCGAAGGTCATGAAACTGAAGGTGATAGACCGAGGCTGGAGTAGTCTCCTTAGGAACCGAATGAAGGCTGAGGTTAACATGGGCCACTTCACGAAGCCAAGGTGGTGAAGGGTTCACACCCACTGGGAAAGGTGCAGGTAGTGTGAAGTTAAGCCGCCGTAGCAAGTGCCGAAAGCAGACTCCAGGAGGTAACAGAGAAGGAGGAGGACCAGCCCATACTGACGATCAAAGGAATCATCAAAGATGGAGGCATAGAATCGGTGGGCACGCATGGCAGATAAACAGCATGCATACCTCCTGAGGAGAAAGTCACGGCCGTAGGACAGTGGTAGTTCAGCAGCTTCAGTATACAGACTCAACTGGGCTGGTGTAAAAGACACCCGTGGCCAAATAGATGCCACTATAATGGCTAGTGTTGAGATGGCTTAATAGGGATGGGCATGAAGACTCATAAAGCACCCATAGTCGAGTTTCGAATGGACAAGGGACTGGGGCAAACTGAGGAGGGTGGTTCGATCAGTACCTCAGAAGTAACATTGAGGACAGGTAGGAGATTGAGGAACAGCAGGCTGCCAGGTAAGATACATGGGAGGACCGAGAGAGATTCCTATCGAGCACGAGCCCCAGGAATTTCGTAATTTCACCGAATGGAAGGGCAACAGGCCCAAGATGTAAAGGTGGTAGGAGAAACCACTTGCGTCGCCAGAAATTCATACAGACGGTTTTGTCAGTGAAAAAGCGAAAGCCATTGTCAATGTTCCAGGAGTAAAGATGATCAAGACACTGCTGAAAATGCCGCTCAGTGAGACAGGTCCTTGGAGAACTGCAATAGATGGCAAAATTTTCAACAAAAAGGGAGCCGGAGATGCCCAGTGGGAGACAGGCCATGATAGGGTTAATGGCAATAGCAAAGAGGACGACACTCAGGACGGAACACTGAGGCACATCATTTTCCTGGATAAAGATGTCCGACAAGGCAGAACCCACATGCACCTTGAAAACTTGATCTTGTAAAAATGCCTGAAGGAAACAGGGCAGGCACCCAAGGAATCCCCATGTGTAAAGAGTACAAAGGATACCAGTTCTCCAGCAGGTGTCGTACATCTTCTCCAAATCGAAAAACATGGCCACAGTCTGGGATTTCTGCAGAAAACCATTCATAACATGGGTGAACAAAGTAACAAGATGGTCAACTGCAGAATGCCATGCTCAAAATCCACACTGTGAATCCATCAATAAATTGCGAGACTCAAGCCACCACACCAGCTGGACATGAATCATACGTTCCATCACCTCGCAAACACAGCTGGTAAGAGAGATGGGGCGGTAGATACGAGGAAGGTTTTTGTCCTTATCGGGCTTAGGTATGGGTATGATGGTGGCTTCACACCAGAGTCCGCAAAACGTGCAGATGTGGTTGTACAAAGTGCTTGCCCACAAGAGAAAGATGCTGCAACATCTGAATGTGGATGGCGTCAAGCCCTGGGATGGAGGATCGGGATAAACTGAGAGCATGATAGAGTTCTCTCAAAGTAAAGGCAGCATTGTAGCAGTCGCAATTTGGAGAAGAGAAGGGTATCGCCTGAGCCGCCTCCACTGGTTTCCGATGGAGGAAGGCAGGTGGAAGTGGGAAGAGCTCGAAACTTTCACAAAATGGTGGCACAAGGTGTTGGAAACAGCAATAGGGTCCACGATAACATAGGAATGAGACAACACTTTGCATGTATCTGTTTATAATGAATACAAGTTGCCATCATAGGATGACAGTTAAAAATGCAGAGAGCATGTCTCCATGCGCGAATTGCATCGTGGCATACCTCAGTCCACCAAGGGACATGATGTGGTAAAGAGGAAGTACAATGAATGGAACATTCTGCAGCAGTAAGGATAACATTGGTGAGGTAGTCCACCTGGTCATCACAACTGGGGAAATCTTGTTCTTCAAAGGTCGCCAGGTAAAGCTGCCTTAGTAAGCTGCAATTTGGGTGTGCATGTGGATGGGGTAGGAGTCAGCATACGGAGAACACACAGGAAATGGTTGCTCAAGTAGGTGTCAGAAAGAACAGACCACTCAAGACGATGGGCAAGCTGGGCAGTGCAAAAGGATAGTCCAAATGGGAATAGGTGTGCGAGGAGTCAGAAAGGAAAAGTGGGTGCTCCTGAGTTGAGGCATAAGAGGTTAAGTTTGTTAAGAAGGTCAGCCAAGAGGGCACCTCTCTGTTAGGTCCTGGGAGAACCCCCAAAGGGTATGATGCACAATAAAGCCACTGAGTAGCAAAAATGGGGGGAATGGGGGAGGTAGCTGCCCCATAAGATGAAGGAAGTCTGCCCTGGTGACATTGAATGATGGAGGTACATCAATGGTACAGATGGAAAAAGTCAGGCAGGGAAGGAAAAGGTGAACTGCAATAGCTTGAAGATGGGTAGTCAGGGAGATGGGTTGACTATGAATGTCATCCCATATGAGCAGCATGACACCCCCATGAGATGGAATGCTGACCTCAGGTGGAAGGTAAAAGCGAATTGGTAAGTAATGTGAAAGCCCACAGCAGTCATGAGGGCACAATTTTGTTTCCTGAAGGCAGAGGTGGTGGTGGTTAGTGTTTAACGTCCCGTCGACAACGAGGTCATTAGAGACGGAGCACGAGCTCGGGTTAGGGAAGGATTGGGAAGGAAATCGGCCGTGCCCTTTCAAAGGAACCATCTCGGCATTCGCCTGAAACGATTTAGGGAAATCACGGAAAACCTAAATCAGGATGGCCGGAGACGGGATTGAACCGTCGTCCTCCCGAATGCGAGTCCAGTGTGCTAACCACTGCGCCACCTCGCTCGGTCCTGAAGGCAGAGTACAAGGGGATGCTGTGATGCTAAAAGCAGCTGTAAATCCTCTTTGTGGGACCAAAGGCCGAGAAAGTTCCATGGGAGGACAGTCATGAGGAGGAAGAGATGTAGGGGTGTCAAATCGGCAGCCACCAAGTGACAGCCGGTGTAGAGTCACTACCACAAGGCACAGAAACTGGAGGATCCTGCTCCATGGGGGTCCACAGAAGCTTCGGCTTGCTTGTGCGGTCGGTCCAAGGAGTCCAACGCTGAAAAACAATTGGTGGTGCGCATCGGCAACGCAGAGGCCGGCCAGGCTAAGGTACCACGTGGCGACACCACCGAACAGGATCTTCGAGTTGGCAAAGGAGAAGACCGTTTGCCTTTGGTGGACTTCTTCGAGCCTTTCTGGTTAGAGGAAGACTTGGGTCGTGTTTGGCTGGAGGGTTGGAGGAAGTCTTCACGGGAGTACTCCTTCCGTCCTTTCCTGCCTACTGGTTGTGTAGCTGGTGGCTTCGTCCCTTGAGGCGAGAGTTCAGTGGTTTGTTGCACAGTGGGGGAGGGGGGGAGGGGGGGGGGGGACAATTGCCCTCATGTGCATCCCTACCACAGGTTACACATCTGGCTGGGTGCTGACAAGACGCTCAAGATCAAGAGTAGTTGAAACGATGACACTGGTAGCAGTGCATCGGGTTCGGAATGTACGGCCAAACTGTGATAATTTCATAGCCTGCTTTAATCTTGGACGGCAGCACCACTCTATCAAAGGTGAGGAAAAGAGTGTGGGTGGGCACTAAGGAGGAATCTACTTTTTTCATTACGATGGACGGCAATGACACCCTGATCAGAGAGGTAAGATTGGATTTCGGCCTCTGTTAGTCTGTTGAGCAGCCTGGCATAAATTACATCACGGGAAGAATTCAAAGTTCTATGGGCCTCGACACAAACAGGGTAGCCATGGAGAAGTGAGGCAGCAAGCAGTTGTCATGCTCAAGAATCAGAAGCAGTCTCCAAAAGCAAAATGCCTTTACATAAATGAGAGCAGGATTTCACAGGGCCAGCAATTGCATCAATACCTTTCTGAATAATGGTGAACCGTGGTGCAGTGGGAATCATTAGCCTCATTACGTTCACGTTTTGTAGACATTGACTGGAAGATGATTGACTCACTGCGAGAAAATCTCCCATGATTGGCAGAATCTCTAATGGATGGCACACACCTTGCAACTGGGGGCTCCCTTGACAAGGGGATGCACCCAGCTTAGGTGAATGTTCACTCCTCAGGTCACAGCTCCCGAACATCTGACAGAGGGACCAATCGACAATTTGGGAAGGTTGCAGCTCAGGTAATCACCCCTCCCTGGGCCTGGCCTGTACTAGGGGATATGTGCGAACCCTACCTGTTGACCCGGGACTGGGAATTATGTGTTACCCAGTCACCTGTTGTGCGTCAGACGCATGGGCCAGCCTTCAGGAGAGCACAGGGAGGAAGAAGAAAAAGCAGAACCTAAAATGCCAAAGTAGAGGAACAAGAGGAGAGGGGAAACGAAGGAAGGAAAAGGGAGTGAAAAACAAAGGTGAGACTGTTCTTATGTTAGCGACAGACAATGCAGAACATTTCCAATAACATCCTACACATGTTCCCCAAGGGAGGGTAAAAAGAATAGCAAGAGGCTGAGTCTAGACATGCAGCACGAAAGTGAAAAACGCTGCAAAGGCTGTGGCCCCATGGTAGCCAAGCACGAACCTGCCAAACACTGGTGAGCCCCTGCGTGGGGGTGGGGGGGTTACTTCGGGTGCACTCCAGGGGAGTGTTATAGCATCGCTACTTTAAAGTCCACCTGCTTAACAGATTGATAATGTGTTTGCCTACCATGCAGTGGGCCTGGGTTCAATACCCGGCTGGGTTGGAGATTTTCTCTGCCTGTGGACTGGGTGTTGTGTTGTCCTCATCATCATATCACCATTACCAATGCACAATCCACCCAATGTGGCGCCACATGAAATAAGACTTGCACCTGGCACCCAAACTTCCCTGGATGGGGCCTTCCGGCCATCAATCCCACACAATCACTTCATTTCATTTCATTATTTTTCAAAATACATATAAATGACCTATTAGATGGCTTTGGAAGCCCCATGAGGCTTTTTTCGGATGATGCCATTGTACACAGAGAAGTCGTTACAACAGAAAATTGTAGCGAAATGCAGAAAGATTTGCAGAGGACTGGCAATTTGTGCTAGCAGTGGCAATTGTCCTCCAACACAGATAAATGTAATGTATTGTGAATACACAGACAGAAAGACCCTTTATTGTATGACTTCTTGATTGCATAACAACCATTGAAAGCAGTTACTTCACTAAAATATACACGATTAAGTGTAAGGAGCAATTTGAAGTGGAATGACCACATAAAATTAATCACAAGTAAGGCAGATTCCAGACCATGATTCATTAGAAGAATCCACAGAAAATGTAGTCACTCACAAAGGAGGTACCTTATAAAACACTATTTTGTCCAATACCTGAATATTGCTCTAGGATCTGTACCAGATAGGACTGATAAAGGAAATAGAGAAGATACATGGATGAGCAGCACATTTCATTAGAGGTTCATTTAGAAAGCACAAAAGCATCACTGATAAGTTCAGCAAACTCCACTGGCAGACACTGCAAGACAGATGTTCTGCATCACAGTATGGTCTACTGTTAAAGTTCCAAGAGCTTTCATTCCTTGAAGAGTCAGCCAATATATTGCTTCCTAAAATGAATATCTCGTGAAAAGACCACGAAGATAAAATTATAAGAGTCAAGCCCCCATCGAGGCTTAGCAGCAATTGGTCTTGCCGCAAACCATATGTGACTGGAACAGGAAAAGAGGGAAGTGCCACTGCTACACAAAATACACACCACCACACACTGTAAAGTGACTTTGAGAGTACAGATGTAGATGTAATATAGAGACCGTAAAAAATTCACACATTTCTTTGAAAGAAAGTGAACAAAAAAAGTAAAGCGATTGGAAATTCACAAAAAAGTAAATCACAATCTCGTTGCAGAGAGTTGCACAAGGAATGGATAGGATTTTACTTCAAATCATGATCAACAAGTGGAAATACCTTAATTATATATATGCTGGATATTTCTGATTAGAAGACTGTTCACATAGGCATGGGTACAAAAAAAGAAACCCAGTGGTACTGATTTAGATGTACAGTCTTTAAACAGCAATGTAATACATACCGAATATTCTCCAAATAAGTGAACCAGACTCTTTCAAAGCTTTGAGGTTCTATTTTCAGTCTTCCTTCACGTACAGCAAGAACAGCTCTCTCCGCCATTTCCTGACAATTAATATACCTGTATTATAAATGCAGTTTATGTGGAAGTACAGTTTGTTATGAACTATAGTAGAAATAAATGCAAGCAGTTCATAACATACCACTGTGGTTTCAGTATGAACTCTACAACATCACCTGACCGACTACAAAATGGAACTTGCATTTTGTGATCACTGCTACTGCGCAGCAAATTCCTTTTTTCTAGTTCAGTAACTAGCATTCTTCTAAAATTAAATCTTCCAATCCCCTGTAAGAGAAACAAACAAGTTACAACAGAAAAATCTGTATCTTCCATGTTAAAAGACAGTGAACTTTCACTTTAAAAATAATTTGAACTTACAGCAAACTTGCCACAATTTCCATTTAGCTTTCCATCTTCTGATATTATTTTCAACACTGGCAAATCATGTCGCCTGCTTACTTCATAGTCAGTACGGTCATGTGCTGGAGTGATTTTGACAGCACCTGGAATGTTAATTTCTTAAGTCAGGATGAAAATTAGTGCTTAATACATGATTCAGAAAAAGATGATTTATATAGAGCAGTCTTTTAATCAATACTATATGAGGTTTGTCTGGAAAGCAGGTCTATTATATTTTTACTCAGCATATCACTATAAACATTTAAATTTCTTCAAAGCAGCCCTCTTAACATCCATGCATTTTTCTAGCAATTCCACCATGCACTGTAGACACCCCTTAAGGCATTGGCAAGAACCTCATTTACAACCTTTGTATCATTTGTTTGAATCACTTTGATGTTCACAAAATGGACTTCTTTCACACTGGTTTTGATTCCTGGGAAAAAGTCCGCCAATTGTTGGTCAGGACAGTAAGGGAGCCGAAGCAGCACTGCCAATGCAGGCTCTGTCAGGAACTCCAACACATATAAAGAGAGAATGATGTAATAGGGAGCACTGTTATGGTGCAGCTGCCAGGTATCGCCAACCTTCTTTCACATTAGTAACAACCCTTTCAATAAAAATTTTTAGTGATTTAATTGCAACACTTTCTGGACACTCTTTAATCCATCCATCATATCTATGTAGTTAGAAGCATCAATTGTATGTTCTTATGATACAATTTCTTTCTGAGTCACACTGTTACAGTGAAAAAAAAAGATAACAATTTATGGTTTCAGGTTTCAAATTGTTTGTTCTTGCCTCCTTGGGATGAGGGGCTCTGATATGTGCCATTCTGAAATCTGGCACTTTGTAACCTGTTTACATGTTTCATCACTGGTTATTACTGTATACAAAAAATGAGATTAAATTTGAACACATTCCAAAAGTCACACTCGATAGACACTTGGTTGTTCCTGGAGTCATAAGGCAACCATTTGAGGCCCAACTTCTCACATACTTTCTGCATGTTCAAACTATAACTAACAATATTGAGCACTGTTATTTTTTGCAATAATGAGAGACTCTGCTATCATCTACATGCTGATTCAATAGCTATTGTTCAAAAGATCACAAACATGAAACACTTTTTTGTTACTTTTGCTGATTGCCAGCCACTCAGTATTACATTCATTGTCCATTTCTTCTTCCCCCTCGAGTTACCTATAAGCCTTGTCAGGTATTGGCAAGACTTTTGTTGAGTTTAACAAAGAACTTTATCATATGTAATTGTTCAAGTACTGACTCTACACTGTTTTGTGACATGCACTACCTTCAGGCTCACTTGAAACAGTCATCCAGATGCTCCCAGAGCTCAAAGTGGACTGAGTTAGGCAATGCTGAATACCTAAGAGCCCATTTCTCCTCCCTCTAACCTGATTCATCCAAATGTACTTGGACCAAAAAGTAAGAAAAAGGGGTAGTATTACATTTCAGAGCTATTTCTTGATGGTAAATTAAGTTATGCTATCATCTTGAACCAAGACACCACCCTTTCAAGTATTCTCCTTTTGAGAAATAAGTCGAATACTAATTTGATTGAAAATGGTTGCAGCACTGAATTAATGCATTCAGACAATATGCATCACAATTTTTTTCCCTTTTGAAATCATATTTTGACTCTTGTTATGGATTATCAAAGACTTCTGACTATTATAAATCACTGAATCATCAACAGACACACACAAAAAGAAAGAAGGAAAGAAAGAGGACCTGTCAATGACTCAATGCTTCTGCGTTTCGATAAATGGTCTACTTCAATACACAAGTATTAATATTCTACCACAACTTTCCTAAAAAATACTATTAAAACTACAAAATTTTACAATCCTATGATTTGAATACCTGTTCCGAATTCAGGATCTACAAAATCATCACTTATGACTGGAATTTTCTCTTCCCTAAAAGGATGCCAAACTTCTTTACCAATTACATGATGGTATCTGGGATCTTCAGGGTGTACAGCAACAGCTACATCACCAAGCATGGTTTCAATTCTTGTTGTTGATACAATTATCTCTTCATCTGAAATACAAACAGGAAAAAGGGGCTGAAGGGACTCTGCAAACAGTTTTGAAATTAAGAAATATGTTTTTAACTGCTACCTATTAGTCAGATCAAATTTCATTCAGCTTCTACTGTAGATTTCCAAGCCACAGTACCTTATTCAAAGGAAAGAAGAACATATTCTAATATATCGATATCTAAATTCTGAAAGTGATGTAGCTATATCATAATCCAAAAGTAGATACAATTAAAGTTTCACTACCAGAAAATAATCCAACCATTTAAGTTCGCAGAATGGACCCATAAATGGTAATGAGTACTGAATGTCATGGGGACAAAACATAACTGATGTATGTGGCAGGCAGAAGCACACAATTAGTGGAAGGAAAGGGGAGAGGAGAGAATGAGATGAGAACAATGACAAATGGTGGAGGGAAGAACAGAAGCAGGGGGAGCCCTGGATCTATGGTATAAAGAAGCAAAAGAATTGCAAGATTGAAAGCTGTATAAAGAGAGTTAACATAAGTAAAATTCAGAGATGTCAGTAGTCAATGGCATGTGTTTTGTGGGCAGAGGAAGAAAGATATCTTGGGTCAGAAACAGTTGAAGTGAACCAGGAGGAAAACTTTTGAGGAGGTATTCCTCAGTTCAGGACATGATGAAAGATAGTTGAGGCCTTGAATAAGTTTTGAGCCTGTTGTCTAATTGGAGTTGCGATGTGCCAAAATCATGTGTGTTGGTTTTTTTGCAAGAATCTGATTTATTATCCATCTACATCAGAATTATCAACTTTGTCTACTGTCACCTATTCTGTTTTCAGTACATTCCGCATTTCATCAGACTCTCCATAAAGCTGAAAATTCTCCTGCAGGACAGCTGCACACAAACAATCTAAGGGCATGGACAATGATTTCTGTATGTTTTCCATCTCCTGGTACTGGGAAAAAATACCCAATCCTGTATGTAACTATTTTAGTTTGTACTTGTCTTCCCACTTTCTCAGTTATTGCCATCATGAAACAACAAATGTGTGTTCATCATCTGCAAAGTGCATTTACTACCCAGCACACAATGAAATTTTGTATGTTGAGACATAAACATTAAAAATTAACTTTCCTCCACACTCATGAGCCAAACTTCATACCTAGAATAGTTTCCGGTGTGGCAAAAAAAAACTTACTGGAAATTTTGCAAGAACATTGTTGACACTATAAGAGTAATCTTTAATAATACCATGAATATTTCATTGGATGCTGTAAACGGATAGAACTAAACAGGTTATCTAAAACACTTTTCCCCCAGCCTTGCAGCATTTTATTCATCTTATTTCACTTCTACTATTACATCCACCTACGTATCCATTTTCTGGCTAGGAATGAGGAAGCGGTGACAGTTGTATAGGCTTTGAACATTAGACACAGCTACTGGAGGCAGTGGGGACTGATACTCAAAGAACATCATATGGAGACATGACTTGGAAGATGGTGATAGGACAGAGGAAAGGGAAACAGTTGGGGAAGAGTGCACTCCTCACCTCAATCTTCATTACCCCACACCCTCCATCAAACAGTCCCCCCCCCCCCCCCTCTCTGTCCTAACAGCCTTTTCCAATTCACAACTCCACATCAGCTTCATCATGCACTGCTCCCCACCCGCTCCGGCACTTTTTCATCACATGCCTAGTGCATGTCTAGCCCATAAACCTGCCACCCCTCCCTCCTGTATTTCTAAGCAGCAAACTGCTTGTCTCTCTCCAAGCAACTAGCTAACCCCCCCCCCCCCCCCCCCCCCGTCCCCCCCGTCTCCAACACTTCTTCCTGCCTCCTGCCTGTTTCTCCCTTTACCCAACCCACCTGACAGAACTCCTACCCCACTTAGTCCTTTGCTGAACTGCAATAACAGCGTTGTGCATCCATCTGGCAATTTGTAGGGGCGCAGACATGGTGTGGTGTGGTGTGTGTGTTTTGTACTATGGGTCCTGAAAGGTTTCACTCTGAAAGCTAGCAGGTTTTTCCATTTTGTGTGTGCCTGTCAATGACACAATGCTTCTGCTATTCAGTGAGTGTTCTCCTTTACGCCTAAATTATTTACAATTTATGTGGTTGTATATGTATCAGACTGGTGTGTAAGTCAGAGCAGATGAGAAGTCTCCCAGGGCTCACTTATGGCAAGAGAAACCCCACCCATACCTGACCACCACCAAACCAATTAAGGGCGAGCACAATTACAGAGCAAAGAATGCTTTCCAGTCAGGTCATTAGAACAGTAAAAGTGAGAAGGCTAAAAATGTAATGGACATCACTTGGACCATCAATAATAAAAACAAGACGAGAGAAATAGATAAGGAAGCAGATAGGTGTCCCTGGAGCTCTACATGCAATAGGAGCCATCCCATTCACAGCTGCCTCAACTGTGATCCTTGTGAGACAAGGCATTAAAACAGCACCCACTGTTTCACAGAGTGCAGCCCCTACAGTGCAAATTAGGGTGTGCCCAAACAAGAGGCAAACAGCATCTAGAAGCACTTAAAGGAGAGTAAATGAGGTATGAAAGCAACAGCTGGCAAAGAAGTAGGGTTGAGGATCCCCCAGACCCAACACGTAGCAGGAGATACCTCAACTCCAACCACCCCACTCCCGCCCCGAAGGTAGCATAAAACATTATATCTGAGAATAAAAACCACTTTGACAGACAAAACAGAGAACCAGTTGAACTTTTCGTGAACCATCCACCATACTAGGGGCAAAGAATTCAGAAAACCACACTTAGCATGGAGAGTCTGAAGGAGGGGGCCATTCCAGCAGGATATGAACTACTGTCCACATGGCTCCACAACTACAATGTGGGCGAGGTTCATTATACACACATCCAAAAAAGTTTTCCACCACCCTGGTTCCCAGAACTCCTGAAGATAGACATTGACTGTGGATATTGTATAGCAGACACAGTCCCTTTGACTGTTTAGAGATGTCACTAAACCCACCCAAAGATGTAAGCAACCATGCATGAACAGCACCTATTACATGGAGGGTGTCCGACAGCCAATCAATTCCAGTCATTCCACCACGAACCAGGTACACAGCTTGTGGTGTCTGTAGTTCAACCATGCCTAGATGGTCAATACCGCAGTTCGATCATGTCCGCATTGTTACTTTGATACAGGAAGTGCTCTCAACAAGGGAAGTGTCGAGGTGTCTTGGAGTGAACCGAAGCGATGTTGCTCGGACATGGAGGAGATACAGAGAGATAGGAACTGTCGATGACATGCTGTGCTCAGGCTGCCCAAGGGCTACTTCTACAGTGGATGACTGCTACCTATGGATTATGGATCAGAGGAGCCCTGACAGCAACGCCACCACGTTGAATAATGCTTTTCGTGCAGCCACATGATGATGTTTTATGACTCAAACTGTGTGCAATAGGCTGCATGATGTGCAACTTCACTCCCAACGTCCATGGCGAGATCCATCTTTAACCCATGACACCATGCAGTGTGGTACAGATGTGCCCAACAACATGCTGAAGGGACCACTCAGGATTGGCATCATGTTCTTTTCACTGATGAACGTCACATATGCCTTCAACTAGATAATCATTGGAGATGTGTTCGGAGGCAACCCGGTCAGGCTGAACACATTAAACACACTGTCCAGCAAGCGCAGCTTCCCTGCTGAACAGGGCTGGCATTATGTGAGGCAGACGTACATCGCTGGTGGTCATGGAAGGTTCTGTAATGGCTGTACGATACGTAAATGCCATCCTCTGACCGTTAGTGAAACCATATCGGCAGCATATTGGACGACAGTTCACGCCCTCATTGTGCACATCTTGTGAATGACTTCCTTCAGGATAACGACATCGCTTGACTAGAGTGGCCAGCATGTTCTCCAGACATGAACCCTATGGACATACCTGGGATGGATTGAAAAGGGCTGTTTATGGACAATGTGACCCACCAACCACTCTGAGGGATCTATACCAAATTGTCGTTGAGGAATGGGACGATCTGGGCCAACAGTGCCTTGATGAACTTGTGGATAGTATGCCACGATGAATATAGGCATGCATCAATGCGAGAGGACGTGCTACTGGGTATTAAGAGGCACCGGTGTGTACAGCAATCTAGACCACCACCTCTGAAGGTCTTTCGGTATGGTAGTACAACATGCAATGCATGGTTTTCATGAGCAATAAAAAGGGCGGAAATGAAATTTACGTTGATCTCTATTCCAATTTTCTGTGCAGGTTGTGGAACTCTCAGAACCGAGGTGATGCAAAACTTTTTTAATGTGTGTATGAAATAAAACTATTGGTTAGGCTGGTATGACCAACACCTAAACAGTACAGAATGATGAATTCCTTCCGGAAGGAGCAGGAGAGGAGTGCCATGCAGCAGTAGTCTCCTCGATAGTGCAGAGTGAAGAGTATATTAGAGGGGGCAGTAGACCACTATATGTCGTTCAATCTATGAGTGAGCAGAAACCTTACTTACACCTGCAAATCCAAACCTAGGATCATCAAAGTGAATGTGATGTGGGTAATCACTTCTCTAGCTAAACACAGTTGGCCATTTCATTCCCTGGGATACCCACATGACCTGGGACCCACAGAAAGACCTGGGACCCACAGAAAGACAACTGATCAGCCAATATGACTGAAGCCAGAGGGAACATCATGAATAATAGACATCACAGGATGATAACAGTGAGACTGCTCATGTACTTACTGCAAATTAAAACACAGTCAAGGGAGGCTTGATTAAAAAAAAATTTAGGGCACTGCTGATGGCTATCAATTCTACTGTAAAAACACTAGATGTTCTGAACGTTGTTCCTGACTGATGGAAGATGTAAAAGCATGTCCCATTCTATCCATGGTTTTACAGCCATCAGTGTGAATGACAGTAGTACCTTGATACTCTTGGAGAACTGAAAGGAACAGATGCTGAAAGGTCATGGGGACAACAAACAGGTGTGTGTGTGTGTGTGTGTGTGTGTGTGTGTGTAGCCCCAGCAAAAGGTTGCGAGGCACATTGCAAATAGTAATCCCACCTGAAGGCAGGCATTAGGAATTTGATGCACCTCGTATGCAAGAAGAAAGCAGTACATAGGATAATGAGCACACTCTTGGATGGTGACTGTATAAGTGGGCAATAGTTGATACCACTGTAGCTGAAGAGGGAAGATTCCCACTTCAGCAAGGAGACTGTCAACAGAACTAGACTGGAAGGCACCAGTGGTCACTCGAATGCCATAATGACAAACTGGGTCTAACAATTTCAAAGCTGAAGGGTCTGTCGAACCATAAATCTGGCAACCGCAGTGCAGCTGAGACAAGACCAAGGCCCAGTAAATATGGAGAAGAGTAGCACAATACACACCCCAAGAGGTTGGGCAAGGAAATAAAGGGCATTAAGCTTCCGCATGCAGCTAGTCTTTAGTTGATGAATATGGATACGGAGTGGGAGCTGTAACAAATGCAAAAGTCGCCAATGTACAGCACGGAGATGAACAGGGCAGAGGTCATTAGCCCATTGAGGGTGATGAAGAAGAGTGACAATTGGCACAAAACCCTGAGGAACACTGTTAGTTGGATCCAAGGAAAGCTGAGTGAAGTACCATCTCTAATCCAGAACACCCAGTGGGATAAAAACTGACAAAATTTTGTGGGGAGCCTTGAAAGTCACAGTCATGGAGGGTAAGTAAAATGTGATGGGACTAAGCAGTATTGTGATAATATTTTGAAAACGCCTGTTGGATTACCGTTTTCAACCTACCAGATAGTAGGTTGAGGATCGTCCCTCCTGGAAAACATACTGATAGGGGGAACAATAGGTCCCAAGATTCAAGAACCCAACATAATTTATGGGCAATCATCTTTTCAAGCAGTTTGCACAAAGCATGTTGATGAGGTTAATTGGTTGGAAATTGTCAAGAGACTTTCGATGCATGACTTAAGGATTAGGATGTTCATACTATCTCACCTTTGCGAAGGAAAGACACATTTGAGTCCAATGCAGATACTGAGTAGATGTAGTCTTTGAGTAACACTCAAGGATCGTGGAGTGATCATCCACAGTATTGCTGCTGCACCGGGTTGGCACATGAATAAAGCTTAAACATTCGAAACAATTCATAGGCTGTGGGACATAAGGTTTCATGTCACATCTGTACACCCTAACTGACTTTTTCTGGGAGGACATTTCCTTCAAAGTGTAAGATGAAAGTGCCTTTGGATATCCTTGGGACTTCTTGTATGTATCAGACGAAATGTGTACCTCGCTATTCGAGATAAGGTAGGAGCTCTTCGTCTGTCTGAAGTCTAACTCCCTGCGCTACACTCAAAGTTTTATGTGGGACTGTGGTCACTGGTATTTCACCCAGTCATTCAAATGCCTGTGGAGCTCGACACTGTGTAGCAGAGGGGACCTTAATCAGTAGTGATCCACTGCACATTTTTCCCAAAAGTTGACTCGTCCAAATTTGCCTTCTGTGGTTTTGTCACTGTTAAAGTATCTCCATCTGTTCTAGTACATGCCAGATACTGAATAAACCATTTCACTCTGACTTGTCTGGTTTATCCCTCTCCCTATGGGATAGCAATCATGGGGAAAGCAATGGAATTTTCATTGTCCACACCGAAATATCTAAACCTGTCTTTTGAGAAGGTCGAATCAGAATAACCATTGTGTTGGTTCAATCTGATATAGCTTATGAGTGAAACATCCACCCTGATACCAGATATTCCAATCCAGGACTCTCCGCATGTGCATGATTTAGCCACAGCAAACATTATATGGCACGACAGCCATCTTGATACCTCTGAAGTCAAGCATGTACTTCTTGGCATGCATGGGGAGCTACAGCTCAGGCATTAGAAGAGTCACCCTGGTTCTGTCAGGGGCCTCTACCAAAAGGGGTACATAATAAGCCCACCTTGTCAAACTGGCTACAGCATTGACTTTTAAGCACGTATGAGTCTACATAGTTACTGTGCACAGACAGTCATCAACACTATAGGCAACAGCACTATTTGAGGTGTTCTCCAGTCAGACCCAACAAGAGGAAAAATTTCAGTATGGTGGTCAAACCCAGAAGGGGAACAAAATTACTTCACCTGAAAAGCTGATGTAAGGAAAAAGAATGAAGACAACGGCGAAAGAAAGAAGAACCTATGGAAATACCTAGGTCAACATCGAAAGCTACCACCACAAGAAAGAAAGAGGATTTGGTATAGTCAGAGGTGGGAACTGCAGCATAAGAAAGGAAGCAGGTGATGTAATATCTTGTGGCACTAGGCCCATCACACATGTACTTCTGAGGTGTCACCATGATTTCATCAGTGTTCTGGATCAAAAGCCAAACCTCTCCACAATCTTTTTAGGAGCGGGGGCACATTAAATTATTGATGATGATGATCTGGCCACTGGATGGCTACATTAAGTTTGTGTGTCCCTTGATGCTATTCAAGACATGGAAGCTAAGAACCAGCCCTGTGGTTTGAGCTTCTACCTTATCTCTATAACAACTTCACAAGCAATACACTGCTTTATGCACACACCGTTACAATCACCTACATTGAGAATTACACTTAACACATGACATACAAGTCAAGCCAGTGGTGTCATTTAAAACAGACTTGCACCAGGCCATATTCTACACGAGTTCATCATAATTGTTATTACTGTCGTCACATTTATGTACCACAGGCACAATTAATATGACAGGATGGAATGTAACAATATTATGAAAAGGGTAGTTGCTATTCACCATAAAGCGGAGATGCTGAGTTGCAGATAGGCACAACAAAAAGACAACCAGAAAGTGAGCTACCAAGGCCTTCGTCGAAAATACACAAATGCACGCCCACGCACACATGCACATGCACGACCACAGTCTCTGGTCACTGATTGGCAGTCTGGTTTTAGTGGCTGGAAACCTTGGTTTTTGTGTGTGTGTGTTTTTCAATAAAGGACTTGTAGGGCAAAAACCCACTTTCTGACAGTCTTTTTGTTGTGCCTATCTGCAACTCAGCATCTCCACTGTATGACGAGTAGCAACCACTCTTTTCATAATATTGTTGAAGAGTAATTATTCTCTTTTAACACCACAGGAATTTAATCCAGAGCAGTAACTTATGTTAATTCTACGCACCTGTCCCACAAATCTGATATGCAAAGTTATGAAGCACACCAAATTCCACAGGTTCCTCACAGTTGGGAACAATGACCTTAGTTCGCCCTTCTATCAACTGATGATCCACTTCAATATCAGATATTGCTGTCTGTAAACTGCAAGACCAGTTTACTAAGGCTTCATTCCTATATATTAGTCCATTATTGTACAGCTGTATGAAAGCTTCCACAACTGCAGATGACTGTTTCTGTAAAACATCATTAATGTTAAACCTTCACTGGGAGGGAAACAACATACTCCTCTATATTACTACACTTACAGCATCCAGTGTAAAAAATTCACGCGACCAGTCTAATGAAGCTCCAATTTTTTTAAGCTGATGTTTAATTTTCAGTTTCTTCTCATCTTTCCAGAGTGCAACTTCTTCACAAAATCTTTGTCTACCAATATCATGTCTTGATTTCTTTACATTTTGCCAAAGTATTTTCTCTACCACGACTTGAGTAGCAATTCCTGCATGATCCATTCCTGGAATCCATACAACAGGTCTCCCACTCATTCTGTGCCTATAAGAAAAAGATAACGTGACAACAGAACACGAAAAACAGTATAACATTGTTCTCTGTTAATAAAGTGAAAAATCTACTCTATTCTGAACAAAAAAAATATGATGAAAATGCAGAATAACATAAAAAGAGAAGAATGTGTTTTAACAAAATACTTGTAAATTCGACAATGCAAAATGGTCGCCATAATCGACAAGTCTGTTTATGATTGTAGTTCAGGTATGAGAAGCAATTATACTTTTAAATGACCATTTTTATTGAGATATGATTTCTTACAGCACAGCTGAACATGTTTTTGGACAAATGAATTTCACCATTTGTATAAACTGTTGTAGTGTGTAAATTTGAAAATAATCAATGACATGCTGTCTGTAATCAAACAATGGAAAATCCAGGATGGAATGTAGCAATATTATCAAAAGGAAAGTTGTCACTCACCAAATTGAGGAGATGCTGAGTCACAGATAGGCACAACAAAAAGACTGTCACAATATAAGCTTTTGGCCAATAAGGCCTTTTTTGAAAATAGACAAACCACACACACACACACACACACACACACACACACACACACACACACACACACACACACAAAAGCTCATGTGCACAAATGCAACTCGCACACACACACAACTGCAGCCTCTGGCAGCTGGGGCCACACTTTAAAGTGAGTGAAAGCTTATATTGTGACAGTCTTTTTGTTGTGCCTATCTGCGACTCAGCATCTCTGCTATATGGTGAGTGGCAACTTTTCTTTTCATAATATGGTTAGACACCATCAGTAACCATTCAATAATGGATAGAGATGAGAACATAGTAATACAGGAAACAAATATCGATTTGCATGTGACATGCAGTTATGCATTATCCTCAAGGCAGGACCATGCTTTGGGATTCATTTTATCTGTCAGCTATAGTATTAGAAGAACTATAATCATTAACTAGGTTTTCATTCATTGCTATTCTGTAAATTATGAGTTTTAGGGCAAAGATCTGATGCATGATAGCATTTCACATGAGTTACATCAGGTTGTAAGGCACTCCTTACTTGTAGATAAGAGCACATTTTACTTTATTAGCTATGTATCAGCACTGCAGTCAGGCGTGAACGGTAGGTTCACACGCTGGCTAGGAGAGGCCACCTGGCACTTTCAGAGCCAGTGGGATGAGGTGCCAAGGCAATCGCTCACGTCAGCAATGAGATATGTAGGGAAAGTACATTTATTCTGGTGTGAATCAAGTAATTGTTATTAATAAATATTTGCTAACAAAATTTCCTTTTGCCTCCTAAGGAGTATACAGGTCATAAGTACTATATTTCAATAATTTTGTAACGCTGGGAAATGTTGATATTAATAAATGAATAACTTTGGCATGTGTATGATCTTATGTAAATATAAAAATTGTATGGATGCCTTTTGATCTAGTCATGCAATAGACCATGCTCTTGGCCATTAATAGATAGCTTATAATCGGTGTGAACAAGTTCATTTTACAGAGTTTCTTAAATGAACATACCATAATGGCATCCCAACTACTGCACTTTCAGAATTTGATGACACTGCGACGGCTCTGCAAGTGGACATAAAACTACAAGAGCATCTCCACACAACAGGTAGTAAGAATTTCTATGTGGCGGCTCACTAAGTCAGTTCAAGGACAGACTGGCTTAATTACTGCAAAACTGGGGTGGGAAAGTGTGGCCCGTTATACCCCTCATATCACCATCTACAGACTCATTGGCTTAACTGAGACATTTCTGGAGTTTTAGTACGAGTGGATGGTTCTGACAAGATTCAGATCATGCAGATTTGGTGGCAAAGACATCAATGTGAAGTTACTACAATGCTCCTCAAACAACTGTAGCATGAGTATGAACTTGTAACACAGACCGTTCCTTCTGAAAGATGCCATCATCATTAGGGAAGACATCAAGCATGTAATGATGTGAATAATGTTCATGGGGGCCACGGCTGTCATGATGTCTTCAGTTATTATCACTATGTCCCATGGAAGCCCATGGCAATGTCCCCTTGGCACAATACTGCTCCAACTGGATGACAGCTTAATCAGACACAACCTCCAACATTGTGTAACAAGAAATATGGTGCATCTGACCAGGCAACACATTTTATTTGATCCACAATCTAAATTTGATGACCTCAAGCACACTGCAATCATAATTGATTATGTCACTAGGTCAACATTGGAGCACACAACAGTTGTCTACTGTGTAGTGCTGCGTTCAAGAATGTGTGTTGATTGGTGCACTCAATATACAGTCTGAATAACATTGGGGATAGGCTACAACCCTGTCCCAACAGAAGCTTCCCCTTCCCCTTTCACTCCATTTATTTTATTTCTTCTACCTTTTGAGTTTCAAAGTGTGCTTTCAAGTCAACATTGTCAAAAGCCTTTTCTAAATGTAGGCTGCTATAAATTTCAGTTTGTATTTCTTCTACTTACCTTCTGTGACATGTCTTAGGGTCAGCACTGTCTTGCATGTTACAGCATTTCTCCAAAATTCAAACTCATCTTTGTTATCATCAAAACTTACCAGTCTTCCTATTCTTCTGTAAATAACTCATTTCAATATTTTGCAAACTTGTGCATTGATAATATTCACGCCTGTCTTCTTTGGAAACACCATTATTACATTTTTACAAGCCAAAGTGCTGTACTGCTTTATCAATCTTTTCTTCGACAATAATGAATGGAGAAATGCCTTTTAACTCACATTAAAGCAAGTTTAATGTGTCACTTCAAACAAAAACATCCCCATGTTTCTTTAGGTATTCAACTTGAAAGAGTTGCTTTGGGAAAGACAAGATCAGAGAGACCTTTAATTTTATGAAACTTTGACTTTAAACAACACTGCAATTGCTGCATTTTTCTAGGGTATATAAACTTTCGTGATGTTTACACCTGATGTGATGCTAAGTCATCTGGACTAACAGACAGAGTGAGTGAGCAAGGTATTTGACAATGTCAGGAATGCTTCCAAACTATCCTCAGCTATTGTGGGATGAAGTGGACCAGATGAGCATTCAGCACATGTTGACTAAGTTAAAGTAATGTACAATGGAGGCTATCAAAAGGACCTGAAAAATTGATGGTTCAGCAGGACATGTAATTTTGCTGATATCAGAAAAACTAAACAGTACTCAAGATTACGAAGAAATGCTTCTAGAGAGGAACATTCTTAGTGAGTACAAGTCTTTAGACACATGAAAAGAGTCGTGGAACAGCAGTAAGAGTTGCAACCAAATAATTCCAATGGTGATATGAAGACTCCAATCTGGACCATCAAAAGGATGGACAGGCCCAATCCAATTTTTGTATAACATTCAGGAAATGATAAAACCAGTGTGAGACATTTCACCAATAGAGCTGACGTGAAGCATTTCAAATACTGGTTAGAGGTTGCTCAATACTTTGGTTCTGAGCACAGTGTCTGTCAGAACCATCTACCTCCACACACCATCCAACCACTGCTTTAACACCTCCCTACTGGACCTTCTGGCCAGTTTCTATGTGTAGCCATTCAACATGCCAACAAGTCATCACCTGGTAAAGGTACTAATGAACTCCAGTAAAAGTCTGCCTGCCAATGATCTGTTTCACTATCAGCAATAACCAAATCTTGAAAAAGTGACCCTGAGAATTAACACAACAGGCAAGTTATTGTTTTACCTTTTCTTTGTCGTAGCATGGGATGGAAAGAAATTATCTGTTTGGTAAAGTATGGAGGAAATAAACTACTGGCATATTTTTAGGAAATGAAACAACTGTAATAAATGCAATTGAACTTCATACAGCTGACACATCTAATCCTTTCATTTGTTGTTGATTGTGAATGCAAAAAATATTTCATAATTAATAAATGTAATTAACATTAATTAACTTCACAATGTGGAGGCTCAATGAAACCTATACTACACATTCTAAGGAAATCACATACCAAATTTAAAACATGGTTTGCAAGCATACCACATCTAGAAGAAAATTGAGATATTTTTGCCTAACTGTGCATTGTGAATACTGATTCTCTGAGTCATGTATGGTTAATTAATTAATTTATTTATTTACACATCAAGTTCTGTAGTACCAAATTGAGGAGCAAATCTCCAAGGTCATGGAATGTGTCAATATATGAAATTACAACATAAAAGTAATAACAGATAAAAATAAATGTTCACGAACCCACAAAAAAGTCAGTCCATAAGTTTAAGTAAACACAATCAACAACACAATAAGAATCAGCTTAATTTTTCAAGGAACTCCTCGACAGAATAGATGGAGTGACCCATGAGGAAACTCTTTAGTTTCAATTCGAAAGCGCGTGGATTACTGCTAAGATTTTTTAATTCGAGTGGTAGCTTATTGAAAATGGATGCAGCAGTATACTTCACACCTTTCTGCGCAAGAATTAAGCAAGTCCAATCCAAATGCAGGTCTGATTTCTGGAACTGTGTGAAAGCTGCTTATTCTTGGGAATAAGCTAATATTGTTAACAAGAAATGACAGTAAGGAATATATATATTGAGAGGCCAATGTCAAAATACCCAGACTCGTGAACAGGGGTTGACAAGAGGTTTGTGAACTTACACCACTTATTGCCCGAACCGCCCATTTCTGAGCCAAAAATATCCTTTTAGAGTGGGAACAGTTACCCCAAAATATAATACCATATGACAGAAGTGAATAAAAATAAGCAAACTAGACTAATTTTCATGTCAAACGATCACTCACTTCAGATACCATTCAAATAATAAAAATGGCAGCATTAATTCTTTGAACAAGATCCTGAATGTGGGCTTTCTATGACAGCTTACTATCTATCTGAACACCCAGAAATTTGAACTATTCAGTTTCACTAATCATATACCCATTCTGTAAAATTAAAACTTTGGGTTTTGTTGAGCTGTCAGTTGGAAACTGTAAAAACTGGGTCTTACTGCGATTTGGTGTTAGTTTATTTTCTACGATCCATGAACTTAGGTCAAATACTGCATTATTTGAAACCGAGCCAATGTTGCACACAACATCCTTTACTACCAAGCTAGTGTCATCAGCAAACAGAGTATTTTAGAGTTACCCGTAATACTAGAGGGCATATCATTTATATAAATAAGGACAGGAGTGGCCTCAACACTGATCCTTGGGGCACCCCCACCCCCCACCCCCACCCCCACCCCCCCACTTGACTGTACCCCACTAACACCCCAAATCACAGCCATTCTGAACATTGTGAATAATGATCTTTTGCTGTCTGTTGCTAAAGTAAGAGGTGAACCAATTGTGAGCTATTCCCCATATTCCATAATAGTCCAACTTCTGGAGGAATATTTTGTGATCAACACAATCAGTTCAAAAAATACGCTAGCATTTGAAACCTTTTGTTTAACTCATCCAGACCCTCACAGAGAAAAGAGAATATAGCATTTTCAGCTATTAAATGGCTTCTAAAGCGGAACTGTACATTTAACAGCAAATCGTGTGATATAAAATGATCAATTATACTTACATACACAGCCTTTTCACTAAATTTTGCAAACACTGACGGCATAGAAATAGGTCTAAAATTATCTACATTATCCCTTTCTCCCTTTTTATAAAGCGGCTTTACTACTGACTACTTTAATTGTTCAGGAAACTGACCATTCCTAAAGGAAAAATTACAATTATGGCTAAATACTGGGCTAACATGTGCAGCACAGTTCTTTAATATTCTGCTAGGCACTCCATCATATCCAAGATAGTCCTTAGTCTCCAGTGATTTAATTATTGACTGAATCTCCCTCTTGTCTGTATCACAGAGCAGTATTTCAGACATCAATCTCGGAAACGGATTTGCCAAGAAAGTCATATGATTCACTGTAGAAACTAAATTTTTATTTAATTCACCAGCAATGCTCAGAAAAGATTGTTAAATACTGTATGTATATCTGATTTATCAGTAACAGAAATATTTTTACTGCGAACTGACTTTATATCATCAACCTTGTGCTGCTGACCAGACACGTCCTTCACAAATGACCATATGGTTTTAATTTTATCCAGTGAATTAGCTATTCTATTTGCATAGCACATACTCTTTGCCTTCTTAATTACATTTTAAGCACCTTACAATACTGTTTGTAATGGGCTACTGGAGCTTGATTGTGACTACTTCTAACACTTTGATATAATTCCCGCTTTGTTCTAAAAGATATCCTTATCCCACTAGTCAGCCACCTGGGCTGTCTATTATTGCTAGTACCCCATTTAGAAAGTTCTAATGTAAAGCAACTCTCAAAGAGCATGAGAAATGTGTTAAGGAAAGCATTATATTTATCATCTATGTTATTGGCACTATAAACACCTGCCATTCTTGTTTCTTGACAAGGTTTAAAAAGCTCTCTATTGCTGTTGGATTAACGTTCCTACATAGTTTGTAATTAAATGTGACATTTATTTGAGTACTAAGTGAACTACGTGGTCTAGGGGTGGCGTCTTTGATTCATAATCAAAACGTCCTCGGTCCCGGGTTCGATCGCCGCCACTGCCTACATTTTGATAAATAATCAGCATTGGCTGCCAAAGACTTCCGGCATAAGAAGTCAGCCTCATTCTGCCAACGGCCTTGTCAAAGAGAGCGGAGGAGCGGATAGAGGTTCAGGTCACTCTCTTGTCCTAGGGGTGGGAAATTGCCCCTAAAGGCGGAAGAATCAGCAATGATCAACGACATGAGGATGCAGAAGGCAACGGAAACCACTGCATTAAAGACACGTAACGTGTATCCACAGGACATGTGGCCTGTAATTGAAGAAGTGTCATGTGATCTCTCCATTGGCAAAAAATTCCAGAATAGTCCCCCATTCGGATCTCCGGGAGGGGACTGCCAAGGGGGAGGTTACCATGAGAAAAAGATTGAATAATCTACGAAAGGATAACGTTCTACGAGTCGGGGTGTGGAATGTCAGAAGCTTGAACGTGGTAGGGAAACTAGAAAATCTGAAAAGGGAAATGCAAAGGCTCAATCTAGATATAGTAGGGGTCAGTGAAGTGAAGTTGAAGGAAGACAAGGATTTCTGGTCAGATGAGTATTGGGTAATATCAACAGCAGCAGAAAATGGTATAACAGGTGTAGGATTCATTATGAATAGGAAGGTAGGGCAGAGGGTGTGTTACTGTGAACAGTTCAGTGACCGGGTTTTTCTAATCAGAATCGACAGCAGACCAACACCGACAACGATAGTTCAGGTATACATGCCGACGTCGCAAGCTGAAGATGAACAGATAGAGAAAGTGTATGAGGATATTGAAAGGGTAATGCAGTATGTAAAGGGGGACAAAAATCTAATAGTCATGGGCGACTGGAATGCAGTTGTTAGGGAAGGAGTAGAAGAAAAGGTTACAGGAGAATATGGGCTTGGGACAAGGAATGAAAGAGGAGAAAGACTAACCGAGTTCTGTAACAAGTTTCAGCTAGTAATAGCAAATACCCTGTTCAAGAATCACAAGAGGAGGAGGTATACTTGGAAAAGGCTGGGAGATACGGGAAGATTTCAATTAGATTACATCATGGTCAGACAGAGATTCCGAAATCAGATACTGGATTGTAAGGTGTACCCAGGAGCAGGTATAGACTTAGATCACAATATAGTAGTGATGAAGAGTAGGCTGAAGTTCAAGACATTAGTCAGGAAGAATCAATATGCAAAGAAGTGGGATATGGAAGTACTAAGGAATGATGAGATACGTTTGAAGTTCTCTAACGCTATAGATACAGCAATAAGGAATAGCGCAGTAGGCAGTACAGTTGAAGAGGAATGGACATCTCTAAAAAGGGCCATCACAGAAGTTGGGAAGGAAAACATAGGTACAAAGAAGGTAGCTGTGAAGAAACCATGGGTAACAGAAGAAATACTTCAGTTGATTGATGAAAGGAGGAAGTACAAACATGTTCCAGGAAAATCAGGAATACAGAAATACAAGTCGCTGAGGAATGAAATAAATAGGAAGTGCAGGGAAGCTAAGACGAAATGGCTGCAGGAAAAATGTGAAGACATCGAAAAAGATATGATTGTCGGAAAGACAGACTCAGCATACAGGAAAGTCAAAACAATCTTTGGTGACATTAAAAGCAACGGTGGTAACATTAAGAGTGCAACGGGAATTCCACTGTTAAATGCAGAGGAGAGAGCAGATAGGTGGAAAGAATACATTGAAAGCCTCTATGAGGGTGAAGATTTGTCTGATGAAGACAGGAGTCGATTTAGAAGAGATAGGGGATCCAGTATTAGAATCGGAATTTAAAAGAGCTTTGGAGGACTTACAGTCAAATAAGGCAGAAGGGATGGATAACATTCCATCAGAATTTCTAAAATCATTGGGGGAAGTGGCAACAAAACGACTATTCACGTTGGTGTGTAGAATATATGAGTCTGGTGATATACCATCTGACTTTCGGAAAAGCATCATCCACACAATTCCGAAGAAGGCAAGAGCTGACAAGTGCGAGAATTATCGCACAATCAGCTTAACAGCTCATGCATCGAAGCTGCTTACAAGAATAATACACAGAAGAACAGAAAAGAAAATTGAGAATGCGCTAGTTGACGATCAGTTTGGCTTTAGGAAAAGTAAAGGGACGAGAGAGGCAATTCTGACGTTACGGCTAATAATGGAAGCAAGGCTAAAGAAAAATCAAGACACTTTCATAGGATTTGTTGACCTGGAAAAAGCGTTCGACAATATGAAATGGTGTAAGCTGTTCGAGATTCTGAAAAAAGTAGGGGTAAGCTATAAGGAGAGACGGGTCATATACAATGTGTACAACAACCAAGAGTGAATAATACGAGTGGACGATCAAGAACGAAGTGCTCGTATTAAGAAGGGTTAAGACAAGGCTGTAGCCTTTCGCCCCTACTCTTCAATCTGTACATCGAGGAAGCAATGATGGAAATAAAAGAAAGGTTCAGGGGTGGAATTAAAATACAAGGTGAAAGGATATCAATGATACGATTTGCTGATGACATTGCTATCCTAAGTGAAAGTGAAGAAGAATTAAATGATCTGCTGAACGGAATGAACAGTGTAATGAGTACACAGTATGGTTTGAGAGTAAATCGGAGAAAGACGAAGGTAATGAGAAGTAGTAGAAATGAGAACAGCGAGAAACTTAACATCAGGATTGATGGTCACGAAGTCAATGAAGTTAAGGAATTCTGCTACCTAGGCAGTAAAATAACCAATGACGGATGGAGCAAGGAGGACATCAAAAGCAGACTCGCTATGGCAAAAAAGACATTTCTGGCCAAGAGAAGTCTACTAATATCAAATACCGGCCTTAATTTGAGGAAGAAATTTCTGAGGATGAATGTCTGGAGTACAGCATTGTATGGTAGTGAAACATGGACTGTGGGAAAACCGGAACAGAAGAGAATCGAAGCATTTGAGATGTGGTGCTATAGACGAATGTTGAAAATTAGGTGGACTGATAAGGTAAGGAATGAGGAGGTTCTACGCAGAATCGGAGAGGAAAGGAATATGTGGAAAACACTGATAAGGAGAAGGGACAGGATGATAGGACATCTGCTAAGACATGAGGGAATGACTTCCATGGTGCTAGAGGGAGCTGTAGAGGGCAAAAACTGTAGAGGAAGACAGAGATTGTAATACGTCAAGCAAATAATTGAGGATGTAGGTTGCAAGTGCTACTCTGAGATGAAGAGGTTAGCACAGGAAAGGAACTCGTGGCGGGCCGCATCAAACCAGTCAGTAGACTGATGACCAAAAAAAAAAAAGTCTTTTAGTGTTAAAATTTGTGTATCATGGTCTGAAAGGCCATTCACCCTTTTACTAGCAGAATTCCCATCTAGTAATGAAGAATGAATAAAAATATTGTCTATGGCTGTGCTACTGTTCTCCTGCACCCTTGTTGAAAAAAACACAGTCTGAATCAGATCATGTGAATTTAGGACATCTACCAACATCCTTTTTCTTGCACCATCACCTACAAAATTTATATTGAAGTCACAAAATATAACTAATTTCTGGTACTTCCTACAAAGTGAATCAAGAACCCTCTCTAGCTTGAGCAGAAATGCTCAAGTTGGAGTTAGGGGACCTATAAACAACAACAATTTGAAGTTTAGTTTCACTAAATTCAACTGCCTCTGCACAACATTCAAATAGCATTCATGTCAGAACAGTGTGATACTGAATTAAAAAGACAGGCATCAGACTAGCAAGACTATACATGATTTCTATGAAACTTTAATCTGAAAACATTTCCTAAGACTTCATAGACTTTTTGGATCAACACTCAATGTTAATAGTTCTTTTCTCTTGTGAAATTGTGTAAACCAAAACCGATATCCTCCTTTACAAATTACATATGAAATGTGTAGTTCACTAATTAGTTATGTGTGCATAGATCATATTCACAGTAAATGTTTTGATGTACACTCATGCTCATAAATTAAGGATAATGCTGGTAAATGGTGAAAAACGCTCTGGTGGGCAGTTCGCGGGCTTAAATCACCTCGGGGTATGACCATGTGGTGCATTTGACCTGCAGTCGTCGCATGGTGATGCTGGCAGCAGTGCACATACGCAGAGGTGTGTTGGTGCATGTCAGAGCATGGTGCAACGACTAAGTGTGCAGACGTTTTCAGACATGCTAATGGTGAGTGTGTGTTGAAAATGGCTCAAAGAACACATATTGATGATGTTGTGAGGGGTAGAATACTAGGCGACTGGAGGCTGGTCAAACACAGCAGGTTGTAGCACGGGCCCTCCATGTGCCACAAAGTGTGATCTCAAGATTATGGCAATGATTCCAACAGACAGGAAATGTGTCCAGGAGCTACAGTACGGAATGTCCACAGTGTGCAACACCACAATAAGACCGATATCTCAGTATCAGGGCCTACAGACGGCCACGGAGTACTATAGGTAGCTTTGCTCGAGACCTTACTTGAACTGTTGTCTTCAAACACACAGTCTACAGACGACTGAACAGACATGATTTATTCGCCCAGAGACCTGCAAGGTGCATTTCACTGACCCCTGTCACAGGATAGCCCGTAAAGCCTGGTGTCAAGAACACAGTACATGGTCATTGGAACAGTGGTCCCAGGTTATGTTCACGGACGAGTACAGGTATAGCAGCACGTTCTGGCACTGGTTAGTCAACTTTGCTCTATGCTACAGTTTGGCGGTGGCTATTCATTCAAGTAGATAGCTGGCTAGTGGTCATGTCCACAAAGAATGTTGTGCAGAAACTGAATTAGAGCTCCCTTTCTCACATTCCAGTTGACACAACGTTTCACAACTATCAACCTGGATTACTGGAGTCCCTGCTTGTGTATTCAGCCAGCCAGCACAACACAGCTTTAAAGAGAGGGGGGGTGTGTGTGTGTGTGTGTGTGTGTGTGTGTGTGTGTGTGTGTGTGTGTGTACAAGGTTGCCTCTATGGTGTAGCAGTTGTTAAGGGGAAATATCTTTAAACTTTATTTGAAAATGCTTCTGCTACCTGTCAGATGTTTTCTTTCTGTGGGTAGATTGTGGTTCAAATGGCTCTGAGCACTATGGGACTTAACATCCCCTAGAACTTAGAACTACTTATACCTAACTAACCTAAGGACATCACACACATCCATGCCCGAGGCAGGCTTCGAACCTGCAACCACAGCAGTCGCACGTTTCCGGACTGAAGTGCCTAGAATAGCTCAGTCACAGTGGCAGGCTGGGTAGATTGTGAACACATTTTCCAGATGCCAATTTCACATATTTCTGTGTCAAAGATGAATCTAAGTTGTGCTTATAAATGATCCCAAGCAATGAAGGTACTGCATAGAAAAGACAAAAGTATGTTTTAAGTAGGAAGGAGGAGACTGGTGTTTAACACCCCGTCAACAATGAGGTAATTAGAGATGCAGCACAAGCTCGAATTAGGGAAGGATGGGGAAGGAAATCGGCCATGCGCTTTCAAAGGAATCCCAGCATTTGCCTGAAGAAATTTAGGGAAATCACAGAAAATCTAAATCATGATGGCCGGATGTGAGGATTGAACCGTCTTCCTTCCAAATACAAGTCCAGTGTGCTAACCACTGTGCCACCTCACTCAGCAAAAGTGCATTATAGAAAGTTGTAACACTTAATGTTGTGTGTTTACATTGTGTCTTGATTCCTCAGTGCTGCATTGCAATTTGCTGATTGTTACATATAGTGATCACTGATTAGCATACTCATCTAATTTGTAGTTGCATTCATTTTATCCCATTACTACTTGTGATCATTTTTACAGATTATAATCTACTTACAATTAAGGTCATTGTAACGATCTTCTTCATTAAATGTTGAACATGCCTGATTTACATTTCTGTCACATTATTTGTGATTCCTTTCATTTTCGTATCCTGAAATGCTCTCCAGAATATTTGTTTATTTATTACATATTAAACTGAAGCCACTACCTTTCATTTATGACACCACTGTGCACGACACAATGTGGTTCGGTCCACAGTTTGCCACAGGACACATCCTGGTTACCTGACGACAATATCACTGCATCCTATACTTTCTAGAAGCAAGTGCCCCCTTCCCAGCACTCAGACAGCCCAGTCAAACAACAGAATCTTGCTGATCTATAGACTGTCAGCATGAATGGCAATGCTGCAGACAAATTGCAGTTTTTTACATTAAAAAATCCTCTGATACATTTTCAAGGGTTTGCAGTTTTCCTTATTGACAAAACCTTCAACAGCGCGAATTCCAAGTCTGGTAACATGCATTTTATAATTAGTCTGCATTTGAGCTCATATTTCTCTATTTCTACTGCAAATGGACTGGACATCACTCAAAAGCACAGAACTAACCCAAAGTAAAAAACAAGCAACAACCAAGTGCACCAATCTTCACAACACAATGATATCCATCAAGATATTTATTCCAATCCAGGCCTGTAACACATCTACAGATAAACTTGTCCACCTGTTTGTCGCCTCACTTACAGTCTGGCCAGACAGCCGTTTTTGTTGGAATTGCTCTGAATACAGATTTTTCTGCTGAACCACTGCAGATTTAAATTAACTGAAAAACCTTAGTTTGCAGCTTCTGTGTGGGATAATCAGAAGGAATAACAATATAAAAATATTACACAAAAGGTCTTGTCATATGCTACATCTATGCCATAAAGACACAGTTTCTCCTCCACAAATGGAACATATCTCCATAATCTACAAATCCCATGCAGTAACAAGTTTGAGAAGTGGGAAACAATTTGGGGGAAGGGCACGAGAGGGGGGCAGGAGGTGGGTGGGGGGGTGGTTAGTGTTTAACGTCCCGTCGACAACGAGGTCATTAGAGACGGAGCGCAAGCTCGGGTTTGGGAAGGATTGGGAAGGAAATCGGCCGTGCCCTTTCAAAGAAACCATCCCGGCATTTGCCTGAAACGATTTAGGGAAACCACGGAAAACCTAAATCAGGATGGCTGGAGACGGGATTGAACCGTCGTCCTCCCGAATGCGAGTCCAGTGTGCTAACCACTGCGCCACCTCGCTCGGTAGGAGGTGGGTGGAAGGACCTTGTATGAAGTCTCTGTTTTAGGTGAGTTGTGAAAATCCTTGTATTCTTAGCAGAGGACCTATCATTTCTCCCAATGTCAAATCAGTGCTTTGTGCTATAAAATACATTATTTTGGCTTAAGAATTGAGTTTCTATGATGGCTCTGCACATAATCGCACTATCAAACATGAAAACTGTTTTTCCATTCGGGCGACATAGATTTCTCTCAGTTTATTTTGCAATGATGTGGGTAGAAAACAATTCAGCCCATATGAGGAGAAAAAAAAAGGTAAAAGGCTGAAGCCAACATACCTAGCAAAGGTAAAAGGCTGAAGCCAACATACCTAGCATTACTAACTCCTGCCATTAGCTTAGTTATGTGACTCTGTTCTAATATAAAGGTCCTGATTTCTGTATGGAAAGCCAAGGGTAACAATTCTCCATTAGTGATCCCATGCTCATACTATTATTATTTCTTTCTTTTCTCAGATGTTATGTCTGGTCAAAAATGGAAAGTGACGTGGACCTTGATCAAGCGTGACTTCCTTTTAACTGTATGGTATATGTTATATTGCATTTAGGAACTTTCGGGTAATTGAACATGTATCAATAATTACGGATTTCTGTAGTTGTATATATAAGTTTGGATGTAGCTGTATTGCATTTATGTACTGGTGGATATTGTGTGGTATGACTCCTGTAGTTGATAGTATAATTGGTATAATGTCAACTTTATCCTGATGCCACATGTCCTTGACTTCCTCAGCCAGTTGGATGTATTTTTCAATTTTTTCTCCTGTTTTCTTTAGTATATTTGTTGTATTGGGTATGGATATTTGGATTAGTTGTGTTAATTTCTTCTTTTTATTGGTGAGTATGATGTCAGGTTTGTTATGTGGTGTTGTTTTATCTGTTATAATGGTTCTGTTCCAGTATAATTTGTATTCATCATTCTCCAGTACATTTTGTGGTGCATACTTGTATGTGGGAACGTGTCGTTTTATAAGTTTATGTTGTAAGGCAAGCTGTTGATGTATTATTTTTGCTACATTGTCCTGTCTTCTGGGCTATTCTGTATTTGCTAGTATTGTACACCCGCTTGTGATGTGATCTACTGTTTCTTTTTGTTGTTTGCAAAGTCTGCATTTATCTGTTGTGGTACTGGGATCTTTAATAATATGCTTACTGTAATATCTGGTGTTTATTGTTTGATCCTGTATTGCAATCATGAATCCTTCCATCTCATTGTATATATTGCCTTTTCTTAGCCATGTGTTGGATGCGTCTTGATCGATGTGTGGCTGTGTTAGATGATACGGGTGCTTGCCATGTAGTGTTTTCTTTTTCCAATTTACTTTCTTCGTATCTGTTGATGTTATGTGATCTAAAGGGTTGTAGAAGTGGTTATGAAATTGCAGTGGTGTAGCCGATGTATTTAAATGAGTGATTGCTTTGTGTATTTTGCTAGTTTCTGCTCGTTCTAGAAAGAATTTTCTTAAATTGTCTATCTGTCCATAATGTAGGTTTTTTTATGTCGATAAATCCCCTTTCTCCTTCCTTTCTGCTTAATGTGAATCTTTCTGTTGCTGAATGTATGTGATGTATTCTATATTTGTGGCATTGTGATCGTGTAAGTGTATTGAGTGCTTCTAGGTCTGTGTTACTCCATTTCACTACTCCAAATGAGTAGGTCAATATTGCTATAGCATAAGTATTTATAGCTTTTGTCTTGTTTCTTGCTGTCAATTCTGTTTTCAGTATTTTTGTTAGTCTTTGTCTATATTATTCTTTTAGTTCTTCTTTAATATTTGTATTATCTATTCCTATTTTTTTGTCTGTATCCTAGATATTTATAGGCATCTGTTTTTTCCATCACTTCTATGCAGTCGCTGTGGTTATCCAATATGTAATCTTCCTGTTAAGTGTGTTTTCCCTTGACTATGCTATTTTTCTTACATTTGTCTGTTCCAAAAGCCATATTTATATCATTGCTGACTACTTCTGTTATCTTTAGTAATTGGTTGAGTTGTTGATTTGTTGCTGCCAGTAGTTTTAGATCATCCATGTATAGCAAATGTGTGATTTTGTGTGGGTATGTTCCAGTAATATTGTATCCATTATTTGTATTATTTAGCATGTTGGATAGTGGGTTCAGAGCAAGGCAGGACCAGAAAGGACTTAATGAGTCTATTGTTATTATTGTTGTTATTATTATCATTATTATTATCATTATCATTATCATTATTATTATTATTATTATTATTAGTAGTAGTAGTAGTAGTAGTAGTAGTAGTAGTAGTGAATTCAGATTAAAATACACGAGAAACTGTTGTTGACTGAATATCTATTGCATAGGGTCATTTGAGAAATGAGAACTTCTGAAACTTGTGATGTATAGAAACCAGCTCACACCATCTTGCCAGATAGTTAACATGTATACTTGGGGTAGCGGCAAGGTGCTTGCCCTATGAAAGCTTTTTGATAAATGCTTGAAAAGGTAAACAACGACAATCAGTTTGTTGACAACCTGTGGGTGCTGCACAAAGCCCTTTTGTGTCTTAATGGATTTGTTAATGAACAAAATGTTCATTACTGGGCAGAAGAAAACCTAACTCAGCTGCATCTATGTCCGTTACACAGCACCAAGGTTACAGTGTGGTGTGCTGTATCAACATAGGGCGCAATAGGCACTTATTTTTTTGAGGACAAGAATAGCCTTGCAACTACAGTCACACTGGATAGCTATGTCGTCATGCTTTAAACACTGTTGCACAAAACCTAGATATTTACACTAATTACTGACAATGGATGTTTCAGCACAATGGATCAGCTTGTCACACAGCATGAATATTGATGGCTGCTGCACTCCAACTGCTCAGAAACTGTATAATTTTAAAAAACCGTGCCATTTATGGGCTCCAAGATCCCCTGAACTGCCAATGTGTGGCTTCTTCTTGTGGTGTAACACTAACCCTTACACGGACGCATTTTTTGTAGCAATTTAGCGAAGATATTTTGTTTGCTATAGTATTAGAACTGTGATCAACTGACTATATTTATTTTTTGATAATTTTATTTTTGTGATTTAGGACCAAAAACTGTGGTAGTACATATATCACCATGACACCTTTGTGAGCTATTAAAGCTATGATGGTAAATGGATTTCCCACTTCCCTTTTGTGAGCTATTGTGTGTTGCCATTACACATAAAAAAATAATAAATAGTGTTTTTCATTTTATTTGTGTTTTCTTTTACTTTATTTAAAAAATAATTACATTTCAAGTTTACAAGTGGTTTATATTCAGCATGATCAATTTAATGCTCATTTACAAGCAATATTTCTTTCTCAAACAAATGTTCAAATGGCTGTCACAATCCTCTTTATTTTCCATGAAACTGCCACAAAAATAGTTCAATACACAGGGACACTTTTTAGGAGCAGCAAACGTATTTTATTCTCTTGTCTTTAACTTTCTTAGAACACTTTCAGAACTGTCTGTATGTTTTTCCCAAAATAGGCATGTGATCTCCTACTTTCGCCAGTCAAACATCATCTGGTACAGTGTTCATTTTGGTTAGCAGGGTTACTGGTCAGCCTTTCTTTATGCAGGATGTGAACCCATCTATTAACTGTTTTGTGAAAAGTTCAATTGATTTTCATGTCCTCCTTGTCCTGTATCAGTTATTGTACAATAGAAATGCACTTACAATCATCATGTCTAGTAGGAAGTAGAGAATCCAATGCCACCTCTTAAGAGAATGTCGACCAGTTGCATAATGGTCTCCAAATTGGTAGAAGTGATCTATGCCTTCCATTACATTATTGAATGTTGCTACAGCTTTTGGACAAGTAATATTGCTTGCAGTACCATACTTATTCTTCCTTGAGACAAATCTGGTGTCTCTAGGGTTATCCAAAGTTGTCAGAATAGCGACAGGTTTTATGTCCATCCATTTTATAGTTGCAATACCACGTTTGCACTGGAACTTGAATTCTCCTCTTTTCATGGTTCATTTATCTTTAATCATTGGAGGTGGCCCCTTCTGGTTTGTTCTTACAATGCCTATAGAATATATGCCATTGTTCAATAACATTTGCGCTAGATTCATAGTGGTGTAGAAGTTGTCAAATGTTACCACAATGTTATTGTGTTTCAGGTCTTCGGTTAGGCTAATGACTACACACTCTCCCTGAGAATTTTCTCTAGATCCATTGTCTGATTTTCCTGTGTTAATATCAAATTGTGTGACATAGCCTGTTGTTGGGCCTGCTAAACACCACGTCTTGTATCCTTGTTTGACTGGTTTCAAACGTATGTACCACTTGAATGATGTCCTTCCATTGAAAGGTATCTTGCTTTCATCCACAACCAATAATTCACTGGCAATGTAAGGCCTACGAACTGTGTTGTTCAGAAAGATTATCGGAGATCTGACCTTATGAAGTTTATCATTGTTCAGATGCCCTCTTGGAGGATTCTGCATATTGTCATTTATGTGAATATTTTCACACAAATTTCTGAAACGTTTAGAGTCACAGGCTGCAATATATAAGGCTGACCTAAAGCAGGTTCTGAACTCCAGTAGTCATCATTCCTCACAACACAATGATACCCATCAAGATATTCATTCCAATCCAGACCTGTAACTCGTCTATAGGTAAACTTGTCCAGTTGTTTGTCACCTTTTTGTTTGAATTGCTCTGAATCAGATTTGTCTGCTGAACAACATGCTCTAACATCTGAGTCGCAAATAAAGAAGGGAAGGAGTCTTTCTCGGTGCTGTGTCAATGGGTGGTCGACAACTGGTTCTTGTTATGTAAGAACATCAAGCAAGGCAAAAACAGAAGTGTTATCAGATCATTCATCTTCTGTCAATGGCTCTTCTTCTGCACTTATGGCACCATCAGCAGAAGAGCACAAGAACCATTTACTCTATTATTGATATCGGGCTGTGGAACCAAACAAGGATCAGGGTCCTGCACAATGTCTAAATCGAATTCATCTTCTGTAGCTCTATCACTTTCTGTTTTAGAGTCCTCAGGATCGCTAGGTAGTGCAAACAACAACTACAGTGCTTCTTCTGGTGTGTATTTCTTTGCATAGACATAATTCTTTGACTTTTTCTAAAAAACTGAATAACAGTGAAACAAACCATAAATGATAAACTAATTTTTAAATTATATTTGTTACCAATATTAAAGTTTACTTACCACAATGTCAAAACAAATCCCAGAAATTTTTGACACTACCATAACCACGAAATAAGACTTGATATTACAAATTCACTGTCCAAATAACATCAGGCTACAGACAGAAGTCCTCCTTTACCACTGAGTAAAGGAACTACCACTGAACTCAAAATAACACAAAAAATTTGTTTCTGGACACATTTGGGGAAGTGCTCATGAGATGCAGACCGTCACTGTTAGAGATGAGTTTAGCACTAAGCCCCTGTTGTGTCAAGATTCACTGTAGAGATGGATACATTTATCAGGATACACTAACAGATATTAATATCTAGCTGCTATTTTTATTTGTAGTTTTCAATATTTTGCAGATAAACATAATCAAATCTGGAAAGATAACACTCCATTAGCCTTATTATTATAGAATGTCATTTTATGACGACATATTTTTCTGTAATATTTATTCCTATCCTTTTCAATCCATCATTTTTTCTGCAAGTCTTCATTTTTTTCTTCAACTTATGAATTTATATTCTTCTTGACTATAAAAATTCTTCTTTTGACTTTTTTGTCCTGTTACCCTTCTACTCATTCTTCAACCTCTCCCATTTACGTTTTTTGGTTAATTTTTCTTCTTTTCCTGCTTACACTCACTCTGTCAATTTTTATTAACGGACATTATTTTTCTGCTACTACCTATTATGAACAGCCATTATGTTGAACCTCATATATTCCTTCATTTAATTAATTTTTAATGGCAACAAGTGATTCATATTTTAAGTGTATAATTAACAACAGCACCAATAATAAGACTTCATGATGAGCCCACAGCTCTATCGATGTAATATACCAATAATCTCAAAAATAAACAGGTTCAGTAAGCACTTACCACCTGGCAAAAACATCTTGTACAGTTGTTGTTAGAACATGACCAAGATGTAGAGTTCCAGTTACATTTGGAGGTGGTAAAAGAATACTGAATGGCACACGAGGAGTTTCCACTAATGAGAAACAGTTATGTTTCATCCACCAATCGTATCGACCAGTTTCCACATCTTTGGGATTATATTTAGATGGAAAATCACCAGTGGCTGCAACATTAAACAATACTTTCTTCTTTCTATTCACAGAGAAATAATTTTCTATATTTTGGGCAAGAGGTAATTTCAAAATACAATAATTCTAAACATATCAAAATGGGCGTGGAAATTAATTAAAATTACAAAAAACATTTAAAAAATACATGCTTGTGGACAGTAGCCATCGATGCGCTAAGTGAAGAAGAAGAAGATAGGTTAAAAATGTGTATGTTGTACTTAAAAGTGTTCAGCCACATGATTGTCTCCACTTTATGCACAATATTTTCACAATCAAAATATTGTGCATAAAATGGAAATGACAACTCAGATTAATGCCCACAAGAAAACTGTTAATCAGTCACACATAGACCTGAGAGTTCAAGTGTGAATTTGTTTAAGAGTAATTTGAAGGAAGGTTCTAAGACACTGAGCATGAGGACTGTTCAAAGAGGATGCAAAAAGGCATGAGACTTTGCCTTATCATAGGAAATAACAAAGCATTTGCCTGAAGTGGTTTCTGAAAACTATAGAAATCCTAATTCACATTTATATAGTGAGGAAAATTCTGCTGGACTGTGAATACTTAAGGATAAAGGAGACCACTTACAGAATGGTAGATGCTCTGGGATGTCGAAAGGCACACACAAAGGAAAAAGAAAATTTGTTGCCAGGTGCAGTGGGTAGAGAGAGGAGCAGGAGGCAGGAAGAAAGGTTGGGGGCATGTAGCTTGCAGCTTGGTGGGAGGCAGCAGGTTTTCTGGCTAGGCATGTGGGAAGGAGGGGTGGCAGGTGCATGGGCTACACAAGTACCAGTGCCGGGGGGGGGGGGGGGGCGGCACATGATGGTCATTTGGAATTGTGGATTTGGAGGGGCCGGACAGGAAAGAGGAAGGGGAAACTGTTGGCTAGAGGGTATGGGGCATCTTGGGTTAACGTACATTGAGGCAAGGAGGGTTAAGACAGCAAAGGATGTGTTGTAGGCTGAACTCCCATCTGCGAAATTAAGAAAAGCTGGTGATGGAAGGAAGGATCCAGATGGCCTGAGTTGTGAAGCAACCAATAAACTTGAGCAAGTTGTGCTCAACTGCATGTCATGCCACTGAGTGGTCATCTCTGTTCTCGAGTACAGTTTGGCAGTGGCCATTCATTCCAATGGTTAGCTGGTTGGTTGTCATATCAACATAAAAAGCTCTGCAGTGATTGCAGCACAGCTAGTATATGACATGACTACTTTCACACGTGGCCCTGCCTCTGATGGGATAGGATAAGCCCGTGACAGGACTAGAGTAGGAAGTGCTGGTCGGGTGGACTGGGCAGGTCTTGTTCCTGGGTCTTTCATAGGGATAGTATATGTCTGACAAGGGGTTGGGAATGGCTTAGGGATGAACCAGAATGTTGTGTAGGTTGGACATCAGAATAACACATTTGGGAGGGAGGGAGGGGGGGGCGGGGGAAGGGAAGGACCTTAAGCAGGATGCCCCTTATTTTTGGGCATGATGGCAAATAATCAAAGCTCAGATGAAGGATACGGTTTGGTTATTGGCGTCCAGGCTGATATCAGGTACTGATTTTTGGGGTGGTGGGAGGATTAGAGGCGTGTGAGGATATGGCATGGGAACTCTGTCCGTGGTCTAGGCTTGGGGGACAGTGCCTGTCTGTGAAGGCCCTAGCGAGACCTTCAGCCTACAGGGTGAGGGTCTTCTCATCACTGCAAATATGCCATCCAGAGGTAGCCAGGCTCTACAGGAGCAATATCCCCCCCCCCCTCCCCCCCGAGAAAGGAGTGACAGATGTCAAAATGCAGGCACTGATGGTACTGGTGACATTTTGACAGCTGTCATCCCTTCCATCCCTCCACCATTTGATGCGGCAGTGACTAACACTACTAGGGAAGATCATGATGAATGTCCATACCTCCAACTGAAGAGACTGTTTGAGTTTTTTATAAGATGAGAATTACTCTGCTTTTGCCTAAGGCTGCAGCCTGACCCTTCTGTGCTCTGTTGTTTTTTTCTATTTGAATGTCAGTGAGAAATCCTTTAACTTTGTTTAGGCCTACTTCAAAAATTATAGTTTTCTTCAATAATACAAATATGAAAGGAAAGTCTCAGGGCACGGCCTCAATTACCTAAATACCTGTAACAACATGTGCAGCTGCCTGCTCGTCCAGGATGTATAACATCAAGTGTATCACCTATGCACTAATTCACACCTTGAGCACATACTTTACACTGAGAATGAGACTGAATTTTGAATAGAGGTTGGCCTTTCCTCATGACTATCCAAATCAACAAGAAGTGCATCACCAGAGCTCAAGATTATTTGTTTTTAGCTATCAGTCTTCTGACAGATCTGATGCCTGTCACCACAAATTGCTTTCCCAAGCCAATCTCTTCATCACAGAGTAGCACTTGCACCTTATGTCCCCAACTATGGCTCTGCTGTGCATGACAATTCTTTTATCCTACAACTCTCTCCTGCACCACAGTAGCTCTTCACAGATGTCTAACATGCCTCTTCTCCTAGTCAGTATTTTCCAAATAAGTTATTCATTTCTTCCTCAATTCTGAGGAAGACTTCCTCATTTCTTACTGGTGACTGTTCAGAATAAAAATATATGTACAGGTTTTCATAATTGGCAGTGTAAATTGGCACTTTTATGCTCAGCCAGCATGTGGTATTCCCATGTAAAGTGTACTGATGGGTTTTATGTTTCACCCAGGGTGTGTATTATTGTACCACATAAAAAACATTGTTTCTCACCATTCAGCAAGTACTGGCAATTGAACCTACTTCTTTCTAAATATAAGAATCTACTGTTCTTCCATCATTTCTTTCCATTTACATCTAAATTACACAATTATTTTGATATTTTTGCATAATCTTGCAGCAAATAGCACCCTGTGGTATCCCAAAATATACCGAGTTTAGCCCTAGATTACTAAACACTCCTAAAATTTCCGTTTACAGCAGAGTATAAAAACAAGGTATTTTGTACTTAATTTGGTATGAAACATACCACTGGTGATGTAATAACTATAATTAACTAATGCTTAATCTCTAAAATGTGACTTCCATTGAATAAATCTGTAGCAGTAAAATTTATGACGGTTTAGTAGCAATGTGACATTGGGTTAAGACAGATAGGGTTAAGCAAGACTGGGGTTACTAAGTAAATTTCGAGGACGTATCATAAATGTCAGTGTGAATAGATAGCACTGGTGATATGTTGTTAGGACACTTTACATAAACAGCTAATTGTGGCTGTTAATATATAACTTGCTTCACATTCCTGAAGGCTCCCTTTCATGTTGGTATTTAAGGATCACGAACGTGTGAATGAGTAAGTGTACATATGTAAAGACTTTACTGAACGCCGCATCAAGCATAATCGACCAGATTTTTGATGCTTTAATATTTTTGCTGTATTGCGTGTGTCTATACTTATATTTTGCAAGCCACTATAAAATGCATGGCAGACTAATTACGACGACCCCAAGTCACAATGTTGTATCGTATCGAAAATAGACTCCTAAAGTAACAGGATCTCTCTAACCTACAGCGTCTAAACAGTCTTAAACTTCCGCTAAAAATGGATAGATGGTTATTTGGTGCAACGATAGTGTGAAAAATGCACTAATGAAACATTTAGCCCTGCGTAAGTGGCCATAAATTAACAGTTCCTCCTTTCATTTAACCGCACGATTAATAAGTACAGTTTACCTGTATGCGCATTTCGTCTTGTTTCTGCAGTGGTTAGTTGCCGAAAATTAATGGATGGTACAAAAGAGGGTTGTACATCCTTAAAAAGAGTTCCAAGATAACAGCGAGAAAACTGCAGACATCTATCTGCACTACCCATAGTATATCAAAATGTCATGTACTTAGTACCATACTGCATTAACATCAACTACGTCAACCCAAATGCAGTTGTTTCCTATCCATACCACAACACCAACATTATTGACTGCTAGCACAAGCACATCTGTTCGTAGCGCGTCTGCTTTTAATATTTATATTTAGCAATCACTGGTGACCAAAGATACTGTACATGACTGTTTTATGATTTATGCAGGGATCATCTCACAATAATTAAGAATTTCTCATAATTCAAAGAAAATAAGTAGCTGAACACAAACATATACATGCACGCTCGCACACAGAATTTATAAGAAGGAAGAACACTTTTATGAGGATAGGACAGGTGGTCGCCCATCGCAGTACTTGCCCGAAATTCTTTAGGAAAACCGCGGAAAACATAAATCAGAGTGGCCGGATACAGCCAACTACTTCATCCTGAATATAAGATCAGTGCACTTCACTGCCTCAAGGCCAATTTACAGTAACTTTAAATTAACTGTCACGTCATGTCACGTCACGTCACGTAAAACAGCCCACAATGGATTCCAAATGGCGTCACTCACACTGTCCGTCACGTCAGATCACGTCAAGGTTTGAAAGTTTTGACGGAGTAGTCAGGCCAGTTCACACTGGCCATCACAGCACCTCCATGTCACGGCACCGTTTAGATGAGATTAGATTAGATTAATTATTCATTCCATAGACCCATAAAAGAGTGAATCCTCCTGGGTGTGGAACATGTCAGATGTATTCACACTGTCCGTCACGTCACGTCACGTCACGTCAATTAAGGTCACTGGATCTCAATTCGCATGCATAGACAACAGACCATGTATATGGTCTATGCTCGCATAGCTGTCCTCAACTGTTTTCATCGCGGGTGATTTTCAACTACTTTTGGGCATGAAGTGCACAGACACAACACGGTAGCTTATATAAGTGGATCCTGGGGTCCATATTTGTACGGAAATGACATTTATTGGACTCGAATGGCTTGCATCTTGCAGGGGTAGCGTGTATAGTAGAGAACGAAGACGTAAGTGGGGTCAACTGAAGAATAGGCTACAACCCGTCGGCTTTGACAAAAGACGTCTTAGTTTTCTCATAGATACTTAAGTCTTTGTTTTAGAGCCATAGATAATAAACCTTCAATTATGTGTACATTGTCACTGTGTTGCCGATGGCTAAATTGAGTACACACTCACAGGCCAAATAAAAAAAATAAAAAAAAAGATAATAAACCCGTTATCTAATGTGGCGAGGTGTCATCACTGTAAATTGAAATAAATATATGTGTTTTTAGAAGACAAGGCTAGACATTGTGTACGATTTTTGTAGCTTGTGTTAATTTAAATCATCTGTTCGTTCCAATTCAGTCGATACTCATTTTCATTCTTAGTGAGTTTTAGAAATTTTGGAACAATTGTTTTTCAGTCTGGACAATTTTTACTTTTTGATTTTCGTTTGTAGGTGTGGATTTAGCTATTCCTATGAAATGGGTTTGTCAACTGCAAACACAATAAAAATTTTACAATTGTCACATTTTTTTCGCCTTCGCTAGCACTAGTATTACTATGATATATTTCAGTCGACACTAGTCCTATCGAAGGCGAAAAGACCTATATACGAAAAAATCGTATCCCTTACTTCAGTCGACCTACGTAGGTCAACTGAAGAATAAGATACTATAATCGGTTCATCATAAGAATAAACCTGATGTAAACAAACACAAATACGATGATTGGTCACAAGCCACAGCGCGCGTAAGCTGGTGGTGTTACGCTCTTGGAAGTAGGTCCTACTGATGTATTAGATATGTTATTACTAAGTTACGTTAAATGGAACTTTACGATACTCAGATGTATTAACAGTCATCAACTTTTTTCTTAATCACGCTTTAGCTACGTAGTTCTTATTTCAAAAATCGTGTACAGTCACAGCCTCTGCAGTGTTGTGCTCTGATTGTCGCGTTGTTAATGCGCAGTATGAAAATGACTGAGGCTGCTTTCTGTTCTGTAGTGAAACACGCGCGAAGAACACGGTTAAAAAGTGCTGAGAAATAGGCTGTTCTTAATGTTTCACATAAATTTACTAAGATAACCGGCTTCGAAGCTTTACCACCGTTGTATATACGACAGTTAATCAATCTATCTAGATTGAATGTGTAGCGAAGTCGGTAGCGTGCCAGTAGTGTCAGTGTCGTCGTAACTGCTGTCTGCATCACGTCTGCTGTGCAGCGAGCTACGTTAATTTAAGTATTAACTGTATTTTTCTTACTTGTCACTTCTTCTTCCGTGTGTTTTTGCTTTTAGGAAGCTTTAATATTCGAGTGCTAGTAATAATGTTCCATAGATTTCGTGTCTGTTTTGAATACAGTCAGAGAGAGTTCCTTTTGTCAGCTATAGTGCCAGTAGTGCTAGTGTTTGTTTTAAATACAGTCCAGAGACAGGTAGTGCTATTTTCATTGTCTTCAACAAGAAGTGTCTAGTAACCACAGTTTAGTCAGCTATCAGCCGCCTTTAGTGAATTAGCAGTCTAGTTAAAAGTTGATTAACTCTCTACAGTAAATTGATTTCTTAGGATGGATAGGATGTGTGACTGCTGTGTGCGGACGCAGGAGGAGCTGGCCACTGTGCGCGAACAGCTGAACGTTTTGAAGGCCACGGTCAGCCGTCTTCAGGCTGCTGCCTGGGAGTGTAGCTGCAGTGGGGAATCTGGTGCATCTCATGGTACACCCCAGGTGTTACATGCTTCACCCACTGTCTGGGCGTGGTTGGGCCACCCTCTCCCCAAGGGGAATGGCGGATTCAGTGGCGTTCGCGGCGCACGAGGCGGAGGGTCAATGTGGAGGCTGGCCGTATGGCATCGCCCGCTCAACCTGTGAATGGGCATGTGGCTGCTCCTTCAGCAAGGTCTGAGCAGGCACACAGGGGGAGGGGTTTATTAGTGATTTGAGCTCCAACGTTAGGCGGGTGATGGAGCCCCTTAGGGAAATAGCAGAAAGGTCGGGGAAGAAGGCCAGTGTTCACTCTTTCTGCTTGCTGGGGGGTTTCATCTGAGATGTGGAGGAGGCCCTGCCGGCGGCGATAGAGAGAACTGGCTGCACCCAACTGCAAATTGTTGCTCATGTCGGTTCCAATGACTCCTACCATCTGGGTTCAGAGGTCATTCTCAGTTCATACAGGCAGTTGGCGGAGTTGGTGAAGGCGGAAAGCCTCGCTCGCAGGGTGGAATCTGAGCTAACTATTTGTAGTATCGTTCCCAGATCCGATCGCGGTCCTCTGGTTTGGAGCCAAGTGGAAGGCTTAAACCAGAGGCTCAGACAATTCTGCAGAGATCTGGGGTGCAAATTTCTCGACCTCCACTATCGGGTGGAGAAATGTAGGGTCCCCCAGAATAGGTCAGGCTTGCACTACACGCAGGAAGCGGCTGCAAGGGTAGCGGAGTACGTGTGGAATGCACATGTGGGTTTTTTAGGTTAGAGAATTCCCCCCCGTGGCCTGACAAGACGCCTCCTGCGACGCGGCAAGGTAGTAGTAGGCAAAACGCAACAGGGAATAACAATATTAATGTGGTAATAGTAAACTGCAGGAGCATCTATAGGAAGGTCCCAGAACTTCTCTCATTAATGAACGGTCACAATGCCCACATAGTACTAGGGACAGAAAGCTGGTGAAACCAAATGTAAACAGTAATGAAATTCTAAACTCAGATTGGAATGTATACCACAGAGACAGGCTGGACAGTGAAGGGGGAGGCGTGTTTATAGCGATAAAAAGTGCAATAGTATCGAAGGAAAGTGACGGAGATCCAAAATGTGAAATAATTTGGGTGAAGGTCACGGTTAAAGCAGGCTCAAACATAGTAATTGGATGTCCCTATAGGCCCCCTGGCTCAGCAGCTGTTGTGGCAGAGCACCTGAAGAAAAATTTGGAAAATATTTCGAGTAAATTTCCCCACCATGTTATAGTTCTGGGTGGAGTTTTTAATTTGCCGGATATAGACTGGGAGACTCAAACGTTTATAATGGGTGGCAGGGACAAAGAATCCAGTGAAATTTTTTTAAATGCTTTGTCTGAAAACTACCTTGAGCAGTTAAACAGAGAACTGACTCAGGGCGATAACATATTAGACCCTCTGGTGACAAACAGACCTGAACTATTTGAAACAGTTAACGCAGAACAGGGAATCAGCGATCATAAAACAGTTACTGCATCGATGATTTCAGCTGTAAATAGAAATATTAAAAAAGGTAGGAAAATTTTCTGTTTAGCAAAAGTGACAAAAAGCAAATTTCAGAGTACTTGATGGCTCAACACAAAAGTTTTGTCTCAATTACAGATAGTGTTGAGGATCAGTGCATGTAGATGTAGATGTAGCATAATGAAATGTGAACTATGTACAGTAAATCGTGCGTTGGTTGAAATCTCACCAGTATAATTTTTTCTCGTTCAATTTTAAATACCTACATTACATAAGTATAAAAGCCACCATCATTTTTTATGAATAATACACCACTTCTTGTTTGTAATTACATACTGGATGCGAAATTCCTGTTTCCATTTCAAATACAAATTCTTCATTATCGGTGTTTTATGAATGACTGCTCACAAAAGTTGTTTAAATTAAGAAAACATAACAATTCAATTTTTAAGGCAAAAATGAAAAACCAAATCCTCTTTATTTGGGCTATGTCCATCGTTTTATACCGCAGAGGTAGATAAGTATCGTAGAAACATGAAAAAGAATCATTTTCACAGCATCGAGAACACCATTCAAATGCTGCATTTTTACATTTGCTACTGTACCATTGCAATATGAACCCAACAGGACTGATTTCGAATCAAGCTGCAGGATTTGGCCCGAGAAGTAACAAGACTGTTATGGTGCCAGACTTACTGGAACTAACGCACACAGCTTTTTCACATGTCACTGCCGAACGCTGATGGGACATAGAACGGCTCGTCATAAAAGAAGAGAAAATGCTGCATCTGGTTGGCTTCGTTGATACTGTTATTGATAGGCTCGTTATCAGTGTAGCAGGTACCACTTCCAGAACGGAAGTGTATTTCTCGGATTCGAATAAGGAAGGAGCTAAGAGATTACCAGACGACTGACTGTAACACCTTCAATGGCTTCAACATTTAACTATACGCTGAAGTCCTTCAGTACTCTCTTACGTTACACATAGCTTATGCAGAAAAATTACCCTATGAGTAAGTCAGGAATTTTCATCATTCTTGTTTTTAATCACAATAGTACATTAGCTAAAAACGATAACGTGTTGCAGTTTTCGTCTAGTCGTGTAAGGAGCGTGTTGTGGGAGATCTGTAGTGTATTGTTTCATTTTGCTTAAAAATTAAATGACACTCGAAGCTGTATTGCTCCTCTACTCGTCTCTTTGTACGTGTGAACTGCAGCTGGCCACGTCACTGTGGGCTAACTGTACTCATTGGCCGGCTGATGCGCCGGTAAAGCTGTTGTCCCGTATTATCGCTAAGTCGATGCGCGTAACGCACAGCACAAAACGTACCCTTATTATTGTACTTGACAGAACTCGAGACAGACTGGCTGCAGTCCCATGTGAAACGGAAATCCAATGAGGTTCCAGCAAACGCGGAAGAATACATAGCGTAAAGCCACTGAGGCTAATTAATAATTATGTTCGACAGAGGGTAATGCGTTCAAGAATATAACTTTACTTTTGCATGTCGTTGAACACAGGAACAATGCCGAAACCAAGATATATAAGAAGAGATGGCATAGCGCTAGAACAAAACCAAAGAATAAATACATCGTAAATAACATTCTTCACAGAATAAACGCCAAAGGCCATTGTGCGATTTCGTTGTGTCACCAGGCGGTTCCTACACAGCCCCCCCCCCCTTCCCCCCCTTTGTAGAACAGAGCTCGTGGCACATAAGGATAGTTGTATTTTATAACTCTGCCCGCCCTAGAGCGCTTCTCTGAGAACTGTGGGTCTTCCGGTGTGGTTTCCTGCTTCTGGCTTGGCGTGTTGCTCTCTGCGGGCAACACTTCCTCGTCATATTGTATAGGCGGTGGTTCTTTAGTGGTGTCTTGATTTTCTTCGTCAACTGGTGGCCACATGTGCGCCAGTTTAACTTTCTCAGTGGAAACTGTTTGTTGCTTCCCGTCATGATTTATCTGCAGCACATGTTCATCTCTTGCGAGTACTTTATACGACCCAGTATACAGCGTCTGTCCTCAGCCACACGTAAGGACAATCGCTAAGCTGGTTGTGAACGATTGGCATGTTGGTACCATATCGAGAACCAGGTGTCGGTCATAGCTGTGCCATGTGGTTGCGGATTTGTTGTTAGACGGAAGGCATGTCGCCCGCTGTTGCCTCTGTCGGTTCAACGAAAAATTCTGACGGCAGCCTGAGGTTCACTCCGTAAACCAGTTCAGCCGTGGATGCATCTAGGTCTGATCTGCAGGCAGTTCGAAGACCTAGCAGCACCACTGGCAACGCTGAAGTCCAGCTGTCCTTATGGCACATCAATGCTGTCTTTAATGTCCTGTGCCACCGCTCAACCAAGCCATTGCTCGCTGTGTGATAAGCGGTTGTGCGGTGACGTCAGAATCCACAGAGCTTGGCTAATTGTTGGAACAAAGTGGATTCAAATTGTCGTCCTTGATCAGTTGTCACGTATAGTGGACATTCAAAACGGAAGATCCAAGAAGCCCAAAATACTCGAGCTACCACCTCAGCTGAAATTTCCGACAGTAGAGAAGCTTCTGCCCATCTTGTACACTGGTCCACCAATGTCAACAAATACTTGTAGCCTTACGAAGGTGGTAGAGCGCCCACAATGGCCAAATGAACGTGGGATAACCTCTTTGTTGCTGGGGGAAAATCTCCAACTGTCTTATGTATATGCCGTTCAATCTTGTTTCTTTGGCACCTTATGCATGTTGTTACCCAACCACGGCAATCCTTCCTTATACTCGGCCAGACAAAATGTCCAAATGAACGTGGGATAACCTCTTTGTTGCTGGGGGAAAATCTCCAACTGTTTTATGTACATGCAGTTCAATCTTGTTTCTTTGGCACAGCATGCATGTTGTTACCCAACCACGGCAATCCTTCCTTATACTCGGCCAGACAAAACGTTCCGTGAGTAGTTTGATAGATGCTCTGCTACCTGGATGACTGAGTCCGTGAATGCTGTCGGAAACCTCTTTCCGTGGTTGCCTTGGGATGAAAGGCCTGGGTTTGTTCGTAGCTATATCGCACCATATCTTCACATTCGTGCCCGCTGGCTAGATCAATTTTAACTGAAGTCAGGTTCTTATGTCCTGTAAGTACTGTTGGAGTTGTGCGTCATTAGCTTATGCTGCAGCTAATTTATTGTAGTCTGTGGTTTGTGAAATAACCAAGACCCGCAACAGGAAATCAGCGACTATGTTTTCGGCTTCCTTTATATGCTTGATATATGTAGGAAATTGACTGATATATTCTAAGCGGCGAAACTGACATGGCGAACAGTTATCCTGCTTGTTGGTTTATGGTCGGTGTATACAGCAAATGCTCTTGCCTCTACATACGGGCGAAAGTACCGGATAGCTTCATATATCGCTAATAGTTCTCTGTCGTACGCACTCCATTTTCTTTGTGGGTCTGTAAGTTTTCGTGAGGAAAAAACCCAAAGGCTGCCATTTGTCGTTTACTTTCTGGTGCAGTGCGGCTCCCAACGCGTCTTGGCTGGCATCGACTACTATTGACAGAGGTGCTTTTGCTACCGGCTAAGTAATGAGTACTGCTTTATGTGTTGAAATGCTCTCTCCATGCCCACGTTCCATTGCAACGGTCGTTTGCCATTTGCATTTTTACCTGCGAGAGCGTCTGTCAAGGGCGCTTGTACTAGTGTAGCTAGCGGCAAATGCTGTCTATAGAAATTTACCGCACCTAAAAATTTTCTGAGTTAATGGTAAGTCTCGGGGCGGTTCAATTTGTCGATTACTGCTACCTTGTCCTCTCGCGGGCGTATGCCCTCCGCCGAAACTTCATATCCTAGAAACGTCACTTACCGTTTTCGCAGTTCGCATTTTGCTTTGTTGGCTACTATCCCGTACTGGTTTATGCGGGCGAACACTGCGGACAGTTGCTTCTCGTGTGCTTCTGCCGTCGTTGATGAAATTAATGTATCATCAAAATAAGCGAAGCATCCTTTCAACCCGCCCAGCATTTCATCAATAAATCGTTGCCATGTTTGAGCTGCGTTCTTTAACCCGAATGGCATTCGGACATATTCGAATAAACCGATAGGTGTTGTAACTGCTGTTTTCGGTATGTCTTCTTCTGCGACCGGTATCTGGTGATAAGCATTTTTACAATCAATAATGCTAAAGATCGTTGCCCCAGCTAATTGATTTGTGAAAACGCGAATATTAGGCACTGGGTAACGATCTGGTCTAGTACGTGCGTTTAACTTCCTGTAATTGCCACATAGTCTCCACGACCCATCTTTTTTCTTCGCCAAATGTATGGGTGACGCCCATGGGCTGTCTGATCTACGCATGACACCTAATGCCAGTAATGCCCCGAATTCTGCTTTTGCTGCCACATACCGATTGGGTGCTAAACTGCGCGGTCGTTGATGTGTTGGCTGACTGGCCGTGGTGTAAATGTGGTGTACAGTTTTGTGAGTTACTGCGGATTTTTCTGCGACCCTATTATCATTTACGGCTTATGACACCGCGTCACTGTTATGCGTTGGGTTGTTTTTGGGGGAGGAGACCAGACAGCGAGGTCATCGGTCTCATCGGATTACGGAAGGAAGTCGGCCGTGCCCTTTCAAAGGAACCATCCTGGCATTTGCCTGGAGTGATTTAGCGAAATCACGGAAAACCTAAATCTGGATGGCTGGACGCGGGATTGAACCGTCGTCCTCCCGAATGTGAGTCCAGTGTGCTAACCACTGCACCACCTCACTCGGTCTCACAGTGCCAGCGCGGTAAGTGTTACGTTCTGTGATGCCATCTACTGTCTCTTGATTGCACTTAATCTGTGCATTAGCAAGATCTACAGTAATGTGCATTTCACAAAGAAAGTCTGCACCCAGTATCCTGCCGGCCGGAGTGGCCGAGCGGTTCTATACGCTGCAGTCTGGAACAGCGCGACCGCTACGGTCGCAGGTTCGAATCCTGCCTCGGGCATGGATGTGTGTGATGTCTTTAGGTTAGTTAGATTTAAGTAGTTCTAAGTTCTAGGAGACTGATGACCTCAGAAGTTAAGTCCCATAGTGCTCAGAGCCATTTGAACCCAATATCGCCTCTGGCACCTCTGCCAGAATGAAGGTCCACTAACAGCTTTGTGAGAAACCTAAAGCGACTTCGATTTTACGTGTGCCATGAGCAACAATGGGCGACTTATTTGCTGCAGTTAATTGCATCAGTGGAGTGCCATCCGTTCCTTGATAGTCAGTAAAGAGGAGCACACTCAGATCAGATCCCGAGTCTGTTAGGCAGCAACGGTTCGACTTGAAATCTCTGAACTAAAGCCGTTTGGAGGTGGTAAGAAAATTATTGATGTTACTTACCCGTCCGTATTTTGCGTCGATCTCACCTCGTTGTTGCAAGGCGCGTTTCTGTGTTACCGCGGCCCGCTGCGCCTACTGCTGACCGCCGCTCACGTTTGGGTACACACATGGCTGCGAACACATTGTTGCTCTGCCCGCGAAGCGTTGATGGTACCAACATACCCGTCCTTGTTGAATTTCGCCGTTGGCCTTGCTGTTTCCGTTCTGTAAGGATTGTGAGACCCGTTGCTGCGCCGGCCGAAGTGGCCGTGCGGTTAAAGGCGCTGCACTCTGGAACCGCAAGACCGCTACGATCGCAGGTTCGAATCCTGCCTCGGGCATGGATGTTTGTGATGTCCTTAGGTTAGTTAGGTTTAACTAGTTCTAAGTTCTAGGGGACTAATGACCTCAGAAGTTGAGTCCCATAGTGCTCAGAGCCATTTGAACCATTTTGAACACGTTGCTGCAATAATGTCATCTGTCTTGTTAGTTCTTGCATTATTTTGTTGACGTCCGTATGCTGAGTCTTCTGTATTGCTGCTATCACTTCTGAAGCTTCTTCCCCGTTAAAGACTGCCCTGCAAGCCATCTGTGGTTTGCCTATGGTCTCATGGACTTTGTCTGCTTTCTGCAAGAGGTTCTGCATATTGTCTTTTTCACGAGTTACTAGTGCGGCTTTTACCGTGCTTGATAATTGATCTAGCCAGATGTGTTTGAGCGTCGCATCTGAGAATTTTTCTGCGTTGACGATACAGCGCAAATACTTCAAATTTCCGACGGTGTCCTGTCAGCAGTAGCTTCTTCTTTAAGCACCTGTCGTATGCGTCGATTTAACGGTTTACGCATTCTGGCGAGTAATGCATTAATACATTTTTCAACGCCGCGAACGGTCGTTGCTGGAGACCGGAGTATTACATCTTTTGCTGCGGTTGCTGCACTAGCATCCAGCACATTCACCGTTATCGTGAACTTCGTCTGATCATGGTGGATCTTACTTTGGGCAAACGTGAGCTCAATCATTGCAAACCATAGCTGCAGTTTGTCCGGCAGGAACTGCCGTGTTCGAATTTTTACGTGCTGCATGTTTTCCTTCGGGGTGTTGGTTTGTACGGCCGCACGCGTGTTTGACGTTGGAGTATAGGCGTCTCCAATGCTAACTTCAGTGCTTCAGTTGTTCACGTTCTTGAAGGTTCACCAGCTGCATCTCTTCATTCCTCCGTGAACTTTCTGAAGTCGCTGAATTCTCTTGTTTGTACATCGTAATTTTCTTGTTCAGTGTTTGGGGTCACTACTAAAGCCACTGAGGCTAATTAATAATTATTTTCGAGAGAGAGTAATGCGTTCAAGAATATAACTTTATTTTTGCATGTCGTTGAACACTGGAACAATACCAAACTCAACATATATAAAAAGAGGCGGCATACCGCTAGAACAAAACCAAGGAATAAACACATCGTAAATAACATTCTTTACAGAATAAACGCCAAAGGCCACTGTGCGATTTCGTTGTGTCACCAGGCGGTTCCTACAAGTACAATGTTTACATCAGGTTTAGTCTTATGTTGAACGAATTATAGTGCTAGCAAAGAAGAAAAAAGCGACATATGCATCATTGGCATCCTGTACCTATATAGGTTAACTAAAGACGAGATATAAATCTTACGTCACTCACCATTTTTCGTCTTCGCTAGCACTAATATCCTATACAGGTCAACTGAAGTGTGAGATACACATTTTGTTTATGTTGCTTTTTTTCGCCTTCGCGTAGTTCATCTGAGGTACAGGATGCTAGCATTAGTATCCTTTTCTTCCTTTGATATATATTGGTCATCTGATGTATGGGTGGCAAATTCTACGTATGTCGGTCTTTTCGCCTTTGCTAGTACTAGTACCAACTGAAGAATAGGATGCTAGTAGTAGCGGATGCGAAAAATGCGACACCTGTAAAATTTGTATCCGGTACTTCAATAGATCTACGTAGGTCAACTGAAGGATAGGATTACTAGTGCTAGGGAAGGCGAAGAAGTCTGCACACATTAAATTTGTATCCCGTACTGCAGTTAACCGATACAGACCAGCTGAAGTTCAGGATACAATTCATATATGTCAACTGAGGTATTCCATGCTCACGTTACTTCTTTCCCTTTCTTTCTTCTTTCTTTTTTACACTAGTATCCCATTCTTCAGTTGACCTGCAGATTGGGCTACTAAGACTCAAAGAAGCGATATACTTAACATTATGCTCAAAATACGGGTGTACGTGATCTACCATTTATTTTCTCTGTTCTGCATTCCCTTGTTTCTCAACATTAGTCTTTGCTGTTAAATCCGCGGAATTCATCATTTGTGGTAACTTATGACATCATTGGTCAAAGCCGACAGGTTGTATCTCATTCTTCCGTAATCCCTAATGTGTATGTACTCCGTCTGTCACGTCACATCTCATCAAGTCAAGTCAGGTCACGTGATCTCAACTCGCATGCATGGACCTTAAGCCATAAATAACATAGACCACACATGTCCCTATCTCTGCTGTTTTAACGCTTGAAACCAACATCTTAGTCACGTGACTCGGGACAGAAAGCCGAGTTCCCGTCATTACAGGCTGTGAGAAGAGGAGCTGATAGTTACAGCTTCTCTCATTTACAGCTGAAATCAAGTATTGATTCTGGCAATTCAAAGAACTGTAGTACTACTCTTACACATGTAGTAGTGCAGTTAACCTAATTTCTCCGAAGTTCCTGATAATAAAGCAGGTTATTGCTGTTACATGTGGTCAAGCTGAAATGTATTGACAGTTCTTCTAACAAGCGACAGAATAACTGTTCCTTAATGAACAATTGGTGCCCTTTTTTTTACTGTGAATTCTTGTTGTTCACCGCTTCCATGGGAGTGGAAGACAAAATAACAATTTCGAACGCAGCATTATGTACACAATGTCAGTTATTTACACATAAAACCCCAAATATATTCTGACTTTTGCGTAATCCAGAACAGATACAGAAACGATATCAAGATAGGAAGCGTAGTATATTACAAAACGTTGATTATACTGTTGTAGTGAGCTAGGTACTAACGCATGTCGTCTCAAAATTTTAGTCATTCACGAAGTTTTACATCCAAGGACCAACATCCATACTAACTTTCAACTTATGGAAATATCTCTGCAAGTATTTTAAAGTAATTCACTTACACAACTGAGATTTTCGTCACTTAATCTGTAGGATAACTGTCTAATCTGAGCATATTTGAACGTCTGTACGTCTGCATATAGTAAAAAGCACAACATTTGATCTGTAACAAAAATGTCATAAATTGTGCGCTATAGGTGCATAATGACAAGATCGGCTTCGTGTCTCGAGTAGCGTGACTTAGATGTTGGTTTGTGCAGTCTGTTATCTATGGTCTGTGCTCGCATGGCTGTCCTCATCTGTTTTCTTCGCGGGAACTGCGATCTTCACAAGATGATTTTCAACTATTTTTACGCATGAAGTGCACATACACAACACAGTAGCTCATAAGTGGATGCTTGGGTTCGTATTTGTACGGAAATGACATTTATTGTACTCAAATGGCTTGCAACTTACAGAGATAGCTTGTAATTAGAGAAGGAAGACATAAGTGCGGAACAACATGAAAAAGAGTTTGCGCCTGAAATATGTCATTATGTGGTACAGAAGGGAAATTTCACACACTAACGAGGAGCTCGAGGAAGAGGAATCTGCATTTTATAGGTGTTTTAGAAAGTCGAAGCACCAGTGTTTTCGTTTGTTACATTAATGGCACTTACAAGGGAACCTCCCCATCGCACCCCCCTCAGATTTAGTTATAAATTGGCACAGTGGATAGGCCTTGAAAAACTGAACACAGATCAATCGAGAAAACAGGAAGAAGTTGTGTGGAACTATGAAAAAAATAAGCAAAATATACAAACTGAGTAGTCCATGCGAAGATAGGCAACATCAAGGATAATCTGAGACCAGGAGCGCCGTGGTCCCGTTGTTAGCGTGAGCAGCTGCGGAAAGAGAAGTCCTGGGTTCAAGTTTTCCTTCGAACGTAAAATTTTATTTTTTATTTTCAGACAATTATCAAAGTTCAGGCACTCACACATAATCAACTTCGCTCTCCAAAATTCCAGGACATGTTCAGATTTGTTTGGACATATGGAGGATTTGACGGTCTACACACGGAAAAATTTGAAAACGTTAAAAACATATGTTTTGACAGCACAGGGAAAAGTGTGCGACTGTGAAACTGTTGGATTCATTTGTTGCAGTTTATGTGACAAACTCTTATGTTTTGATCACTTTTTGGGAGTAATTCTCACATCCACAAGAAAACCTAAATCGAGCAATGTAGAAGAATCTTTTTACCCATTCGTCAAGTGTACAAGTTAGGTGGGTCGACAACATATTCCTGTCAAATGCGTCGTATAGAATATATCAGACGTGTTTTCCTGTGGGGGAATCGGTTGACCTATGACCTTGTGATCAAATGTTTTCGGTTCCCATTGTAGAGGCACGTCCTTTCGTCTACTAATCGCACGGTTTTGCGGTGCGGTCGCAAAACACAGACACTAAACTTATTACGGTGAACAGAGACGTCAATGAACGAATTGACAGATCATAACTCACGCTAACCACGGGACCACAGCGCTCCTGAATTCAGATTATCCTTGATGTTGCCTATGTTCGCATGGACTACTCAGTTTGTATATTTTGCTTATTTTTTCATAGTTCCACATAACTTCTTCCTGTTTTCTCGATTGTTCCGTGTTCAGTTTTTCAAGGCCTATCCACTGTGCCAACTTATAAATAAATCTGAGGGGGGTGCGATGGGGAGGTTTCCTTGTTAGAATTACTAAAAGGAAAACAATGTTGCAAGCTGCCATCACATCCTGTAAAAAATTGGTTTGTTTAAGGTTAAGTTTAGTTGCCTATACAATACAATTTTTTGTCTCCCTCAATACATTTCCCATCAAGATTTATAAATTTTCTTTACATTTTATATTTTGCTTTTAATAGTTCAAGTGTCTTATCTATACTGGGGTTAGCTAGTGAAACCACATAAATATTGACCACTTATGCTTGCAAAACTGTTTTACATACAGTCCACAGAGTTATTTCACAATGCATAAGCCTGTCACAAATACATATTTAAATAAACAACTCTAACACATTACTTGATGTATGCTTCACAAAAAATCATTTTGCTACTGTTTCGGTGTCTGAAGGATTCTGTCCATTTCTTTATGAAACATTACAAATGCTTCACAACATACCAGTAAGTTCCACTTAGTAACTAATCTGATTCCACCCACAGTACTTTTTTCACTTGAAGTTGCAACTATACTACAATCTATTTCATTGTAAAATATTGAATACCGGTATGTATAAAATTACTCTCAATAAGCATAGTAGATGGTATGTAACTTAGTATGCTCGTGTTGTGCAGTTCAGACTGCTGCCTCACTGCTTCAATTAATCAATCGTCATTTATTTAAATTTATATATTTGAACAAAAGAAATAACAAAACAAAATAATTTACGACAAATAACAAAAATAATGAACAACAAAGACAGAGTATAACAACTGATATTAACCACAAAAGTCACGATGAAACGAAATATGGAAATGTGGCTGCATGTGGGAAGCAAATGTGATTGGAGGTCACATGATTAACAATGGATGATGACATCAGATGTGAATACTTTCTTCCTGAGCAACGTTGATGGTGCAGTGATATTATGTGATGTAACAAACAGTGTGGATGTCACCATTTGAAATGCACATGCAGAATGTTTTGATGGGACATGACATACTGTGATGTGATGGCCAGTGTGAACTGACCTTCAAGATTTCGTGGGAAGGAAGTTTTGATGGATGACATCATCAGTTTTTGATCACAGGTTCATCTCAGCAGTTGCCGGGGGACTCATGTGCATGCACAGAGCTGAACTCAGGTATGAGAGTGCCCTCTCCTCCGTCTGGCTACTTGAAGTGTTGCTGTTAGCTGTAGAGCAGTAACAGCAACCAGCCAGATGCTACCTGCAGAAAATTTTCTGGCGTGCCCAAGCTGGCAGATTCATTTGTGTGGAGAGCAGTCTGAGCTGTAGTAGGCAGTTCTCTTAATGTGACCTGTGTTTCCATTTCACGATTTTGCTGTTTTATCTTCATTTGCAGCTCTGATGTTAAATGAAAACAAAGAAGTTTATGTGGCTAAAAGCTATCAAGTGAATTACAATAGGCCCTACATGCTCATAATCATGGGAGACCAAAATATGTTATTAGTTTCAACTTTCTTATTTTATTTTATTTCCACATTATCAGCAATCAAGCATTAATCGTCTCGCAAAACAATGAAGTTATTTTTGTTGGTTTGCTAAGGAAATTTGGCTTTTATTAACCTTTTCTGCAGAAGGAGTAAATTTATGTGAAATGAAGTGTTTCATCCCACACTACTGGCTAGTTTCAACTGTTTTTTGGAAATTTGTGGTAAGTTCCTATGGGATCAAACTGCCGAGGTCATGGGTCCCTATGCTTACACACTACTAACTTACGCTAAGGACAACGCACACACACCCATTCCTGAAGAAGGACTCAAACGGGTGGGGGGGGGGGTGGGGGGCGACCGCAGAAAGGCGGCCAGACTGTGCAGCTCCAACTGTTCACTTGTAGTTACTGAACTGTCTAAGAATAAAACATTCTTAAACTTCTTGCAGCACATTGACGTTCATGTGTCGATTTCTGGATTATGTCGATGACTCTTCGCTTCGACATAGTACCCCCCCCCCCCCCGTTTTGAGAGTGGAACGGACCAGCTGTGCAGTGCTTCTAGGGGCAGAGTGCAGCGGAACAGGTCCTTCATTGAAGTGTGGTTGAGAGCTGTAGGGTGGTCCTCTGCAAGTGATAAACAACGGCTGGTTCCCTCTGACAGACGAGCCTGTAGGCCAAAACCATGGGTACAGGAAATTGAGGTGAATTTCCAGCATATCTCCTGTCCTGCTCGAGAGAATACAACTTCGGAAGTGTCCAATGTTTTATATTATGGGTTGTTGTAGAGGGCGATGGAACTTTAGCTGGGGAAGGTTGCTTTATTGTAGGCTCCTTTGGTTGCATTCTTTGGGCATGTGTCTTTGTAGGTTAGAAGAGTGGTGATCCTGACTTGTACTGATTGGTATGTTTGACTCTCTGACTTGCCCAACTGAAGAAGCATCGTGCAGCTGGGTCTTTCAATGTCAGTGAGCTGCGTCCTGCAGGAGTTACTGCCGTAAAGGAATCATCAGTGTCATAATTTGGCGAAGCTGTGTACTCCTCTGAAGGGATTTGTCTTGAAGAAGTTGCTTGAGCTGGATCTGGAGGCTTCTCATGTGCAACGTATGAAGACTTCACTCTCTCAACTAAGACTGTAGGGTCTAGCATCTTGACAAATAACAAATGTGGGTAGGCCTCATTGCAGTACCTAACATGGGCCAACGTATGGAGGAGACAATGGTGGTTTGTCCACATCTGTCCAAAACCAAATATGCGAACAACTTTGAATATCCTTGTGGCAAAATGCTTGCTTGATGCCATGATGAACTGGGGCTACTGGGATGAGTTTTCGCATTGCCAAGTACAGTGTGTATGTAAACTTTTGCATTCTGTTGCTGGAGTTTTTGTAATTACCTAGCTCTCTGTGAATTCTACTGCCACATATGTTTGTTGAACTCAGACTATCTGACTCAGAAACAGGTAACTGCCTGTTTTTGTAGCTTTTCTTAATCCAGTAGAACCACTGGTAATGCGTCGCTCCAGGTATCTTCATGGCACATGTGCGGCACATTTAAGGTTCTGTGTAGATGCTCCACAATCCCAATGCTCGTGGGGTGGTGGTTCACAGTTTTTAGGTGGGAGATTCCACACAGTTTTTTGAGTTCCATAAGCGATGAGCAATCCGACTGTCAACTGCGAACGTAAGTCACATTGGCCAGAACTCCAAACCCAGTGATCCACGTGCAAACAAATTCCTTCGCCATGCTTTCTGTTGAAATGTCAATAATTGGTACAGCTTCTGGCCAGTGGGTGGAGTGGTCTATCATTGTCAGTAACTATCTGTACCCATTGGCAAATGGCAGTGGTCTGACAATGTCCACATCGACGTCTAAATCTTGTGATGGGTCTGACTACATCGCCCATCATAGTGTGCTGACCGATCTTTATTTGTTGGCTTTTGCTATCTGGCGGCACTGATAGTCAGCTCTTGGCCATGTAAGGTCCTGAGTCACTGCATGTGCAGGAGTGTGAACGCCAGAGTGGGAAAGACCATAAACAACTTTGCATATCGGATCGTGACGTGACAGTGTAAAGTATGGGCGTGGTTGGCCATCCACTATGTCACGCCATAAGATGGCCTGTGAAGTTGGGATGAAGACTTCCTGCAACTTATAACTGGAGCTCTTGTTGTGCACCAAGCTTTCTAGTTCAAAAGTCGCTGCTCTGCGTGATAATGATGTCTGACCATGATGCTCCACCAACTGCGCTGTATGCCAGCAAAAGACACTTTGCGACAATATTACAGAAGCCACGTAAATGTCGTATATTCGTGCTAAATTGCCCTATATACTCCAAGTGTCTGTTGCTTCGGTGGGGGGGGGGGGGGGGGGGACGGAACTTTGCTGGTTGGTCTTTTGGAAAGCAGTGACAAGAGGACGGTGGACGGTGACTGGTGTAAATCGTCGAAGTCCTTATTCCAAGCTCGGTGCGGAAGAACTCCACTGCTTTGTGTATTGCAAGTAGTTCACGGTCTATTGCTTATCACAGGGTCTGAGCCTGAGTGAACTTGTGGGGAAAAAAATACCAATGGCTGCAAATTCTGACCACTTGTTGCTGCAATGATGCATCTAAGGTTGTTTTGCTATCATCTACTGTTAAAGCTAATTGCATGATGTGCTGTGGATGAAAGAGTAAGGTAGCACTTGTAAAGTGTCCTTAAGCTTATTACCTGCTTCAGTCGTCTTCTGTGTCCAAGGTAATGAGCATTTGTCAATGGTACGTTTTCCCCTACAAACAGCTTTTAGAGGGGCCTGAATCTGCGCAACGTTTGGCAAATGATGTCTATAAAAGTTTATCATTTCCAGAAAAAGACCCAATTCTCTTAATTTTCAGGTTGTGGCATGTTGACTACTGACTGTATTCAATCTGGGAGAGGTTTGATGCCCTTGTCTGAAACCTTGTATCCTAAAAACCTTATCAGTGGTTTTCCTGGCGTGCATTTGTTTGCACTTAAGAGACCTGTACCCTTGGAGGCGTTGAAACAGCAGCTGTTAATTGTTCTGTGTGCTCTTGCTCATTCTGTGAAAAAACCAAAAAGTAATCTGTATAAGCAAAACAAAACTCACCTCTCGAAACTTCATCTATAAAATGCTGCCACGTCTGAGCCACGTTGTGCAAACTAAAAGGAATAATTGGAATTCGAATATCCAGAATACGTTGATAACAACCGTCTTAGGGAAGTTACCAGGCGCTCCGGCGCTTTGGTATAAGCCTTACTGTAATCAATCACGCTGAAAATCTTGGCATCGTGTAATGCACTTGTGAAATGTCGGATATTTGGAATGCATAATGATCAGGAACTACCCTCGCATTCAAAGCTCGAAAATCACCATATGATCGGTAAGTGCCATCTTTCTTACATACCAAGTGAAACAGTGGTGCCTAGGGCTGTCCAGTCTGCATACAATACCTTCTGCTAACGATATGTCGAAATGCTGCTTGGATGCTGCATGACATTCCGGAGCTAACTGGTGGTCCAGGTATTGTTCAAATGCAATGTATTGTTGAATGCTGTGCTTCCTTCCAAGGTATGCTTGGTGTTACCAAGTCTGGGTAAACTCAAAAGAAGCTGATGAAATGGGCCATCATATTCTCTGTCGGCAGCAGCTGTGTTGGAACTTTTCATCCTCACAGCCAGAATCTTGTGTCGTAAGTAGCTGCCGATTGTGTACATTCATCTACTCCCAAGACTGGATGAGAAACTGCTGCTACTGCAAACACCATTTGCTGTCTATTCGTGAGCTGAAGTTCACTGCAAGGGGCGCTGTACTGAAAGTTGGAATGACTCCATCATTTGCTGCTTTCAGTGTGCAACTTAGATGATTAGATGTTGGCTCTGTGCAATGCAGAGGCAAGATGCTAATAACCGAAGTGCTGTCTATTATTAGTTACTCATTTCACTGTGGCCTTTGCTAAAGTACTCTTCACTAGTATGTGTGACTTTGGTAGAGAAGTACCCTGTGACAAAGTGGAGTTGTGATATACTTGCCTCAATACAGTGGTTGCGGGACGATTGTAACGTTATTTGTGATCGTTAACGCCCCTTATTGGTCGCTTCTGGCTTTTGGGTAACTGCACTGTTGCACACACTTCTTAGCTCGATCTCCAAATTTCTTGTGGTATCAGCACCACTTGGAAACGTGACTTCTGTTGAACTTCGGTTTGAGGCTGCCGTGTTGTGAAACCTGTTTCATCATTTGTACAGCCGTTGATGGTAACCTCGTGCTCAAGAACACTGGAACAGTGTTGTAGGTCCCTTAAAACTGCATAAAGCTTATTCTTCTTCAGGTCCACTTCTGCACGTGTGGCATCAATCTCCAGCAGTGGTGCATTGCTCTTTGTACTTCTGTTGTGAACTACAGAAAATGGTGTGCAAGGACTGCTATAGCGCACTTAGTTTGAGTAAGTATAGCAGTGGACAAATGGAACATGGCATCAGCTTTGTCTGTTAATGTCGATAGCAGAAGGTTCCTGTGTGCCCCCAAGACAATACTGTTCATCAATGGGAGATGATTGAGCCCTATCATCCGTAATAGTTCTTCGAAAAACGGATTCAGCTCTCGTCAATATATGTAAATGTCTTAATAATTCTGAGGGACTTCAATTTCTGGTATCTTCGACATAGAGTATGTGATGCATGCATAGTTCTTTAGGTACTGCAAGACACTTAACTGCTGTCTCTTTAAAGCTTTGATAGGAAAGCTCAGAAATTGGTTGTGATATGAGGTCTTCTACCACTTTAACTAACACTTTGTCTATGCTTGTGAAGATAAGGTTCAGTTTATCCCTGTTGCTGCGAATGCAATACTGCTAAAAATGCATTCTATTCAAATGAACCACTCTCTTGGGAGAGATATCCAAAAGGTGTATATATGTATTGAAGTAGAAGTAGTTGTACTATTCATTTGAGATGAAGTCATCAGACTAGCTGGGAATTGCTACCAGTTTGCTGTCGATCCTCTCGCTTGAACCAAATATACTGTTGCTCTTCCATTCTCTTGGTGGTGTGCTCTGATATATGATATGAAAAAATTAGATCTTTTTATATAATCTTCATCTGTTTCTGAATTTACATTGTATTTTAATCATCTCTCCAAAGTCGTCTTAGTTTACAAAAAAATGGCTCTGAGCACTATGGGACTTAACATCTGAGGTCATCAGTCCCATAGAACTTAGAACTACTTAAACCCAACGAACCTAAGGACATCACACACATCCATGCCCGAGGCAGGATTCGAACCTGGGACCATAGCGGTTGCGCAGTTCTAGACTGAAGTGCCTAGAACTGCTCGGCCTTCCTTTACAGCTTATTCGTGTGTCTGTAAGGTTCACTAATCTTGGGTAGAATTTGTGTGTGTTTGTTTTTGTTGATTGTGTGTAGAACTATTGTGTTGTAATTGAAGTTTTTTGAGTTGGCTAATCTTTCTTCTACAAACTGTTTCCATTCTTTGTGCATCTGCTTTTGTGTGACTTTCGACTAATTATAGAAGAAAACAGTGTATTGCCAAGGGAAGATAGGAGAGAAAACAGCAGTGCCAACACTGAATTAACAAGAGAACTAGTAAACAAAGAAATCTATAATATAATAACCAATATCAAAATACAAAAATAACAGAAATACAGAAGCTATAACACACAAAAAACTTGGGAACAACTTCAAAATCAAAATACAGCAGTACTTATAAACAAAGAACAATGCATTGAAAAAGTACAAGAATTCATCTCACAAAATGACATTACAAAATTAAAATCAGACACAACAAACATATTCCAGACAAAAGTAAACATACACAACACTCTTAGACATCACACTGGATAACACAATAAAAGAAATCTGACACAGATCAACCCCCATGCACCTGTCCTCTGAAGCCAACCAAAGATCCACAAACCAAATGTTCCTGTGAGACCAGTATTGGATTTCAGAAAATACCCCAATTACAGGCTTGCAAGATAAATGTTAAAATTAATGTCTGAGAATTTCAGAGTACAAGAAGAAGGATTCCCATGAGGTCCCCAGTATCAGGAGCCTTAGCAAATATTTTTATAAACCACAAGAACAGATGATGTTCACAAAAATAGTAGTAAAAGAATACAACATAATACATTCGATCAGGTATATGATTGTCATCCTCTGCTCGATAGATGCATCACTAACAAAAATTGAAAAATTACATGCTGACACCAACAAGACACATAAAACCATAAAATTCACCATGGAAAGAGAACAGAATAACAAAATTAACTTTCTGGACATAACAATCTAAAGCAAAACAATAAGCATATGTTTGAAATTTGCCATAAACCCAAAGCAACTGACATTATCATCCCCAAATCCTCGACCTACCCACACTCACAAAAGCAGAAGCAGTACTTTGGCACATGCTCCATAGACTCAATACAGATCCACTCAACAAAAAAAAGAAAAAAGAAAAAATCAACAAGACTGGATGTAATAATGCATATAGCCCAAAACAATGGGTACAACAGTAACATAGTCACAAAGCTAAACAACAAAATTAAAAGTAAAATAAAATCAGAATGCACAAGAATTGACAACATCATAACTGAACCAAATACGATCGCAATCACTCATTACCATAACTACACGAAATAATCAGGAAAACATAAGAGAAAACACAAGTTGGTACACAATGACACACAAACACAATCTCACACAAAATCACCAACATTTTCAAAAGACAGGGAATAAACATAGTATACACAACAGACAATTATATCCAAAAATACACTCCAAAACTGCCAAAAGACAGAAATATATACCATAAAGCAAATATATGTTGATCACAGATAACACCTGTTATGGCAAATACATAGGACCAACTGGTAGAACATTTGATGTCAGATACAAAGAACAGATGAGAGCTTGGAAGTATGGGACAAACCACTCCACATTTGCAGAATGCCTAAGAGAACACAATTACAAACCAACCACTAGAGAAGAACACATGAAAATAATTAGAATCAACAATAAAAAAAATATACCTTGAAACCCAGCAAGAGCATTACCACCTACTTAAAAACCAAGGCAGAAAAGAAAACTGTGTTGAATGAGCAAGTACACATGCCAAACAGCTCATTATTTACTCTACTAAATAAAATAATAGAGTAACACTACAACAGGGGATTATTATCATAATAATAATATTAATACCTCTCTGTCCCATTTCTATTCACTTGTCCATGAACCTCTCCACAAAATTATTTAAACCAAAACTAAAAAAATCCATGCATGTACACACACTCTCTCCCTCGCTCTCTCCCCCCCCCCCCCTCTCTCTCTCTCTAACACACACACACACACACACACATGCGCGCCCTCTCTCTCTCTCTCAAATATAAACATAAAAGAAATGAATAGACGTTAGATTTCAGCATATACTTCACTAAGTTGGTAACATGTCCGTGTATGTAAACAAACGAAACTGAATGAGATACAAATTGAAATCACAGTAGTTATATCTACATTAGTGTTATGTCTATACTAGAGACATATGGCTGATATTGCATCAAAATAACAAATGTGAACAAAAAGAAAAGTGGAACGAAAAATGTCAAAACTCAAAAAGCATGCTTATGTTTCGCAGAGTGGTACTGCGGCCACCATGGTGACAAGATGCCAACTAAAAACAGGAAGAACCTTAAGTAATCACTTATTCACATAAAAAGCGAGAAGTGAACTGCTTTGTAATCTACGATTAATACATATCAAAACAAAAGTGTATCATAACTGTATCATTATAGAGCCCACTGATCATGCCTTAAAGTCAAAAACGGCGAAACGCGCCAGGGAAAATAAAACACAGTGCAGAAAGAGAAGGCGTTTTTATTTACAAAAAATATGGTTTGACATGTATGTATGTATATATTTTCGCTAGAAAATATTTATTGTTGTTTTGAAATGTTATTTCATTTCTCAGCAGTTTAGCAAACAAAATTGTTCAAGAACATACATGTCAGTACAGCTTGTATAGACTATAGTTCAACCATTAGAACCTGCATGTGCTTAATACAATTGAACCAGACTACACAAACACTCCTTTGAACAATTACTGTTAGCATTATTGATCCCAGCCATGGGAGATGGCGATAAATACATAGCTTGTTAGATCATTCTGAGCTTGCAATTCAGAATAAGTAAACATTCAGGGAACAAACATCAGAGTTATCTCATAACTATCCATGAACTAACTAAATGCATAGAAGACACAAAAAATGCAAAGCATACTGGTAATCAAAGGATAAAAAAACCAAAACGCACCCACCCATACATACTCACGCACACACATGCGCACACACACACACACACACACACACACACACACACACATATATATATATATATATATATATATATATATATATATATATATATATATATATATATATATACAGCGCCTCTGGCGTCTGGCACAAAATGTCTGAAAGAGCAGAATTTGTAAACATACACATACAGCGCACGTGACACAACACTACGTAATTGCACGATGTTGCCACACCAGTCCCCATGGTGGAAGTGGAGCTTTATTCGAAATAGCAGGCTAGAAAGTATATGTGGCGACCTGGTCTTGAAGTGCATGTTGGCAGGCCTGTTTATATAATCTGCACCTGTGGCTGCGAAGCTGGTAATGAGGCGATTGTTGGGTGAGGTTGAAGTCTTGGAAGCTCTGGCGTTGTTGCTTCTTGGAAGACATAAGCCAGTTTAACCCTATCTATAGAAACAGCGGTCGTCTTTCTATTAACTGAAATGTCAATTGACTTGTCTTCTCTTGTGACTACACCGTAGAGTCCTGAGTATGGCGGTTGCAATGACAGTTTGGTGCCTTCTATGCATAACATGATGTGTGAACAGGTTATCAAGTCTTGATACGCGAAGATGGCAGCTGTACCGTGCCTGTGAGGCTGGGATAGGCAGATTCAGGGCATGTGCTCTCGCAGTCAACCTAGGAATTCTGGTTGATCATCCCTTGGTTGTGACAGTCTGTCATCGTAAGTATGTAATGCTGGCCATCGAACAATGTCAACAGACTGACAACATCAGTGTGAACGTGATTGAAATGGGCCATCATGATTGGAAAGTTCTCTATTGGTGTTTGCAGATGGTGGTGCATCTTGCTGCATTGGCATTTAAGACAACACCTGACCATTCACGGCAGTCTTTCTGTATACCCGGCCGTGCATAACGATTGGCCACTAGTTAGGTTATCGACTAAATACCATGGTGACACAAGTCATGTAGCATACTGAAGACATCCTATCTGAAGGAAATTGATAGGAACAGCTTCGGTTTTTACGTGGTCATGTCACAATACTGCTTGACATCACTCCCTGAAATTTGGATATGTTGGAGATCCAGCACCGAATGTTCTGCTGATAAAAGTCCTTTGTAGTTCTTTATCTGACTGTTGAGTGGCGGCGAGTTTGGCGTAATCCATCATGCTAGTAATGCTTCTGACTTGAGACAAATAATCGGGCACCACATTGTCAATACTGGAGGTACGCCAGATGTTCGTGTGCTGAATTGTGATGGACATTAGCTGATTGTATTGCCTCAGTGAACAGTTCAAACTGTCCTGGCAAAAGGCATAAGTTAGCAGACGTGGTCGCTGTAGATAAAATAGTCCCTTGCTTCCAGTTGAGGCCTGAAGTATTTGATGGAATTGTAAACGGCCAGAAGTTTTCTGTTTCAGGCACTCCACAGCTTTTGTGAGGATGATAGTTTGTGTGGGAAAAATGCGAGTAGTTATCATGTGTCACTATATCCTTGTTGAAGAGCTACACTGATAGCCTTCTGACGAACGTCAGCTATTAGCGACAGAGGTACAGCTGGCTCAGGATGTGCCAGTAGTGTGGCATCTGCGATGCTCTTTTTGGCATTTTCAAACGCCACACATATGCGAGTTCTGTGGGCTGGTGATCGCTGTAGTTAACGGCTCTTATAATTTGGCGCAGTGTGGCAGGAGACGGTGATAGAGATTACATGTCCATCAGTACTTTGTAATGGGGGAGGAAGACCACTCCGATGATAGGTTCAGCAACGTCTGCAATAGTAAAATCCTCAGTGAAGGCTCGCTGTAAACCCAGATCTATTTTCAAGTTCAGAGTGCTGTACATTCTTATGACCGAATTGTTTGTAGTTTTGAGACAGAATAATTTGGGTGGTCGCTTCCTATGAAACAAGTGCGTGGATAAATCGACAAATCGGATCCAGTGTCTGTCAAATACTTCCAGCAGAACTGCCAATCACTAACAAACAGGCGCACAGACATTGATCGACAATAGGAGGAGGCGCCTGCTTCCGACAGCCACTGCCATTTGGTAGTGTATCTGTACACTTGCTCCCCGAATTTCTGGTGATACTAACAGATACGTTGTTGCTCAGGCTCACTTGTGGAGAGGCCGCTGCGCAAGCGTCGGCAGTATCGATACTAGCTTCTGTCGCTGCTCGGGTCGCGTCGAGACAACCATTCGCAGATCAGTTTCGTCAATAGATCTACCTTGGCCGCCAGAACGTCGTAATTTGCATGCGAAACAGCTGGTGTCGCGATAGCGCACTGTGCAGTGATTCCATTGACTGGAGCCAGTGTAATTGTGTCCTGGATTTTATCTGATAACTATGGTATTATCTCCAATGGTGCTTTGACAGGCGGTGGCTAACGACTGCTCCATATCGTGCGCAGTAAGCTGTCTGGAACCGCTCTCACGTCTGCTACGCTTCTCAGGTGCTGCAAGTACAGCGAAGGCTTTCTGTCTTCAATATCCTCCTGAATGAGAATCTCACAGCTTCGTTCTTCTTGCGATGCTAAAACTCGTTGGATCAATTCTGCTTTAAGCCGGTCGTATGAGATAGCTTCCAGTGGCGAGGTAATTATATCTTGCACTTCCGCGGCGTACAGGTGACCTAACTGACTTACTACCAGCGCAAACTTGGTCGCGTCCTCCGAAGTTCCAGAATAGAAAAAACTAGCTTCCACCTGTGCAAACGACAAAGTGCGGTTACTTGGCCCAATAGATGGTAGTCTTAAGGCCAGTCCTGACAAGGTGGGATCCGCCTCAGTTATTTTGCAAATCTCTTCTGTAAACGCTCGTAAATTCAATGATACTACGCAGATTAAGTCATGTCGGGGTCACCACTTTGTTGGTGCAAGTTGTGCAGATGTCGTTCAACCATTAGGGCCTGCGTGTGCTTAATACTATGGAACCAGAATACACAAACATTCCCTCGAACAATTAACGTTATCTTTATTGATCGCAACCACAGGAGACGGCGATAAATACATGGCTAGTTCGTTCGTTAAGCCCCAGTTACACGATGCGCGTAAACCGTACACCTATGCACCAGTGCCCCGAGCGTGCATATCTGTAACTACAGGGTTCATGTAGACCTATTACACCATCCACGCGGGATATACCTGGCGTACATACGCAGTAGACGGCAATAACGCGCGAAACGCAAATAGAACCACCTGATCTCTTGGAAAGTCGTACGCTCTACCGTGCGAGACACAAGGGGGAGCGTGTGACATATTGGAATGTCACTTGTTCAAATTATTTATATGAGCTCAAGGTTTCTATTTAATAAGAAATTGACTTTTATCATTATTTATGAAGTAATTGTAATGTTATTATGTAGGTTACTACTGTTCTGGATTACAGACTCAACAGTTTTATATTACGACACTTGGTTACACAAGTGCATGTATATTTAAATTTATGTTTTGCACATGGTGGACCCACTTGTTTTTGGAGATATTGCCGTGTTAGTGGCAGTAAAGTTGTTGTGGGTATATGCACTCCAATTTGCAACACTTTAAAGGACCCATACTTAAAGGTGCACTTGTGTTATTTCTCTAAGTTTGGAAAATGGTATGCAATGTGCAGTGTGCTACTCAGATTTTGCAGTCCTCGTCTGTCGCACTGTGTGAAACTGCACGGACGTCCTCGTCATCACTGCCAGTTTCTCTTTTCTGGCATTACTTACAGTTCAGAATAACTAAACATTCAGGGAACAAACATCAGAGTTATCTCGTAACTATGCAAGAACTACTACATGCATGGAAGATACAAAAAATAAAAAGCATAATCAAAGAGTAACAAAACCAAAATGGGTCTGATGTCTGGCTTGAAATGTTTGAGGGCGCGGTGTTTGTAAACGTACACACACGGCAAGCATAAAGCCTAGTTTACACGACGCCATTGGGTTGCCCCACTCGTTGCGTGGAATGAGTTGCACGCAAGTGGTTTTATACATTACTGTAGACACGGCTACGTAAGTATACACTTCAGTTTCGTCGTATTGTGCGTCCCTGAGTCGTGTCTGAAATGAAAGTTTTGGCAGCTGCACGTCGCACGAGTTGTGATGGAGTTAAAGCTTGTTGCGTGGAATCGCTGCACGATAAAAAAATTAAAACGTGTTTCGATTCGTGACCGGTTGAAGAAATGACGTCAGCTCGGTTGCTCAGCATCCTTGCTGAAATAATTTATAACGGAAGATCCAAGAAGTTCTTTTAAGTATCTTGGAATGTCACCAGAACTGTTAACGTTTCTTTTAAATAGAGTTAATTATGCAATAAGGAATAAAGGTACTGTAATGCATGAAGCACTGTCGCCAGAACTGAAATTACATATCATATTGCGTGCATTACAATCGAGAACACTCGACATGCTATAAGATACGGTTTTAGTTGGTGGTGACGCTATTTAATTGACACCAATAATTATTAACCTTAGCAGTAATAATTATTAACATTAGCAACAATAATTATTCGAAGCAGGCCGCATTAAGTAGAGAATGGTTTGCAAACTACTCTCTTGAAGATAGATCTGTACAGTGGCAATAATTCAAAATTCTAACATATATGAATGGGGAGCACTGCAGCGACTTTTTAAATAAATGCATATTTAATAAAGAATGCAGCTTCTTGAATTTGTATAGCCTTCTCTCCTGTCAACAATATTCCTTAACAAGGTGTTGGCCAACTCGAGCGATGGGATTTTAGTCTTGCAGACGAGAGCATTGCCATAGCAATTTTTCATAATTCAGTTGTATATGTGCTCCTAACTCAATAAATGTTGCTCTGCGGCTCGGATATTGTCAAACCACCTATGTTATGATCGCACATGAACGTCTCAGCTTATTTTTGTAATCACCATCTCTGAAATCCCACAAACACGTCGCATTCGGGAGGACGACGGTTCAATCCCGCGTCCGGCCATCCTGATTTAGGTTTTCCGTGATTTCCCTAAATCGCTCCAGGCAAATGCCGGGATGGTTCCTTTCAAAGGGCACGGCCGACTTCCTTCTCCGTCCTTCCCTAATCCTCTCAGACCGATGACCTCGCTGTCTGGTCTCCTTCCCCGAAACAACCAACCAGCCAACCACAAACACGTATGCTAAGCATAGATATCTAAAAAAAATTCTCCATCCCCACTTCATATTTCAGTTTGTCTACACTCTACGAACACTCATAACCTCAAAACTCATGCAACTAGTGGTGCCAAAGTTTGAACACGCCGAAAGTGTTTAGTTTCGCCGAGTTGCGCAAACGCGCGGCGCGGTTGTGTAGTGGCTGGTAGCGCAGTTGCCTGCAACCTAGTGTCGTCGAGTAAACTAGGTTTTAACGCTACATGATTGCGCGATGCCGCCACAATCAGCCATGAAGTTTGCTTTGCCCATTAACAATTTTTATCATTATTAGTTTCTCAATTCCGGTACTATATCCAGACTTTGTGTATCACTGATGATGGCGTAAATACTCCATTATCGTTTCTGGAAATGCTGTTCTAGCCGCCGGATTGCCGCTTCTAAAGTCAGTTTTCGCTCTCGTGTAAATGCACAACCACTTTTAAAACGTGCTTGTTTCTGCTGATCTGGACAAGGTCACTTTTTGTGCAGTGAAGCAGAAGTAGAAATATCAGACTGAGTACAATATTGTCTGCCTCTAACATTTCACTGTAGAGAAACAGCCGTTGAGCTGACTAAATCAGAAACTGGAACAGCAGTCTTCCAGACGCGATTTGTGTAGAACAACTGAATATCGGAAAACACAAAGAAGTATATAATTGTTTACATAAACTTCTATTTGATTGATCTAGAAAACAGTTGTAGGCTCAAAACAGTTTCCAAAATTCGGTTTTCATCTTCCGGAAGCTGTGCTGCTTGTATCATACACCGCGTTGGGCTAGTCTAGTAACGTAATTTACATACGCTGTGTCTATGATTACGTTGATTAAATCGCAACATCTAAACTATAAAGAGCAACGTAGCACATTATTTGATCTATAAAATTCTTTTTATTTTATAACAGACTCTGTTACAATGTTCGTGTCCCAACGACACAGCCACATGAAGAACCCAACGTAATAGAGAAACCGGTCACAAATTTGATTTTCGCATTCGAGACGTAAATGCCAGTGATGAATATTTCATTTCTGCGGAAACCATGGCGAAAACCAAAAACAATTTATAACCTCACTTGATAAAGTCATTACTTATTTCTCATGCCACCACGGACCTTTATTGAATTTTCTGTGTGTTACATAACATCAAATAGTGTTCCCTTCTTGTGCCAAGTGCGATGAACGAAGTATAAACTGCTTCACGGAGCAGCTGCGGTGATTGGTCCAGCGATTCGTAGCGCACACTTTGGTGATAGACCATAACAAAAATAACGTGACAGGCTATGATATAACCGAGGTGCAATGGACTGGATAGCATTATTTTAAAAATGGCAACGTGTAGCTTTTGGAGAATTAAGAACATATCGAAAGCACTTCGTAGTTCTCCGTACTTGTTTCAAGAAGGCAAGTTTAATGTTCGATCAAACAGCTCATATAGTTCATCGAGTGGAGCAAAGCCCGGGATGAGTGTGACAAGATTAGGATTAATTAGCGTGGGGCTTGGGGCATTAGTTGGTACGGGATATTCGTTCCATAAAATGTACGAGGCGCGTGTACCAATTTTAAACAAGGGAACTGGTGCAGAATCTTTTGTGTTGAAGTCACTTCCCGATGTAGCGACTTCACGTTCGGTAAGAAGATAAACACCATATTCTTTCGATTAATTGTTACTTTTATTTAGACAAAATCTCTTGTACTAGAAATCTGATGTCCATATTGTTATTCACCTGCAGGTTGTAAGTCCGACGGACAACACAGGATTAAAACTGAAACTGTTTCAGTACCCGACTTGCCCATTTTGTTGCAAAGTTCGTGCCTTTCTTGATTACCATGGGTTTTCTTATGACGTCGTTGAAGTAGACCCAGTTTTGCGACAGGAAATAAAGTGGTCTCATTATAAAAAGGTTCCCATACTCCTAGCCCAAGTTGAAGATGGATACCAGGTATGTTTCTTACACACTGAAGAAATGTGATATCATCAAAATCATAACAGGCAGTTGACAGCAGTTGAAGGAATCAGTGGTACCATTTTGAATATCACATAATACAGAATTTGAAAAGTTAACTCATGTTTTTAATACAGGATTGGGCATTCTGCAATTAAAGTATTTCCTTTGGATGTATATGAGGAGGAGGCGCTCTTAATATCCGGGAATACCGCCAATTTCTGTGGCAAAGTGCAATCAGCCCTATAAAGTCGTCCCAAAATACCCACAGCTACACTAATTTCATGTTTTCAATTTAATAAATCCAAGCATGTTTGCTAATTTGTATTGTCTTCTGAGCGACGTGAGCAGTTTTCTGTGTATATGGATTAAGAAGCTAATTTACAGCCATTTCAGGCTTTTTGATATTGACAGGTGTAAGCTGTCATCATTTAAGTGACATTTCCAGTGCTTTCGATCCCAGAAAGATCTGAGACTATAAAATAATCTCACATGAGGGGTCTGTGTATTTGTTGCAATGTTTAAGGTGAAATGCATTCAGGTGGTTTATTTATTTACATGATTGTTGTTGTTGTTAGGAAGAAAGAAGCTTAGGTTTAACATTACAGTGAAACTGTAATTACAGATTAATGACACACCCAGATTAGGGAAGGAAATTAACTGTGTCCTTTCAAGAAAATGTTCTAGCATTTTTGTCTTAAATAATTTAAGATTTGTGCATAAAACCTAATTCTTGATGACTGGACTGGGGTTTGAATAATCCTCATGACTAAGAGGATTCTGTTTTAACCATTACATTACTGCATTCCGAGGCAGGCATTATTAACCCAACAAACTTGCATAATGGGAAATGTTGGAAGACAGTTTGATTTTTGTGTGGTGGCTTGATGTTCATTTTATGCTAGGCTTGAAGTTGTTTAAAAATTTCCAATTGATGCCTAATGAAACTGCATTATAGTCTAATGAGTTTGTTGACCATTGGTGTAGAAGACAGTCCAAAAGACTCGGAGTACCGGGTATGCTTCTCATTTGCATGCAGAAGTTGTGCTTTAAATTGTTGACCATTGCCACCTACTTTGCAGTTGTATTCTTATAACTTCAAAAGTATTATCAGCCTAATGAAACAAATGTTAGTAAAAGTATTATTGGGAGAAAAATCAGCAGAATGCGTCAAACATTGAAATGTGGGGGGAAAATGTCGCATTGGTGTAGTCTGGTTGTAAATTGAAGAGGAAGTGGACTCTGCACTGTCTCTACCTCACTATATCACAGGGAGCAGAAAGGCTGTTTCACAAAGTTATACTGACACTCACGTGGCACATCTTTTGAATCAGTGGTGACAGTGCGCAGACAGGGCTAGGGAGTGTTTGTTTTCCACTCATTTCCTTAACACTATTATGAAATATAGAAATCAGTAATTAATATAATTAATGGAACAAACACATGCAGACGGAATCTATGTAAATTGCAGCACAGAGTATTTCACTAGTAGACTAGAAATTTATGCTCCATCATCCTGTATGGCAGTTGTAGACTTCTTCTGGGAAATGTTGTTTATTCAGCCAGACGTGATGTTCACTCTTCAGCTAACACATAGAATATACCTGCACCTTTATAAGCCACCAGTTTTAAGTAATTTTTGTAGTGAGACTGCCAAAGGCATTGGAACAGCTGACATAGTAATGTTAACAACTAACTGGCCCTACACTGGTAGTAGAAAATTACGGTTTTAGAAAAGTATTACCAAGAACAAGTACTTCTGCCATGCAATGTAATTTATATAGTTGAGTACGGATGGTGAGGGAACAGGCTTGTTCTTTCGAGTCTGACAAGAGACACTATTGATTTTAAATTTTTCTGTACTGATAGCAGAGGTGGGTAGTGCTTGATACATCCCATTGAAATATCAAGACATTTAAATGACAGGAAATCACTTTCTGCATTGTGTGGTGGAAATCAAATCATTTAAAATAATGAGATTACTTCACATCTATCATTCATCAGATAATAATTTTTCAGCATTTATAATGAAACTTTAAGTGGTATTGAAATTTTACTGCTCAAGAAACCAACACTATTCTGCTCAGCAGAATCTGCTTTGTAGTAATTTCAATAGACAATTTGCACAACCTGTCATGTGGAAGAACCTACTGAACATTTCGAGGGTTATCATATATTTAGACATTTCTGCCATAGATCTATTAGTGTGTGGTGATGCAAGGATGTGAAATGAAGCTAAAGGTGTAATATCTGTTCATGGACTAATATAAAATTTGAAAAGGAACCTTATTATGAATTGTAGGACACTTATTTTGTGTTTGGTTTTTCAAGTACAAATGATGCAGCAAAAGATATCAATGTGCACAAAGTGGTATGTCGAGCGAGGACTATGTGTCAAGAGGCAGGCTACCACTTTCAAACATTTATTAAAACTAAACATTAACTACATCCTTCTAAATTTTAATGTTCAAGTGGACAAATTAAAAAAAAAATGAAATTAAAATTATTAACATGCATTTAAACTACAGTAAATGCTATTAAAGTTTCCAAACTTGTAAGAAACTTGGGTAACACAAACCTTATTTTTTAAAATCATGGAACAATCATTTACACAAATTCAGCAAGTGTAACTGATATCTGGGTCAGTACTCCAAGAGGTATTAATCAATTAAAATGTAAGAAACTATTTACACACCTTAGAAGTTGCCAGTGTTAAATTCTTGGCATTGCAGCTTGAGAATAAATTTAACTAGGGGGTGGGGGGGAAGGGGCATATGATAGAGCAGCTGAAGTGCCTAAACAAATTTCAGTTTCCTATGCGAATGTTGTCAGACACATGTGATATAAAAATAAAAGAAGCTTATGTGCTTACTTTCATTCCATAATGTCATACAAGATTATTTTCCGGGGTAACACATGAAACCAAGCTAAAGTTTTCCGAGCCTAAAATCATGCAATATGAATTATTTTTGGTGTGAACTAAATAAGAATAACCGTCACAAAGATATAGTCACTTACCTTGGTTCAGAAAGGTGTGCACTATTCAGCAGCACACATTTCCAATAACATGCCAGTGTACATAAAAAGTTTAACTAATAATAAAATTCAATTTGAAAAGAGTGTAAAGAACTTATTGGTGGCCAACTCCTTTTAATCCATTGATGAATTTTTTAGGGTCCCCCTAAATGGATCAGGTGTGCACTACCCATCAGATGCTGCTACTCAGGTTGCCGATTGTGTGTGGCGTGAACTCAAGGGTTTTTAGATTATGTGACTCTCCATCCAACCCAGATAATGATAGCTGTAGGAAACCTAGAAATATCAGTGTAAGATTGAAAGAAACCCCCCACAAGTGCGAGTATTAAAATCCTTATGGTAACCTGCCGAAGCATTCACAATGAAGTGCCAGAGTTTGAAGCACTCATGAAAAGCAGTAAAGCTCACGTAGTACTAAGAACAGAAAGCTGACAGAAACCTGAAATTGATAGCAGTGAGATTTTGAAGGAAAATTTAATTGTATATCAAGGGGTTAGGCAGGTGGGAAATGGAGGTGGTGTATTTGTCACAGTGGACAAGAAACTATAATCCACTGAGATAGAAACTGAAACTGCATGTGAGATTGTTTGGGCAAGACTCGTTATCAGGGTGAGCATAAAGTGATGACAGTTCCTTCTATTGCCCACCAGACTCATCCCTTGATGTAACTGAAAACTTCAGAGAAAACCTCATTTCTCTTGTACATAAGTTCCACAATCATACTGTAATCATTGGTGGAGACTTTAATCATCCAAAAACTAATTGGGAAAAGAACAGTTATGTGAGTGGTAGGCATGATAAGCTATCATGTGAAACATTAATAAATGCTTTCTCTGAAAATGCCTAGAACAGATACTTAGGAGCCCCACTCATGATGAAAATATATCGGATCTAATCGTTACCTGTTACCACTTTGAGGATGTCCACTTGGAAACTGGTATCAGTGATCGTGACATGGTTGTGGTAACAATGATTATCAAAGTACAAGGGACAGCTAAAACAAGCAAATATATATATATATATATATATTTGCTATATATATTCAGTAAACTAGATAGAACAAAAAATCAGTAGGCCTAGTGTCATATCTCAATGAGGAACTTGAAACTTTCAGCACAGGAGCATGTAAAGGAACCAGGGCTCAAGTTTAAAAATATAATTGACCAATCACTGAAAAGATACCTACCCAGTAGAACAGTTCATAATGTGAGGGAACACCCATGGTGTACAGTTACTATAAAGAAACTTCTAAAGAAACAGGGATTACTGTATAATAGGTGTAAAACATACTGTAGGGCTATAAATAGAGAGATGCTGAATGAATTACGTTTGGCTGTTTAGAGAGTAGTGCATGATGCCTTTAGTGACTGCCGTAGCAGAGTATTGTCAAACGATCTTTCACATCACCCAAATAAATTCTGGTTGCATGTAAAGGCTTTTAATGGCGCCAAAGTTAGTCTCCTAGCAAATGAGACAGGAACTGAAATTCAGGGTAGCAAAGCAAAAGCTGAAATGCTTGACTCTGTTTCCAAATGTCCCTTTACAAATAAAAACCCAGGAGAAATGCCCCAATTTAATCCTAATATCACCAAAAAGATTAGTGAGATAAGTATTAGTGTCAGTGGTGTTGAGAAACAGCTGAAATCGATAAAATTAAACAAATCTCTAGGGGCCCCATGGAATTCCTGCCAGATACTGAATTTGCAGCTGAGTAAGCTCCTCTTCTAACTATAATCTGTCATAGATCTCTCAAACAAAAAAACTGGGCAAAAAAAAAAAAAAAAAGGCACAGCTCACACCTGTCTACAAGAAGGGTAGTAGAAATGATCCACAAAACTATTGTCCAATATCCTTGACATCAATTTGTCATAGAATCTTAGAATGTTTTCTCAGCTCAAATATAATGAGGTATCTTGAACAAAATGACCACCTCAATGCCAACCAGCATGGATTCTGAAAACATTGATCATGTGAAACCCAATTTGCACTTATCTTACATGACATACTGAAAGATTGCATCAAGGCAGTCAGGTAGATAGAGTATTTCTTGACTTCTGTAAAGCATTTGTCTCAGTATTACACGTATGCTTATTATCAAAAGTACAAACTTGTGGGTATCAAATGCAATTTGTGACTGGATTGAGGACTTCTTGGTAGGAAGGATGCAGCACCTTATTTTGTGAGATGTAGAAGTAACTTTTGGTGTGCCCCAGGGAAATATGTTGGGACCCTTGCTGTTCATGTTATATATTAATGATCTTGCAGACAACATTAATACTAACCTCAGACTTTTTGCAAATGACGTAGTTATCCATAATAAAGTACTATCTGAAAGAAGCTGCACCTTGGTAACGTGGTGCGAAGATTGACTCCGTGCCATGTACAAAATATTGACTCCGTGCCGTGTACAACCCCCCCCCCCTCCCCCTTCCTGAGGGCTCACAAATTGTTTAATCGATTGAAGGTACGTGCTTGACTACCATAGGGCCACAGCATTTGCAGCGTTACTTCCCTTCCCTGCTGCATGCTTATACTTCCACTATACCTTTCTCTTTTGCCTCTACATCAGACAGTTTTCTTGTTGTTGGCGACTCTACTTGTGCTTGGTTTATGATTGGGCCTCGAGTTCCCACTTCTGACATATTCTACAACTTTTCACCATATAAACATATGGTCCCCATTATTGGATTTGACCTGCTACCAATTTTCAGAATTCTCCAGAAGTGCGGGTCACACAGGGAAGGTTTCCCAATGACGTGTGTACACCACCTTTGTGCCTTTCCATTGTGCACTCTTCCCTTTAGTAAGGTAACACAACCAAAACTGAGCATGGTAGCCATCCTACTGGGGGAGGGATTTGTCAAGTACCTGCAAGGTGGTAGGCCCCTAACTACGCAGGGATCGCACGGTTGGTGCCCGAGCTGAAAATTCCCCAGGATGCCAGGGAGTATGTGCTCATCATGACTGGGGTATGGGGACTCCAAGCAATGGATTGCTGGCCAGGTAGCCTCTGTTGTGGCTGGGTGGTGCCCGTGGGGAGAGTCCCCGTTTGTAGTGGGTGGCACCATGGTTGATCGGCTGCAATTGAAGCAGATGAAGTTATCTTCCTCTGGTGACCATGTGGCCCCAGCTGTCTCTAATAAAGGACAGTACTCCTTCCATACAGAGAGAGATACGATCCTAAAATTTTGCCTTCCCTGGCTATATCTTGGGAGGAACATAGGGCTAAGTAGCAAGCAGAGCAATACTCCCCACAATACTTGGTTTGTACAGGGACTGATGGTGAATACTTACTCTCCACAAAATCCTTGTTGTTTGTGGAGAACTTAGAAGGCAAGTTTGGGGAAGTGTCATCTATCTCTAAAACTGAAAGTGTAACAAGCTGGGTAACTGTCACTCCCCAAAAGTCTAAATTTAGTTCAGGGCATCATTTTCCAGAGATGAGGTGTTACAGTCTGATGATGAGCTATGCACCAACTTGGAGCGATGGAGTGTAAACTTTGTCTGTTGTGTACATAAGAAGCCAAAGGACAGTAGCCTTGCTATTAGTGCCTTCATCTGGGTCTTTGAGAGCAATTCATTAATTCATTGCCTGAAAAGGTCAAGGAGATGGTATACTGATGCAATGTGAAACCGTATGTCCCCCCTTCCCCTCGCAGTGCTTAAAGTGCTTGAAATTTGGGCTCATGTCTTAATGTTGCAATGCTGGCCCCATCTGTTGATGAGCACTGCATGTGAATGCTCCCTGTGCACCTCCCCCGTCCTTGTCAAATGACAAAAGCACCTCTTTCCCTTTTCACCAGATTGTACTGTTCTCTAGAGAGAAAAGAAAATACAAGACTGTGGACAAACTCAGCCACCAAGAAGCCAAGAAGAAGAAATAAGAGTGGTTGCACCCAGCATGTCAAGTAATGTCATTTGCTACAGCTACAATGGCATTGTCCCTTTGGTGATGGTACTCCCACTGTTACACTCCTACAGTGGGTCCTCTGGGCCGCTTAACCATGCCTACCTCCATGACGGTTGTGGGCTCCACCTCTTGCTGCTTCCCCCACACCTACTTCGGGATCAGTGAGAGTTCCCATCCACCAGGGACATTGGTCCCCACGTTGGAAACAAATCACCTTCTTCTGGCTTCTCTCACCAGCAAGGGATCCCTCTGGACACTTTCTTCTAAGGTTTCCTCCAGTCTACAACCAGATACCAGCTAGTGGCTGAAGGAGCCACAGGCTGCTGGTTGCATGGCTTCGTGATCACCCTTTTTACCTGAAACTGATTCTGAGAAGCCCTCACAATCATCAAGGAGAGGAAAGACAAGGAAAAAGTCCTCCAAGGAGGACATTCTGGTGGCTCCCACATCACCATCTCCTGCCTGTTCCACTCCTGTGGCTCTGGCAGAGATTCTGGCACCCCTGAAGCCCCATTTTGCACCACACAATGGAACCCAGAACCCATGTATATTGATGCCATAACCGCTCAACCAGTGGCTGCAGGTGACCCTAAGGCATAACCTGCCCCCTTGATCCCTTCATGACCTCACTGTGAATCAAAAAAATTATTCTCCAGTAATGGTTTCTTCCAACAACTGGCTGAGATAAGACATCTTTTAAGAACATCATCTGCCTCCTGTATTGCCCTTCAGGAGACTTGGTTTCCAGCAATGTAAACCCCAGCCCTTCATGGAATTTGGGGATATTATAAGAATCATGCTGCCTATGACAGGGTGTTGAGCAGAGTTTTCCCATATGTTCTAGACCCTCTACATGTGAACTCTTCCATCTTAATGCACTTTGGAGGCAGTTGATTTTCAGGTAAGGGGATTTCAGGATATTACCACGTGCGATATTTACCTACCTTGTGACAGTGAAGTGTCTCGGAACACACTGTTTGCATTTATGGCGTGGAACCATGGTCACTGGCCACAGTAAAGACCTCGAAAATGTACTGGCACTACTGGTACCCACACACACTTCACCTTTTGGGCTGTAGGCCTTTCTACTTACAGTCCTTGTCTTCACTCATCCATCCAGTGGAGGGGCCACGATGACATGTGAGGTAGTGAACACTTCCCAGTCTTCCTTTCCCTCCCTCACTGTCATTTTCCTGGACACCAGAGCAGATGTGCTCTAAACAGCACTGACTAGAATGCTTTTACTTCTGCTGTTGACTTTGCCACATTGAGATATCGATGAGGCAGTCCAGAAAACAATAGCAGCCATTCTTTTGGCAGATGATTTAGTAATCCCTTGTTCCTTGGGCCTGCCCCGATGGATGGTGGTACCTTGGTGGTCTTTGGAAATTACAGAGGCCATTCGAGATCATAGGTGGGCTCAGCACCGTAAGTGGCATCCATCTATGGAACACCTCATTGCCTTTAAGTGGCTCCGTGCCTGGGTCTGCCACCTAATAAAAAGACAGAAGTGAGAATGATGGGAGTAGAATATTTGTGCACGTGGTCCTTGAATTTTGCTAAAGTGTGTGGGAACCGTACCAAATAGGACTAACAGGGGATATTGAACATATACAGAGAAGGGCAGCATGAATAGTCCACAGGTTTGTTTGCTCTGTGAGAGAATGTCACAGAGATACTGAAAGAACTGAACTGGAAGACTCTTGTAGATAGACGTAAACTATCCCGAGAAAGTCTATTAACAATGTTTAAAGCAATAATCTTAAAATAATTGCTCTAGGAATATGGTGCAAACCCATACATATCATTCACTTAGGGATCATGAGGATAAGATTAGAATAATTATTGCATGCATGAAGGTATTCAAACAGTCATTTTTCTGGGCGCCGTAAGCGAGTGGAATGGGAAGAGACCGTAATAATTGGTACAATGGGACTTACCCTCTACCATGCACCTAACAGTGGTTTGCAGAGTATAGATGTAGATGTAGAACAAATTGATGCATTTATGCTGTTATTAATATCACATAATAATAATAATAATAAATGTCGTGTGACTAGGGCCTCCCGTCGGGTAGACCGTTCGCCATGTGCAAGTCTTTCGATTTGACGCCACTTCGGCGACTTGTGCATCAGTGGGGATGAAATGATGATGATTAGGACAACACAACACCCAATCCCTGAGTAGAGAAAATCTCTGACCCAGCTGGGAATCAAACCCGGGCTCTTAGGATTGAAATTTTGTCGTGCTGACCACTCACCTATCAGGGGTGGACAATATCACGTAATGTGCACATTGAGTACAGCCTCACTTCTGCACAAATTGTATGCAGTAATGCGATCATTGTAAATAAATGCTGTATAATGTTCTTTATATTTTTTAATTTTATGATGTGTGGCTACAATAGCCAAATAATGTGCCTAAGTGTATTGAAAATTTTTCTTTGAGCAATTCCATATTCACAAGGCAGTTTCATTTGGGATCCATGGTAGGTACATTAATATATCTGTTGTTATTTTGTATTTTTGTTTTCTGGCATGTTCTACATCCCAGATGATCTCCTCACTGTGGATCAATTGGAATGAAAAGCAGTAATCCTCCAGTAATGTTTCAATAATTTAACTAGTGAGAGCCTATCTTAAATACACTTAATAAATGTCTGTGGCCATTATGTAGACAAAGTGATATAAGATTAAGACCTTCAACACTTTTCCCCACACAATATGCTGTATCTGATCAACGAATTGTGCCCTATGGTGTAAAATTCAGGAAGACTATGGTGAGATGAGAGCAATATTACATAGCACAGGATAACAACATGGACTTATACCATCAATTCCTTTATACTGCCACAACCATCAGAGGCAAGTTTTGCAGGAGTAATATTTGTTCCCTTCTAACATGCCAGTAACTGAAGCCACCAAAATGCCAGATGTCTTTAGACACAGTGGCAGTATTGGAGACTAGAGTGTACTGGTTAATGTACCAAATCAATCCTTTGCTGGCCACAAATATGACCACATATTACTCACTTAAGCTAGCCCAATAATCCTCAGCAGTCTTAGTCATAAACAACAATTGCAGGACGTCTCATCATACACATTCTCCCATAAATCCAGGTAAGCCATGGCGCATCACCAAAACCAAACCAGTGCCTTTCGCCAGACAATCACTTTTATCATGCTAGTGCTGCTCATGAAAGCTGGAACCACAAACGTAGAGCATGTGGGGTATTGTGTGTTTCTTTTAGAAATAATCTACAGCCTGTAAGTTCTTTCTATCCTAAGAGACAAATTCTTCAGGTAGCAATGTGTATCACTCTTTCTTCTTCCGTTATGATTGCAGTGTGTTTAGTTTTGTAGTGAACTGCGTGTCTCTAGACAGATATTGCCTCTCCAAATCGAGCAGTAATTTCTTGAATGTTCAGGCCACTCTTGTTCTGTAGCAGTCTTATGTCAGTTTAGGTGAAGTCAAGCACTCTTCCAATGTTTTTATCCCAGTCAGCTGGTGGTCTTCCTTGCAAATGGTTACTCTACCTTGGGCTTCATGTGAGGTCAGCTGTCATCCACCTTTCTTCATTTTATCTTTCAATGTGGTCTGCCCATTTCCATCTCAGTACATTAATTAATTATTCATTGTATTATGGTTTTCAGAAATGAATGAAACCAGTTGTCTTTTGTGATGATTTTTTTAATTATTTTTTGTTGCCATTATTGGTTTCAAGTGTCTAGCAACTCATCATAAGTTTGTAGCATTCTGTGGCTCATTGTGTAGCTGTGGCAAGATAGAAAAAATCAAAACAAGTGGTGAAATAACTTCAGTTATTTACATCATGTTGTAAATAATTCCATATATTTCACCAGTATACATTCATCCCATTTTCATCTTAAGAAGCTTTTTTCCTTAAATATTTCTGTGTGTGCCTTGCTGATTTTTATTGGAATCAGTGCAGGACTTAACTTCCATGTACCATGGAAAATATTCATGAAGCTCTCAGTGCATTTTGAAGATATATTTTTGAACTCTGCACTTGACACCTTTTAATCTTTGTCAGCTTTATCTTTTTATTGGAGCATCAAACAGTAATTTCAGTGAAGTTGAGTAAACAACCTTTGTGTGATATTTTCCTGTAATTATTAACATAAATAAAATAATAAGCAATTGTTGTATACAGCAGATAAAATGACTAATGACTTAGCCATCTCTAATCACACATGGTACAAGCTTTTCAACTGTCGTCAGTTTGATGCCTTACATGTCTGCCCCATAATGTATGATACTGTCTTAATGAGTATGTGGCAAAAGGAAGGGGATGAAAACTAATGCTGGCACATAGCAAACTGGTTTCTTTGCAGTTGCTTTGAAAAGGAATTGTACAAAAAGTTAAGAGGCATACAAGATATTCTGTCTACTAAGAAAATCAAGTGGTGCCTACAAATTGTTTAAGTTAGTGTGAATGTCAGTATCCTTCACACTTGTTTACCATCACAGTTCGTTCTACATGAACCATCTTAAACTGAAAGGAAAATGAGTGCCTAAGTGTTACAAAATTGTTTTCTCTTTGCAGCAGCTGAATGACAGTTCAATGATTATTTCGGCACTTATGTCGTACCTTTATGAAAGAGACCAGACTTTACAAGATGTCGTCAAATTTTATCCCAGTATTGAGTACAAAGATGATAATGGAACTGTCAAAAAGGAGATAATGAATCGCTATTTTCTGATGTTTCATGGAAATATCCCTAAAGATAGGACGAAGGAAGATATCTTGTAAGTATTTGGAACATTAGAACAATACTATCCAAAATTTATGTGATGTTGTTCACATTTTTCAAATTCAGAAGAATGATTTAGTTTCTTTATTATTTATTTATTTATTTGGCAAAGTCTTTTTTATAACTGTATTCAACAGTTTTTGATAAATTATGAAACATTAAAAGGTATGTTGGGAAGTCCAGGATGGAATAATAATAATAATAATAATAATAATAATAATAAGGAAAGGACAGGTTGCTCACCACAGAGTTGTGCTTGCTTGCTTGTGTGTGTGTGTCTTTTTTTTCTGCATAATTTTTTTATTGTGCTGTCTGTGACTCAGTGCCTCCTGTATTTAGTGAGTAGCAGTTTATCCTTTTCATATTTTTGTTGAACATGCACAGTTTAAATTTATGTCCCAGATCTCTAGTTTCTCCCACCAAATAAAATTGACAATGATCATACAGAATTACTTAAAAACTGTATGTCTCCTTGAGATAATATCCCTTGTGATAGCTGATACGGCTGCTTGTTTTTTAGTTCCATTCTTTCACTGCCAGAGCATAGCATCCACTTCTCAACTGAACTGTCATGCTACCTGCATATATATAAACAAGCCCTTTCAGCTGAATAGACATTTTTTGAAATTAAAGGAAATGAATCAGCTTTTTGCGTGTTTTGGTTACTTGTTATAGAAAAATGATAACACAGTCTTTACTATGTGAAAACTTGCCTGTAAATTTTTGAACACCTTTGTACTTGGAGTTCCGAAGTGCTCACTGTTCACTAGATCCAGGAGGAATAAGGTGATTATAGTCAAGCAAATGTGTTTCTTGAATTTTGGAATCCTTTCCAAATATCTAGGATTAAAGCAGATGAGAGCCTATTGTAAACTAAGTCAGATATTGATGTAGCACCTGGACTCCACCAAGAAGCTGAGTATGTCACAGATTTTTTTTAAAAAAAAGCCTATAAAGAATGTGCTAAATGTTCTGTTATCAGTAAAAAATAAAAACTCTGCTGGGTGGGATGGAATACCTATTAAAATGATGAAAACTATGTATCACTTAATAGCACCCTCACTAACTCAAATAATTAATCAATCTTCTGAAAAGGGGTGTTTTCTGGCGGGTTGAAGTATGCTGAAGTCAGATCTCAGTTCAAGTAAAGATAAAGGGTGCATGGGAAGCTGTCACAAACCTGTAGAAAGTGTTAAAATAGCCGCAAACCAGCTCCAAAATGTTATCGTAAAAATCATTATTATAAATAACCAATTTGGATTCCAACAAGGAAAAACACTTGCATGCAGTGAATAATTTTTATTGAAGAGATGAGTGAACATTAAAAATGTGTGGAACATGGAAGAAGTTGAAGTTGACATGATCAGATTCCTTGACCTAAACAGGGACAAGAACTTAAGCTGGAACATACATGTTGAGTTCCTATCAAATAAATTGAGTAGTTTTGTATTTGCAGTGGAAATAGTAGTAAATGGTACTGACTTTAGTACTCAAAAAATAGTGTATCATAGTTATTTTGTATCTGTCATTAGGCATGGTATAATTTTCTGTGGAAGTTCAAGTAGTTTATCTTGAATACTGAAGCTGCAGATGAAAATTACCAGATACATATGTACTGCACAGCAAAAAGAATCTTGTCACCCAGTATTTCAAAAACTGAAGATCCTAACTGTTCCCTCCATATACACACATGAAATTGTAATCTTCCTACACAGCAAACAAAAATTATTTGAAGAGAATCATTTTAGCTGCACATACAACACAAGACATAAAGAGAATTTTATGCTACCAACACACAAATTTAAATTTTATGCATGGACCCTGCAATATATGGTGATGGCAATATATAAGAAAGTAATTGGTAAAAACATATGTAATACTAGCTGCGCCTCGTGGAGTTACCTACAGTTAAACAGTTATTTATAAAGAAATGTTAATGTCAGTTGCGGCCCAGCGGACATAGACGTCAAAGAGGGAAGAGGAGATAAAGATGAAAAGAAAGAAAAGAGAGAGAGAGAGAGAGAGAGAGAGAGAGAGAGAGAAGGGGGGGGAGAAGAAAAAAAAACCCGGACAATGAGAGAAGCTGACAGAATACATTACACCGAGTAGCAAATTACAAAATGTGCCAGGAAAGGGAATAAATAATTTCACAACTCTTCGCGACATGCTTAGAACAGGAAAGATCATAAATATCTAGGTGTATGTGGAAAGCCAGAAATCTAATGTAATAACATTGACCATCCCCTGGGAACAGTGATATTTTAATAAAAGGTTCAGGGTATTTGCTATCTCCATTCCAAAGTTCATCCAGAAGTGTCCAGCCACTTCAGTGTAAAACAGTAACAAAAACATTCTAGATCAACGAAGAAAGAAAATCAGCAATTTCTAGTTTGGTACAGCGCAAAGTTCATTATATTTGTATGTGCAACAACATCATCAGCCTTCACGTGTGAGGGCTCCCGTGTCATAATCCAATCCAGCCTCACTAAAAGCCTATCACGTTATACATGTAAAGGCACGATGTGTCTCTGTCCTACAGCATTCAAATGACACCACCGTTGAGAGTCTTAAAGTGCTTGTATGGGAGTATAGATTAAACACTGTGAGGATTATATAAGCATTATATTAATTACTTCGAATCATATTGTTGTTGTTGTTGTTGTTGTGGTCTTCAGTCCTGAGACTGGTTTGATGCAGCTCTCCATGCTACTCTATCCTGTGCAAGCTTTTTCATCTCCCAGTACCTACTGCAACCTACATCCTTCTGAATCTGCTTAGTGTATTCATCTCTTGGTCTTCCTCTACGATTTTGACCCTCCCCGCTGCCCTCCAATACTAAATTGGTGATCCCTTGATGCCTCAGAACATGTCCTACCAACCGATCCCTTCTTCTGGTCAAGTTGTGCCACAAACTTCTCTTCTCCCCAATCCTATTCAATACTTCCTCATTAGTTATGTGCTCTACCCATCTAATCTTCAGCATTCTTCTGTAGCACCACATTTCGAAAGCTTCTATTCTCTTCTTGTCCAAACTATTTATCGTCCATGTTTCACTTCCATACATGGCTACACTCCATACGAATACTTTCAGAAATGACTTCCTGACACTTAAATCGATACTGGATGTTAACAAATTTCTCTTCTTCAGAAACGCTTTCCTTGCCATTGCCAGCCTACATTTTATATCCTCTCTACTTCGACCATCATCAGTTATTTTGCTCCCCAAATAGCAAAACTCCTTTACTACTTTAAGTGCCTCATTTCCTAATCTAATTCCCTCAGCATCGCCCGACTTAATTAGACTACATTCCATTATCCTTGTTTTGCCTTTGTTGATGTTCATTTTATATCCTCCTTTCAAGACACTGTCCATTCCATTCAACTGCTCTTCCAAGTCCTTTGCTGTCTCTGACAGAATTACAATGTCATCGGCGAACCTCAAAGTTTTTATTTCTTCTCCATGAATTTTAATACCTACTCCGAATTTTTCTTTTGTTTCCTTTACTGCTTGCTCAATATACAGATTGAATAACATTGGGGAGAGGCTACAACCCTGTCTTACTCCCTTCCCAACCACTGCTTCCCTTTCATGTCCCTCGACTCTTATAACTGCCATCTGGTTTCTGTACAAATTGTAAATAGCCTTTCGCTCCCTGTATTTTACCCCTGCCACCTTTAGAATTTGAAAGAGAGTATTCCAGTCAACATTGTCAAAAGCTTTCTCTAAGTCTACAAATGCTAGAAACGTAGATTTGCCTTTCCTTAATCTTTCTTCTAAGATAAGTCATAAGGTCAGTATTGCCTCACGTGTTCCAGTGTTTCTACGGAATCCAAACTGATCTTCCCCGAGGTTGGCTTCTACTAGTTTTTCCATTCGTCTGTAAAGAATTCGTGTTAGTATTTTGCAGCTGTGACTTATTAAGCTGATAGTTCGGTAATTTTCACATCTGTCAACACCTGCTTTCTTTGGGATTGGAATTATTATATTCTTCTTGAAGTCTGAGGGTATTTCGCCTGTTTCATACATCTTGCTGACCAGATGGTAGAGTTTTGTCAGGACTGGCTCTCCCACGGCCGTCAGTAGTTCCAATGGAATATTGTCTACTCCGGGGGCCTTGTTTCGACTCAGGTCTTTCAGTGCTCTGTCAAACTCTTCACGCAGTATCATATCTCCCATTTCATCTTCATCTACATCGTCTTCCATTTCCATAATATTGTCCTCAAGTACATCGCCCTTGTATAGACCCTCTATATACTCCTTCCACCTTTCTGCTTTCCCTTCTTTGCTTAGAACTGGGTTTCCATCTGAGCTCTTGATATTCATAGAAGTCATTCTCTTATCTCCAAAGGTCTCTTTAATTTTCCTGTAGGCGGTATCTATCTTACCCCTAGTGAGATAGGCCTCTACATCCTTACATTTGTCCTCTAGCCATCCCTGCTTAGCCATTTTGCACTTCCTGTCGATCTCATTTTTTGAGACGTTTGTATTCCTTTTTGCCTGTTTCACTTACTGCATTTTTATATTTTCTCCTTTCATCAGTTAAATTCAGTATTTCTTCTGTTACCCAAGGATTTCTACTAGCTCTCGTCTTTTTACCTACTTGATCCTCTGCTGCCTTCACTACTTCATCCCTCAAAGCTACCCATTCTTCTTCTACTGTATTTCTTTCCCCCATTCCTGTCAATTGCTCCCTTATGCTCTCCCTGAATCTCTGTACAACCTCTGGTTCTTTTAGTTTATCCAGGTCCCATCTCCTTAAATTCCCACCTTTTTGCAGTTTCTTCAGTTTTAATCTACAGGTCATAACCAATAGATTGTGGTCAGAGTCCACATCTGCCCCTGGAAATGTCTTACAATTTAAAACCTGGTTCCTAAATCTCTGTCTTACCATTATATAATCTATCTGATACCTTTTAGTATCTCCAGGGTTCTTCCATGTATACAACCTTCTTTCATGATTCTTAAACCAACTGTTAGCTATGATTATGTTGTGCTCTGTGCAAAATTCTACCAGGCGGCTTCCTCTTTCATTTCTGTCCCCCAATCCATATTCACCTACTATGTTTCCTTCTCTCCCTTTTCCTACACTCGAATTCCAGTCACCCATGACTATTAAATTTTCGTCTCCCTTCACAGTCTGAATTATTTCTTTTATTTCATCATACATTTCTTCAATTTCTTCGTCATCTGCAGAGCTAGTTGGCATATAAACTTGTACTACTGTAGTAGGTGTGGGCTTCGTGTCTATCTTGGCCACAATAATGCGTTCACTATGCTGTTTGTAGTAGCTTACCCGTATTCCTATTTTCCTATTCATTATTAAACCTACACCTGCATTAGCCCTATTTGATTTTGTGTTTATAACCCTGTAGTCACCTGACCAAAAGTCTTGTTCCTCCTGCCACCGAACTTCACTAATTCCCACTATATCTAACTTCAACCTATCCATTTCCCTTTTTAAATTTTCTAACCTACCTGCCCGATTAAGGGATCTGACATTCCACGCTCCGATCCGTAGAACGCCAGTTTTCTTTCTCCTGATAACGACATCCTCTTGAGTAGTCCGCGCCCGGAGATTCGAATGGGGGACTATTTTACCTCCGGAATATTTTACCCCGAATCATATTATGTGGGAGATATTAAACAATAAAAGCATTTGCACAAATACAATACAGTTCAGAAGTCATAGAGCAAATAGCTTTTTTCAAGAGTATTGTAACACATTTCACTTTATGATCTTCAAATCGATAAATGTCTTGCACTACACTCTGTTAAATGTAGCCCATGTGTTAATTAAGGGTATATGCTAATTCTGTTCCAGATTTCTTCAGGATCCGTCCAGTCATTTCAATGTGGAACAAACATACACACAAACATTCACATTTATAATATATATGGGATGAAGCCAGAGATTAAAAAAATAAGACTACAGCAAATTCTGTGGGAGGAATGGTACTATTTGGTAGTGGAGGATGAAAGCAGGGGGGTAATATATATAATATTAATTATGGTAAAACTTCACCATGACCATGGAACAACTGCTTTTTTTTAATAATAATAATAATAATAATAATAATAAAATCAGTTGTTCTATGGTCATGGTGAAGTTTACCATAATTTTTGATGATAAGTCTCCTGTAACTGAATCTAACGGTTAAGATGATGTATATTATGAGACTGATAAATCACAATTACAATTTCACTCAACTGTGTAAGAACTAATGTGCTGTCACTGACAGTATGTTTATTGCATGCATCTACATCTACATCTACATGATTACTCTGTTATTCACAATAAAGTGCCTGGCAGAGGGTTCAAAGAACCATCTTCATGCTGTCTCTCCACCGTTCCACTCTCGAATGGCACACGGGAAAAACGAGCACTTAAATTTTGCTGTGCGAGCCCTGATTACTCTTATTTTATCGTGATGATAATTTCTCCCTATGTAGGTGGGTACCAACAGAATGTTTTCGCAATCGGAGGAGAAAACTGGTGATTGAAATTCATGAGAAGATCCCATCGCAATGAAAAACGCCTTTGTTTTCATGATTGCCAATGAATTGCAGTCTTTGGTTTGCTCTACCCACAATATTATTTATGTGATCGTTCCAATTTAGGTTATTTGTAATTGTAATCCCTAAGTATTTAGTTGAATTTACAGCCCTCAGATTTGTGTGACTTATCGCCTAATCAAAATTTAGCTGATTTCTTTGAACAGGTATGCAGTAGTATTATAGAGTTTCTGTCAAATAGAGCATCATACATGATCTGGATTAGAGAGTCATTGGAAACAAACATAACATTATATTGTTCTGTAGGACTGCTGCTATTTGGAGAACAGGGGGGCACTTTTTCTTTAGTGAATTTAAAAGTAGTGGGAGCTACAGTGAGAGGACTGTTGCAGATGGAACATATTTAATTTCTTAACCAATATATAGAGGTAATGTTTGGATGAATCATATAACTGAAATGACTTATTGAAGTGGTAGAAGGAGCACATGTTGCTATATTAGAAATATTGGTTAATGCAAAATTATGGAGCTAAAAGTAGAAAGTGTGGAAAGTTACACTGTAGCTGTACACCATACAGAAAATGAAACATGAAGTACAATTATAACTAGGGTCGACGTAGGTGTCATTCTACAAAAATTCTCAAAGAATGTGAATCTCCTGAGGATTTTAGCATGTAACTATAACTCCTTCATGCTAGTGGCATCAAAGTGTATTCCAGTTCCACACAATGCATCTTTAAGTCAGCAGTAGTGTTATCTAGCTTAGCATTTAACTATGCACTTTGAGACTTTAAATCAGGGCCAAATTGTTCTATAAAAGTCTGCAGTAACCTTTTCCCAATTAAAAACTGTCAAATAGCAGGTGACTTTGTTGAAGTATATATAAAAATCATCAGTTTTTAACCATACAACGTGCATGCGTGCTCCCCCACCTCTGCGCACACACACACACACACACACACACACACACACACACACACACACACACACACACAGAACTCCTGAAGATGAAGATAGACGTTGACTCTGGATATTGTACCACAGACACAGTCCCATTGACTGTTCAGAGATGTCACTAAACCTGCCCAAAGATGTAAACAACCATGTATGAGCAGTGCCTATTAGATGGAGGGGGTCCGTCAGCTGATCAGTTCCAGTCATTCCACCATGAAGGAGGTACGCGGCTCGTGTTGTCTGTAGTTCAACCATGCCTAGGCAGTCAATACTGCGGTTCGATCATGTCCGCATTGTTACTTTGTGCCAGGAAGGGGTCTCAGCAAGGGAAGTGTCCAGGTGTCTTGGAGTGAATCAAAGTGATTTTGTTTGGACATGAAGGGCATACAGAGAGACAGGAACTGTTGATGACATGCCTTGCTCAGGCCGCCCAAGGGCTACTGTTGCAGTGGATGACCACTACCTACGGATTGTGGCTCAGAGGAACCCTAACAGCAATGCCACCATGTTGAGTAATGCTTTTCGTGCAGCCACAGGACGTGGTGTTATGACTCAAAGTGTGTGCAATAGGCTGTATGATGTGCAACTTAACCCCCGACGTTGATGGCGAGGTCCATCTTTGCAACCACGACACTATGCAGCATGGTACAGTTGGGTCCAGCAACATGCTAAATGTACCGCTCAGGATTGGCAACACATTTCTTCACTGATGAGTGTCACATGTGCATTCAACCAGACGATCATCGGAGACGTGTTTGGAGGTTGAACGCCGTAGACACACTGTCCAATGAGGGCAGCAAGGTGGAGGTTCCCTGCTGTTTTGGGGTGGCATTATGTGGGGCTGACGTATGCCGCTGGTGGTCTTTGAAGTCACCATAATGGCTGTACGTGAATGCCATCCTCCGACCAATAGTGCAACCATATCGGCAGCATATTGGTGAGGCATTCGTCTTCATGGACAACAATTGTGAATGACTTCCTTCAGGATAATGACATCACTTGACTAGAGTGGCCAGCATGTTCTCCAGAGATGAACCCTATCGAACATGCCTGTGATAGATTGAAAAGAGCTGTTTATGGACGACGTGACCCACCAACCACACTGAGGGATCTACGCTGAATCACCGTTGTGGAGTGGGACAATATGGACTAACAGTGCCTTGATGAACTTGTGGATAGTATGCTACGATGAATACAGGCATGCATCAATGCAAGAGGACGTGCTACTGGGTATTAGAGGTACCTGTGCGTACAGCAATCTGGACTGCTACCGCTGAAGATCTCGCTGTATGGTGGTACAACATGCAGTGTGGGGTTTTCATGAGCAATAAAAAGGGCAGAAATGATGTTTATATGGCTTCAACACAGTGAATTTGTACAGCTCATCACATCAAGATGATGATGCTGAGCTACATCACTGCATATGGTGCCGACCGGTTGTTGTAGATTCTTGTGCTTCTGCCATTGATACTGCTAGCTACTGCGTCATTGCTGAAGCATGTTGTCAGCCACCAGTGTTTCTTCCTGTGGACTTAAAATTCCTCTGCAATGTATTTTTGCCTTGTAACTGTTACTTATTGGCAAAATTATTTCCTTTTTAAAGTTTGACTTCCCGTGTGTGTAATTAGCGTAGCATTTCTTAATGTTACATTGTTTACTCAGTTGTCAATGACAACAGCCACACTTTTCCAATAAATCTCTGATTAAAATTCAGAATTCTTCTTAAATAATTCCCCTTTTCTTCTGTTACTCCATTCAGTTCCAGCATTTATTGTTCTGTTGCCAGAATACTATGTTCCACTTGTTGTTTAATTTCTCATGAGCTGTAACTACTGGATCTTATTTGGCTCCCCTTTTTTTTATTTATTCTTGACTGAGATTGTGTGGATTTCTTGGCCTTTTTCTGTTGCAGATGCTGCAGTCGTGCTTAATGCTGGAAGTAATATGTCTTAATACAACATTGGCATTTACATCTACATCGTACTATGTTAGCACACCTAATGGTGTGTGGTACTTCTGGTATCAGTAACTGATCCCCCCCCACCCTCTTCCACTCACAAATGACACATTGGAAGAATATTAATATGTTGATAAGCCTGTGTATTATCTAAAAAATTTTCGCTGTGGTCATTACGTGAGATGTATATGGAAGGAAGTAATATGTTGTCTGACTCTTCCCCTGAAAGTTCTTTCTCAAAATTTCAATAGTATACCTCTGTGATGCACAGTGCCTCTCATGTAATGTCTGCTTGGAGTAGTTTGTTGAACATCTCAGTAAGGCTCTAGCGCCGACAAAATGATCCCATGACAAAATGCGCTGTTCATTGGATTTTCTCTCTCTCTTCAAACAGTCCAGTGCGGTAAAGACCCCTTATTGATGAATAATACTCGAGACTCATTCAAACTAGCACCGTATAAGACACATTCTTCATGGATGAATTTCATTTCCTTTTAAGATTATGGATGAATTACATTTCCTTATGAATCTCTGTTTGGCAACCATTTTTCCTACTATGTTTTGTGGGGTCATTCCATTTAAGGTCTCTCTAGATATTTACCCCTAGATATTTTATGGTAGATACTGTTTTTAACAGTTTCTCGTAAACTGTGTAGTTGTACAGTAGGGTTTTCTTTTCTTATGCTACACCCAGGAATTTGTTTGGGATTCAGTAGTAATTCATTGATTTCATATTCTCATAGTATATTACATTTTTGCATTTTCTGAAGCACTCAATACTGCCTTTTTTTCTTTTTTAAACATTTAAAGCAAGTTGTCCATCTTTGCACCACATTCAAATCTTATCAAGATCTGACTGAATGTTTGGGCAGCTTTTTATAAATACTGTATTTACGGCATGCTTACTTGCTCTTACATGCAAGGGTCCTTTTAATAGATTTCACGTATCTGATATGATTGAGCAATTTTGTCCACGCTGAAATTTAAAACATGTTAGGTTTTATCTATAGAGTTATAACTTTTCTAGTGGCATGTTTTGCAGGTGAAGGTTTTGTTTATCCTGTACTATGCAGATTATTTTGAAAATTGTGTCTAAGTTACTTTTTACAGTACTGTACATTACAGTTTCTACCTATTCTGTGCATGGACAGAGTGTTGGAAGAATGAGTTTTTGTATGCCTTTGTGCAAGCTGCTCCTTGAAATATACCATTGTTATTCACCATAAATATTATCAAAGATGAAATACACAAGTCTGGAAATGAAAGAATCTGAAGATCCTTAGAGAAGCCTTAGCAATAAAGTTATCAACTTAAAAATAGTCTTTGAAATAAATGTGAAGAATTTCTACAAAGAAACCTTTTCCATGTACTCTTCGTAAATGATACATGGAACACGCGACATTCTCAATATAGGAATTTTACCTATACTTTAAAGATCTAACATAATAATACAATCATCATCTTGATAGTTCTAAGTACGATAAGAGAATGAATAAATTCAAATTGTTTGTGTGTTTTCTTCATAATGTAATAATTTTTGACTATTGTCCTTGCTCAAGGGCTGATATACTTCTTCATCTTGGGGTGACAATGCATGGAGCATGCACAAATGCCCCAGGAGATAGTTCCTCTTGAGTTAATATGCTTGTCATCCTTTGAGATGTCTTGCCACATGCAAATTAAATTATAAATCCACACAACAGTCTGCTCTCGCAAATATTAAATCACTATTTTGTTTCACGGTTCACGAGCATCATTTGTCGGCAAGGTAGATGTAGGGTTGCTCATCACTCTTCTGGAGTGATGTGTAACCACACACAATCTTCTGTAAGTCAGTTACCTTCTACCAAGATTAGGTCATTTTCATACTTATATTAGTTGAATTATTTTAAAATGCCATTTGTGTGTTCTTTTAAAATATACTACAATTGCTTGCAATACCATTCAAGGGCCTCAGTAATAATCAAATTATCTTATGACTATTCAGCTAAGTCCATATCTCATATATTGTATATTAGGACTGACAGCCTCACTTTATCTATGAAGCTCTGTGAGACAAGTACTGTGAATCTATTAGACTTATTTAAAAACCCTCTGACTACTTCATTCTCTAAGATATTTGGTTCAGAGAAATGCAGGGAGAATTATCAGTTGATCAAACTTGATCACAATTAAACCTAACAAAATACAGTCATGTGAACCAAGAGGACAGGCTACCTACAGTGAAGGAAACATACAGACCTACTAAATAACTTTTTATTTACTGTAACACAACTGGATTCTGTACCCATTTATCAATATATAATAAAGATTTTCCTCACAAACATCGTTACAGTTCTGGAAACTTACTTAAGTTGTAGTAAGTTCCTTGCCAGACTGCAATTTAAAACTCTGTTATTTAATTCTCAGTTACTACATAATTACTACATTTCTTTCTGTGGTGGAATGTGTTATTTACCACCCAGCTGCACTCGTGTAATCCAAATGAACTGGTTAATTATTTTATCTTTGTGTTGGTTGGATGGCTGCTTGCTACCCAAGCCTTACTTTTTGACAGTTCCTCCAGTGGCTTATCCTGCCCACACTCAGCAACTACTACTTTGTCTGGTGGTTCTTTCCAAATTCCTGGAGCATCAGTTGCCTCTTCTCTCAAAAAGTGAAGTTGCAGTGTTACAAATACTGCAAAAAATATAATGCAGTTACAGTGTGTGACATAGTAAAAGTTGTTTACTCCTGGGGGAGAAATGTTATTAATGTTGTTTTTGTTACGCGTTATAAAAGTGCCATGTACGTGAAAAGGAGTGTGTGAGCCTTCTCGTGTGGTAAAGGAGCAAATGAATAGAAATCAGAATTGATGGATTAAGTGGCAAGGTTATATCATTTCCATGTAGGATATTTATGAGAATCCGATTATATATAGCATTACATATATAGCATTACATTTAGGAGGTGAATAATGGTGGAGAAGCGAAAAGCAGCACCTAATGGAGAAGTGGTGCTACATGTGTTTGCAAAAGATTGTTTAGTGATATGAGGAAATTATGATGGCAATTAGAAAGTCAACAATGTACTTATACCATAGGCCTATTTTGACAATCCACGGCAGGATTCACACATTTAGTCACATGTGACTAGTTCTTGCAAATCCTGCAGGGAGTGTCATAACTGACACAGTCTCAACATGAGTTCATGAACTATGTTCGTAATGTTTTGTAGTCATTCATAGTCCCTTTAATGCCACTTTGTAGATGCTCTCTTAAAGTCCATGTCAACAGAATTGGAATTGAATCTATTTGAAAGATTTTTATTACATTTCCTTGCAGCTTACACTGTAATTAAAAGAAATGAAGTACAAAGTTGGAGATTTTGGCTTTTGGAGTGTAAATGACTTGCTTCTTTTTAGACCAAGAAATTTGAATATCTGTTAAGGCAGTGAGTGTGTCGTTTCCAGCAGCAACATTTTTCTACAGCGCCTTATTGCAATCTAATTGAAACCAGATATTAGAGAAGGAAAGTTGCTACTTACCATATAGCAGAGTTTCTGAGTTGTGATAGGCACAACAAAAAGATTCACACAATTATATCTTTTGGCCATTAAGGATTTTGTCAGCAGTAGACACACACACACACACACACACACACACACACACACACACACACACACACACACACACACACACGCATGCATACTCACGCAAACGCAACTTGCACACACGTCTGCAGTCTCAGAGAGCTGAAACTGGTAGAGAGAGAGAGAGAGAGAGAGAGAGAGAGAGAGAGAGTGTGTGTGTGTGTGTGTGTGTGTGTGTGTGTGTGTGTGTGTGTGTCTACTGCTGACAAAGGCCTTAATGGCCGAAAGCTATAATTGTGTGAATCTTTTTGTTGTGCCTATTGCGACTCAGCATCCCCGCTATATGGTGAGTAGCAACTTTCCTTCTCTGGTATTGTTACATTCCATCCTGGATTTTCCATTGTTTGAAACCAGATATTTATTTATTATTTCTTGACTGTAATTATTCTTCAATTTTAAAAACTGTACAAGGTATATGCACAATTTGCATCCAGTTTCTTGTATTTTTGTTCTCAATGACTACATTTCTTTCTTTTTTTATAGGCTTGAAAGGAAATGGAGAAAATGGGTTGATGATGTGTTAGTTCATACCTTATCACCTAATGTGTACCGAACAAGAGCAGAAGCTTTCCAAGCATTCAACTGGTTTTCAGAGGTAGTAAAATTGTACTCAATATTTGACATGTAGTGTCATTCTCCTTTCTCCTAATCCATTTAATTGACTCATTATAACTCCTATATGTTAACATTTTATTTAATTTTCATATTTTACTGTGTTCTGCGCTGTATACACTCATTGATTATTTACAAGAAAAATATATGCATTATAAGAAAGGAAGGCAAGTCTCAATTATATAACAAAGTGTACATTGTGAGTATGGTGTGGTAGTGAGCAGAAGGTCAAATGAAATTTGAAGCTAAATACACTTACACTGTAAACTTTGTGTCTGAATAAACAAGTCAGTTTGGGTTGCAAGTGCAAACTTTTGAAGACCCAGCTTAATAAAGATGCAAAGTACACAAAAATACACTAAATGGAAAAATGGAGCAACAGTTATCTGTTGTAACACTTTCCAATGGTTTTGAGTTTGTGACTTACTTTTTGAGCAAATGATTAACACATTGGAACAAATGCCATTTACTCTGCAATATTTGACAGTGCAGATGTGTATTTTGTGCCTGTGTGGCTGATTCATCGTATAAATGTAATGAATAATCGTACAACAGCCATCTTCTGCGTAGTTTACATTGTTGTGTATTGAGCAATCTACACGATTTCATTCACAAAACCCACAATGATTACATATCCAATCCTCATGTAATAACTTTAATGCAGTACCAGCCTTGTAATCCTAATAGCAGATTATCATATGCAACCTGTAGAACAAAGGCAACGTATAGACTGTGAGTTTATGATAATTATAAATATATTCTCGAAGGTTTACTTGTCAACTTCAGTATAACAAACTAACCAAGCCCCATGCCGTAAGGCCAAAGTGGATACAGGCATCACACATTCATTGGGGAACAGCACACTTACACTAAATGGGAAGTACAAAGGGCACAAAAGTAGTTACCAATAACTAGTGCGCATGAGATAGTTAGTTACATAATGGAATTGTTATTACCAATTGTAATTAATTATATTTTCCACTCAGAATCGAAATAGTGGTGGGAGGTACTGAAGCGATTATACTACAGAAATATAAGCACAATTTTTATAGAATGGAAAGACTAAATATAATATGATTATCAAGATTTAAGTATAATGATTTGCTACTGTGGGTTCTGTTTACTGTTTAGGTACTGGAATTTAAGGGTTTTTGCAAGTACCAGTTATTTGTTTCAGGCTGCTTCTCATGTTACAGCTTAACTATTTTTTTCTAGCTATTTCATAAAGTGGATGTGATTATATTTCTGTCCTATAGTCATTTCATTCTCTCTCTTTCTTACCACTGTTTTGGGGTTGTATAAGGAAATTAATTAACTATGATTGTTGTGAGTAATGCCTTTTAAATAATGACCTAGACCATACACATTAGGGCCAGGATTTAAATGATAAATCATATCTTTTCCTTAACTTCTTAAGGTGAATTTTACAACAGTTTATGCACAAATCCAGGTATTGTAGTATAGAAAAATGTATTTTTATCATGCATATAGAGTCATTTTTACATCTTTTTTTGTGATAGGTGATATCTTGGGCAACTTTTGCCTAAAATGCATATATTAACATGTTGCATATGGCTCACATAGACTTACGTATTTCCACATCCAACTGCTGTGGACTGATCACATAAATTTACGTTTTTCGTTCCGCGTGCATTTTCTGAGACGTGTTGCTCATGCCAGTAACTATTTCCATTTAACAAAAGGTTACATATGAATTGGAGAGTTCAGTGCAGAGACCAACAGTGTGAACTTTTGTTTTACCACCAACAATCAGTACCATGAAGTAGTCAGTACTGTAGTTATTGCCTTGTGCCTTATTGTGTGAAAACAGTGATGGAAAGCGAAATTCTTGCTGAATTGTTTGCAGAAAAGAACACAGCTATAATCAACCAAAGTGAGTCAATTGTGAACATTATAGATGACGAAGCTTCTGACGATATAAGTTGTCTGAAGAAGGACAAGATAATTATTTTAGAAACATTTAGAGAAATTCCAGGTGTAAAAACACTTTCCAGTTAGATCAGTATCACTGTGGAATTATCTGTAAGGGATGAATTGTTCCATCAGATGTCTACACAAACAAACTTGTATTATGAACAAAACAAAAAACCATTGTAAAGAATCTCCCAAGTCTCCCAAATTAGAAATATCACTGCTGTTGAACTGAAAAAAATCCCTGGCCATGATTATCTCGATGGGGCAAAAGAAAAAAGATTATTTGAAGGATTATTGGTCAACAGATCCTCTAATAGAGTCATTGATTTTTGGCAAGCTAATGAGCAGAAATTGATTTGAGTGGATATGAAAATCACGGCATTTTCAATGACAGTTCCTTACAAAGGGGACAGGAAAAACAGTTTCTACAAAATCAAAACAGTGCCAAAGTAATTCCTAGATAAATTTCAGACCATATACAAACCAGACAGGAGATTTTTCTTGATGAAGGAATGGTACCATGGAGAGGGGGGGCTTTACTTCTGGGCACATAGAGGGCAGCTTCATTTCTGGACATATAATCCTGGAAAACGTATCAGATGAGGTGTGCTTGTTTGTATTGTTTACGAAAGTGTAAGTGGATGTATCTCCAATCTAGAAATATACCTACATCTGCATCTACGTTTATACTCCGCAAGCCACCCAACGGTGTGTGGCGGAGGGCACTTTACATGCCACTGTCATTACCTCCCTTTTCTGTTCCAGTCGCGTATGGTTCGCGGGAAGAACGACTGTCTGAAAGCCTCCGTGCGTGCTCGAATCTCTCTAATTTTACATTCGTGATCTCCTTGGGAGGTATAATTAGGGGGAAGCAATATATTCGATACCTCATCCAGAAATGCATCCTCTCGAAACATGGCGAGCAAGCTACACCGTGATGCAGAGCGCCTCTCTTGCAGGGTCTGCCACTTGAGTTTGCTAAACATCTCCGTAACGCTATCATGGTTACCAAATACCCCTGTGATGAAACGTGCCACTCTTCTTTGGATCTTCTTTATCTCCTCCGTCAACCCAATCTGGTACGGATCCCACACTGATGGGCAATACTCAAGTATAGGTCGAACGAGTGTTTTGTAAGCCATCTCCTTTGTTGATGGACTACATTTTCTAAGGACTCTCCCGATGAATCTCAACCTGGTACCCGCCTTACCAACAATTAATTTTATATGATCATTCCACTTCAAATCGTTCCGCACGCATACTCCCAGATATTTTACAGAAGTAACTGCTACCAGTGTTTGTTCCACTATCATATAATCATAAAATAAAGGATCCTTCTTTCTATGTATTCACAATACATTACATTTGTCTATGTTAAGGGTCAGTTGCCACTCCCTGCACCAAGTGCCTATCCGCTGCAGATCTTCCTACATTTCGCTACAATTTTCTAATGCTGCAACTTCTCTGTATACTACAGCATCATCCGCGAAAAGCCACATGGAACTTCCGACACGATATACTAGGTCATTTATATATATTGTGAAAAGCAATGGTCCCATAACACTCCCCTGTGGCATGCCAGAGGTTACTTTAACGTCTGTAGACGTCTCTCCACTGATAACAACATGCTGTGTTCTGTTTGCTAAAAAATCTTCAATCCAGCCACACAGCTGCTCTGATATTCTGTAGGCTCTTACTTTGTTTATCAGACGACAGTGCGGAACTGTATCCAACGCCTTCCGAAAGTCAAGGGAAACAGCATCTACCTGGGAGCCTGTATCTAATATTTTCTGGAGCTCATGAACAAATAAAGCGAGTTCGGTCTCACACGATCGCTGTTTCCGGAATATATGCTGATTCCTAGAGAGTAGATTCTGGGTTTCCAAAAACGACATGATACGCGAGCAAAAACATGTTCTAAAAGTCTACAACAGATCGACGTCAGAGATATAGGTCTATAGTTTTGCGCATCTGCTCGACGACCCTTCTTGAAGACTGGGACTACCTGTGCTCTTTTCCAATCATTTGGAACCTTCCGTTCCTCTAGAGACTTGCGGTACACGGCTGTTAGAAGGGGGGCAAGTTCTGTTGTGTACTCTGTGTAGAATCGAATTGGTATCCCGTCAGGTCCAGTGGACTTCCCTCTGTTGAGTGGTTCCAGTTGCTTTTCTATTCCTCGGACACTTATTTCGATGTCAGCCATTTTTTCGTTCGTACGAGGATTTAGAGAAGGAACTGCAGTGCGGTCTTCCTCTGTGAAACAGCTTTGGAAAAATGTGTTTAGTATGTCAGCTTTATGTGTGTCATCCTCTGTTTCAATGCCATCATCATCCTGGAGTGTCTGGATATGCAGTTTCGAGCCACTTACTGATTTAACGTAAGACCAGAACTTCCTAGGATTTTGTGTCAAGTCTGTACATAGAATTTTACTTTCGAATTCACTGAACGCTTTACGCATAGCCCTCCATATGCTAACTTTGACATCGTTTAGCTTCTGTTTGTCTGAGAGGTTTTGGCTGCGTTTACACTTGGAGTGAAGCTCTCTTTGCTTTCGCAGTAGTTTCCTAACTTTGTTGTTGAACCACGGTGGGTTTTTCCCATCCCTCACAGTTTTACTCGGCACGTACCTGTCTAAAACGCATTTTACGATTGCCTTGAACTTTTTCCATAAACACTCAACATTGTCAGTGTCGGAACAGAAATTTTCGTTTTGATCTGTTAGGTAGTCTGAAATCTGCCTTCTATTACTCTTGCTAAACAGATAAACCTTCCTTCCTTTTTTTTATATTCCTAATAACTTCCATATTCAGGGATGCTGCAATGGCCTTATGATCACTGATTCCCTGTTCTGCACATACAGAGTCGAAAAGTTCGGGTCTGTTTGTTATCAGTAGGTCCAAGGTGTTATCTCCACGAGTCGGTTCTCTGTTTAATTGCTCGAGGTAATTTTCGGATAGTGCACTCAATATAATGTCACTCGATGCTCTGTCCCTACCACCCGTCCTAAACATCTGAGTGTCCCAGTCTATATTTGGTAAATTGAAATCTCCACCTAAGACTATAACATGCTGAGAAAATTTATGCGAAATGTATTCCAAAATTTCTCTCAGTTGTTCTGCCACTAATGCTGCTGAGTTGGGAGGTCGGTAAAAGAAGCCAACTATTAACCTAGCTCGGTTGTTGAGTGTAACCTTCACCCGTAATAACTCACAGGAACTATCCACTTCTACTTCACTACAGGATAAACTACTACTAACAGCGACAAACACGCCACTCTGGGGAAGGAAAACAGCTTTAGGAAACTATTCTCTCAGTACTTTCGCCTCACCTTGGCATGTGGCAACGTGGCAACACATTTCTAAAGAAAATTATTACAACAAAACAGCTATTGCCAAAACACTTCTAGAAAGGAAAACAAGAGTTTGTGGTACAATATGAATCAACAGAGGTCTTCCTCAATGTCTACAAACAGAAGCCAATTCTCCAAAGAGAGGTGACACTAAATTTTGAAGACAAGGTGACATTCTGCTGGAGGTATGGAAAGATAAAAGGGAGGTGAGAATGATGATAACAGTTCACAATGCGTGTATGGTTGTGGGGGGCAGAAGTTTTCCTAAAAGAAGTTGCAAGAGCCTGGACAGGTGATCAATAAGTTGGCACAGCAACTGTGTAGGAAACTGACCCAATCAGACCTACAAAATGAGCAGCTCCCAAGGATACACCTGGTTGATTGCCAGGGAACATGCAAGAACATACTATTCAGACTATTGTGGGAAGTGGAAAAAGGAAATATCCAGCAAAACCTTGCAGAATTTGTGCAGTGCACCGTAAAAGAAGTGAAACAAGATACTACTGCCAGTTTTGTGATTTACCGTTACATGAAGATGTGTTTCCAGAGGCATCACACACTTCAAGAATATTAGAACACAAAACAAACATGTCTGCCAAGTTCCAACAGCATCAGATACCAGTACATGCAGCTACATTCAGATAAGGAATGGTCGCTCGTTTCACGCGTGTTATGAGAATTGCGCAGCGCGGCAGCTGGTATGCAATGTGTTAACAAAAATAAAAATATGAAAATGTTGTTTACATGTCAGTGCTTCAGATATATTGTCACAAATAAATGCCAGTTACTACAAAGCTTTATTTATCAGGACTGTAAGAAAAAAGTAATTTAACATGCTAGTCGGTTTGCAGGTGTAAGACATTGCTGCAAAGAGTTGACAAAAAACTCTTGGAACCAAAAAAGGTGGCATCTGATGCAATAAACATCTACATCTACATCTACATGATTACTCTGCAATTCACATTTAAGTGCTTGGCAGAGGGTTCATCGAACCATAATCATACTATCTCCCTACCATTCCACTCCCGAACAGTGCGCGGGAAAAACGAACATCTAAACCTTTCTTTTCAAGCTCTGATTTCTCTTATTTTATTTTGATGATCATTCCTACCTATTTAGGTTGGGCTCAACAAAATATTTTCGCATTCGGAAGAGAAAGTTGGTGACTGAAATTTCGTAAATAGATCTCGCCGCGACGAAAAACGTCTTTGCTTTAATGACTTCCATCCCAACTCGCATATCATATCTGCCACACTCTCTCCCCTGTTACGTGATAATACAAAACGAGCTGTCCTTTTTTGCACCCTTTTGATGTCCTCCGTCAATCCCACGTGGTAAGGATCCCACACCGCACAGCAATATTCTAACAGAGGACGAACAAGTGTAGTGTAAGCTGTCTCTTTAGTGGACTTGTTGCATCTTCTAAGTGTCCTGCCAATGAAACGCAACCTTTGGCTCGCCTTCCCCACAATATTGTCTATGTGGTCTTTCCAATTGAAGTTGTTCGTAATTTTTACACCCAGGTACTTAGTTGAATTGACAACCTTGAGAATTATACTATTTATTGAGTAATCGAATTCCAACGGATTTCTTTTGGAACTCATGTGGATCACCTCACACTTTTCGTTATTTAGCATCAACTGCCACCTGCCACTCTATACAGCAATCTTTTCTAAATCACTTTGCAACTGATACTGGTCTTTGGATGACCTTATTATATGGTAAATTACAACATCATCTGCGAACAACCTAAGAGAACTGCTCAGATTGTCACCCAGGTCATTTATATAGATCAGGAACAGCAGAGGTCCCAGGACGCTTCCCTGGGGAACACCTGATATCACTTCAGTTTTACTCGATGATTCGCCGTCTATTACTACGAACTGCGACCTTCCTGACAGGAAATCATGAATCCAGTCTCACAACTGAGACAATACCCCATAGGCCCGTAGCTTGATTAGAAGTCGCTTGTGAGGAATGGTGTCAAAAGCTTTCTGGAAATCTAGAAATACGGAATCAACTTGAGATCCCCTGTCGATAGCGGCCATTACTTTGTGCGAATAAAGAGCTAGCTGTGTTGCACAAGAACGATGTTTTCTGAAACCATGCTGATTATGTATCAATAGATCGTTCCCTTTGAGTTGATTCATAATGTTTGAATACAGTATATGCTCCAAAACCTGATGTAATTCAGTTTGAATGCAAACCCAGCTTAGTTCAAGATACCAAAAGGAAAGTGCTCCAACAGCATGAAAGTGCGAGGTTTTATTTGTGCTTTTGCAGATAAGTTCTTCAGCATTAACTAGATGATAGCTTTATTGTAAACACAGCTCAAATATCAGAGTGTTTAAATGAATTCTTCACAAAAGGGGCAATGTCTGATGTTAATGTAACAGTGTATCAGAGTAAAGTAAATCCCCTTGGACTCCATCAAGAAGCTGAGTATCTTACGAATTTTAAAAAAGTCACACTATAGGATGTGGAGAACATTATAAGATCATCAAAAAATAAAAACTCTGCCGGGTCGGATGGGATACTCACTAAAATGTGTGACATAATAGCACCTCCCTTAAGTAAAATATTCAAACTATCTTTTGAACAGGGATGCTTTCCTGTTATTTTGAAGTACACCAAAGTCAGACCTCTGTTCAAGAAAGGGTCAAGGGAAGACATGGGAAACTATTGCCCTGTTTTTATTCTTCCAGTTGTGTCAAAAGTGTTAGAGAAACTAGCTGCAAACCAGATCAAAAATTGTATTTTAAAAAAAATGATATTATTATAAGTAACCAATTTGGATTTCAACCAGGAAAAAAATACTGTGGATGCAGTGAATACCTTTATTGAAAAGATATGCAAGTCATTGTATCAGAGGAGTAAAGGTTCAGATATCTGTGATCTCACAAAAGCATTTCGCACAGTTAACCATGACTTGCTTGTCTACAACTTACACAAATATATGAGATTAAGGACAATGCTCTAAAGTGGCTCACATCATACTTACACAACAGAAAACAAAAAGTAACTATCCCTTCAGATGCAGTGAGTTATTGTCTGAAATGGAGTACAGTATCACAAGGTGTGCCTCAAGGCTCCATTTTGGGGCCAATCCTGTTCCTGTTCTATGTAAATGACTTACCCTCAAATATAAATTCCGCATCAGTTCTGTTGGTGGATGATACTCCTGTTTTAATTGAAGTTGATGACACAGAAAAAAATCCAAGCTCCATTGTAAGCACACTGGATATCTTAGAAAACTGGTTCCAGTTTAAATGATTGAAACTAAACGTTAAAAAAAAAAAAAAAACCATTTGGTACATTTCAAAACCAAACATTCAAAATGTGAGGAACTTAAAATCTAACATAACAATCAACTTACGGAAGACGTCAACACAGTCAACTACAAATTCCCTCCATATACGTTTATGAAATTATAATCTTCCTACACACCAGACAAAAATTATTTGAGGAGAATCATTTTAATCACATGTATAACACGAGAAATGAAAATAATTTTGTGCTGTCCTCACACCAGTTGAAATTATATGCGACTCCACAGTATATGGGGATGACAAAATATAACAAGTTAATGGGCAAAAACATATTTAATATGAAGCCAGAAATTTTAAAAGAAGAGGCTTCAGCAGATTCTGCGGGAGAAATGCTACTATTTAATAGAAGAATACATAGAGGATGAAATGATAATTTGAGGAAGGGGTAACAAAGTGTTAGATTTTATTGTATGTATATATAACAAAATTGTATTATTATTATGATGCTGTTTGGTAACACCAGCTGTTCTGTGTTTATGGTGAAATTTTACCGCAATTTTGACATGTTTCCTGCACGTGAGTCAAATGTCTTAGATTATAAACCACAATTCACAGTTTGATGGGGAATTATTATTTTGTAAACTGTCTGAAATTAAAGTTAATGCAGAAAAGAGCTAAATGTGCAACAACACTGTAATACTGTCAAACACAGCAGCTGTGTTAAGAGAAGTGCTAAAAATGACAGCAGACAAACACTATCATGAAAAGAATAGTTGTTACTCACCATATATAGGAGATGTTGGGTTGCAGATAGGCACAACAGAAAGTGGCTTTTGTCCAACAAGGCCTTCATTGAAAATAGACAATATGACCAAGAGTACACTTTCTGATAGTCTTTTTGTTGTGCCTATCAGTGATTCAGCATCTCTGCTATATGGTGAGTAGCAACTATCCTTTTGATGCTTGTGTTACATTCCATTCTGAATTTTCCATTGTTCAATTTAGCAGCAGAACACAGTTATTTGAACAGACAGGTCCATCTTCAATTGTGCAATCATTTTTCAAGGTGTGTGAGATGATGGTCTCTTGCCCACTGAAGAAGCTAATGCTACAGACAGTTCTTGTCCAAGTACACCAACATCCAGTTCCAGATGAATATAAATTGGAAAAGAACTATTGACCCACACGCTACAAGGAGGTGCTCAACAAAATAAGAATTAATGTAGATGACCAAAAGGTTGGGGGTGGACATTCTGTTGCAAATTTTGTTCTTGCTGGTGGTGTAAAAGTGGACGTTCCTCCTAACATGTGAAGCTCTCAAGAGAGTAAACAACTCGACAGTTGCAATTTTGTTTGACAGCTCTGTGAAGCTACTGTGGCTGGATGGTGTGAATAGAGACAACATTTGTTGCTAGTAGCAGGTGGTGCTTCATACATGGCTAAAGCAGCCAAGAAGCTTCAGATTCCTTACCCCAGTATGGGGTACATCACTTCCTGTGGCAAGAAAATCTATGTGAAAGCTCCACTATAGGTGCAGGAATTGAAGGAACGAGCACCTTCACTGCTCCTCCCTACCCTCTCAGCCTGTTCTTACACAATGCAGTTCTCGGCTTAATACTGCTAGACAATCTTTTGTGATCTTGATAGTGATGAATAAAGTACTATCAAAAATGTAAAAGAGCTCTCTACAGGTACATTGTCTAGGAACTTAGCATACATCAGTGTCAAGTTTTCAGTGGTATCAAAAGCCATTGTATCAATGGAAGCAGCTGGTATTCAGCTGTGTGACACCCAAATATTGTGCAACATGTACCGAGTGAATTGGATCAAGCTCATGGCTTTTTGGCTGACAAAGTGAACAAAAAATTGCAAAGTGTTCTACAGCAGAATTGTGGATATTCTGCAATGTCCAAAATTAATGACAGTCTTTCTGGAAATGTCACAATATTCGAAGAAAAGGAACTAAAGCTGGCTTACAGTTACCTCGCTATCTTCATGTACTCATATGCGATGTCTGTGATGTGCAGAGGAACTTTCTGTGTACAAAACTATCCTCATCAAGACAATTGTAAATCTTTGAAAATAGAAAACTAGAAAATGCATGTTCTGATCTAGTGCAACTATGCAGAAACTGTAGATTGACAGGAATACATTAAACAAGTGGTGTTTTGTAGTAAAAACAGACATTTCAAAAATAAGTGCTATTTAGTTTCAAACGCTGCAAAAAGTAAGTCCTATACTCACAATTTGTTCAGAAGTGAATTTTGTGTTACATGGTACACAAAAAATCAACAAGAGTGCTTTTAAACAAACTTAAGTAAAGTTGTATTTTATTTTTTAAGGTCATGTTCGTATTAGTTTTAGGTCATAAAGGCATATTTCACTTGTATTTTTTCTTTTAGTCATTGAAATCCGGTCCCTAGTTGTGATCGATCAACATTATCCACTTTGGCTATATGGCAATCAGTCAGGCCTGATGGCGTACAGTTAATATCTGAAGGATATTTGTAACAGGTGACATGATTCCTTTTGATGTTCAGCACACATTCCTAATGGGTCCCTCCCCCTCTCCTCTTCTGCAGTTCCAATTCTCGTGATACATTAGGTGTGTTTCTGGAAAGAACAATACCTTGCTGTATAATTTGATTGAAAATAAACATGGTACTATTTACATGTGTAGACTTTTGCAACTTCACATAAAATGTACTTCCACAATGCACCCACAGCACAAGAAGTCTGTATTACACTTGCAGTGCAAAAGTGCTCAGTGAATCTGTGATGCTGACAACATGGAGCCAGAACTGCAGAAGCCAGAAGCTGGATACCACCTTCAGAGCTAATGCTGTAAGCATCAACAAAGAGTCATACGCACAAAGAACAAGAGTGACAAAGATCTGGGGTTAGAACAACAATGTACCGCTATTGTACCATACAGTCAAGGTCCAGGTGGAGAAAATTCTTGCCCAAGTGAACATTAAACTGATCTGTCAGATCAAAAACAAAATTAGAAGACAATCAATGATGCCATTGATATGCTGCACACTCAGAGGGTGTTTGTGAGGTCAACACATGTGGAATAATTTACTTCAGAGGGACAGGGCAGCCTATACTCAACGGTATTACACGCGCTGAAGCATCACATTAATACAACATTTTACAACATGACACGGTGTACAACAAACCAGTGTTTTGTGGAAAGCTTGCTATTTTCTATCCTCCATGTCAACAGCACGTGCTTCAATGTGCATTGCGAAAGCGAAGTTACACAAGTTATTAATTAGATACTCAACAGTTTTGGTTTCTCTGACTTCTTATTTAATATAACTGGATAGATAATAGATCTACTCGCCAAATAATGGCATGAGAAAATGCTTATAAAAGTCAAGGAAATGATAAAAGTCAAGGAAATGCACAGTGCACCTATTATCACCCAGTACTATCCTCGTCCTGAATGTATTAATTGTCTACTTCAACAAGGCTATGGTTCATAAAATTGTGCACTGAAATAAGGTTCATTCTTTGTACCATTTTGCCCACCACGACTAGAACAGCTTTTCATGATCCCCCTTTTCTCCCGTCACCCCATATCCTGCTCAGTCTCTATGTTCCTTGTGCATCCATTTCCCTACGCTATGGTCCCTACCCCAGTAACAGTCATCACTGAATTTTCACTCTACACCAGAGTATGTGCCAATTTGATAAGAGAGAGATACGGGTAGAAGTATGGCTGTAAGGGCAGCTCATGAGCTAGGATTGGATAGCTCAGTCGGCAGAGCACTTTCCCATGAAAGGCTAAGGTCCCAGGTTTTGAGTCCCAGTCCAGCGCACAGTTTTAATCCACCAGGAAGTTTAAAATTCAGGATTTTTTTTTTTTTAGTGACAATATAATTGTTTCCATGTCTATTTTTTTTAAAACTATTTGGAGCTTTCAAATTTTTAAACCAGGCTAAAGGATTTACTGTTTTGATAATCTATTTCATTAAAGCACTCTGATATTTGACCTGAATTTACAAATATGCAAAAACTCTTAAAGATTTTTAAATAAATCAAACTTTATTAACATTCTAGAGCTTTTTTCTCTGTGTCTACCTATTTATTTCTCAACATAGTCACCCTGGAAATGAACAACATTTCTCCCAACATGGGACTAGTTTCTTGATACCATCACTGTAGAATCTTTGACTTTGTTGATGAAACCACAACCTCACCTTTGCTTGTACTGTTTCATCACTATCAAGGTGAAGTTCTCAGAGGTGTTCTTAAGTCTTGGAAACAGTTGAAAATCAGGTGGGGCCAAGTTAGGACCGTATGGAGGATGAACAGTGACAGTGAACCAAAGACACTGATTTGTTGCAGTTGACGCAGAATAGGAGAGGGTGCCTAATGTGTGGAGGAATTCATCAGATTCATGCTTTCAGGAACTTGATTGTAGTATGCTGTTTCTCATGCGCTGATGTAGTTACACATCACCACATTACACACAACAATTCAGATCCCTCTTGTGGCAGAGGGTTGCATCTTGTCAGCAAAGCAGGAAAGGTGACCGAATGATCTGCATGACATGTAGTACTTAACTAATACTGAGAAAGGAATAAAAAATTTGGAGTCATTACTTTACAGCACACACTCACATAATAATGACACCATCAAGCTTAATTTCAGGAATTTCTCTCTTTCAGACTGTAACTACTAATTCAGCTTTGACAACAGACCACACGGTCATTGTTGTATTCTTATGTCATGGAATTAGCTTATTATTTGGCTTTTATTTTGCTGTATTCACAACATTGTTAAATATATCATTCTAGTGCCTAAAATAACAGTTGGATACTTATATTTAATTGTTACTTTGTTATGATAGATTCTGATGGAAAGACTTTGTTGACTGCACCTTGAACACTGCCTAAGAACTTAACATAATTTGCACTGTTTGAAATATTAGGACAAAGGGGTTTTGTGTTTCATTTACATTATTATGAAAAAGAGTTAAATTTTCTTCATTAAAATTTCTTTTTATGTAAATTTTTTATGTAGGACTTCCCTGCGTGTTTTTGGCGGTTCAGTGAACTGTTCTGAATGGTGAGAATGTCCCTAACAAAAAAAATAAAAAGCAGACAATTCTTCGGGTCCATAATATGTTAAAATATTATCAGTATAGGTAACGGGCTCATTTTTTATGTGATATTTAGAAAAAATTTAGTTTGAGTCCTTAGATCTTTTATCACCAAAGTTCTTACTCATTGCTGCACTGAAATGAATTTATCACTACATATATGAACACACCTTTATAGTTCATACCTGATATCTGGTGAACCTACTTTTGAGCTGAATATGTAGTTAGTTTATTCGTGAATTTGGTTCTCCGACTTTTTAGCGTGTAACCACAGATAATGAGAAAACCTTTTTCATTTTCAGTGTCACTATTCTTATACCTACTTTTGTTTGTCTTGTAGATTAGTGTTGTCCATTTATATTAATTCCTTGATTTAGAGTCCTCACTTTGTTCTACTTGGGTTAGTATCACCTACATATTCCAAGTAAGGGGAACTGCATCACTCCCCAG